>NC_054827.1:3295603-4002603 GCF_018345385.1 Vulpes lagopus
AAAACCAGTATTTCCATGAAAGGAAGTGGGCTATACTTGAATCTATTAGGTCTGCCCCAACGTATTCCATGCAAGACGTGGAGAAGATAAAAATAATAAAATCAATTATATAGGCCGATGGAAAGTGAAGATGCTTGTAGAGCCGCCTGAACCCCAAGTAATGTCTATGGCCCAGTTAAGTCAAGGATATTTAATAGCAGATTTACTTTTTTTTGTCCCTATTGATAATATATTTGTTATATTAATGTGTTTTTATTTTTAACCTAAAGTTCAATAGATGTCTGTACATTTGGGATTCTAAACGATGCTAAGTACTGTGCTAGATGGTGGGCTGCATAAAAGAACCAGACCCAGGATCTAGGAAACTCGAGGAAAACATAACTAAAGGTCAAGATGCAGCCTGGCTGCGTGACGGTAGCAAGTCAGAGAAATGAAAATTTTGCTGGTGAAATGTCCCCTTTTTCCATATCTGTATGTCTACACTTTCTAGAACTTGGCAACCATCCTATATCCAAAATTAACAATTGGCTAGTATTATTCACAATATAAATGACCTAAAAATTGATACCTGGGGTAGGGAATATTAATATTTCTGGATCTGGCAGGAACTAGTCTTTGGAGAGACAGGTGATAAATGTAATTGTATTCTTATCCTTGCCAATCATAGCAGGGGACCGTAAACTAGATAGAAAATATGCTGGAGTGAGGGATTGGCTTCCAGAGCTCTAAACGCGGCTTTGGTTGCGGACACCTTCCAGCACAGCTGTGCTGAGTAAACTAATAATTAGCAGAATGTCAGATTTCACTTTCAGAGCTTATTTCTCAAAGTCATGTGTGGATACGTAATCATGTGTATGCGCACGCGTGTGTGTATCGGTTACACATGATGCTTTTTTGCATAAAACCAGTTTTAATAGTGATATGATTAATTAGCACAAGGCTTCTGTGCGACAGGACGTGATTGCATGCTGGAATTTGGGAGCATCCTGCAGATTCCCGCATTTTCCATGAGTGGAGAATGTGAAGCACTCATGTAGGGTGCATATAAGGCTACGGAGAGGTGCGACGGAGACTGGGGACGGCTCCTCTCACTCCCCCCACCCGGTGCCCTCTCTCTGCCACCATGTGCCCGGCCGGGTCCCTTCTTCATTCTGCTCATCAGTCATTATTAACATTAATACAATGTCCAGCAAACCATCCCCATCGTCAGGAGATAAATGCGCTTGTGAAAGGAGACCTCCAGGGTCATAGCCAGAGAGCTCGCCAGCCCTACGGCCCGGGGTGGCTTTGCTAACCCTGTGCCCTGCAATGGCCCTGCTGTGGGCCCTTAGGGGCTGTGGCCCTGGCCGCCACCCTCGCCCTGCTGTCCCCGGCTTCCCAGAGGGGCCGTGGCTGGTGTGATCCCACCTGAGGTCCGAGCTCCAGAGGAAAACTACAACAGGCCCCGACGTTTTGTGGGGGACACGAAGAATGAGGTGTTGATTAAGTGAACCAGTTGAAAGATGTGACAAGAGATTAAATCATTTGAAGACAAACGGGCCCGTAGAGACGAGCTACGGGCCCGTAGAGACGAGCTACGGGCCCGTAGAGACGAACCATCCCTCACCCCACTGAGGCGTGTTGGCCGGCACGTCTGAGGGGCCCAGGCAGGCCCTTCCTGTCTGAGGGAGCCCAGCTCACAAGCCTGTGCATGGAGATGGTTTGTGAATTAGGCTCTTGGATGAGAAACGCCTGCCTCTTGGAGCTCCGAGACGTCAGGGAGTCCTTGGGGCGTGGGGTTGGCAGGGCAGTGCGCTTGTCAGCCAGCCTCCTGGAGGCCCGGAGTCCGAGAGCCAGGGGTTTGACCTCGCTGCTTTCTCCTGAGGCCCCTCTCCTGGGCTTGTGGTCGGCCGTCTTCTCCGTGTTTCCACAAGGTCTTCTTTCTGTGCTCATGTCCCCCAGGGCCCCTTATGCTTCCTAGAAGGAGTCCTGTTGGATTGGGGCCTCGCGTTAGTGATTTCATGTTAACTTGACTCCCTCAAGTCCCCAGGTCCAAATACAGTCACTAAGACTCTGGGGATTAAGGCTTCAACAAGTGGGTCTTGAGGGGACGCAGTTCTGTCCAGCTGAAGTCTTAGCAGCGATGGGCACCTGTCAAGCCCTTACTCTGGGCCAGACACTTCGAGAGTTTTTGTGGGGCCTCGTTTAATGATGCCACAAACCTATAAAAGAGGTGGCATGATGGTCATTCCATGGATGGGGAGCTGAAGCTCAGAAAGGCTAGTAACTTGGTCAAGCCAGCGAATTCACCTAAAAAAAATGTCTATTTTGTGGAGATATATTGGACACAAAACTTATGTAGGTTTGTGGTGTTCCCTGTATTGATTTGACACACGTATATATTGTCACAGGATTGCACCTCCATCATGGTGCATAGTTAGCATTTCCTTTTTGCGCCAAGAACAGTTCAGATCTACCCTCTCCGAGCAACTTTCAAGTATTCAATACAATATTTTTAACTCTAATCACAATTCGCTGCTTTCCATCCCCAGAACAAACTCATCTCATAATTGCAGGCTTGAACCCTTTGACCAACATCTCCCCACCCCCCACCCCTACCCACTAGGAATCATCGTTCTCTGTTTCTACACATTTGCCTTTTTTATATTCCATGGATAAGTGAGATCACATGGTATTTGTCTTTGTCCATTTGACCTATCTCACTTGGCATAAGGCCCTCAAGTATTTGTGGAGCCTACTGTGCACCAGCAATTATCCTACAAATCTGTAGATATGTCACCAACAAAGCAGGGCAAGCACCTACTCTAGTGGTATCAGCGCAGCTAGTGAGTGACCAGATACATCCATGGTGGATGGTGAGAAGTAGCCTGTACAACCTTGAAGCTGATGCTGTGTTGATGGGTGGTCAGGGAGGAGTGTCGCGGCACCACGGTGTTGGAGCTGAGGCCTGAGGGAAGCAGATGGGTGCGCCACACTGGTTGGCATCTTGGGGAGGATCATTTCAGGCGGTACACAGGCAAGTGCGAGTCCTGAGCTGGAGTGTGCTCAGCGGGCTTGAGGAAGAGCCAAGAAACCGGGGTGGCAAAGCAGAGTGACTTAGAGGCCAACCGTACATATTGGCTCCAGACGTGCTGGGAGCCAGGGCTGGGGAACAGGGTGCATTGGGGAAAGGATTTTTACTTTAGCCATAGTGGCGTGGGAAATGATGGGGAGACTTGTGTTTGAAAGGGTCGCTAGAGACTTTGGGTGGAGAAGGTTTGGAAAACTATTTTAATTCCAGTGGAGAGAGGCGGCCCGTCGGATGATCGGATGAGGTTGGGCTTTCTGGTGACTCTCGCTCAGATTCTGGATGGGTCTATGGAAGGTAGGGTTTACGGGGTGGGTGGGTGAGTCTGAGTAAGAGAAGTCATGTTCGGATCCAAGGTTTCCTGTGTGAGCAAGTGGACAAGTGCATTTGAGTAGTCGTGCTGATTTTACCTCCCAAATCTGTCGCATCTGACACCGACCCTCTCAGGTGGTCCTAAAGCTTAGCTGTGACCAGTAGCCACCACCCCGCTCCCCCTCGCTCACTCTCTGGGGGACATGAGCCCAAGTCGCCAACTCGGGAGCCTCGCAAGCACCTTTCAGCCTCCACGTCCCTGACAATCCCTGGAGCTGTCTTACAAGGATTCACACTCAGATTAAATTAAACCAGGCCTTTCCAGTAAATAACCCAGTGCTGGGAAAATAGCGGTTGGTCAGTAGATGTTGTCTAGATAAACGTTCTTGTTCAGGCTGAAGTTGGACTTCTCCTGGATGGGACGGCACGGTGTAGGGAGGCTGCGGGGGGCGGGGGTCCTCCTGGTGCCGCTAGTTAGGACCCAGGCAATATTTCATCCTGTCGGTCTTGCAGCCTCACTGTTCTCATCAGGCCCTCTCATTAAAAGGCATCCTGAATCATGCCTTTTAGATATGAGACATCTACTTTGTATCATCTAAGGAAGAAACTACCATGTTCTGTAACTGCGGGTTTCTTTTCCTTTTTCAGCTTGGGTCCAAGTGAATATTCTATTTTTATTTTTATTTTTATTTTTTTTATTTTTATTTTTAATTTTTATTTTTCCAAGTGAATATTTTAAAAGTTCACTAAAACACGTATCCTTGTTTACTCTACCAAAGAACTGGAAACAGCTTAAGGACCATGGATAGGGAACTATTTAAATAAATTTGGAGGCATGCATAAAGGGGAATTGCACGCGGGCTCATCCATGTAGTAAGCGTGGAGAGACGGGGCAGCAGCATGGAAACGTTAACAAATAGAACAAATAAAAAAGTAACTTGCAGTATAGATTGTAAAGTCCTGTAAACTGTGTTAACTCTGTGTTAACCAGGACAAAAGAAAAATAGAAACAGAAAGATGTCCAGCACGACTCTGGCTCAGAGATTAGGGGTGAGTGCACTTGATTTTAATCCTTTATTGTCTTTATTGTTGATGTTTGACTCCCCCCGCCCCCAGAGCTTATACCATTTTTTTTATTTAAACAAAATGGTTAATTAAAAACACAAAGGATAATGACAGCTCGTATGTTCACACTGAAAAATTATTATTACCCAGTTTTGAGATCCCAGATTTTTTTCGTGGAGTAGTCACTGGCGTTAGTTTGAGAAAATTATGGTCAAATGTGTAGTTCTCACAAACAGAGGAAATATGGGAAAAGGTAAAGAGCTTGTGGCAGAGGCACGGAATAGGATATTATACAAGATGATAGGTGTTTTATTACTTCCTTTAGTCAGAACCATAAAAAAAATCCATGTTTATATCTGATACGTCCATTTATTCATTTTTTCCACAAGAAAAAATAAATATAATCGTGGCATCCTCCCTTACCCTGCACTTTGAATATTTCAGACTCGAAAGGCTTGGCTGTCTGTCGGATTTATGAAATAGTAGTATTATGAATATCAGCATCGATATAATAAAACATGAGGCCTCAAAAATTCAAAAGCACATGTCCATTTAAAAATATTTGTCTGTTTGTTTATTCATTTAGCTTGGCTTTGTGAGCGCTCACTTTTGCACTCGTTAGCTGTAAATAAATTGCTGAAACTGTAATAGGAAAACAAAACATAAACCTCTGGCTGAGAATGCATTTAATGCATAGGGAAATAAAAGATAGAGATATTTTGTATATCCAGCAAAATAGGAAATCAGTCAAATATAAGAAATGTCAGAAGGAACACACATGTTGAATGGGAAGAACACAAGACTAGAAATCATTGAGTTTCGTGACTTTTGTGGTCGATTTAGAAATTATTACAAGTGAATTCAACAGGAAATACATATTCTAAATACCAAGTGCTTTGTGCTTATAAAATGCTAAAAAAAAAATCAGAATTTAAACAGGAAGTCATATGACTAGAAACCAGTTGGGAGGCCTCTGGGTGGCTCAGTGGTTGAGCGTCTGCCTTTGGCTCAAGTCGTGATCCCAGGGTCCTGGGATCGAGTCCTGCATTGGGGTCCTCGCAAGGAGCCTGCTTCTCCCTCTGCCTGAGCCTCTGCCTCTCTCTGTGTGTCTCATGAGTAAATAAATTAAAAAAAAAGAATGGAAAAGAAATAAAATGAAAAGAAAAGAAAGAAACCAGTTTGGCCATCTGCTGGTCTTCAGAAATTAACCTGCAAATTGAATCATTTCAGGCCATTCCTCTAACAAAAAGCGGTCCACACTGTAAAATGGGAAGCGACCATGCGTTATGGTCTGATTTAACCGAGGCGGGACTGCCCTGCTCGTGTCCACTACTCAGGGGTTTCAACAATCAGAGACACCTGTAATGCTAGCCTGCTGTGTCTTAGGCTCCAAACTCAAGATCTTTTGTCGTGATTTTGACCCATGAGATATTCGGGTACATTTGATAATAACTTGAAATACTTAATGTATCCAGTGATTTACATCATTCATTCGTTCCACAAATATTTATTGGATGTATTTGTGAAATGCAGATGCTACGGTGGCTACAAAGATTGTTAGATTCCACAAGATAGAGAAAGAGATGAGAGAAAGAGAAAGAGAGAGAAGATAGGGCTTCTTATCCCAGCTTTGTCTTTCACTAGTTGGAGAAACTTTGGAAAAATCTCTTTGCTCATGAACCCTAATCTGTAAAATGAAAATGGTATGATGGGGATATCAAAACGTTATCATAAATGAGATAATATGCATGGAGGTTCTTCAGTTCTGCCATCATTATTGTTTGCTGTTAATCCTTTTATTGAAAATACCATATAGCTAGTTCTCAGTACAACAAACACAGAAAAAGTTCAATTTCTTAAGAGGAAGACTCCTCTTACATGAGTGCTCTTAGGTTATTTTGGTGAACATTATCTTAAAAGCATCACATGAAACCATCTCTGCGGCAGCCTCACCGTGGTCATGTAAATATAAGTGACGTAATCAGAACTCAGGCAATCGTATGCTCATGTCGAACCAGGATTGTCAGTTCCCTCTCCAGTGTAGAAAGTGCCCATGGATTTTTGTTTGTGGACCCGGATGCTTTAGTGCATTATCAGAATTGTGAAGGAAGGGACATGAAGTGCTTATAATTTCCCCCCACAGTGATTGGGATTTCACAGGAGCCAAGAGGACAATAATGAATTCCAACACTTTGCACGAGAATGAGAAGATGACTCAGATTCCAAAGTTGAGGATGACTTGCTAACCTACTTCCTTTCCCTATAAAAATCAAACTAAAGAAACCCATTCAAGGAAATAATGTTGTCATAGGGCATAGGCTGTGTGGTAGACCAGTTGCCTCTACTCTATGTCATTTGATATCCACAAAAACCTAATGTCACAGTTACCAGCTTTGGTTCCAATGCAGAATGACCTCCTCAAGGTGCCTTGGTGAGTGCCTGCAATCATCTTGACAGCAGACCCTGATCCTGATCCTCCCACTGAGCTCTTTTCCTGGATCAGTGAAAGACAACAGAGCAGGGCAGAAATTATTATGGAACAGAGAACATAGAGAGTACCCAGGTCTACATGATAGGAGGTCATAACCGGGAGCTAGAGTCTTACATTCCTATTTCTCAAGTTAATGGCACTTCCAGAAAGAGCAGCCCACCCTCCGCCAGTGCAGAACCACCCACTCATGTTGTCTTTGAGGACGAGGCAGGAGTCAAGTGTGCAGGGGCAGAAGGAAAAGAAGCTATTTAACAAGTGAACCGCTGCATCTATTGCTATGTGACCCTTGAAAGAGAACCTTTGGCGGTCATGCAAATTTTATAAGAAAATGATTGTATTATACATCATAAGTTGCTTATTCTAATTTCATGCTGGTATAACTGATATTCCAAATTATTTCAAATCCCATTTAAGGTAGTTTTCTCACGTTTAAAAGGTCTTTCCATGATGCTTGGGTAGCACTTCCCCACCTAGCGTAGGTACATGCTGAGGACTTTGTTACTGGATCCGTGAGTGTATTTCTCTTTTGGAAGATCTCAGGGTGCGCATAGACCAATACTGGGGATTACAGGAAGCTCGAGGGACGTGATTCCCTTTTGGAACTTGGACAAAGCTCTGGTTAGGATTCCAGCTTAGGAAGGGCTTGAGAAAGGACCTATCAGAGTCGCTGCCCTATTTAGGAGAGAATGCTTCTTTGGGTGCTTACGGGTCCTCCGGCAGCCGCTTGTAGGGCTCCAGAATCCTATAGGACTGTGAGAACACAGCGTACACATAACGTGCAATGGGAGGATCTAGTTCAAAGGCCGTAGGACAGATTTTTACCGCAGGACAGATTTTTGGATGGTACCATTTCACATGTGGACGAGGTATATTGTTCCTTCTATTTGCATAGCTTCTCTTCAGAAGTCCATGCATTCCTTTTTCAGAAAATAAACACAGGATGTGCACCTGCATACCCTGAGCACAAATGGTTTGGCCAGTGACTTACGGCAAGTCAAATTTTAAGATGGGAAGAAGACCTGTAAGCTATAATACCAAACTATTAAATGTTCTTATTGCCGAATGTCTCTATGACCTTTAATTTCTAAATTCGCTCACATAAAACATCATTTTGCAAACTATTTTGGTCAGTGTAATTATAGACAATGAGAAGCATGGGGTGAGATGGGAAGCGGCAGGGAGAAGTTACGCAAGAAGGCTGAATGGTGGGTGCGTAATTGCATGCACGTACTCTGCTCTTAGAGCTGGGGATATAGTAACACACACACACATGCACAGCTTCTGGCCTTCTAGAATATGCTATCTAGTGGGAGATACATAAAAGCCAATGGGCAATTACAGTACAGTGATTTTCGGGATTATGGCTGAGAAAGCCCTGTGTTCTGGATCCACATTAGAAGGGCAATTTATTCATGCTGGGGATTCTCAGAAGCCTTAAATAAGAAGGAAGCTGTAAGACTGGATCTGAGGCAAAGCTGGCTATGCGAGAGAGGGGCATACAATTATTCCAGACAGATGTAACAGTATGACCAAAGCGCCAGAGGTTTGCTTCTTGCATGAAACGTTCAATTTTGGCTGAGTACAGTCCTTGTTGGGCACTCTTTCAGTTTCAGTGAAGATCCTCCAAACCTGTATAAGGCCCTCTTTCCCATGATCCACGAAACCAAAATGTACAAATCAAATGGCTGGTGGAGAAGAGCAAATAATTAGAACAACAGTGATCAATTTCCTGTTGAGGTGAGTAAATATTACATACATATTTCCCATACATGCAGACAGATGCACACACACACACACACATAGGGAAACACACCATCACCTCTGTGAGGAATTAATATTCCTTGGTGATCCTTTTACTATCTGAGTGAAATAAAATGTTTTTTTTAAATATACGTTGTGCATTAATATGCATCACAATTTCTATGGTCATGGATTAAGATATTATGCAATAATTAATGATAATTAAGATATTTCAATAACTATTATTTTGATAATTAATAATAATTAGGGCATTGTAATAATTACAAAATAGTAAATGTGTAGATATGTTTACACACATGCACACACAACTGTATATGCACCTATGCATTTGGAAAGTGTGGGGTTGTCATCAGGGACAGTGTATAGAAGTTCTTAGGATGATCCTGAAAGGCATAAAAAGCACATTATATGTACCATTAATATAAAGCAATAATGATTTCGGGAATGGCTCTGGAAGATTAAAAAGAATCTACACTGGAATTTGAGTTACTCTGGGTACACCCTCGTATGAACACTCCCATTCAGATGGGCTAACTGTAGATGTTGTCTGTTGCCTACAGAAGCTTATGGATGGAGGGTGAGAGAGGCAATTAGAAGTACCTTGAGGGGTGCCCAGGGGGGCTCCATGGGTGAAGTGTCTGCCTTCTGCTCAGGTCATGTGCTCGGGGTCCTGGGATTGAGCCCCACATCGAGCTCCCTGCTCAGTGGAGGGTCTGCTTCTCCCTCTCCCTCTACTGCTTCCCCTGCTTGGGCTCTCTCTCCCCCATTCTCTCTCAAATAATTAAACTTAAAAATCTTAAAAAAAAAAAAAAAAGAAGTTAACTTGAAAGTGGGCTGTTTCTAACCTTAACTCACAGTGACCATTTTTGAGAAGAGGTCCTAAGTAGCTTTGTCCATGAGTACTAAGAAAGATGATCTTGTTGCAGAGATATATTTTTACGTTGATTAAACTTGATTTTCAAGTTATGACTGAGTTTTCTAGATTCTTCATAGCAGCCTTTCCAGCGTGTTTTCTGACTAAAGACTTTATTATTAATTTTCTAATTTTCCCCAGTGCGAACTAGAACCGTAACTTGAATCAGTTGATTCAAAGAATTATGAGAAGAATATTATTCACGATAAATGTGAGCATAATTGAGGACAAAAACTACAACCTTTTTAAGGGTTAAGCTCAATGAGCATCAGATTCTTAGGAAAAGTATTGACTCATTATTACAAATATTCCATAGATGAGGTGGGAATGTGACCTAATGAACGACTGATTTATCTCGATATTGCCTCCTATTTGTCATTTTCTTTAATTTGACTTCTTACTGTGTTCACTCTGATACAAGTATTATGAGCATTGATGTTAAATCTTTTTATATTATTGTACAGAATATTAGAGTATTGGATATCAAATCATTTCATGTTGTGACCATGTTTTATAAATGACATGAAGCTAATATGGGCTTCCATTGTTTCTTCAAGATAAACAATAGCCTGCTTAAATTGCCACAGAATGGCTCATAGATAATACAAGTGAAATCTCAGTCAGTTTTTTGAAACTGAAAAAATTGGCCATAAAGAACCAGCGAAGTTTTTAGCAAGAAAGTTCTAAATACAGTGGTCAGAATTATTATTTTTTATTCAAGGGATTATTTCGGCATTATAGCTGTTGACTAAGTTACAATGTATTTGGATTTCGAGTGTATTTCAACTTCACAAGATTTTAATTTTACATCAGAGACCTTCAATCAGTATATATATGCATTTATATGTTAGGTTTTTATAAATGAGGTGTAAAATGTTACTTACAAACATTGTTTTCTCTATTAAACTATAGCTTTAGTCTATACATCCCTACGTCTCTAGGACTTATGGTTCATATACTTTTCGTGCTGAAAGAGTAGCATTAAGTTATAATGAACAAAATGGCCAGAAAAATAAATAAACACACAAATACTAGAATCTCATCTAATTACCTCTGGTTTATTTAGCCACTTTTTAAAAAAATTTATTTTATTTTATTTTATTTAGCCACTTTTAATGCATTTTTAAAAACTTACTTTTTTTTTGAGTGATAGGAAACTATATTTTGTTAGGCATGTCTGTGTGTGATGGTCTTTGGAACACACAGAGTACCATGCAGACATGTACATTACACAGACATAGTATAGGGACACCTGGGTGGCTCCGTTGGTGAAGCATCTGCCATTGGCTCAGGTCACGATCCCAGGGTCCTGGATTCGAGTCCCACATGAGGCTCCCTTCGAGGAGTCCACTTCTTCATCTTCCTCTGCCTGCCATTCTGCCTACTTGTGCTCTCACTATTCATCTCTGTCAAATAAACTTTTAAAAATCTGTAAAAATAATAAGCATAAACCCATAGTGTATGCATGCACATGAGCATCCGGTTAAAGAATGCCAGAGTTCTGATGAATTTATGGAAATTTTCTAATAAAATAATGAATTTATTTAACTGAAATGATAAGACTGGGTAAAGAAAGGACATATTTATCATTTTAAAGTCACCTGATTCTGCTATCTCTCACCTTGGTACCTTTTAAAGCACAGCCTCATATGTTCTCATTCATTTGGGGAATATAAATAATAGTGAAAGGGAATATAAAGGAAGGGAAAAGAAATGTTGGGAAATATCAGGAAGGGAGACAGAACATAAAGACTCCTAACTCTGGGAAACGAACTAGGGGTGGTGGAAGGGGAGGAGGGCGGGGGGTGGAGGGGTATGGGTGACGGGCACTGAGGCGGACACTTGACGGGATGAGCACTGGGTGTTTTTCTGTATGTTGGTAAATTGAACACCAATAAAAATTAATTTAAAAAAAAAAATATATTCTATCTATTTATAGACATCTTCACATCATGATTATTTCTAATAATGCAAAATTATAAACAACTTTATTTTATTTTATTTTATTTTTAATTTTTTAAAATTTTTATTTATTATTTATGTATTATAGTCACAGAGAGAGAGAGAGAGAGAGAGAGAGAGAGGCAGAGACACAGGCAGAGGGAGAAGAAGGCTCCATGCACCGGGAGCCCGATGTGGGATTTGATCCCGGGTCTTCAGGATCGCGCCCTGGGCCAAAGGCAGGTGCCAAACCGCTGCGCCACACAGGGATCCCCAACAACTTTATTTTAAACCAAACAAAAAAAATTAAAGCACAGCCTCACAGTTTTTGTCTAGATGTTGCAACATGGCTTTTTATGTTACCTCCCGATCCTCTTCTTATGAAAGATTGGAGCAGAGATAGCTCTTAGGCCGTGAACTGGAAAATGGGTAAGGGAGCCACAGTGTGTGGAAAGGATAGGAGAGGGACATGAGGCAAGAATGAGCACCAAGGGTTGTCATGTGCCTAGACTGAGATTTCCAGCAAAGAAAAACAAAAGGACAGTAGGCTGTGTGATTTACAAAGCTCATAAATACCAAAATAAGTCCGTGAAAGGCATCCCAGGTATGATGGCACAGAGAGAGGACAGTGAGCCATGCGCCTCTGCAGCCTGGGGCACAGTCTCCTTTGCCACACGGCGTCTGCTGCACGAGCCACGGGGCACTCACACACCGTGTCATTCAAAGGAAGACGTCCTCAGGGTGGGCACGGCGGTGTCCATGGCAAATGCGACAATTCCAGGACTTCTTTTCTCCTTTGGAGTCACCCCTGAGCTCCAGTCAGATTGTGCAGAACTTGCCATATGTTGGATTTGATCACTAGGAAGAGTAGATCTGACATCTGTGTTCTGAAGACACAGCACACTCACCGCTCTCCCCGGGTCCCGACACTGCGGATGCCTGCTTACGTGTCTTATGCCCTATCGGTGCTTCGTAGGCAGCCACCCGTCAAGATGCAATGTTACCACGGCTAGCTATGTAATTTCCTCAAAAGTGAAATGTTCTGAGAGTTTCTGTTAAATGAATCATCCATTTTTAATATTAGTACAGCCCTCCATTAAGATTGTGGGAATAGCTTAGCATCTAACTGTAGCTTTGCTAAAATATGAACCTTGGAGCCCCTTGCTTTTCGTCACAAAGTCATGACAGCTGTGTTACTTTACAAGACTTGCCTAAATAAAATCCTCTAGAAAGAAAAATTTTAGATTCTTTATGGAAAATATTTTCATTAGAGGTTATTGCTGCAAAGTTTCCAAGATGGGTTTACTTGATATTTAAAATTCTTGCATTTTATCTTCCCGCGGTGTGTTCCCGCGTAGGGAAGAATTTGATTTTCACATACGCTTTCTCTTTCTAGACAACTGTGTTTAGTCTTTATGTCTCAATGAGTAAGAAAGTGAACTTTCCTTACAGATTGCAAAACGATCTTCATTGACAAATAGTCGACCTAAAGTCAGTAAATGCCATATTGTGTGTTTCAATACATGCTAATTCTATCATGGACAGTTTTTTCCAAAGTCTTGTGCCATAGTTATTAGTTGCACATGAACACTTTCCACTATATCTGCTGATGTGAAAACCAAGTTCTTATGTTGATATTAGCTCAGGTCCTTATAACCCTAATGAGCTATCCTTCTCTTTAGTTTCCTAGTTTTGGTCATATATGGAGCTGCCTCAAAGTGCTCCCACAGAGAATACTCTACTTTCTTTTATAAAAACATTTTTATGCCCTAAGTTATCTTCCTGACTTCATCAGATGCCTGCTGAATCACCACCTGTCTTACTGGCATCAGGACATGATTTGAAGCACAGGCTTTGCCTTTCCAGGGCAGATCCAGTCTATTCTACAAACAAGTGTCAACAGGTGTGGCGAGTGCAAGGCTCTGGGCCAGGGATGGGGACTGGCAGAAAAGAAGGGCTTCCTGTAGAATAGATGACACGCACAGGTTTATACATGCCCCCTGTGAAGACCCACTCTTGCCTGGCACCTATGGTTTACTGAAAAGATCCAACCAACTTGGAATAGGCAGGATGCCACTCTGACAGATGGGTCTCCGCATGGCCAAGATGCCAAGTATTCTATGCATCAAGTGTCTCTGCTAAAAGTTTGAGTCTCCGCCAGGATTATCCAAATGGATGTCTGTCTCCAAACCTGGACATGATGTGTATGGCATGATGCTTGCACTCATTCCACTGCTGCCAGGCATTAACTTCCACTTGTTTAAAGGTCTAGACGGGAAGCCTTGAGGACTAATAACCCCAAGTTAAATTGGATGCAATAGTCATCCAGCTGTTTCTGTTTCCTGCCCTCTACTGGGGGCATAAGTCCATGAGAAACCTAGAGCTCTGCTCCTTAATACACACTCTCTTTCTTGGAAACTCAAGAAAGGGAATTCTTGCTGGTTATGAAGAAAGGAAGATTATATGCAGATATGTTGTTTTATTCTGTATATTTGACAACATAAATACCTTGATATATAAAATATGGGGGAGTTAGTGATTTTAAGGCCATGTGGAATACAAATTAGTAACAGATAGTCTTTTACCATTACAGTAAATTCATGTAGGAAAATCTGCTCTTGGGGGGAGTAGTGTGGAGTGGGTGGACTGTGTCTACGAAGATCAGTATCTGTGCTAGATTTTTGTCTTTTGGTAATCACATTATACATATATAATGATGAGCATATAGATTCGATAGTCTTTATTCCACAATTACACTCTCTAAGAGCTGACTTGGCACAACCTAACTTGATACAAGGAATATTGTATTCTGCCCGCAGAATATTTATCGCAATGAAATACAATGGCTGTTACTGTGTAATTTGACATGAAGCAGAAAAGTTATTTTCTTCTTTGCATAAAATGTTCTTGTCGTATTTTCTTTGAGTAGAGATCCGGGTACTATGAATATTGATCACCCTTCCTAGGATCTCAGCAGGGTCCCATGAAATAGCAATGAGTCAGTCTCACCAAATGTCCGCAGGTTCATCCTAAGGAGCTTGCCACACACATTGTAAGATGGGAACTTACTTAGGCAGCCACATAAACTGAGCCCGCGCATTGTGCTCTTGAACGTGAGTCTAATCCGTTCGACTTCTTGCCTTCCTGGAGTTCATTGCTATGGATTCGTGTCTCAACGGAGGATCTTCTAGAAAACTCACAGAAGGAAAAGGAGACTGTTCCACTTATATTTTGTAATATTTTGAAATCAAATGGTTCTCTTCTCCCAACTCATCCATTCATACGTATCACTCTAAAAATTGTTAAACCAAAACCAAATTATTTGGTCTGTAACAGTGTAGCATCTCATTATTTAAAATCTTGGGGAGGGGGTTCTATGTTTGGGGGGGCCTTCTTCAACTTTATTGAAGAAACTATTCAGGAAATGGACACAAATATCATCCTTAGTTTACAGTCTTTCTCTTTCTCTCTGCCTCAATGTAGGTATCCTATAGTCAGCTGTCTCTTCAGGAAACGTTTTTAAGAAAATATGTGAAATAATAATTGCTGAATTTATAGTTTAAAACCTTAATTGGATACAATTAATTAGTGCCCTATTTTTAATAGATTTCTTTGATAATCATGTTAATTAGAAGGATGCACAGTAATTGGGTCCTATCCAAACTATAATATCCCTACAGCTGCTGGCTGGAGAAGCTTTTCTAGTTATGAAGCCCCAAAGAATATGGTGGAAAGATTGGCAAGCAATTTGGCAGCTGTGTACATAATTCTGGAAACACGTGGACTCACTCACAGATTTGTTCCCTCGCTCACAGATTTGTCAATGGGTCTACCTAAGATTAATTACAGTCAAGAAAACTATGAAATCCAAATTCTAATCTGTGAAATATATCTGGTGGACCTAAAACTCAAATCTTGGCCCAGCAGCCAATGCCTCAAACTAGCTGAGGTAGAAGCTGATTAAGTGAGTTGTAGATGCAGGCGTGCCGACTTGTCCCTGCAGAGATCTAGGAGGGCAGGGCTCTTGTTGCAAGTAAGGCTGCTGGGATGGCATTCACTCTCGATTTCATGCTGATGGACAACCGGTCACTAAGAACATTCAGTAAAGAAACATTTGTTGGCCATCTCCCTAGGCACTCTACTAGGCCTGGAAAAACAAGGAAAAGAAATGGCCCCAAACCCCAGAAGCTTTTCTGGGAAGAGAAGCCAGGGTGTAAACAAATATTGACAGTAATTACAATAAACTGTGACAAGGGCAACAGTGGAACTCGGACTGCTATGGGATTAAAGGAAAGGTAACATCACCTGTGGACGCTGGGAATGCTCCCTGGGGGTAGACCACATGCAAAAGTCACATCTTACCCAAAGCAAGGAGTCCAGGAAGCCTTTTCATGCTCCCCCTTACAGGTTAAAAAAAAACAACTGGTGTTTTATGCCATTTGGCCTATAAGTCTTTTAAACTAATTGAAATCCAATGGTGCTTATCCTATTTCTCAAGGACCAAACAAACCCAACCACCACCACCACCAACAACAACAACAACACCAAAACAATGCTAAACTCTTTGATACTTGACCTAAAGAGAGCAAGTGCTTAGCAAGGAAACAAAGAAAGAATAAAGTAACGAGAGCAATGCAGAGTGGGGATGCCAACCACCATGGCAAAGCCACCGAATATGGGATTGAGTCCCTGGGTACAAGGGTGTCAACATTTGGTTCTTTGTGTTTGAAAGAGTTTTCTGCAGAGCTCTCCTTCTGTTCTCACTTCTTTCCTATGACGTCCTCTCGACTAAGGCAATGACCTCTGTGAATTCCCAGGTGCTCTTGAAGAAATAGTGGGAGGGCTGTCAGGGTGGCTCAGTCAGCTAAGAATCAGACTCTTGTCATTATCTCAGGGTCTTGAGATAGAGCCCCACATCAGGTGCCATGCTCAGCAGTGGCAGGGGCGGAGGAGTCTCCCTCTGCCCCTTCCCCCACTTGCATGCAAGCTCTTTCTTAAAATAAATAAATAAATGTTTAAAAAAATAGTGGGAAAATATTTACAAACTTAATGAAGTCTTCCCTCTTCTTTTACCTGACTATGACAGCCTGTCCATGTTCTTCCCAGCATCCTGGTTGGGTCTAAAAGCAGACTCCACTATGCTCAGCAAGAGAACTTCCTTAGTTTTAAACATTGCTTTTTCCTTCGAAGTGATGTTGAGTGCTAGAAAAATGTAGGTTTTGAAATTAGAAAGACCTGGCATCCAGGCTTTTGTTCGTACTAACCATGTAATTTCTGGCAAGTTTAAGAGATTTCTCTGGGTCTCAATTTCTTCATTTAAACTTTACAAAATACAGGGGATCCCTGGGTGGCGCAGCGGTTTGGCGCCTGCCTTTGGCCCAGGGCGCGATCCTGGAGACCCGGGATCGAATCCCACATCAGGCTCCCGGTGCATGGAGCCTGCTTCTCCCTCCGCCTGTGTCTCTGCCTCTCTCTCTCTCTCTGTGTGACTATCATAAATAAAAAAAAAAAATAAATAAATAAATAAAAATAAATAAACTTTACAAAATACAGATAACTTTGTATCCTGGCTGGGAATTAGATTTCAGATGGGATGCTCAACAGAGACCTGGCACATTCTAGGCATTTAAAAAGTGATAAATATATTCATTCTTATAGTTGACTTATTACTTTCTCCCCCTTCTCTGTTATACAATGAAGAGAGTGTTTGTTTTCGCTGGTACCACTTGTACAATCAGGGCAAACAAAGCACATTTTTTAGGAATCAACTGACTTAAAATCCAATCGAATCATTCCATCTGTGAGACTCATTTGTTTTTGTTTTTTTAAAGATTTTATTTATTTATTTGAGAGAAATAGTGAAAGATAGAGAGAAAAAGAGGGGGTGCAAGCATGGGAAGGGGGGTGGGCAGAAGGAAAGGGAGAAGCAGACTCCCGCTGAACAGGGAGCCCTATGTGAGACTCAATCCCAGAACCCCAGGATCATGACCTGAGCCAGATGCCCAACCAACTGAGCCACCCAGGTGCCCCATGTGAGACTCATTTGAATGACGATTCTAAATAACAGTAATATCTCCCATAAATTGATAAGTGACATGTCTGACATCACATTTGTTATAAATATAGTATTGTTTTAACCATCACCACAGTCCTACCAAGACTGAATCGTGATGGTTCAGAGTAACTATCAGATGTCTAATAAACGGTCAAGCAGGATTTGATGTGTTTCCGTTGAATGTCAAAAGTCTGTGCTCTGCCCACAGCACTGCACTGAGAGTGTTTATAGAGAAAAAGTAAAACCCTAGAGTCGATAAATTATTAGCAAGACTTCTGTTCCTTCAAGTTAGAGTAGGGGGGGGATCCCTGGGTGACGCAGCGGTTTGGCGCCTGCCTTTGGCCCAGGGCGCGATCCTGGAGACCCGGGATCGAATCCCACATCAGGCTCCCAGTGCATGGAGCCTGCTTCTCCCTCTGCCTGTGTCTCTGCCTCTCTCTCTCTCTCTCTCTCTCTCTCTCTCTGTGACTATCATAAATAAATAAAAATTTAAAAAAAAATTAGAGTAGGGGGAAAGTATAACTAAGTGGATTGATATTTAGGAGACCATAGAAATATCACATTAGAAATCTCAAGTGCTTTAAAAAAAATAGCGTTAACTTTTGGTATTGTCTGAGCAGAGAAAAAAATCAGATTACCGTGACTTTTCAAAAATAAGTTTATTAAAAAATAAGTTTGGGGATCCCTGGGTGGCGCAGCGGTTTGGCGCCTGCCTTTGGCCCAGGGCGCGATCCTGGAGACCCGGGATCGAATCCCACATCAGGCTCCCGGTGCATGGAGCCTGCTTCTCCCTCCGCCTGTGTCTCTGCCTCTCTCTCTCTCTCTCTCTCTGTGACTATCATTAAAAAAAAAAAAAAAAAAATAAGTTTATTATTTTTCCACGTTTATATAAATTATTCCACATTTATATATACAGAAGTATACACACACATATATATGTATCTTAGATTATATATTTAGGGCTTTCTAGTACAACATTTTTTAAAAGTCTCATCTATGTTCATAGTTACTTTTCAGTTGAAACCAGGTACCTGCATATGGATAGATTGCGATAATAGTCGATAGCCCATAATTTAATCATAGCTCAAAACTAGTTCTCAAGCATTGCCAGTTACTGAATTGTTGTGGGGCTTTACTTGTATGTATGGACAGAGCAACATGAGCAGAAGACACATGACGGAGTGAGAGGGTGTGGGTAGTGTGCAGGGCCGAGGTTCTCTTCAGGGGGACGTCCTGACCTCTCTGGACCTCCCTTATCTTATCGGCCAAACAAGGAGGCGTGATGGAGTCCCCTCCCACCTAGGACCCTCTGAAGCCTTGACAGAAGGACTCCCTGACAGGGTTGGGAACTTCTGAATCACTGTGCTTGTGATGGGTCATGGCAGGATGACAGAGGCCATTTTTTCCTCCCACAGAGATGGATTTTCTAGACGGTGGTTATCTTAGTGCAGGTTAAAGTACAGCCATAGGACTTGAGTGTGCCATTTCCGTAAGGGGATCATCAGTGAGCCTCAGAGGGGGTGCTGTCACGTGGGCTTAGAGACATGAGGACACACCCCCAGGTCTAATGAGCAAACTCCAATATAGCAAGAAGTTGGCCAGAGACTCCTACTTGAGGGGCCTTAGAAAGTCCCCACACGGTCTGCAGCATCTTTCCAGGTGGATTCCATCTCCTGGTGCTTAAAGGAACTTGTTCTTTCAGCCCATTTAGAAAGACTTTGTTTTTGTTTTTGTTTTCCATTTAGAAAGACTTTGAAGGAGTTGTCTGTTCTATGTATTACATAGACATCTCCTCTAGGAACTCAAAGTGCGTTTGTCAGGAGGCTCCAACATCTGCAGAAGGAGGTGAAGAGTTGCAGTGACTTTACTTTAAGACAAAATGTCACAGTGAGGTAGAGACCTGCATATTACTCACGTGACTTCGTGAACCTGTAATCCTGGGACCGGGATAGATGTGTTTTGTCAGACGCCAAGGGAATTACCTTACAGATCTGTGCTTTCAGAAACCAGTGTCACCACGCTGATGAAGCCCATCATCCAGACTCTCATACAGGGTGGGCAGTGAGGACAAGCCAATGGGGGTCATTTGCACTCACCAGCAGCACACAATTTGAGGCAAAACAACGACCCTTAGTTTGCACTTGTCCATGAGATGAATACGCTTTCTCATCTGATAAGGGAAGTGTTTCCTGTTCAGGTACCACAGAGGGTAGTGGCCGTTCCCTGTCCGCTTCACAGGAAGTCCTAAAACACACTGACAGAGAGCCTGAGAGCATTTTATAAATGGGGACTCTTCACCGTTGTGGGAGGATCCAATTAAAATGTAAACAAGGGGATCCCTGGGTGGCGCAACGGTTTGGCGCCTGCCTTTGGCCCAGGGCGCGATCCTGGAGATCCGGAATCGAATCCCACATCAGGCTCCCGGTGCATGGAGCCTACTTCTTCCTCAGCCTGTGTCTCTGCCTCTCTCTCTCTCTCTGTGACTATCATAAATAAATAAAAAAAAAATAAAAAAATAAAAAAATAAAATAAAATGTAAACAAGGGACATCTGGGTGGCTCAGCAGCTGAGCATCTGCCTTCGGCTCAGGATGTGACCCCAGGGTCCTGGGATTGAGTCCCACGTCGGGCTCCCCACAAGGAGTCTGCTTTTCCCTCTGCCTGTGTCTCTGCACCTCTCTCTGTGTCTCTCATGAATAAATAAATAAAATCTTAAAAAAAAAAGATGTAAACAAATAGCTACATGTCTCAAGACAGATACAAAATAAATTAAGTACATATAATACCATGCTACATTAGACTCAAGTTGTCTAATTTATTATATATACACCATATATACTTATAATATATATCATTATATGTCATATTAAATATATGATATATGACATTTATAATCTATGCTGTATATATTTACTATATAAGTGTATATCCTTATATTTGCTTAATACTTATATATTTATATTTAAATTATATGAAATTATGTATATATTAAATTATATATATTTAAATTATATATATTTTTTATTATATATGTTTAAATTATATATGTATGTGTATACATACATATGTTTAATCTTCTATTTTATGTTCCACAACTTTTCCTTCGAAATGAGAATTTGGGCAATTACTATAATTGAGATCTATACGTATATAATAGAAAGTGTAATAAGAGGGAATTATAATCCTTATGAGGATTTTGTTTTTAAATTTCTGGAATGTTTTTACAGGTCAACTATTCTCAAATCATCACTAAGTTAAGGAATTGGAAGGCTGGAGAGCTTATGGGATTTTTCAATTTAGGGAAATGACATTTTCAATTATGCATCCCTTGATGGAGTAGAGCAGTAAAAGGTCCTTGTTAGACTCTGGAAACTCAACGCTTTAGCAAATGCCCCAAAATGTCTGGGTAATGGGTTAACTCAGAGATGAAATAAAGCCCGAATCAAAACTACAGATGAGAAATCAAAAAGAACTTTTTTTTTTTTTTTCCCAGAGATGTGTTCGAATAGTACTCCCAGGATTTCATTGCTTATGACATTTAAAAGCTGAGTGTATAGAGCACTAAAAATACCCTGTAGGGAACAATCCTATGCTGGCAGAAAAAAAAAAAAAATGTTCAAGAGCTTCAAAAGGTCCCTGCTATTTTTAATTTCTACTCGCACACTACCTTAGAGTGAGTAATACCTTTGCAAAGTCTACTATGTTGGTTGATGCTGCGGCAAAGCTCCTCGGCCGGAAGAGGCATCAGACACTATTCGAGATCCCTCACATGGTCTTCTCCGTTGTAAGATGAGTATCTGTAGTAAAGAGAGGTGGCGATTTAAGAACAATTGCTGACGTGGACCTTTGTGCCAGGCCTTCTGCTACGTGCTCCTGGAACCATCAGAGGAAACTGTTGAAGGCATGTGCCAAATTTCGATGTCTCCTAGCAATTTTGCCTTAACCTGGGTTACAGGTACTGGTGCTCCCTCCAGGGAACACCTGCCACCTTCTTGAACTTCGAAAGGATTCACCCTGCGGAGCGCCCCGTGCTGACCCCGGGCCCAGGTCGTCTGCTCTCCACGCTGTCCCCACCTGCCCACAGAGGCACTGCGGGAGCTGGAGAGGCCACCGGCCTTCCCAGGGGAAGGGAGGCCGCACCTCTTCAGGTGATCAGCCTTTGTACCTGGGAGACGCAGCTCACACCTGCTGAGCCACAGTGTGACGAAGGATAAAAAGTTGGAAACACAAGCTTTCTGCACGCTGCAGTGTCCTTGGGACCTTAGACCTTGTCGTTGGCTTTATACGGGAATTACCTGTCCTGTACTTTCATTGTTCCAAAAATTGGCAGTTCCAAAGCCATCAACTAGGGGAGCTCGTTATTACTTCTGATTTCAGTTGTTAATTGTTGTGATTTGAGTAGTGTTCCGAGATGGGAAGGAGGTGGCACCTGCCCGTGCACGCTCAGCTCGGTGACAGTCCCTTGCAGCAGGTATTGGCACTGACCGAGGTGCTGTCCCCAAGGCTCGCTCCTTTGCCACCGCCTCTGTCTCATCTTAGATGCTGTCGGTCCTCCCAGGGGTTAGTTAGCACAAAAGAAACTGCTGGACGAGAAGCAAGAGGATTTTATTCTTTCTGGGAGTATTTATTTGAATTTAGATAGCAAATTAGAAACCTCAAAGCAATGCTTCCTCATCGTGGCATTTCAGACAACTGATGGTTCTGTGATGGGCTGTGAGCTGGGTGGTGCTTCCTGGTTGCTCAGGGTCAGGGCCTCCTTCACCAGGCCCTGCTGCTGAGGGGAAGCCAGGTCCTTCTCCTCTTAGCCTCCCTGCTCTGGAACTCTAACATCTTGACTTGTAATGTTCCTTAGAACCGCAGGATGCCCTCTGTTCCTCTTTTTTACAAATATTTATTGCTGTATGACTTGCTTTAAAGATCAAAGTTTTGGGTGGCTCAGCAGTTGAGGGCCTGCCTTGGGCTCAGGGCATGACCCTGGGGTCCTCGGATCGAGTCCCACATCGGGGTCCCTGCAGGGAGCCTGCTTCTCCCTCTGCCTGGGTCTCTGCCTCTCTCTCTGTGTCGCTAATGAATAAATAAATAAATAAATATATTTATAAATAAATAAATAAATAAATAAATAAATAAATAAATATCAAAGTTTCTAATCGCACATTGGACATATATTATCTTACTTCCAAATACATTATCGTGTAACCAGCTGATGGTTATGAGTATTTTTTATTGCCATCAGGTAAACCGTGAGCCACGGATCTTCTGCTTGAGTATTTGCACAATTTTAGACAAAATAGCTCGTAAATAAAGATGGACACCTCCACAATTTACGTATGCTTTAGGACAGTATCATTCTTAAGGGGAAGGAAACATCACCAGGAGGTAGCTTTAAAAAACAAGCAGCATCAGGAATAGAAACCACAGATGCACATTTAAGAGCTAAGTATAAAAATGGTCATTTTACCATAAAGTGATTGCTAAATAGAAATCAAAACAGCCAGTTGTGGTTCACTCCGGGGAATCGAGATTCACACTCTAAGTAAGGCTGTGGGGCCGGGTTCGTCACAGAAACACAGTGTTTTTTAATTAAATCATGAGTCTTCCTGAGGGAATATTGCATTAAAATCCAAGCAGATCAGAAATAATGGCGAGATCTACATGCCTAGTCCTTGGTAAAGTCATTACATTAGTCTGCTGATGATCAGGAGGGAGGCATTTCAAATTACGGCAGCAGTTTTACAGAGTAGATAATTATGGCAAGTTATGAATGACAGAAATTACTGCAACTACAGTTTCCTTTTTTTGTCTTTGCTGCTGTTTTGCATCCATTATAGTTTCTTTTTATAGCTTCCTTAGTTATCTGCAGTTAATTAACATCAATAAATGACTGGAAATGCTATATAGTACTTTGATTGCATTTTTATCTTTTTTGTTTCTTTCTTAAGCAAACTGTCATTCTCGATGTCTCAGGGACTGTTGTTAACATTGAGATGAAAAGGAATCTTGGTATGATCTTTCTTTTAAGATAACTTAAAAGTTTGACTCTTTGGTTTCAGTTGCATGATTTATAAGTTTTATATTTTTAAAGATACCCAGGGTTTCTATCAAAATACTACCTGGATGGCTATAGTAGTGCACCACCAACTTTGCTGCCTTAATTTCCAGTGATGATAGGAACACAGGTACAGCTCATGATATCTCTGAAAGATCAGCCTAGGATGTAGGGAAAATGTATTTTTTTTTTCGTTAGGAGAGTTAGTTATTGACTTCTTTTTTTAGGTGGGTACCGTTTTGACTCGGTTTTTGAAATTAGGATGCCATGTAATGTTTTCCTCAATGAGAAGTTTGTTTGGTTTTGGTTTCCTTAGCCTATAAGGAATAGTGATCAGCCTTTGTACCTCATCTTTGTTTATCCTTTTTCCCAGTGTTGTTGGGATACGACTGACATATAACATCATGTTAATTTAAGCTGCACAATGCAATGACTTCCTATATGTGTACAGCACTGCAAAATGATTACCACAGTAGGTTTAGTTAACAATAACTTAGCCTTTAACTTTTTCTAGTTTAAAATAATTTTTTGGAAGATCACTATAAACACTTAAGTGCCACTGGAGGACCACTTAGTTTTAAAATTTTCTGACAAGTGTCAAGCACTGCCAGTGGTGCACTCCAATTCTATTATTTGTAAAAATATGCAAGAACAAAATAGATACTTTTGGTATTACTTAAGCTACACGAATTACCAGGAAATCCAGATGTTCTTTTTCATTCTCTCCTTTTTGTAGCTCTATATTTGCAGTAATACTAGTCTGTTAAATTTACAGTATTTTTGTAGAACTGATACTTATTACAGGAAGTTACTTGTGTATTTCATTAAATGGCCAATAGTGACTTCAAAAACTGGTCCTAAAAAAAAAAAAAAAACAAAAAAAAAAACTGGTCCTATATCCTTGATCGCTAATATCCAAGTTATATGTGTGTACTAATTATAGAGGTATATATAATAAAAACTAGTTGAAAACAAAATATGTCCATTAGTAGTGCTATACTAGGTTCATCTAATGGAGGACTATGCAGCTTTATGTGTCTGATATAGAAGAGTCCGTGACTTTTATTATTGAAGGTAAAAAAAATAATGCTAAGTATGCTAATGGGAGTCTGTTCCTTGTGTAAAAACACATATATATGATATGTATGTATATGTGGAACAATACAGAAAAAGTAATAACTAAAATAAAAAATGCACACGTATGCAGATCTCTAAGGGTTCGCATATTGTACGGGCAGCGCGTTTCCTGCCAGGCTGGGTGTTTACCGAGACCAGAGGCAGACTTATTTTTCACTTTTTCTTTTGGTACATGTTAGATTTTGTTCCATGTGCAGGTATTGCCTTTCTCTAAAGAGAATAAGATTGGTGAGATAATGTAAATATCACAAAGGTTATAAAGAGATAAGCATGGAATGGTCGCACGGCAGACACAACATGCTAGTATAGACTCAAAGGAGGAGTTGAGATTTAAGTGTTTCATATAAAACATGTCATTAAGCTGTTATTTGCTTTGGAAATTACATTGATTTTTCACTTAGTCCTGGAAAGATAAGAGCGTACACTCCTTTTCAACAAACTTTACTTATACATAGATACATTTATATGTGAAAAAAATGAAGATCCTAAGTATGTATGTGTATGTATATTGTATAAATGTGCATTTACAAATGTCCGTACATGCCTATATGCTATGTATATGATATGTAATGTGCACTATGCATATTCCATACTTCATCCACTTAGCCAAATAGCCAAATATATTTGCATCAGATCATCAGATTGGTATTTCCTTACATGTACCTCTTAAATGATGTTCACATTGACCATAAGGCTTTTGGCATGATCTCTGGCTATAAAGACCAGTCCTTGACCAACAATTCTTTTAGGAGCACCTGAGTGGCTTAGTTGCGTAAGTGTCTGACTTCAACTCAGGTCATGATCTCAGGGTTCTGGGATCCAGTCTTGTGTTGGGCTTTGTGCTCAGCAGGGAATCTGCTTCTTCCTCTGCCTTTGTCCCTCCCCTCCCTCTGCTTGTGCTCTTTCCTTCTCTCTCTCTCTCAAATAAATAAATAAAGTAAAATAAAAACCAATTTTTAAAATATCATCAGGTAAAATGGAGGTTGTCCCTATGGCTCGTGTGAAGTGTACATCTCAGAGATGTGATGCTACTTAATGCAATCCATCTGATCTATCTGAGAATATGTAATCAGCCTTGTGCTTACCTACAAAGAAATTACCTCTGCCTGGCATGCACTCACCATCCTCTGTGCAATATGAATGCTAGCCTGGATAGCGTTGGTTGCATCTTAAAAAGCTACAAAGAGTTTTGAGATCATGCCAGTTTTAAAACATAAATGTAATATAGGGGAAGAGCTAATAAACGTATCAAGAAAAGTACAGAAATAACTGACTTTTTCTTTCCTTTTTTTCCCCCTTTTGTGGGGACACCATATTTTTACAGAGGATCATTTTAAGCAAAGAAGAATAAAAAAACAAATTATTTGGAAATAATTCTTAGCTATCACTGAATTCTGTGGAATTAATAATAATAATGGAAGAATCAACAAATTGATTTCAATTATAGAAAACTATACTAGTGTAGTCTTCTATAGATTACTACATTTCTAAGACCACTGTACTTGAAACCTTCTATCCAGAGTATATAAGTGAGGACAAAGGAACATGCCAAAAAATTAGATATTTTCTTTTCTGGAGGAGAAAAGGGTAAACTTGAAGAAGAATTAGATATATAATTTTTGTTACAAAATAAAATATTTTATCTACATCAACTTTTGGTTAAAAAATATTCACTCAAATGATAATGAAAATTACAATTTCTATAGAACACTGATGAATATATATTACTGACAAAAATATTATTATTCAAATTCCTGCAACAGTGCATGATCATGTGGTTATACTAGTTTTATGTTATGTATCAGTACCCTTTTTTCTTTTTCGATAATATGGCAATAAACTATTCATTTATATACATATATGTATGGAGGGCTTCCTATGTGGCAAGCTCTGTACTAGACCTTCAGCATTGGATGGTGAGCAGTAAAGACTCTGCACTGGCCATTAGGATGCTTGTGCTCTGTATTATAACCAAATAATTATATAAACTAAGCAAAAGCACATTGGAATGTGTTACAGTTTGGCTTCAGCAGAAAAGTCAGTGAATTCTACTCAGAGATTCATGAGCCGATATTGGAAAGATGAGGTAACTCAGGGAGTAGAAGAGAGAGTCAGATTCTTTGACCTCCCTGCCCTCAAAGATTCTGCAAAGCCCCTTTGGTAAATAAGAGCAAAGCAAGTATAGGAACTGAGTGAACAGCCAAGGGGCAAGAACATGGGACCAGGGCCGCCGAGGGTGAAATGAGGTCAGGGAGGTGGCATGGGATAAGTAAGGCAGGTGGGTCACTGTGAGCATTGCAGAAAGGTGGTTAGGGACAGCCTGACCATGGATGACAGCCACTGGGCTGGGGTGAAGCTGAGGGACAAGTGAGGAGACAAAATCTACAGGATCTGGGATTAATGATGCTGTAGAGGTGAGTGGAAGGGAAGAACCCAACATTTCTGCCATGGATACTGATAAATGGTATCAGTCTTCTTGGAGATCTATACATGGGAAGTGGCTAAGTGGGGCATGCTGGATTTTGAGGTGTCCAAACAGGGCAGCAAATGGTAAAATATGGGCAGGAGATACTCTGAGAGAAGATGGACACTAGAGGTATCATCTTGTTGCCTTCATGGTGGGATCAGTGAGAGTCTGAAATGTGGGAAGGGGTCTCCTAAGAAAGGCTGGGTGTGAGGGAGACACGGTGGTCAGGTATGGAGGGTCCACTGGCAAAGGAAGTAGTGAAGTAGTGATGTAGGAGGAAAACCAGAAATGTGCTGTATTTTGAGAAAGGGAAATATTTTCAGGAGACAGAAAAGTTGCACTGAAGACAGAGAAGGTCCATTTTTTCAACAACCATTTTTTGAGGGCCTACTATGAACAAGACCCTGGTAGTGAATGGTGTCAGGATCCGCGTGGCTGAAATGATGGTCTGCAAGTGTGTCCAAAACAGAGAAGAGTAATCTAGAATATTTACTTATTAATCCTGCTGCACGAGGCCCCACTCGTGTACCATAGATGATGAAATAATGCATGCAAGCTTTTTTTTTTTCCCCTCAGAAGAAAAACATGCTCTGGTATGATTAGAAATCTTAAAATAGTTGACTTTAATTAAAGTCCACTCAAGACATGATTACCTCATATTTTCTGTGAAACTACAAATGGGTCTCTTTGTTATATAACAACAGGGAATTTAAATAAACAAAATTTATATTGACTCTTAGTTTTCAGACAATCACAACAGGAAAAGGTGACTGAAATATCACCATTTCTTTTTTCTTTATTAGATAATGAGACCTAGCATGTCATTGTTCTTTCTTTTTAATGGACTATTGGGATCTTCATCTAAACTTAATTCTCAATTACATAAAATATTTCTTGGATTAAGTATTTCACATCCCTATATAATACTTTTTCAATATATTAAAATTTTGTTTTGACTGATACACTCCTTTATTAGTATAAACCACTTCAATTTTTGAAGTAAGAAAAATTATCTTATTGCTCAATCTATGTTTTGGTAGTTAGGCATGAATGGCAGTATCTTGCTATCTTAACCAAAATGTCTGTGAAGCATTTGCTTCAAATGTTATTTCTTCCAAAGGCACATTATGCCCCGACATATGAATATTTGCAACTAAGAGAAATATTTTTAGTTCAGTGTTGCTGATCATTATTATGTGTATGACCAAATTACCATGTCAGATGTAATTACTTGTATTTAAAACAAAGCACAGAGTATCCTACTTCTGGGTATATTTCCAGAGGAATTAAATCAGGGTCTTGAAGGGATGCAATGAACATGGGGGTTCATTGCATCACTATTCACAGTAGCCAAGATATAGAAACAACCTCAAGGTCCATTGGCAGATGAGTAGATAAAGAAGATGTGCACAGTGGAATATTATTTATCCTTCAAAAACAAGGGAATCTTGTCATCTGCAACAGGATAGATGGACCTAGAAGGTACTATGCTAAGTGAAATAAACCAGACAGAGAAGGACAGCTTTTACATGATCTCACTTATATGGGGAATCTAAAATACTCATAGTACAGAGAATAGAATGGTGTTTCCCAGGGGCTTGGGTGGAGGAAATGGGGAGATATTGGCCAAAGGGTACAAACTTTCAATTACAAGATCAGTTCTGGAGATCTAATGTATAGCATGATGATTTTAGTAAATAATACTGTATTCTACTGTACACTTGAAATCTGCCAAAAAGATAGATCTTAAGTTCTCAGCACTAAAAATAAAAACAAAAAAGAAAGAAAGAAAGAAAGAAAGAAAGAAAGAAAGAAAGAAAGAAAGAAAGGAAGGAAGGAAGAAAGAAAGAAAGAGAAAGAAAGGTGTTAGGTGATATATATTAATTATCTTGATTGTGGCGATCATTTCACAATGTATATGTTAAAATATCAAGTTGTACACCTTAAATATATATAATATCTATGTGTCAGTTATAACTCAATAAAAATTGAAAAAATAGGTTGCAGAATGCACCCAGATGTTATATAATCAAGCTGTTCCAAAATGGGGCTGTGTATTTTATGCAACACTCCCACTTTCCTATTTTTAAGTAGAAATGACTATCCAATAATAATTTTATAACTGCATTCTTAGAATAATATACATTAAATCCAATTCCATCAAACTGTAATATTTATCAGTTATGTTAAAACTTGGATAAATATAACAATGTGTGATTCTTATTCAGCCAAAGATTTTAATGTTGCTATAAAATATAAATATTTATTATTCAATTTTTATTTGGTGACCTTCCACCTCTCTTCCAACAATGATCTAAATTAACACTCCATGGAGAGTGGTGTTAAAGGATTATCATAAAATGTATCCTATTTCAGGTTTCTCCAACTTTCCTGCTTGTATAATTTGGCAATTTTCATAAATTTTTTTTTCATAAAAATTTTCATTCAGCTGACTCTCTTTATTAGCTATTCAAAGCACTGCTGTGTGATTTGTGAGCCATGCTCAACCTTGGATGTAACAGAACATGGGCATAAAGACATATTTTATTGTCAGGCTAAAATGAAGCCACGCAGGCAAACACCTGCATTTGGTCAGCACTCGCTTATGGCTTCTGCACGCACACGGTCCCTTTGTGGGGGTCATCCAGTCACTATAAAGCCTGGACCACGGCACTGAACACAGAAAATATCAGGTGTGACTCCACATTACAACAATGATAAGTAATGGACACTGTCTATAAGTGATGAGTGTCTTGAGGACATGCAAGAAGAGCCTATTATTTCCAGCAAATACTGGTGTGCAATCTAAATACCTGACCTCCCTGTTCAGGCGTGCATTTTAGGCCTTCCGTTTGCAATGTTGAGATACGTGTTGACTTCTCTCCCATCACCAATTTTAGAAGGGAAAAGATAGTGAAAAGATTTATAAAAGATTGTTATATAAAAGATTACTATATAAAAGGTTCATTTATATTTTTATTCATTCATTTACTTTCTTTTGTTTTACAAATGACGCATGCCTAAACATTCCCAACTAAGAAAACTAAATTTCCCATGTGTTTTCTTCTTGTTTTATAAGTTGAGATCTGTTTTTGAAACATGAAGGAAAAAGAACACGGCTTGGAATAGTTTAAAACTGAGCCTATCACACAAAAAAATAAGAGCTATACAAGAAAAATAACATCTACACTTAAGAAAAATCATGCCTTGTTATTGTTTCTACGAGGGATTAAGACGATGCCAGTCAGAATTGTTAAAAAATAAGGTAAAACTTTTAGTTGATATATAGACTACACAATTCAGATTATTTTTTTTTTCATCTCAATGTTATGACAAAAGTTTACTTAAGGCTCTGTTTCATCCATCTTTCTATCTACCTATCTATGATTTGAATTCTCAGAGTAGATTGAGTAACACGATGTAATAACAAACCTCAGGTGGCTGTTTCTTGTTCTTTTTTTTTTAATGATGATACTATGCAGATAATGCCATATTATTAATCACTAAGTTGCAAATCATAAGCTTTAAATTATATTTATGACTATGGATTTTAAGACTAACAAATTTCATTCTATTAAACATCATCAAATGCATGGTTTAATTGGTAAAGATTATGTAAGAGGTTAAAACCAGCATTTACAATATCTTCAACAAATTTTTAAAGATACTGTTATCAGTAGGTGAAGAGTTATTTTTCTTTAGTTCCTTAGTGAATCATATTTATTTTAACTTTATCCTGTTGAAGAGGGTTCAATCAGTACCTCTCATCAACATGGCTTATAGAAATAATGGATATTGTCATGCTTAATAAAATTCTATTTTTGTCATGTTCTTTCTCTTTGTTTTCCCTTTCCTAAATCAAAAATTAAGTTTTCTGTTTAATACTATCAAATGATTTTGACCCAGTAGAAACAAGACAGGCCTAATGTAAATTCTATTCTTCCTTCACTGACCCTAGACAGTTTCCTCATCTGCACATGGAGGATGATAGTATACACCTGTCTTGATCATAATTATATTTATATAAAATACTCAAAGTCAATTCTGAAATTGCAGGCATTCAGTGAAGTCGAGTCATAATTTTACTTCTGTCTATCTTACAAAATCGATAAAACTTTAATGTGAAAGGAGAAGTCACAGTATAAGAAATTAGAAAGATTGGTTAGACATTAGAAATGTGAATTCAGAGCATTCCTTGCTCTCCCATGCATACTTAGTTTCCCAAACGCCAAGGTCATCGAGTTTCTTCAAGGGTTTGCTCTGGGCAAGGGAAATAGGCGGGAAGAACAAAGAAGCCCAAGTTACTGTTATTCCCCTCTGTGCCCTGACCAGTGTCCCCAGCAGCTGCCACAAGCCACTATGGCTCCAGCCCCCACTGGAGAGCCCTGGGTGATAGCATCCCCCACCTGCCCTCTGGGCTCCAGTACCCACCTCGTTCCTTTATTTATCCAATCTTGAGTGGCAAGTTTACTGGAGCTTGGTGTATAAGGGTTGCTCACCATCCCAGGCATGGCAGCTTCTTTCACCTACATAATTAATCCCCTGGAAAAGATTCCCATTGTTTAAATACCTAGAGTGGTTTCTCTTTACCCACTGGCACTCAGAATGAATAATTCATAGGCATGGCTGAATATGGAAGTAGTGCAGTATAAGGCAAGGTGAAGGACGTACTAAAGTCATAAAGCAGAGGACAGAGCTATTTACAAGATTGGTATTCAGAGATATACAGTTTTAGTCCACGGGTTTTAATATTTTCCTAATTGATGTTCCATAAAGAAAGAATAGATACAGCATAAGTGAGTAAATAAGAAAAGAGACACAAATAAAGACTCCTTGGACTAAAGACAAATGCAAATCTCCAGATTAAATAATTAATTAAATATTGAAGTGCACAAATGCATGCAAGCCCTTGGTCATTTAGGAATATATTACCGAAATTTCAGAATGGCCATCCTGAAGAAGCCTTCTAAAAGCTTACGGAGAAGGACTGAACAAAGATAATCTGCAAAGTTAAAAGACAAAAAGGCACTTCTTAATAGTCACACTGAATATAGAAGACAAGAAATTACTTCAAGTTTGGAGATAAATTATTTTGAGGCTATAATCCATTAAAACCCAGCATTCAAGGCAGAAATCAGGATAGAGATATTTTCAAATATGCAAAGACTCCCAATTTGGCAAACCAGACCTTATGCCAAAAATACTTACTCAAGGAATCATTATAATGAATTCAATCAGAGACATATTTGAGAAGGGAATTATAAAAAACAAAATAAGCATTAAGTACTATAGCTCTGAAAAATATTGAGGAATGGTTTTTAAGGAGAATTAATACCAATCTGAAACTAAAATCAAAGATCCATGTAACAGGGAATCAACATGAGGCCTTTTTGAAGTGGAAGAAAAATTATATAGTGATATTCTATTCTTGCTTAGAGATAATTACAGATGCCAGGTAATTCTCAACATTAGTTTAGAAAAGTTTTAATATTTGTCTTAAAATTAAATTGTAATTACTAAAAGAATGGAAAGGTAATGTGTAGTTTTGAAACCGATTGGGAAAAAAACAAACAAACAGAAAAGAAGGTAGCAGCTGGGAAAGAGGGGTCTTAACCATAGAAAATACCGTTAAAGCAATCCTGCAAGCAGCTCAAATACACCTGTAACCAATGCCTGTGAATCAGCACAATTCCTTTATTATGAAACAAACACTAAAACTGGATTAAAAACAACTTGTGACATGTGTGGTACAAACACAGGCTCATGAGATTTTTAACAAGACACCATTATGGATTGGTATTAAAGGCAATGTACAGTAAGACAATATATGGATATTGATATTGATATCAAAGAATACAGAGCTTACTATCTCAGGCTTTAAAGGACAATAAAAAAAGGGAATGCTTAATATTGTGCTAAACATGTTGTTATACTTAAAGACCCCAATAATTACAAATTTGGGGAGAAATAAGATTAAATCAAAATATAAAGATATAACAGTGTCATAATCATAACATACTTCCTTCTGAAATGTGAAAGATCATGTAGACAACAGAAATAATGAAGACCACAGCAGGGGTGCCTGGTGGCTCAGTCAGTTAAACATCTGACTCTTGAATTCAGCTCAGGTCATGATCTCAGAGTTGAGAGATGGAGCCCACGGCCGCTCTGTGCTGGGCCTGGAGCCTGCTTAAGATTCTTTCTCTCTCTCTCTCTCTGGCCCTCCTGCCCTCTAAAAAAATGAAAAATACAAAATAAATAATTAAGAGATGCCTGGGTGACTCAGTCGATTGAGTGTCTGATTCCTGATCTCAGCTCAGGTCTTGAATTCAGGTTCAACTTGTCTTAGTTGTTCATGGGTAGCTTAGTTTGTTACTGTTTAGCCTTTTCAAGATTGTCATTTTCTGAAAAGAGATAAATGTGAATCCAGTATATTCTTACGTAAAAATTCTCTTATAAACAGTTCTTAAGAGTGATACATATTTAAAACATGTTTATTACACAGAGATAAAGAGATCAATGAAAAAAACCAAGGCAGAGAGTGGTTAAGTCACTTGCCTACTACCATCACGGATCTGGAAAATGGAAGGTCAGGATTCATTCCCAAGCATTTTGATATCTGACCCTGTGATGTAAATGCACCTTGAAACTGTGCATTCTTATCAAGGATTCATAGAATAAGAATATGTAAGGTCACCCAGGCTGTCTTAATAAAATTCAAAAGCAAATTAATGCAGATCAAGCTCTCAACCCATGATGGAACAAAATAAAAATTCAGCCTGAAACTAATATAACACTGTATGTTAACTATACTGGAATTAAAATAAAAAACTTAATAAAAAATATGTCTCTAAGAAGTCACACGCGTGCATGTGTGCAGGTGCACTCCAGTGCATACACATAATTAAATATATTTGAAATAACATTGGTTAAGAGCCACCTGGCTGGCTCAGTCCACTGAGTGACAGATTCTTGGTTTCCGCTCAGGCTGTAACTCAGGGTCCTGGGATCCAGCCCCCTGTCAGATTCAGTGGGGAGTCTGCTTACGATTCTTCCCCTCTGCACCTTCCCCACTTGCAAGCTCTCTGTCTCTTTAAAAATAAATAAATCTTTTAAAAAATAAGTAACTTTGGTTAACTCTAGAATGAAAACTAAAATTAAAATCTATTTGGAGATAAAAGATAATTAGTGCATAAGTTATTATTCCATAAAGGACCTTATTGAAGAAGTTCTTTTTTTTTTTTTAAAAGTGAATCTCTTAAAGGAAAATCTACAACTTGAGAGAGTGAGAGAGAGAGAAATATGGAGAAAATATGAAAGTAAATGATCTAAATATTGTTAAGAATTTACAAATAGAGGGCACTTGGGTAGCTCAGGTCATGATTCTGAAATCCTTGGTGTGCTTCTCTCAATGCCCCTCACCCTACTCATGTCTCTCTCTAATTCTTTCTCAAATACATAAATAAAATCTTTAAAAAAAATTCAAAAAAGTATTTACAAACAGGGAGCAAATTAATATAAAAAATAGAATGATGAAAACAAGAGATTAAAATTTAATCAAAATAATTCAATCAAAATAAAAAAAAAAAACACTGGATCAGTAAAACACAAACTTATTCTTCAAAATACCCAATAAAACAGGTGAGCCTCTGGCATATCTAAAAGAGAGAGAAATAGAAAAAGAGAACAAATAACCACCTACAAGGTATAAAAATTATTCACAGTTAAAAATGTGAGGAACTTAAAAAATGCACAAAATACGATGTTTGGCTTCATACCAAGAAATTCTCTAGGAAAACATAAGTTAACCACAGTGATTCTCAGAGAGAGAAAGTCCAAGTCCAAGTGTACCAATCATAGATGTTGGAAGAGTTGTCACGTCTATACTTAAATAGACAAAAAGAAAATAACAATAGCATTTAAAATAACCCTTTGAGAAAAAGATTTTTTTTCCTTCTTCTTCTTGTTAAATGAACTTGTCTCATTATTAGAAAATAAAACTAGAACAATGGAAAGTGACTGACTTTTCCAGATGTCAAAAACTCACAGGAGTTCAAACAATATGGCATTAGCTCTGAAAGTAACAAATAGATTAAAGAAACAAAATAGATTAATGAAACAGAAGAAGTAGTCCAGAAGTAGATTCTTGCATCAATGTGAATCTGGCCTGGTATATGGGTCATAATTAAAGCGAAGTAGAAGAAGTATTGGATTAAAAAACACAAAAAGAAAAGAAATGGTTTGACTCATAAAAAGTATTGGTAGATTTGCATCTCCTATTGGGGAAAAATATAAGTTATGTAAAAATATCACAGCATTTACAAAATAATTCTCACTTAGGTTAAAGAACAAACACATAAAATAATTATCAACATATTTGGAGAAAATAAAATGTATACTTTTATAAAACTCTAACTGTAGACACAATGTAAAAACAGACATAAACTCTGAAGCTCTAAAGAAAATGGTCTGACTACATGTTTGACAATAAAAAATATTTTGATAAACTCTCTGTTAATGAAAACGTGATTTAAAAAGTTGAGAACAAATGACAAGGGAAACATATTTAAAATATGTAAAGAAGGGATTGCCACACAGCACATGTAAGGAGAATCTACAGTTCAAGGAAAAGAAAAACTAATCTACTAGAAACATCCATATAAATACAACTGGACGATGGAAAGAAGAAATACAAACATCAACCCAACTATTTTACTGAGGTAATAATAAACCTGATCAAAATCAAGGAAATAGTATCCATCAGCTCAATTTAGTAGGCTCATTCATACACTATTACCATATAAGATAAGAAAACACGGCCAATCGGAGAGTCAATATAATACATCAACATACCATGTAATAAGTCAAGAAGCCAAGGTATCAATACACATACAAAAAGGTATGTCCATGCATAAGAAAAATGTATCTGAAAAATAATAAACAATTAAATCTTCTTCTCTGGGGAAAGCAAGGAAAAATGAGGCTAGTAGTGGAAGAGAATATAATTAAAGTCTTTTACATTTTTCTTTAGATTTTTCTGTTCTTTTTTGCCATTAGATAACATCTATGTATTATGTAAAAACACTTTTACATGCTGCCATAAATAAAGTCATCTACTTAAAATGCTCTTTCTTTCCTGCTAAGAATTGGAGCTGTGTTCTGTCGGAGGAAGGAAGCTAACAGGGAAAGACTGCCGTGGGGCAGCCCTGCTGTCCTTCACATATTTACCATGTTTCCCAGTTAGGAAAACAGGATTCAAAGTTCTGAATATATTTCTTGTAGCCTACATTTACAGTAGTGGGGCCCAGATGCGTTTTAAACCCAGATTCCTGGCTGCCCACCCACCGCCCTTTACACCATTCGCCTTTACACGGATATGGGTTCATCACAGAAGTAAAAAAAGAAAGTGTTACATTTATCAAAATCAGTGTAGATGATTGTTTCCTTATCATTTAAACAAAAGGACACCTGGCTGTGCAAGCTCTCTTACGAGTTTACAGGAGCAATATGTTATTGACAATGCATTTTAATGCCTCAAAGGGATCTTGCAAAGTTGTTCCATTTAGGTCTAAATGAAACTACTTTGTTCAAATTGCAGGTGAGAAAGGGAAAAAAAAATTCACATGTGACAGGGAAGAAGAAAACAGCAAGTTCTATTTCTTCATGCCTCCCGCACCTTCTCCTGACTCAGAGAATGTTTATTTCTGCATATGGCGGAGCTCACAGAGCTTTCCTCCTAGTGCTTCAAATCTATTTTGGTCTTATCTCTTTTGGAATTTAAGTCTCAGAGGCCATCTTTCCCCTCCTCTTTGATAACCTACCATCTGTTTATTTTCTAAAATAGAATATAAAAGAGTGAGTGTCAACTGTTGCAATCAGTGGATACTACAAGATTGTATCTACACAAATGAGATAAATGCATTCAACTAATTTAAACATCACGGGTTGCTAGTTAATTCCTCGACTCAGATAACTGGAGAGTTTTAGGAAATAACTCGATCTTTCTTGGAAAGCTATCAAAGTGGTCATGTGCATTGATCTAGACCCTAAAAGAAAGACATACTATAATTTTAAGAAATTTGAATTCAGCATCTTTTAACAGCGCAACTGATTATGTGGTTGAAACACTTTCTAAATTGCTTGATGCTGTGATTTTCAAGGCGAACTGCAGAGAAAAAAATGTAATCTAGAAATGTGCTATTTTCTATTTATTTTAATTATAAATGTATTGTAAACTTAAGTTACGTTCACACACAGTAGGGTAAAAGAGAATGTTGAAAGCTCAACCTACAATCCAGAAGAAATGTTAGGTTATCCAAGGAATAATATGCTCTGCACTAAAATAAATAAATAAATAAATAAATAAATAAATAAATAAATAAATAAATAAAAGTTTTGCTGTTATAAAACTCAACCTATTAAGTCAGTTTACATTGCTAGCTTAGTGTCTTAGCTTGTAAGATTATTCTTCTTTTCTGTAAGGACATAGGATTGTCCTTTCAAGCAGCTCTTGATAATGAAGTCTAATTGTCACATGTTTAGTTTACAGATGGGTTTTGCAAAACTCACTGCCATGGAGAGCAGGCCTCAGATGGCACAGTCAGGTCTGGGAGAAGTTTTTGCTTAGTTCTTATGCCAAAACATTCCCTCTTATTTATTTTTTTTTAAATTTTTATTTATTTATGATAGTCACACAGAGAGAGAGAGACAGAGGCAGAGACACAGGCAGAGGGAGAAGCAGGCTCCATGCACCGGGAGCCCGACGTGGGATTCGATCCCGGGTCTCCAGGATCGCGCCCTGGGCCAAAGGCAGGCGCCAAACCGCTGCGCCACCCAGGGATCCCAACATTTCCTCTTATTGTATTAATTCTATTAATATGGGCCTTTAACGAATAGAGCCATTTCCATGTATCTATTTATATGGAGGTTTCTTCATTTAAAACAGGCTTTCTTAATAGGAAATCAAACAAAACACTGAGACCTTCCCTTTGATTCTTTGCTTTTGCAGCCCCAGGGCTCTCTCTTCTTGTGCCCCGGGCTAAGACTTGAGGGGTGGGGGTGGGGGTGGCCCCTCTTCTGTTTTGAATGTGGTGTGCTACCAAAGCAAACACATATCTGATATTGTCAGATTTTTAAAATGGAAATTTAACATGCAAGAAAGTTGTTGGGGGCAGTAGGGATCCAGGTGTCCTCCGCAGACATCCAGAACACCCCACGACTGCTACCCAAATGCCACCTCCTCTGTACATTTTCCCTGCTCCAACCCACCAGAACCGGAATGTTCTCTCTCCTTTTCAGCCTCCCTGGTATGTATTTACATTTCTCTTGTCACACCACATTTACTCCACTTTATCCTCACAAAATCATAAACTACCTGAGGCAAAGGCAGTCTTATTTCAGTGTGAACATGACCAAGTGTGTTTATGAAATTTTAACTAAAGTGACTAGAAATGATGTCTTTAAAAGAGATTTAAGGGGAAAATGATATTTTATGTAGGTCATCCAAAAAATGAACATTTTCCTTTTTCAGAACTAGTTTCTGATTCATAAAATCGTTGAAAACGATGTTAGCACCTTTATCTTTTCACTTCAGGAAATCTCCCGGCATATTAATTATTGGTTAAAATGCCAAAACTTGTATATTTCTGCTTTGTGGATAAGGTGTAGTTGAAAATCGCCAACTCTGGCTGGAAAGAGGGCTAAAGTCCCAAACTGGCTCTGGGAACTGGACAGATTCCTGCACATCCTAATTGTCTGGTTCATCCTCTGTAAATACTAGCTACCAGCAGCAGCTCCGACTGCGAGGGTTCTAACATCCATGTGACACAATAATCACTCAGATAATCCTTCCTTTATTCCTAACGAGGGTTACAAGGACCATATATGAAATACCATGTGGAGAACCATCCAAGATTAGTGAAGGCTAACTTCCTTCCACTACTTTTACTCTTTTTTTTCTCCAGTATTAAATAAAACCCTGTTTATAGCCCCTTATTTTGACCAGTACCATAAGTCATTGAAGTCGTTGTTGCTGTCTTCTTTTTTTTACCTTTGAATTTGCAAACATTTGCAAGATAAAAAGATTTTTTATATGCTTCATCCAAACGTTCCTAAGGATAATACCTTTTCAGGAAAATTTTCAAACTAGAAAAATAACCTCGATACAAGAATATTACATAAGTTGCAAAGCTTATTCAGATTTGGTCAGATTTTCCAAGTGAGGATAGAAGCAAGGATCACATGTTGCATTTGAATATTTTGATTCTTACGTGTTGCTTAATCCAGAACAGTGCTTCTCTCTGCCTCTGCCTTTCAAGAAGTTGACACATTGGAAGAATTCTTATTTTGTAGAGTGCCCCTCAGTGTGATTTTATCTAATAATTCCCTCATGATTAAATTAAGGCTCTGGATTTATGGCAGCAAAATAACTGATATTGTGTCTTTCTTAGTGTGTTATGTAACACGGCAAATGATGCCAAGATGTCATTACTCGTGATGTTACTTTGATCATTTAGCCAAGGAGTGCATGCCAGGTGTGCGATTGGTTATTTTTCCTCTTTGTAATTAATACAAATATGTGGATACACTTTGACTCTTTGTAAATGTCCTGTTTTTCCTAAAATTCTCATCCATTCACTTTAGCAAACATACAATGATGTTTCTTTGACTTTTTAATTTTTAATGGTTTTAAATTGAAGTGTATAGTTGGCATACAGTGTTCTATTGGTTTCAAGTGTACGTTGTCGTGATTTGATAATTCTATACATTCCTCAGGGCTCATCATGGTAGGTGTAGGCACCATCTGTCACCTTACAGGGTTGTTAAAATATTATTGACTGTATTCTCAAAACTGTACTTTTTATTTCAGTGATTTATCTATTTTATAACTGGAATTCTGTACCTCTCAATCCCCTTCCATATTTTGCCATCTTTCCAACCACACGCCCTCTGGTAACCACCAAGGTGTTCTCTTACTTATGATTCTGTTTCTGTTTTTGTGTTTGCACACTTGTCTTTCTTTCTTTTTTTTTTTTTTTTTTGGTCTCATTTATTCCCTTAAGGTAATAGCCTCTAGGTCTATCTGTGTTGTTGTCAATGTCAAGGTCGTGTTCTTCTTTATGGGTGAGTAATTATCCATTCTATGTATATACCAATCCCTTCTTTATCTATTCATCTGTTGATGGACACTTAGGTTGTTTCATAATTTGGCTATTATAAATAATACTGCAATGAACAAGGGGTGAATATATATAAATATATATTTCAAATTAGTGTTCTTATTTTATTTGGTTAAATGCCCAATAGTGGAATTACTGGATAAATATGCTATTGCTACTTTTAATTTTTTAAGGAACCCTCATATTGTTTTCCATAGCAGCTGTGTCAATTTATATTCTCACCAACAGTGTAAGAGGATTTCCTTTTCTCTACATTCTCACCAATGCTTGTAATTTCTGTTGTTTTGATACTAGTGATTCAGAGAGATGTAAGATGATATCTCAGTGTAGTTTGGATTTGCATTTCCTCGATGATAATTAATATTATTTGTTCACATGTCTGTTGGCCATCTGTGTATCTTCTTTGGACAAAGATCTGTTCAAGTCTTCTCCCCGTTTTTAATTGGATGTTTTTTTCCTTTTTCAGTGTTGAATTATATATGTTCTTATATATTTTGGATATTAACCACTTATTGGGTATATCATTTGTAAACATTTTTTTCCCATTAAGGAAGGTTACCTTTTTTGTTTTGTTAGTGGTTTTCTTTGCTGTGTAAAAGCTTTTTATTTTGGTGTAGTGTTAAGTTTATATTTGCTTTGTTTCCTTTCCCCCAGGAGACATATCCATAAATATGTTGCTAAGGCCAATGACTAAGAGATTACTGCCTATATTTTCTTGTAGCAGTTTTATGCTTTTCAGACTTCTATTTAAGTATTTAATCTCTATTGAGTTTATTTTTGTGTATGATGTAAGAAAGTAGACCAGTTCCTTTCTTTTGTATATAGTTGTCCAGTTTTCTCAGCGCCATTTATTGAAGATACTGTGTTCTCCCCATTGGATATCCTTGCTTCCTTTGTCACAGATTAATTGATCAAAAAATTGTGGGCTTTTGGGGGCTCTCTATCCTATTCATCTACACACCTGTTTTTGTGCCAGTAGCATACTGTTTTTATTACTACAGCTTTGTAATTTATCTTGAAAACTTGGATTGTGATACCTCCAGTTTTATTTTCTTTTCTCAAGATTGTTTTTATTTATTTTTTCCTATTTGGTCTTAAATAGTTCCATTCAAATTTTAGGTTTTTTTTGTTCTAATTCTGTGAAAAAAATATTGCTGATCTTTTGATAGGGATTACACTAAATCTGAATATTTATTTGGGTAATGTAGACATTTTAATAATATTTATCCTTTCAATCGTTCAGCATGGGATATATTTCCATTTGTATCATCTTTGGTTTCTTTCATCAGTGTTTTATAGTTTTCAGAGTATACGTATTTCACCACTTTGGTTAGGTTTATTCCTAGATATTTTATTGTGTTGGTGCCATTAAAAATGGGATTGTTTCCTTAGTTTCTCTTCCAGCTATTTCATTATTAGGGTAGAGAAATGCAACAGGGTTTTAAATATTAATTTTATATACTGCAGATTTATTGAAATCATTTATCAGTTCCATTAGTTTTTTGGTGGAGTCTTTAGGGTTTTGTTTATATAGTATCACATCAGGGCGCCTGGAGGGCTCAGTGATTGAGTGTCTGCCTTCAGCTCAGGTCATGATCTTGGGTTCCTGGGATCGAGTCCTGCATCAGGCTCCCCATAACGAGTCTGCTTCTCCCTCTGTCTATGTCTCTGCCTGTCTCTCTGTGTCTCTCATGAATAAATAAATAAAATCTTTAAAAAAATACATATATAGTACCACATATAGTACCATGCATCATCATAGACACATCATACTGTCACATTTACTTTGTTATTGCCAATCTGGATGATTTTTATTTCTTTTTCTTGTCTGATTACTAGTAGTAAAACTTCCTGTACTACATTGAATGAAAGTGGCAAGAGTCAATATCCTTGTCTTATTCCTATTTTTAAAGGAACAGCTTTCCATTTTTCACCTTTGAATATTCTGTTAGCTGTGGGTTTTTCATATATATTATTATTATATTGAGGTTTGTTGTCTCTAAACCAACTTGGTTGAGAGCTTTTATCAGAAACGGATGTTGTATTTTGTCAATCTTTTTTCTGCATATACTAAAATGATTATATGGTTTTTATTCAATGTTTGATTTGTGACTACCATTGGATCCACATGCAACATTCACGTATATAGCAGTCAATATTATGTTGATGGTTGCTTAAGTTCAAACACATTCTAAAAGCCCTATAGTTTACCCTTCCCTCCACATTTTATGTATATGATAGCATATTTTACACCTTTTTATTTTGTATATTCCTTGAGTAATTTTTGTAGATATAATGGATGTTACTACTTTTGTGTTTTAACTTCCATCCTAACTTTATAATCTACTATCTTTATAATATGTTTGCTTTTAACAGTGATTTTTTTCCTTTTATAATTTTATTGCTTCTGGTTATGACCTTTTATTTTTTTATTTTTTTATTTTTTTAAATTTTTATTTATTTATGACAGTCACACAGAGAGAGAGGGGCAGAGACACAGGCAGAGGGAGAAGCAGGCTCCATGCACCGGGAGCCCGACGTGGGATTCGATCCCGGGTCTCCAGGATCGCGCCCTGGGCCAAAGGCAGGCGCCAAACCGCTGCGCCACACAGGGATCCCTGACCTTTTATTTTTAAAGAATTCCCTTGAACATTTCTTGTAAGGTTGATTTTTGGTAATGAATTCCTTTAACTTTTGTGTGTTTGGTAAACTCTTTATTTCTCTCTTCATTCTGAATGATTACAGTGCCAGGTAGTTATTCTTGATTGCAGGTTTTTTGTTTGTTTGTTTTTGTTTGTTTGTTTGTTTTTAATTTGAGCACTTTGACTATATCATGCCAACTTCTAGTGGCCTGCAAAGGTTCTGCTGAAAAATCAGCGGATGGTCTCCGGAGTTTCTCTTTTAATGTAACTGTTTGCTTTTCTCTTGCTACTTTTAAGATTCTCTCTTTATGTTTGATTTTTGCCATTTTAAAAATTTAAATTCAATTTGCCAACATATAGTACATCATTTGTTTCAGATGTAGTTTCCATTAATTCATCATTAATATAACACCCAATGCTCATCACAGCACATGCCTCCTCAATGCTCATCACCCACTTACCCCATACCCCCACCCACCTCCCCTTCAGTGACATTCAGTTTGTTTCCCAGAATCAGGAGTCTCATATGGTTTGTCTCCCTCACTGATTTTTTTTTTCCCATTCAGTTTTCCCTCCTTCTTTTTGGTCCTCTGTATTATTATTTATATTCTACATATGAGTGAAACCATAATCGTCTTTCTCTGATTGACTTATTTCACTCAGCATAATACCCTCCAGTTCTATTCACATCAATGTGAATGGTATGTATTTATCCTTTCTGATGTCTGAGTGATATTCCACTGTATATATACATCACCTCTTTATCCATTCATCTGTTGAAGGACAGTGTGGCACCTTCCACAGTTTGGCTATTGTGGACATTGCTGCTGTGAACATTGGGGTGCAGGTGTCCCATTATTTCACTATGTCTGTGTCTTTGGGTTAAATACCCAGTAGTTAAATTTGCTGGGCTGTAGGATAGATGTATTTTAATTTCTTGAGGAACCTCCATACAGTTTTCCAGAGTGACTGCATCAGCTTGCATTCCCAACAACAGTGGAAGAGGATTCCTCTTTCTCCACATCCTGACCAACAACCATTGTTTCCTGCCTTGTTAATTTTAGCCATTCTGTCTGGTGTGAGGTGGTATCTCTTCATGGTTTTGATTTGTATTTCTCTGAAGACATGAATAGACATTTCTCCAAAGAAGACATACAAATGGCCAACAAACATATGAAAAAAAATGCTCCACATCATTTGTCATCAGGATTTTTGGTATTTTAATTATTACATGTCCAGAGGTTGACCTCTTTATGTTCATCTTATTTGGGGCTCTCTGTGTGTCCTGGATCTGGATTTCTGTTTCTTTCCCCAGATTATGGAAGTTTTCAGATATTATTTCTTCAAGTAATAGTTATGCTTTCTTCCCTTTTTCTTCTCCTTCTGGGATCCCTATAATGCAAATGTTATTGTGTTTGATGATGTCCCAGAAGTCCATTAATTTATTCTCATTTTTCATTATTTTTTTTTCATTTTGATGTTCAACTTCATTGCTTTCCATTACTTTTTCATCCAGCTCACAGATCTGTTCTGCATCCTCTAATCTTCTGTTGATTCCCTCTAGTGTATTTTTCACTTTAGTTATTGTATTCCTCAGCACTATTTTTTTAAAGATTTTATTTATTTATTCATGAGACACAGAGAGAGAGTGAGAGAGGCAGAGACACAGGCAGAGGGAGAATCAGGATCCATGCAGGAAGTCCAACGTGGAACTCGATTCAGGGTCTCCAGGATCACGCCCTGGGCTGAAGGCGGCGCTAAACCACTGGGCCACCCGGACTGCCCCCTCAGCACTATTTTTTAAAAAATATTTTCAGTCTCTTTGTTGAAGTTTTCACCTGTTTCAGTCACTCTTCTCTCAAGTCCATTGAGGATCTTTATGAACATTACTTTGAATTTTTCATCAGGCATATTGCTTATCTTTTTTTTGTTTCACTTTTTTGTAATTTTGTCTTGTACTTTCATTTGGCACATATTCCTCTGTCTCTTCATTTTGTCTAACTCTCTTCATTTGTTCTATGTATTAGGTATGTCAGCTGTATCTCCTGGTCTTCAAAGTAGTGCTATTATGTAGAAGAGATCCTGTGGTTCCCTATTGTGCAATCCCACCCTAGTCATCTGAACCAAATACTCCAGCAGTATTCCCTGTGTAGTTTGGGTGTGACTTCCTGTAGTGGCTGAGCCATGGTTGCTTCACCATGTGTGTCCTGGATCTGGATTTCTGTTTCTTTCCCCAGATTATGGGAAATCTTCAGGCATGAAGATATGCTTCAGGCATGCTGGTGGGTGTGGCTGGCCTTCAGCCCAGCAGGCTGCAATGACCTGCTTTGCCTACTGTGTGTGCACTGGTCTGGATTTGTTCCCTGCATTGTTGAAAGGCCTGGCAGCAGCCACCAAAGGCTCACTGATGAGCAGGGACAGCCCTCAGCCTGGCTTTCTGCAGTCAACTACTGCAACAGTTGTTGGTTCACCAAGAAGCTGTCTTGTTCCTTCTGTAGCCAGTAAAAAGCCTGGCTGCAGGAACTGGAGTCTTGCAGTGGGGTTATCTTCTCCCCTGCCCAGGCCAGGAGTCATTTGGGAAAAACACTGGTCCCAGCTATGGCTACCTACACGATGTAGTGGGGCAGGAACCACTTTGGAGGGGCTTCTGTTAAAGCAGGTAGGTTGGGTGAGGTGGGTCTGCAGAATGCTGGGGCAGGGCACACAGTATTGGCAAGAAATATGGAGAGTGTTAGAATTAGCTCCTACAAACACCCTACTATCAAGGATGGAGGAGAGCGAGCAAAATGGTGTACACCAGCATATTTGTTCCTAGAGAAATTTCTTGCAGATCCCTGACCCTCTGGCACACATCCTAAAATCAGTCAATAAATCTTCATGTATACCCTGGGCAGTTTTCAGACTGTTGCTTCTGTGCTGTGTCTTGCACTAAGTTATTTGGCATGCTGCCTCTTTAAGGGCAGAAACTGTTTCTTATCTCCCACTGTCTCTCATGGAGTTAAATCCACAATGGTTCTTGAAACTTCTGGATTTAAGCCCTGATGATTTTCAAAGTCAGACATTTTGAGAACTCATCTTCTCAGTGCAAATCCCCTGTGTCAGGTATACTTCGTGTAGGGTCTGATACTTTCGCTTCTCCATCCTTGTTATGTCTCTCACATTTGTGGTTAGTCATATTCAGAGTTTGGTTCCCAATAGTATCTGTGCCCATTCTCCTCTTTTCCATATGGACTTCCCTCTAAAATTAGCTGTGAAAGGTCTGCTCTGCCAGTCTTCAGGTCATTTTCACAGTTAATTGCACAAATGTAGTTGTTGCTTCAGTGTATCCATGGGACAAGGTGAGCTCAGGATCTTCCTACTCCACCATCATCCTATTTACTTGTGCTACTTTGATGTTTCTTGTTTGAAATAATTAGTTCCATAGTGTTTATCAAAGGGCGATTTTTCTGTTTTGATTATTTATTTGACATATATTAATTGGAAATGTACCATAAGGAACAGTTTTGCCTTCTTCCCATTTATTATTTATGCAATAGCCACTCATGGATATTTGTTTCGGCACATGGGTTACAAGTCATTGCTACCATTATTTATTTTATTGCTTTAATTGCCCCTTATTTGTCCACTGAGCGTCCCTTTATATTGGCTCCTCTGTCATTTAGATATGCCCTGATAATTTTTTGATCATATCAGGTTTTTCTCGTACTTCTCCTGCCTCACCCTGAAGTCTGGTTTCTTTTATTGGAGAATGCTATTTATAAACAAGGTCTGGGGACTAAATTTTCTCATTGTTACAGGTTTGTCTTTGTTTCTAGACTTCCCTAAGACCCAGTTAGGTGATGGGTGTTTATAAGCCATGGAACTACTGACACACATATATATGTTTCTCTCTCTTTCTCTCTCATCTATAAATCTATTTCTACCCATTTATGTTTCTTTCTTTCTTTTTATTCATTTATCCAACCATCATCTACCTATCTATAAACTCGAGTTCATACTGATACTTCTGGCAGTCATCAGCATCACAGTTTCATCTTTTTCTTCTCTATTTCTTATTTGTATCTCCCTTCTCCATCACTGAAAAACATAGTCCCCATTTTCCAAAATATGTTGAATCACCTTCTAATAGAATATACATAAAGTACTTTAAGAATTACTAAACCAGGGGATCCCTGGGTGGCGCAGCGGTTTGGCGCCTGCCTTTGGCCCAGGGCGCGATCCTGGAGACCCGGGATCGAGTCCCACGTCGGGCTCCCGGTGCATGGAGCCTGCTTCTCCCTCTGCCTGTGTCTCTGCCTCTCTCTCTATCTCTCTGTGACTATCATAAATAAGTAAAAGTTAAAAAAAAATTAAAAAAAAAAAAGAATTACTAAACCATATCCCTATGAAAAACAAACTTACTAAGAGAGAACAATGTTTATGTGTAGGTCTTTTTTTTTAGCCTTGTTATATATAGTCAAAATGTTTCCCATTAATTTGGTTAGTTGTTGTTTTTTCCTTCCCCATCCTTTCTATTGTGGTCATGCTTTACATTTTCGTAGAGTTAAGTCCATTTGTTATACTTTGAATTCCAAGTTGGGCTGTCCCCATATCCTCATTTGGGTTGTCCCCATATCCTCATTGATCTTAATTATTTATTTTTACATATGTGAAATATTACCATTGTCCTATAAGTTAGAGCTATTCAAAAGAGTATATTCAGAGAAGTATGTTTTTCTGCTCATTCCTTCTCTCCCATTCCTATCATCCATTCTTCCTGAACTTTTCCCAACAAACCCTGGAGCTATCCATTCTCATTAATCATGAGCTAATCATGCTTGTATTTCCTTTTTTTCACAAATGAGGCAATATATGTACATTATCTTATTTACTTTTTTCTTATATTAACAGTAACATTATATATGTTTACGTATACATATGCATTTATAATATATAAACACACATGTGTGTTTAACAATATATCCTGAAAATTACTTCCTATCAGTTATTAGAAAGTTTTCTTCTTTATCTATGTATGTATATATTGCACAGTACTCTGCTTTGTGGATTCAATGTGGAGGTGCCAATGAACGATAGCCTATTAACACTCACTTACATATGCTTCTCAGGTAATACACAATATTTTACATTTATAAAAATATGCATATGCATTTTTGTATTGTTGAAAGTATATCTTCAGAATAAATTCCTAGAAGTGAAAAAGGTGGGTCAAAAGAAAAGGGTACATGTAGGTTTTTTTCTTTTTGTTTTTGTTTTTAGATATTTTAATCTAGTTATTTTAAAGGGATTTTCATTTAAATTTCCCTTTGGAAGAAATATGACAGTTTCTTCACAAATTGAGAATGTTCTAATATTCCTTTTTTTCCTCGTTGATCCTACATCTGTTGATTGGACAAAATACTGTAAGGGTTATGTTTACATAACTCTATATCGCTTATATAACTATGCTGAGTTATGTAAGTGAAATGTAAATCTCTTCTCAGCTATAAAAATTTATTTCCTCTCCTAAGCTAATAATGGAAAAAATCACTTTTTATTGCCAGAATTGTTTTCAATTCTATTACTTGCATATATTTTTCAAACACCTAATCTTTGCTACACTTAAATGATATCACTTTTAATTCTAAATTTCTCATTTAGACTCATTTCTCATTTCATTTAATAATATTACAAACATTTACATAGAATATATATTCTATCATCTGATGCCATATCATTTTTCTTTAAATATATAGACATATTAAAAGATTGTTTCCACTTATCAAAAAATAAACAACTTAATTAAAAATGGACACAAGACTTGAACAGACATCTCACCAAGGAAGACATATAAATGGTAAGCATATGGAATGATTCACTTTATCATATGTCATTAGGAAAATGCGATTTTAAATAACAGTGAGATACCACTACACACCTACTAGAATGGCCAAAATCCAAAAACATTGACAGCACCAACTGACAAGGATTTTAAACAACAGGAACTCTCATTCATTGCTGATGGGAATGAAAATTGGTCTGGCCACTTTGGAAATATGTTTGTCAGTTTCTTACAAAACTAAACATATTATTACCATATGATCCAGTCATTGAATTCCTTAATATTTACATACAGGAGTTAACAGCATGTCCACACAAAAACATGCACAGGGATATTCATAGCAGCTTTATCAGTAATTATCAAAATTTGGAGCAACCAAGATGCCCATTGGTAGATGATAAATGCATCAAATACTGTGGTTTATCCAGACAGTGGAATACTATTCTATGCTAAAAAGAAATGGTTATCAAGCCACAAAAGACATGATAGAAACCAAAATGCATATTACTAAGTAAAAGAAGCCAATCTGAAAAAAACTACATATATAAGTTCAACTATATGAAATTCTGGAAATTACAAAACTCATGGGGACAGTAAAAAAAAAGTCAGTAGTTGTTGGGGGTTAGGGAGGAGGGGGGATAAATAGAGCACAGAGGATATTTAGAGCAGTGACACTATTATGACACTATAAAGGTAGATATATGTCATCATATATTTGTCCAAACCCATAGAATGTATGCCACAACACCAAGAGTGAACCCTAATGTAAACTAAGGACTTTGGATGATTATGGTTTGTCAGTTTGTAGGTTCATGGATTCTAACAAATGTACCATCTGGTGGGGATGTTCATAATTGGGGAGACTGTGATGTGTGAGGGCAGAGAGAATTTGGGCAGCAGGAGGTATATGGGAACTTTCTGTACGTTATGTTCAGTTTTGCTGTGAACCTAAAACTGTTCTAAAAAGTAAAGTCTATTTAAGAGAAAGAAAATAAAAAGGTTATTGCCAAGAAGCGTTCCACTTCTGTCATGGGGTGTCAGAACCTCCATGAATTCTTTCCCTTGTGAAGAAACCTTACGTGATAAAAATCAGCAAAACAAAAGAAAGAGCATTTAGAGTCTTTGGAAATTATTCTAGAAGTATACAGCACATGAAGAAACATTTACTCAATAATTTCTCTGTGTTATAAACAGCAAGAGTCTGTGGCACTCAAGTCTGTGACACAATCTATCTCTTCCCCCAATTCCAGCTCCACACTACATGAGTTGGCCAAGAATATGGGGCACCATCTGTCCTCAGGTCTCAGTTAAGTTGTGTAATATCTTAGGGGTATAGGCACCAATATTTCTCATCCTGTCCATCTCTGAGTTGCAGAGGCCATATTCCTGGCTAGTTTAGCTGAGCAATCGGGACTTCCACCCTTTATCCAGTTTTCACTGATATGATGAAATATGTACCCCAGACAAGGCAAACCAAGAATACTGGAATCTGAGGCACCTTTACCCCAACTTGCACATAGAATTGAGTTTCCATGCCAACCTAAGAATATGCGATGCTACTGTCACCATTTAATGCCCTTCTCATGAAGCAATGAGTCACTGCAAGAGAAGTAAACCTCTGTTTCTACCTCCAGCTTTTGATCAGTGACACAGAGATTTTTACTCAGGAAAGAGGTAGTTTATAAGCACAAACACTTTCCCCAGAGGAACTAAATTTATTCAAAATAGAGTATAAATGAGTCCATGCTTAGAGAAGCTCCCACATACAATGGAAAATTTGTTAGAAAGCAGTTAAAGTGTAGGCTTCATAGAACCAACATGCTAAAGTGTGGGGCAAATAGCTTTCCCGAGATAAAGAGACTGTTAAGAAGAGGCATACTGAGAAGGACACCAAAACCAAAACAAAAATACACAGACTGCCCTAAAAAATTACTGTTGCAAAAGAGACCAGATTTCATTGGATCAAATTATGGAGCAACTTATTCTCCGGACATTAACAAAGTACTAGAGAATTAGCTGGCAGTTACTCAGCCTAACCCTTGTGTGTGATATCAACAGATCAGAGACAAAGACAAAGACTTCCCTTCTAGAACCACCAGAATTACTGTGTGCATGCCCAAGGCTGCACCGTTTGAGGAGAAACATTACTGGCTTCATACTTCAGAGAGTATATAGTCTTCAATTAAAGATACAGCCAGGTCAATGGACAATTAACAAGCAAAGAAAAGCAACAGCAACCTCCATGATGGGGAGATCTATTTTCTTAGAGATTATGCAATTCAAAGAACAGAAAGAAAAAAGAATGAAGAGAAATTGTCAGATCCTTAGAGATATGTGGGATGCTATCATGCACACAAACATACTTGTAATTAGAGTACCAGAAGGACAGGAAAGAAATAAACAGAATATATATATTTTTAAATAATTGCAGAAGTTCTCCTAACTTGGATGATTTAAAAACAAAACAAAACAAAACACATTAATCTATGCATCCAAAACTCAGTGAGTTTCAAGTAGAAAAAAAAAAAAAAGGAGATCCACAACCAGATGCCTCATAGGACATATAAACCTAAGACACAGAAACAGTCTTTTAAGCAATTACAGTAGACATAAAAGGCAACCAATCTAAAATGAGCAGTTATTATTTCAGAAATTTATCAGAAATAAGAATAATTCACAGGGCTAAAGAATACAGTACCATCAACCAAGAATCTTATATCCAGCACAACTATTGTTCAAAAATGAAAGTGAAATAAAAATGTACAAATTAATTGACAATAAGGAAGTGTGTTGATCTTAGGCACATCTTACAATAAATACTAAAGGAAATTCTCTAGACTAAAAGCAGAGGACTCTGTAATATTTCAAATGCTAATAAAAAACAATGAGAAATTGGTAAAGGTAACATTTATAAATAGAGGAATAGATGTACATTTCTTCTTTTTTCTAATGAGTTTTAAACTACATTTTATAAAACAACTTGTGCACAATTGTATTTTTGAATTAGAGACTTAACAAGTGTAGCATTCTGACAACAGCAATGAAGGTGGACTGGGCACAGCTGTGTTGGAGTAAGGAAATTACACCATATGCTAAGTCAACCTACAGTCAGGGGAGAAGAAAACCAAAAATGTTTAATAAAGAGTTTAATATAACAGATTCTATAAATACATGTATTTTCTCCCTCTAGGCTTCTTCAGAATAAGCTTTGAAAGAAGCTATAAAATTTTATAAATTTATATAAAGAAATTGTAATGTACTGTTGGATAATGTATATAAAAATAGTAACGTGACACTGCAGGAGAGAATGGAATTACATAGGAACAACACATTTATCTCACTGTAAATAAGATAGTATAAATCTGAAGTAGAATCTGATAAGTTAACATGTATATACTAAGTCCTAGAGAAAACAGTAAGAAAACAACTCCAAAGAATATATTGAAATATCATTAAAGGAATTAAAGTGTTATAGTAGAAAATATAAGCTTAATCCAAAAGATAGTGGTAAAGTATTATTGAAGGAACAAAAGTGTGATGTTTAGAATAAATGAAATGTCTGATTTAAATAAAACTACTCATTAAATATCATTAGATGGATATAGATTAAACAATTCAATTAAAAACAGATTATTGGACTGGCTTTTTTTTTTTTTTTAAATGAGATTCAACCATATATCATATCCAAGAGATACACCTTAGTTACAAAGATACATATATGTTAAAGTAAAAGGAGAGAAAATGATATGTCATGAAAATAGCAAACATAGGAAAGGTAGAGTGACTACACTAATATTATATAGAATAATCTTTAAAATAGAAAATATTAGTAGAGATTAAATGAGACCTTTTTAAATGATCAAGTTGTCATTCAGAAATATAATTATAAACACATATGTACTTAACAACAATGCCACAAATACTCAAAGCAAAAACTAACAGAAGAGAAGGCAGAAGTAAACAACTCAAAAACAATAGTTGGAGACTTCAATAACTCAATTTCAATAATGGAGAAAACAAATAGGCAAAAGATCAAGAAGCAGCAAAAGGGCTTTAGTGACACTGTAAATTAGCTACGTCTGACAAAAATGATTATAAAACTATCCAACCAACAGCAGAGCACACATTTTTATCATTTGTAAATGAAATAGTCTCCAGGAAAAACCATATATTAACCTCTAAAAGGTAAATGGATTAAAATAATTAAAAAATGTGTTCTCTAATTACAGTGTAATTGAATTACATATCAATAATAGAAAAATTGGAAAATTCACAAATTTTTGGAAATTATACAACACATACCAAAACAAGTAATAAAGAATAAATCACAAAGGAAAATACAAAACACTTAGGGATATTGGCTAATGTATATAGACTATTCCAGAATTCAGGAGTTGCAGCTAAAAATAGAGCCACCCTGTTATCCAGCAATTTCACTACTAGGAATTTACCCAAAGAATACAAAAATACTAATTCAAAGGGATACATGCCCCCCTAGTGTTTATAGCAACATTATCTAAATAGCCAAATTATGGAAACTGCCTGTGTCCATCCAGTGATGAATGGATAAAGGTTTGGTATATATAAAATGGAATATCACTCAGCCATAAAAAGAATGGAATCTTGCCATTTGCAATGACATGGATGGAAGTAAAGAGTATTATGCTAAATGAAATAAGTCAATCAGAGAAAAAAAAGTATGATTTCACTCATATCTGGAATTTAAGAAACAAAACAAACAAGCAAAGGGAAGGAAAAAGAGACAGGGAGGCAGATTAAGAAATAGACCCTTTTAACTATAGAGTCCCAGAGGTGAGGTGGGTGGAGGGGTGGGTGAAATAGTTGATGAAGTTAGAGAAAGGTACTTGCTGTGATGAGCACTGGATGTTGTATGGAAGTGTTGAATCTCTATATTATACAACTGAAACTAATATTACATTAAACTAATATAGTATGTTAACTAACTGGAATTCAAATAAAATATCCTAAAAATTAAAAGTATAAAGCAGGATTCAGAGGGAGATTTATAGCTATACATATCTAAATGTAAAAGAAGAAAAGTCTCAAATCAATAACCTAACCTTCCACTATTTGAGACATTGGCATCAGAAGAGAAGCAAACTTAAGCAAGGATAAAGGAAATAATAAAATTAGAGCAGAAATTAACCAAATAGAGAATAGAAAACTAATATAGAAGGTGAACAAAGACCAACGTTCGTTCTTTGAGATCAATAAAATTGAAAAAAAAAAAAAACAACTTCTAAATTCTGCTAGAAGACATAAATCACATAAATCAGAAATGATAGAAGGAAGAGATGCTATCACTGACCTTACAGGAATGGAAAGCTTCTAAGGGAATATTGAACTATATGCCAACAAAATAGATAATTTAAATGAAATAAATTTATTAAAGAACATTAGAAAGACACAAAATACCAAGAATGATTTAAGAAGAGACAGAAAATCTGAACAGACCTACACAATATAATATGATTTGATTAGTAATATAAAATACCCACAAAGGAAAGCCCAGGCCTAAATAACTTCATGGTGAATTTTACCAAATATTTAAAGAGGAGTTAATATTAATTCTTCAAAACTCTTCCAAAAAATGTAAGAGGAAGAACATTTCTCAATTCATTTTATGGAGTTAATATAAGCCTTTGTATATGTATATAGATAGTAGACCCAAAAAATGTGAGAACATCACAAAGGAAAAATCTATAGATAATGTCTCTTACGAAGATAAAACCCAGGAACGTGTAAAAAGGATTATACATCATGCAAAATGTAGATGCAAGATTGACTTAATATGCAAAATCAATTAATGTAATGTACCATACTAGTTGAATAAAGGACAAAAGCCACATGACCATCTCAAAAGATACAGAAAAAACATTTGCAAAAATTCAGCTCTCTTTATGATAAAAATAAAAATACTCAACACACCAGGATATCATTTGATAAAGGGCATCTATAAAAATGCATGGCTAACATCACCCTTAATGTTAAAATACTGATTGCTATCGCCTAAGATCAGGAACAAGGGAAAGACGTCCACTCTTCCTATATCTTTTCAATGTCATCCTGGATGTTTTAGCTACAACCACTAGGAAAGAAAACAAGAGAAAAAGCATTCAGATTGGAAAGAGAGAAGTTGAACTATCTTTAACTGCATATAATGCACCCTCGAATACAGAAAATCCTAAGAAATCCAACGAATAAGACTATTAGAACTACTAAATTTGTCAAGCTTGCAGAGTACAAGATAAAACTGTAGAAATAAATTCTTTCTATATATTTGTAATGAACAATCTGAAAATTAAATCAAGAATACAATTCCATTTATAACAGCTTATAAAAGAATGAGATATTCACTGATGCTTTTAACAGAAGAAGTTCCAGCTTAAACTATGAAAACTTCAAACTATTTTTAAATAAAGATCTAAGTAAAAAGAAAAAAAAAAGATCTAAGTAAATGGGATGAAATCCCTTGTTCTTGAATCAGACGGAATAATGTTAAGATTCAATATCCTTAACTGAACTACATCTTCTATATAATACCCAGGAAAATCTTTTTGGATATCAACGAATTGGTCTTACAATTAGTGTGAAAATTCAAGGGACCCAGAATACTTAAAATAGTCTTAAGAAAAGAGAAAAGGAGAGCTAAGTTATAGAATTGTGCTAGGTTTCCCAAACCTACTACATATCTGTAGTAATAAACATAGCATTGTACTGACATAAAGGTAGACATAGAAATCCAAGGAGTAAAACTGGGGTAAAAATAACATTACATTTATGATCACTGAGTTTTATAAGACTGTCAAGACAATTCAGAGGGGGAAATGATAGTCTTCTCAACAAATGGTGTTGGAACAACTAGATATCCACTTGTAAAAATTGAAGTTGGATCCCTACCCAATTCAATGCACAAAAATAATGAAAAATGGATCAATGACCTAAATGTAAAAGGTAAACCTCTAGGACTCTTACAAAGAAAACACAAGCACTGATCTTTATGACCATGGAGAAAGCGATGATTTAAATATAAATTGGGCTTCATTAAAACTAAAATCTTTGGTGCATCAAAGGACATTATCAAGAAAGTAAGAAGACAACTTATAGAATGGGAGATCTTACAAGTTATGTATCTGACATGAGATTTCTACCTAGGATACATAAAGAATTCTTGCTTCAGTAATAAAAAGACAACCAACTTTTTAAATGGGCAAAGAACCTATATAGACAATGCTCTAAGTAATATATACAAATAGCCAATGATCATCGGAGAAGCTATTTAACATCATTAGCCATCAGGAAAATGCAAATTAAAACCGTAATGAGATAACACTTAACATTCACTATAATGTCTATTATTAAAAATTCAGATAATAACAAGAGTTAGGAAGGATTGAAGAAATCAGAAGCCTCTCACACTGGTAGCGCAAGTATAAAATATAGCAATGTCATTGGAAATCAGCCTGGCAGATTATCAAAATATGAAACATAAAGTTACCATATGGTCCAGGAATTCCAGTCCTAAGTATATCTCCATAAGAAATGATGAAAAGATTTATCCATGCAAAAACCAGTACATGAATATTCATAACAGCATTATTCATAATGGCCCCATGTGGGAAAATCCCAATTGTCTATCAACTGATAAATGCATGAAGAAAATGTGACATATCCTTACCCCGGAGTAGTATTCTGCAGTAAAAAGGTATGAGGTGGTGACACATGCCATGACACAAATGAATTATAACGACATCATGCAAAGTGAAAGAAGGTGAGGCGTAGACTACCATATATTATGTGATGCTGCCTATGAAACTCCTAGATTTGGCAAATGTGTAGATACGGAAAGTATGGTAGTGGTTGTCAAGGGCTGGGTAGAGAGGAGGACGGACATCAAGTGCTCATGATTATGGGGTTTCTCTTTGCTGTGAAAAAAACAAAAAAAAAAACAAAAACAAAATTAGATTGTAGTGAAGGGGTACATCTCAATATACTGAAAACTATAGGACTCTACAATCAAAACAGTGAATTGTATTATATGTAAATTAGATCTAATTATATATAAAAAGTGTTAGTATATTTATATTTGCATAGGTATATCTGTTTATATAGACCCCTCTCTCTCTCTCTTCTCTCATGTCAATGATTCCTTTTTTTCCTGAATATTGTTAGAAACCCACCATGCTACCATGCTGCTCTGCTAGATGTCATAGTGTGCAAGTGTTCTCTAAGATAAAACTAAGTGTTTCTGCATGACAATCCACAAATGCAATATTGGATTTTCAAATGTGCTTTTTTTTTACTGTAACATATTTCCTATGTTTAAAGTTTTTATATGAGGGTTTCAAAAAAAATTCATAGTGCGCTAACAAAAGACATTGCTGTTTTATGGAAAAGGACTCTAAGTGAATTGTTACTCCCCCCCTTCTTTTCTAGCATTTTTTAAACTTTAATTGTGAGCTACCATTGCTGGCTCCGGAGCTCTCCTGATTGATTTAATCTAGTCACAGAACCTACCATTGGATTGTCTTCTTCCCTTCCGTTTTCGTTCTTCTTTCACATGCTTAATTTTGGATATTAAATCAAACAAAAAGAAAAAAAAAATCCTTCCTACTTAAGGAAAAAAAAAAAAAAAGAGGAGGAAGTCTCCGGCCAAGGACATTCTAAATAAAAACAATGATTATAATTCTATTTTAAAAGTGTTTCCATCTGATTCCCTCAGAAAACAGTTAGCACACTGTACTTGGTGTTTTTCAGAGGATTTATAAAATCATACTCAGAGCACGGTAAACACAGGGGATAGTGGGTGCAGATGAGGTCCTTTTCTGTTCCTGGGGCTGAAGGTTCAAAGGGAAGTTGGCTTTATCTCAATAAGAGGAGGCCCTGAAGGAGTCAGAACCTTTGAGAGAGGAACCAACCTTTCCTATCCCTCCCTTCTGGAAGAAAAGAAATAAAACTCCCAACTTACTCCCCCACTCTCTCCACGAACTCCTGCCAGTGCTCACTGTTGCCCAAGCAGACTAGCAGGTGGAAGTCGGGAGAGTTCACTGCACCTGGATTATACAGGTGGGTGGAGAAGGATGTAGCATTGGCAGGCGTAGAGATGACACCTAGCACGACACACGTTAGAAACCACCGTGCAGTAAACACGATTGCCCAAAGAGACTAAGAATTCAAGAACATTTGTCCATGTCACTCACCAGAAGATCCTAATTTATTCATAAAGTTACGTAGTCAGGTGGGTCATTTTTATTATTTATATTTAATATTTTATTATTTATATTTTTATTATTTATACTTTTTTAAAAATACAATAGTTTTTTTTAACTATTTTATTATTTATTCATGAGAGACACACAGAGAGAGGCAGAGATACAGGCAGAGGGAGAAGCAGACTCCCTGCGGGGAGCCTCATGGGACTCGATCCCAGGACCCTGGGATCATGTCCTGAGCCACAGACAGATGCTCAACCGCTAAGCCACCCAGGTGTCCTTAAAAATATAAAAGTTCTATTGAGGAATAACTGACAAACATCACTGCATAAGTTTCAACTATTTACCCATTTGCCTACTCACCAAAGGGTTATCAAGTACCTGTAGTACGTACACTGTGCCTTCAAAAATAGTACATGGTCACCAGCCGTATGGAGTGAACAGTCTGGTAATGAATTCATAAAGAGACACAAAGTATTGATAATTCACTGAGAAGTACTCGAGAACTTTGCACAACATATTGTTCACAGAGCTTCCTTGGGGAACCGCTCAAGCTAGAAACTAAAAGTAAAATATGATGAAATCTAGATTCTAAATTCTAGTGGTGCTATTAATAGGGGCATATCAATGTGGGCTGCAGTCGCTGGCAAAGCCCTCTAGGAAAAGCATTGGGAGCTGAGCCCTGAAAAATGGGAGGATTTGGAGAGGTGGCAAGGAAAAGACTTTGTTATTGGTTTCGGGAATAGTGAGAACATGGATTCTTGGCTCGTTATGGGTGTTTAGTGAGTCCAAAGATAATAAATAAGGAATGCCTTGTTTTGACAAGAATTTCAACAAAAATTAAAACTTAATTTTGCTTGCAGGAAGAGAAATACCACAAGAGAAATGAGCACAATGGAGGGAAAAGACTCGTTTCAAGTTTTTTTAACCACATATACGTGTGTGGTGTTTGTAGACAAACGGCACGGCAGCCACAGGGGCAACAGAGAAGAGCTTTGCCACCTCGGTTTCCAACTGTTGAAGTAGATCAGTTCAGAGTAAGCAAATCTAAAGTCCAAGGCAGACAGTGTGAGCTTTGGGAACACAGGAGGTCATGACTATGTAATAAAGAGGATTTCAGAGGATGGGGAAGAGAAGAAAGGTGCCATTTCAAGGTAGTCTTTCTGCACGAGAGAATTCATGGGATGAGGGACACTGTGGGAAGTCTCTCCTTTCACGCAACAGCATCACCTTAAAAGTCATGTTTTAGGGACACAGTGATATTCTAATGCTCCCTCTTTCTGAAGCAAACAACTGGTGGGATGCTTATTGGCACACAAGTTTCAAAGCAGTTTTGGCTACTTTTGATAGAACTGGTGTGTTTGGAATGACATCAGTGGGGTATATGAGATCCCCAAAGCTCATCTTCTCTTACCCCCAACCTTTGGGAAACACATTACAGAAGGCAGATCCCTGAAAACTGAGTGTGCTGTGTTCTTCTGTTAAATCCCTTTTGAAAGGGGAATCCAACGATCATCCTAAGGCACGTATTGCAACATCTTCAAACAGGAGGCAGCAGCTTCTTACATCACATTCATAAGATGACAACTATGAAATCTAATAAGTCCAAGAGAAAAGTAAAAATGTTCATTCTAGAGCCTAAAATAAATCCGTCAGGAAAAGGTTTAGGTCTGTCAGTTTTTCACCAAAGAGAATAAGCCTCAGCAGAAAACAAGTGTCGATCTGGATAGTTCCTGAGGTGAGAGCGAGGATACTGAGAACATCCGGGGATTGGCTAACTGGCAGACACATTCACTGATCCTTCCGTCACCTGTGATATTACAGATCCCCAGCTCTTGTTCCAAGAGCCCATTTGACTCAGACTGATTTCTGTCCTAATTCTCTTCCTAGCTCCCCTTGGCCAGTTGGTGCTAGGTTTTCCCATGCTACTCCTTTAAATGATGTTGCTCTTCCAGCTTCAGTCTTTCCTTGGTTTTCTTCCGGTTTTATAGACTCTCCCTGGGAATTCCATGCATTCCCTTGCAAGCACATTCCAGTCGTGTATCTCTTCCTCTTCCATCCACCGGGGAGTACAGACTCAAGTTTCCGAATTCACAAAAGCTCGTATGATCTCTGGTCCATCTTCCAAATCTGCTCCCAATTTTCTTCATGATACCATGTGATTGTATTCAGTCTCAGCAGTAACCCAAGCTAGGACTCTCGTTTCTGTTTCTCCTCCCTCATTCTCCAGCCGGAACTGTCGGCTGAGTCTTACCAAACGTATCTTCTGAATATTTCTTAAAAATATCTCCTCTGTTCTGTTTCCCCATTCACTGCACTAGTTGAGGTCCTCACCTCTTTTCCTGGACTGCTACAGCCATCTGCTAGCTGATTTCGTCCTGCCTGCTTTTTTTTCTTCCTTTGGTACCTTTTCTCTTCTGCTACCATATATCTTTGATACATAATATAATTCTTATGTTGTGTTCCTGTTTAGTAAACCCTGCTTGGCATCTGTAACATTAGGCTATACACCGCCTCAGCTCTCGAAATCTGCTCTCAAGTTCTGAGATCCCACTACTTGCTTTTATGGTCTCTATACCCCGTCCCCACACACTCTCAGTTTCTCTTCATGCCTCAGTGGGCCCTCTCTACAATTATTATTTTCTCTGCTTGAAACCTCCTCAACTCCCTGTGTGTCTGGGTCATGGCTTTTCATCCTTCAGGTCTCTGAGGCATTTCAACAAATTCCTCTGTACTGATTTTCGGATTCATGTGGGTGGGTGGTATAAATTCAAGCTCTGATCTTAAAATCAACACATTCTCTGTGGGCATGTCCTGTGTGAAACACCACTGTGTGTTATTAGTGATATATTGTGTAAAACACAGAGTAGAAGGCCTTGCACAAATAGCAGTACTTACACCAACAGTTAGCTAGTAGCTTCCCTAAGTTGTGATAGAAGTGGTTTTTTTTTTTTTTTTTTTTTTTGTGCGCTGGGTCATTTAATTAATTTCTTGGAGAATATAGAACAAAAGGTATACAGAAAATCAATCGAATAATATTTTCAATAATATTTTCAAATAGTGATTCGATATCATTTCCTCTTTCCCTATCTTTCTATAAGGTCACTTTTTATGTATTTCTAATTCATTTCAGAAAACCTAAGATGTGTTTCACTTTGTGGTGTCACACTCCTCTCAGGTGGATGGACTCTGAGCTGTAAATCCTACACTTTCCCCAGTTGTCCGGTAGGACTGAGCTCTGGTTGGCTAGGGGGTTGGGCTGCTTAAAAATGCATACTAACTGTGCTTCTTCCTCCCTTTCTGTCCCTGTGGCATCCTGCCCTTCCTGCCTGCCTTTTTTTTAGGATCACTTTTAACATGAACTACTCACTCTCAAGTAAGTTTCCTAGGATTCACTTTGGAGGAAACCTTATACAACATATAAGAATAGCTAACAATATTCTTAGACAATGGTAAGAGTATTGTAGGAGTTTTTAACTCATAGAGATTGAATAGTTTGTGCTGTGGTGGGAGAGTAGCAGGTAGTATTTTTGAGCAGGAGCGTGATGGTATGCATGGGTATGTGTCTGGACTTTAATTTTTCTTTATGAAATTGACTCCTTTACCACAGTGGAACCTCCCTTATTCATGAAGCTGTGTTGGTGAGAATAATTCAGCTGTGTTGGTGAGAATAATTCAGTTGTTTACATATTTTCACTTAAAGAAGATGGATCTGTTAGTCAAAAAATATTTGAACCACCAAATCTCTGGAACTGTGCTTCACTGAGGTCAGCTGCATCCTTTTAAAATGTAAACACATAGCTAGTGAATGTCCTCTCAAGATCATAATCAAGTTGGGACCCCTGGGTGGCTAAGCAGTTGAGCATCTGCCTTTGGCTCAGGGTGAGACCCCAGGGTCCTTGAATCAAGTTTCACATTGGGCTTCCCTGCAGGGAGCCTGCTTCTCCCTCTGCCTGTGTCTCTGCCTCTCTCTATATCTCTCATGAATACATAAATAAAATCTTTAAAAAGAAAGATAATATTCAAGTAGTTCTAGATGTTTCCCTTTATTCCTTTTTTCTAAAATTTCTTATGAGGAAGCAAAGATTAAAGATATTTAATTTACTTGAACTTTTTTTAAACACAGAATTTTAAATGCAATGGCTCTTCTGTTAGTTAAAATACTGACTACAAATTGGGATGATTTTGTGTTGATCTATGTAGATTTAGCTCATATTCTACTCAGCTACACTTCACTCTTATTTAAGACCTGTTGTTGGCAGACAAACCTTGGAGTGTAGTGTGCTGTGTTATAAGCAAGAGGATGATAGGAAGGAAAACTTAATCCTCTATAAAGTCAAATTACAGTACATTTGAAACAGAATTGTTTAAAATAATCTTCAAATGAACAGGATAGCTCTTATTTTATTTTCTGCGGAAGTCTTTGATCTTTCTGCTTTGCTGTTCATTACTTGCCATGAGTTTATATAATGTGTAAACATTTTATTTTACATGTGAATGAGAAACTTAACTCTCAAAATTTGTTCTTTGCCTTTTTGCTTGCCCTTCCCTACAATACTGCTAAGCTAATTGCTTCTTATTTTAAATTCTACTGCCTGAACTAATTTAGACATGAGAAAGGAACAAGAAGCCTCCCATAAAACTGAGAAATGACTCAAATGTAAACTCGTGTAGTCAGCACACAGGAGAGAGGTCACAATTGTTGTCTTAGAACTTAGCACAGGGAGAGAGTTTACAAATATAAACACACTTGAAATACAAGAGTTTTCATTGTGCTTTGCTAAATAATCAGTTATCAACTGGTTTGCTAAGTTAAACAAAGTTGGAGTGTCCTTGTACAATTAGAATTGAGGGAGCATTGAAATATGTTGATTTGTTTAAATTTGTTTAGATGTAGTCCAGTTTCCAGAAAGCCAGTTAAAAGAAGTATGCATAAAAATTATTAAAAGGGCTTTAATTCCATCTGAAATAAACATCTTGACAAAAAAAAAAAAAAAAAAAAAAACAGGCTACTTGTATTTCTTTGACAATCTGTTCTGATCTGTTCTGTTATTTCAGAGAGGTATGTATTCTTGCACAATCATTTTTTATAGATTCTAAACGAATTGTGCTACCCATGTATGCAACTCCCTTTTAAAGAAGCAATGATTGCAGCATATGAATTATCTTGTCAGGGAGGGTAAAATTATATCATAGTAATAGATGACTTGGAGGCTGAGTTCTAAAAGTGGCCTACATATTTAGTTAAATTCATGCTATTACCCAGCAGGGGAATAGATCCAGCAGCCATTTGTATTTCCTAATTTTGCCATTATTCAAACCACGCTGAACTTACTGTACTTTTTTTGTTATAATCATTATACTATGTGCTACTTTTCTAATGTATTTGAATGCATAGTTTTATTTTTCCTTTTACTGAAATTCTAACTTTTTGCTTTATAGTATATATTATTTTGCTTTATATTAATAATAAAAATCTTATTCGGTAAAAAATGAAGATAGGGTGCCCTGTGAATAAAGTACATTTGTCTTTGAATCTTAACAAAAATGTACTTTGATGCACCAGATGATTAAATGGTCCTCATCATTTAGACTGTATCTGTGTAAAAAAAAAAAAAAAAAAAAAAAGACTGTATCTGTGTGTGAAGGCTATATACACAAGAAAACTGTGTCGTAGAGGTTCCTAACCTCTAAGTGTACAATTGTGTATTTGAGTGTACTTCTGTGCATGTGTGTTTACCTTTGTTTCTCATCTTCGCTTTTATTCCTCACCACTTAGCTTTTCCAGTTTTATTTTATCTGATTTCTCTGCTTTTTCCAGTCATATCTTGTGGCTACCTACTGAAGCTACAATGTAGGACACTGTTAGTTTCCAATTATTGGAATGAGATCCATGCTGCTGCTGGACGTGGGCAGTAGATGGCGCTAGACAAATGCCAAAGCTTCGTCTCATGGAGTTGTGCAAGTGAGATTCTTTGCATCAAAACAGATGTAAATTGCTTTGCACTTTAATTCACATTTATATATATATAAAAAAAACTATGTTTAATAATTCTCTTTGGTGAAATAATGGCTTTGGTAAAGGAAAGCAGGTCATTTTTCAATTCCAAAATATTAAATGACTGTCACATATTCCGAGACCAAATCTGATTTTCAAAGTGAGTCGCAATGAGCTTGCTTATTGTCAGATGACTTGGGTGTATTACTTTTTCTTCTCCAATTCTTATGCTTATTCTAATTCGAATTGCTAAAGGACTTCTGTATAGAGAAATGAGAATGTTTAGGATCTGTAGGCAGAGCGCATTGCATCCTACAATAGAAAGAAGCAGGAAAGCTGCTTCCTGTGAATTCTTAATATGAGGGCAGACCCCCCTTACGGAAGTGAGGCAGGGAGGAACTGAAAAGGAAGGAAAAAAGAAAAGAAGGGGGAGGCAGGGAAGACACTGAAGGAGAATTCACACGAAGAACGGAAATGAAGAAGGATATATTAAACCTTGTGGAAAGATATACCCACTGAAAGATACTGCAAAGTTACAAATTATCCAGGCTGTAACTTTGCATATGCTTATTTGGTTCATAATTATATATGTTAAGGAATTAAGAATTCATATATAATTCAAAAATAAGTGAAGTCACTGCTAGCATTTTGCTAGTCTACATGGTGAAGACTGCTAGCTTTGTGAAGTGTAGCTTCAAATGTAGCTTTTTGGTAGCATATCTCACCCACCATCCCTTTCTTTAACGTTTTGTATTTAAAAAATGCTTAAACTTATAATATAGCAGTTGATAAGCAATCAAAATAAAAAGTTAGATTGTAGAAAACAGTTTAAGATAGTAGATTACATCATTTGACCAATACTATGATCAGATCAATGTGACTTTTAATGGTACAAATCACATATGCACATGGTTCATTCCTTACAATATAAGTATAAGACTACTTGGAAAGGTATATAGGTTGCAATTAATAACTAAATCTGTGGAATACTGTAGAACTAGGTTTTATGCAGTGCCAGCCCTTATCAGTTTTAAGACAAAGAAAGGAAGATAGATAGATGGATAGATAAGTTATATGTGGATGGATAGATGAATAGATGGATAGATGAGTAGGTAAGTAGGTAGGGATGGATAGATAGATGATAGATAGAGGAATGGATGGTTGGATAGCTAGATGGAGAGAAAGAGATAAAGAAAGAAAGATGATAGGTAAGAAAATCACAACACACATAAGTGGTTACTTATTTCAAATGAAATTGCACATCTATACCTTGACATTATTCATCGTTTCTTTTTTTTTTAAAGATTGTATTTATTTATGCATGAGAAACACTGAGAGAGAGGCAGAGACACAGGCAGAGGGAGAAGCAGACTAGCTGTGGGGAGCCTAATATGGGACTCAATCCCAGGACTCCAGGATCACAACCTGGGTCGAAGGGAGATGCTTAACCACTGAGCCACCGAGGTGCCTTGTTCATTGTTTCTTACCTTCCATCTTTCTTCTCTCCCCCCTCCCTTCCTTTGTTCTTTCCAGTTGCCATTTCTATAAGCCATTACAATTAAAAATATTCCTTTGAACACCCTTATTTGGAACAAATTAGCCCATTTATAGGAAATACCCTTCCATGGTGATCCAAGCTCCCAACATAGCAATATGTCTACAAAATTGGTGATCTATGTTTCTCTAGATTGTGAGCTCCTTGAAGTTAGGGACTCAAATATCGATTTGATTTGATTTGTTCACTACTATCATCAATAAGTGATTGCTGAATGGTTGGAAGGAAAGATGGATGGATGAATGAATGTATTTATCGATTGCTCAATAAGAGTTCTATCCTTGAAATGAATTGAATTGTCTCTTGTCAGAAGCTGTTTGACATTCTATGTTCCCTGATGCTGCTGAGACAGTACATAAAAATTTAATCATTTCTAGCCTCACTAAGGCCATCTTCAAAAAATAAAATTTCTCTGAAAACTTTTTCTCAAGAAGCTAACATTTTCTGGGTCCAATTCTACAGTTTTCATTGATCTCTTGCTGAGGACCCCCATGTGGCCCCTCTTCATCATTTTGCATGTGTATGTATGAATCTATACACAACACGCATAGGCACATAAACTGCTCTGTGGAAAGGATCTAAAAGATGAATAAAGGAAATGTTTTTTTTTCTTTTTGGACATTCTTAAAAATTTTTTTAATGAATTTCAAATCTATACAGAAAACACACCACCTAACTAAAATTATTAACTATCCATTTTCCCCATTTCTTATTGTTCTACAGCAAAACACAGGCAACATATTTTATAAATTCAGATATCACACTAAAATTTTTGTCAACAATAACATTATACAATATCCAATAAGTGGTCAAATTTCAACTTGTCTTATAAAGATAAAAAAAATATTCTTAGCATGCATGGTTTGACAGCAGGGAAGGGTTCATGGTTTTCCTCTTATTGGATGACCAAGTGGAGCCCCATTTACACACATAAAATCTCCCTTTCCTCCCTGATTATGAAGAAAATATTTCCCACAACTATGCAATGTAAGAGTAGTCTTAAAAGAGGATAAAATAATAGGAACTGTTCAAATTGTGCATTAAACTTCTGTTTGGGATTATTGGTATATTCATTAATATTTGATTTTAGTATTTTAGTTTAAAGCAAAGTTCTTTGCTATCTGGGCTGATGCTATGGCTTTTATCCTACCTATGAGAATCACCTGATCTTTGTCTTAGAAGATAATATTAATCATAATATAAAAATCACATATGATGTGTTGGATGGTCAAGAGTTCACTTACAGATCCATAGGCATTGGTACAACTCAGCTTTGTTCACACACATTCTTCTTTTCATGTCCCGGCTGGAAATGCCACAGTACTCGTGCTGTTAGATAAATTGCCAGGGTCAAGAATGTCTGTGGGCTTCAGAGATGCCATTCGTATCAATATGCATGGCCAGAAGCATCTGAAAATCTAAACCTACAAAGGAAAACGACAGGTATATTGGAATGAAAATTTAAAATTTTCTGAAACAATAACATGAAACTTACAAAGTTGTCACAATAATGTGCATGTCTCAGGACCCTGCTGTTCCTTTCCTAGGACTCCATCCTATAGAAATATATGTTTTGTATCCCACGCCATTAATTTGCCTTCTCAGATTCCCTTGACCTCACCTGTCTGCCAGCCCTGGCTGCTACCTTCTCTCACCTCCCAGCACCATTGGCTTTCCCAGCTCCCCGTGGAGGTGCAGCTTCTGACACACAAACCAGACTCCACTGAATCCATGGGGGCTCTAGTTCTCCCTGGACTGAGAGGAAAATCCCTCCATGTAGTGCACGAGCTCTGGCTCTCTCTTTTGCTATCCAAAGGGACCAGTTGACAGAACCACAAAACATGGACAAACTTTGATATTTGCAACCAGGGACCCAACTGACTGAAGGGACCCAACTGACCCAACTGACTCTCCTTCCCCACACGGGATGTCCCGATGCTGATGGCTCTGTTAGCCTGTCTGCAGGTCTCATCTAGTTAATGCTGGCTTGAAGCAATGGCTTTGTCACAGAGCTGCTTGCTGGGCTTCCTGTGTTCTGTATCCTATTTCTCTCTTTCCTCACTCTTGATCAACTGGGGCTTTCCTCCTAATAAAACATCAGCATAAACCTTGGTTCACTTTTCAGGAGAAGCCTAGCTAGGACACACACAGGATGTGCACACGTGGATGGACTGGTCTGTTACATGTGACAGTGAGACTCTGGAAGCATCCTAATTGTCCACCGATATAAAGGCTGGCTATCGACATTTTGGTGCATCCAAATGATGGAATACTACTGTGCATCCTTTGAGAAGATGGCGGTCTATCTCTGTTAAATCATTTCTAAGCCGTACTGTTAAATGAAATAAATAACAGTGCATAGAAATGTGGTCATGGCCTTGTTTTGTAAAGTGATATATGCATCTTGACCTTCCATTTTCTGCATATACAATTAAAATTCTAGACGGTTACCTACTCTTGGGTTTGGGGGTTAAGAAATTTTCACTCTTCTAGGAGCACCTGAGTGACTCAGTCGGTTAAGCATCTGCCTTCGGCTCAGGTCATGATCTCAGAGTCTTGGGATCGAGTCTCACATCAGGTTGCCTGCTTATAGGGGAACCTTCTTCTCCCCCTACTCCTGCTGCTCCCCCTGCTTGTGTGGTCTCTCTGTCAGATAAATAAATAAAGTCTTTTAAAAAGAAAAGTTTCACTTTTGGATTGTGGGGTTAAAAAAGAGCAAGGCAATTTTCAGTATTTATAAAATTCTATAAAGTTTAAATGTTTTTGCAGTAAGCACGGATAATTAAAATAACTAAAAAAAACAAATATAGAAACTGAAATAGTGAATATTATTTTTATGTACAAAAATTCTTAAAGAGGAGGAGGAGAAGTACTTTAAAGGTGCCATTAGAAATTGAAACATACTATGCATTTTTTCCAATTTTTCAATAGCAAGTTAATCAACTCTAAGACTACCTGAGATTAAAACTGTAAAATACTAAACCATCTTTGTTCTTTAGAATTCCTAAATCCAATTCCTAAAACTCATTTCATTGAAAAAACCAGAGTATATGAGAAGGTAGACTAGTTATATTTAATAATAGACAAAAAAATAAGCAGATGCATAAGTAGACGATTTTGGTTTTGCTTTTGCTGCTACATTCCACAGAATGTAGGAGACATTTTAATGGTTAAAAAAAATTTTAAAAAAAAGAGAAAATGGTAAAAATTTAAAAAAAAGAAAAAAGAAAGGAAAAACTTAATTTTCTTAAATATCCATATAAGCATAAAGAAATGATAAGAAGGAATTCTGAATGTTATGTTGGTGTTGTTTTGCCTTTTAGTGATCATGGACTAAACCACAACATTCAACATAAAATTGGAACTTTTCATAAGGCTCCTGAAATCAGATAAGGTTAATAAATACACTATATTCAGCTATGCTGGGTTTATTATGCTTTGTATTACATAATCTGGTCACAGATATATGCTTTCATTTAAAATTTTGTGATTATCAAATGCTCTATTTGGTAAACAAAAGGTTGTCAAATACCTGTTATGTTATAGGGAGGTTAAAACCTATGGGACAATTGACAGAAGAGAAAGCTCTCTATAGTCCTAGAGAATTTGTTCCTTTTTTTGTTCCCATCAAACTAGAGAAGCACAATGAAGTTAATGTATATGGACACACACACACACACACACACACACACACACACACTTCTATGAGAAAATATTCTAAAATGATAGTCTATCAAATTATTAGTTTTACATTTTATTAGATATATTTATGCTGAGTTACAAATTTGGTAATACTTATGCTTTTATTTTTATTAAGAACAATACATAGTTATGACAGTTTCTCTTTAAAATTCAACTGGAAGCAGATTTTAGCATTTAGAAATGATACATGGTAGCATAATAAAATATAAGAATAAATTAGTATCTGTGATTGATCATCTGTATTTATACAGGTACATGTATACAGGTGTACAGATATGCCTATGGCTATGCACATTTAAGTGATTGCTTCGTGTCAAAATTTGCAAATAATATCTCATTGAACCCTCTCAAAAATTGTCCAACATTGGTAGTATCTTCAATCCCTATTTTCCAGGGAAGCTAACTGATACACAGATTGATCTTGTAAACAAGGCTTTTTACAACTTTATGAAGTTTCATAAAGCTAATATTTGATGATCACTGGTTTCAAATCTAATTCTGACTGATACCACATCCAATACTTTCAACCAACAGACTCTACTTTTAATTGTATTTTTATTATTTAGATACAAATTATCAATTAACCTTGAAAGTAGGTAGATTGTTGGACACTTACGATTCTTCAATTTAGGCTAATGAAAATAGCAGACTTTTTACTAATAGTAAGAACAATATGTCAACACTAACACTAATATTAATACAAATGACATGTAAACAGTAGGAACACACATTTTCTTCAACAATTGTCATATGTTAATTTAATTAATTCTCACATTAACCCATCCTTCTCCTATTTCATAGATGGGTAAACTATTGTAGTTCTTTGTAAGAAGATCCCGTTTATTGCTGTCTTCCCCGGGACGGAGACACACAGTGGAAGTCATGGGAAATCTGTGATTTGTCAAAACTGTTTACAGACTTAGCAGTTTTTGTAACTGAATTGAAATGATATACAAAATTCTTAAAAATATCTACGACTTCTGTATAACCATATATATATACTGTATATATTTTATATATATTTTACATATATATTTATATATATGTAAAATATATATATACCTCTAAAATATATTTCCAGATATTTTATGTTCCTCTTCTGTTTACCCATGAACCTTTTCAGGAATTCTAAGAGATAAGTTTCATTCTTCTGAGAATCCAAGTTCTGCAGGTCTTGCAGGAGCTTGTGTAACCCGTTTTCCAACTTCAGAGCCATTACTATAGCTGTATAGTATATATAGTATATATATACTATATATAGTATTATTATATAGTATTATAGCATATATATATATATATATATATATATATATATATACTGATATATATATATCAGTAGTGAGGTCTTAGCTAAAGAATTCCACTTGATGTCTATAATAACATATTTGATCTGCAATATTATAATGACATTAAATACTAGAATATGCCATTTAAATCTTAACATGCTCATTGCAATCAATGCATCTTTGATAGTGATCAATAACGCAGTCCTCTTTAAGCAACTCAGAATAAAGTACATTGATCATTCTACAGTATGGCATTAACTTTGAGAATTTCCTTACACATAAATCGAGCATTCCAATATGTAATTCCCCTCATCCCATCCTTCTGTATCTAAGCATGCATATCAAAGTAATGAAGTTAAGTGCAAGGTAGTATAAAATACAGCATCTATGAAAAAAGCCAAATTATGGCTGCTATGGGACTATCACTTGCAATTTGCTTATGCAAAAAGTAAAGAAATTTAAATCAGAGTTTGGCTTGGATCAAAAGTGTGTTGGCCTCAGATAATTGCTCCCTATAAATAACTGTACTTCACTGGGATGTCTTCATTTACATAGGATATATTTAGGTTCTTCATTTAGTAATACCTTTCATATAATCAAGTGCTGGTCATCTGTGTAAAGAGGGACAATGTTAATCAAATGCTCTCCAATGACAAGACATAAACAGTAGAGCAATTCGTTTTGCAGAAGCAAGTGGAGAGGTAGGGAGTGTCTATCAATGTGCATAGTACTTGACAACCTCAAAGTTTTCACCTTTAAAAAAAATGTTTCCACCTTTGGCAAATGATTAGAATGATGCACTAATAGTTTTCATCTACAACAAGGGTTAAATAAACTATAAAAATAAAAGGTATGTGTGCACTTGTCATTACAGGGAGCTCATTTCATTTTCTTAGATTCCATTGTTTTTTGAACAGAGAATGATTAATAATCAACCCAAAACTTGAAATCCACATGCAGCACATTCCTTATTAAGGAATAAGAAGGTCACAAAACGTAAGTGTTCTCTACTGATGATAAGGTGACAATAATGAGATCCCAAAAGAGTCAGGATTCTGTATTGTTGGAGTACATAGCTTCTGCTTTCATCCATTGTCTTCTCTGTAGTAACTAAACAAATCAGTTTGGAAGATTGGCTTTGAAAATCATATTTTGTGTTAAGTTCTTATCTTATGCATAAGTATTTCTTTGTAAATCTGGTTAGGGAAAAAGCATGGGAGCTGGTGGGAGGTGGACCTTCATTTTTAAATTCTGACTCAGCCACTGATAAGGTGTGTGTCACTGGGCAAATAGTTTAGCTTCTTTGGGTCTTTCTTTACTTAATTGTAAAAACAAATGAATACGACTCATCTTCTAAGGATTAAGAGTATCTAGTGTCAAACTGATGTGCAAACAGATGGTCTTTTTTTTTTTTATTTATGATAGTCACAGAGAGAGAGAGAGAGGCAGAGACACAGGCAGAGGGAGAAGCAGGCTCCATGCACCGGGAGCCCGATGTGGGACTCGATCCCGGTTCTCCAGGATTGCGCCCTGGGCCAAAGGCAGGCGCCAAACCGCTGCGCCACCCAGGGATCCCCCCAGATGGTCTTTTTTAAAAAAGGATAGAAAAAATAATACAACTTTTCTATCAGCATTACCTTCGCGAAATCATCAGGAAAGTGACATCCGCAGGAGGTACTCTTCAAAGACAGCAGTCTATCAGTTTTGGTTTCTATCAGTTTGGGAGCAAATCCTGAGAGAATTTAATAGCTCAGCAGATATATGCAATATTTGCAGTAGGGAATACGAGCTAAGAAAGCAAAGAGATTTGATTGGAATTTCCTGAAAGCCCGACAAATTGCATTTTTGTGGAAAACTTTTCATTTGAAGTGAAATGGTGGCCATCCACCTCTTAAACCCATGTCATAAACTTTGCAGTTTCATATGACATACTTCTAGTCACTTTGAATTAGTGGTGGACCTGTGTTGCTGTTATTTATGGCTCGTGTAGGCAGAGAACCATTAAGGTGTCAAAACCTAAGGGACTTAATATGACATAATGCCAGTCTTTTTCATTTAGGTTTGCAGTTATGTTGCATCTTGAGGATTTCTTGTGTAAATATAAACTGACAGAAACAATTTTTTGAAAGAATTTTCAAATTATCTACATGGGAAGATTAAAGCTCTTCCTAATGATGTTTCTTTCGGTCTCATTTTTGAGTTTAGTTAAAATTATATGGGAAAAAATGCACTGGAAGACATAAAAATGAGTAGTTGTTCAACCCAGCCCTTTGAAGACCTGGATGATCTTATAGGTGAAGGGTCTAATTTGGTTAGGGTAGAGCTCTTCTCTTTCCAGTGGAGGGAGTCTGCACAGACTTTGCATCAGAGCAACCAAGGTGGAAGGGAAGACCCCTATCTTCTGTTGGAGAAAGAAAGACTCAATTGGAGCTAATTGTAGGAAGACGTATGTGAATGTCGAAACTATAAAACCATCTCTGGCAGTGGGTGTTGTTGTTTTATGATGGTGAAGGATAAGAAATATTATTTTCCGAATGGTCTGCTAATGCCTCATTCTGCGATTGTTCAGTAGGAAAAAAATGTGAAGTTCTGTATTTATTACTCAAAGTCATCAGTTTGCTTCAGACATTATGGACCTAGAGAAGATGAAGTGACTGATTTTGGTGTAAGTTGCTAGTTCCACTGAAGTACTCTACAAGATTCTTAATGAGATTTTCTTTTTATTCAGAAACACTACATATTATTTTCTTAACAGTAGACTAGGAGATTTGTGCAAATATGAGTATTTTAATTTTCCAAATAGTGGTTCATTTTTGTGTGAGGATCATTTAGGTTCGTGTTATTGAAATAAAACAAGGACTAAGTAAAGTTTTACTTTGGCCTATGTTAAAAAATAATACATGTAGCTTTATAATACACATATATTTATAGCGTGTATAATTATGTGTATATATGGCATACTTAAATACGCTTTGCAGAGCATCGTTGTTCTATGACAGTTGTACCAAATGTGTGCATTTGCATGTCATGTGTATGTGTGTGTGCATGTCTGTGTGGAGAGGGGTGGAGTTTGATACTTCAAGAATAGTAGGCCAGGGCAGCTGGGGTGGCTCAGTGGTTTAGCGCCGCCTTCAGCCCAGGGCATGATCCCAGACTCCCAGGATCGAGTCCCAGATTGGGCTCCCTGCATGGAGCCTGCTGCTCCCTCTGCCTGTGTCTCTGCCTCTCTCTCTCTCTCTCTCTCTCTCTGTGTCTCTCATGAATAAATTAATAAAATCTTAAAAAATAAAAAAGAATAGTAGGCCAGCTCCTTTAAATGTTATGTGAACTGAAACATCACAGCGAATGCGAACATTGTTTTTGCCAATGTATGAAAATAATGAAATCTTCGTTATTCATATGGGAAGTATTCATTCAATTTTTAAAAATCACAAGAAAGTTTCTCTTATTATACAGAGACTTTTACTTAACCTGAGTTATTATAATCCTTAATATCTGCTTGTAGGTGTCCACTGAATAAGATTTTAAAATTAATAAAGTGAATAACTGTATTGAAAATATAAAATAAAGGTTATTTTTAACTTTAGCAGAACATAATCATGATTATATCTCTGACCATAAAAGAATTCATGGTCTACACAAACCAAATATAGATTAAACTGTGTCTTAGGTTTTCTGAAAAATATTTTCTTTCCATTAAACTGAAGAGTTCCAGGCACATTTATGGATAGTGTAATAAGAAAGGAATACTTCTTTAACAGTTGAAAGATGAGTACATTTTTAAGTAACTGTTTTTAATTTACATCCTAAATATAGTCTGAATTTGGTATAGTCAGTCAAATTGTGTGTGTATCCCTCAAAATGGTAGATAAGTTATTTTGGATACCTTAATAACAACTTGGAAGTCAGCCCATTTTATGTGAAATGTTGCTATCCTTTGAGATGTTGAAAGAAAATCCAAACAAGTGATCAATAAAAGAAATAAATCAGACATATTTTTAATTTATAATTGTGTAGATTAAATTCTGTAGTTAGATCATTCTATTATCTAACATGGAAACAGAAGAGCCACCTGCTGAAGAAATAAAAATGCGATTAATATAAAGCATAATAGTATTGCCAAATACAGGTATGTAGTATCAAAGATGAATCACCTTAGAATAATGCCTTGACATTTATTATAGGGTCTGTTTATGAAGAAAAGAAACATTTTACTTTACATCATTTTGGAAAGGCAATCTTAAATCGGGAAAGATTTCTCTTTGGATTCCATTTCTTATTTTATCCCAACGGATTTTCATATTCTATTCAAAATTACTCCAAAGAAAGGAAATATATGAAATAACATAAACACTAATTTTTAATTAAAAAAAAACAGTAAGGCATTTATATCGGTAACATAATTTGAGAAAGGCATGCATTGGGATCCAAACTGGACATTCTGCTAAAACCTCTAGGTGGAGATGTAAAGGGAGTGTTGTTTATGCGAGAACATGAAATGGCTCTGAAAAATTATTGCAAAACTTTGCAAGAAGGAGACTTTGAGGTAAAAATACAAGCAAGTTTCCCTTTTTACTAGAATACTTAGCAGTGAGTTGAATGTTACTAGACAATGTTTATGATTTAAAGTACTGATGCTACAGATGTTGGATGCGTGTTCTAGTCCACTGATTCTCGTGGAGAGGGAGTATAAAAACTGATTATTTAAAGCTTGTGCTTATATTACTGTTGGGCAAGGACTCGTGATTTTCTGGGGGCAACCTGATAATAGCCACCATTTATAGAGAACTTGTCATATATCATGAACTGTTTTTATTATTCATATTTTTCTCAGATTTTTCTCAAAGCACCTTTGAATCACTCTTCTCCCCATTTTGGAGATTAAAAACCTAGGGCGAAGGGAAAATGAGGACTTTCTCAATTCATATAGCTAATACATAAACCTGAGAGCTTATGATGCTATGGTTCATGATCCTCACCCATGGTTTTGTTTGTTTGTTTTTTAAGACTTATTTATTTGAGAGAGAGTGTGTGTGTGTGTGTGAAAATGAGAGAGTGGGGCAGATGGGACTGTCCGCTGAATATGGGACCCAAAATGGGCCTTGATCTCAAGACTCTGACATCATGACCTGAGCTGAAACCAGGAGCTAGACGCTCAACCGACAGAGCCACCCCAGGGGTCCCCCCAACAGAAACTAATCTACATGATGGCCACCAGAGCTCACCAGTGATTTGCACATCCTCAAAGCCAAAGGTCATGTTCCCTCTCCTTTGCACTTGATCTCTGAGAACTGTACGGCAGTTCACTCCTTCCATGTTCTGACTTGATTCTGAGGCCCTTGTCTCCCTGGGTTTCCCCCAACCACTCTGTCACCTGTCTCCCTCACCTGTACTTCCTCATTCTTTTCATTTTCCTGACTCCTGAGCATCCTAAGTCTCTAGGAACAGACTTGGGACACCTTCCACTTTTGAGCTTTTCTCTATCCATCTACCCTACCAGGTCTTATGACTTCGAGCACCTTCTCTACGTTGTTGCCTGTCATGGTATTTCCATCCAGACATCTTCCCTGAACCCTTTTTCCCCATGGTGTTTATCCCTTCAGTAAAATGGCAATTCTAGGTCTTAATTCAGGAAACTTGAAGTCATTTTTGATTTCTACTTTTCTCTAAAACTGCACCTCTATGGGATCCCTGGGTGGCGCAGCGGTTTGGCGCCTGCCTTTGGCCCAGGGCGCGATCCTGGAGACCCGGGATCGAATCCCACATCGGGCTCCCGGTGCATGGAGCCTGCTTCTCCTTCTGCCTGTGACTCTGCCTCTCTCTCTCTCTGTGACTATCATAAATAAAAAAAAATAAAATTAAAAAAAAATAAAACTGCACCTCTAAACTTAATCTCATTTTATTGGTACTCACATAAAAATATATCCACAATCTAACCACTTGTCTATAATTCTGGTCCAAACCATAATTATCTTTCACTGGTTACTGCCACAGCCTTCTAACCTGTCCTCTTATCTTTGATTTTGCCACACATCCCGTGGTATGTTCTGAATGTTTGTGTCTTCCTAAAATTCATATGTTGTAATCCTAATCTCCAAGGTCATGGTGTGAGGAGGTGAGGTCTTTGGGAGGCGATTAGGTCATGAGCGATTAGCATCCTTGGAAAAGAGACTCCCAGGATCTCTCTCAGCCCTTCCAGTACGTGAGGACATGGCGAGAAGATGTCTGTTTATGAACCAAGAAAGTCCTCATCAGACACCAAATCTATACTTGATTTTTCAATTCCCAGCCTCCAGAACTGTGAGAAATAATTTCTTTTGTTTATAAACCATCTAGTCTCTGTTATTTTGTTATGGGAGCCCCACAAAACTAAGATAACTGCCTTATCTGAAATATAGTTTGTCGTTGGCTTAGCAGCTACAGTGATTTTTTTGGAAAAACTAGAACTAGTCAGATCAAGTTAGTCCTCCACACAAAGCCCTTCAGTACTTTTCTATCTCATTTAATGTAATACTTCATTCCTGACAATGGTCACCGAAGTCCTAGTAATCTAGAGTGAGTGCCTCTGTGAAGCAGACCACATCCTTGTCTACCTCACTTATTGTGCTGAAGTCATTTGGGACCCCCCGCCCCCCACTCCTGGGACTTATTAGGCCATGCCTCCCCTCAGCACCTGCACCTTCCTGCTGCTGCTTCATTCTGACACTCTCCCCACTCAGCCCTCACTTCAGGTCCAATGGATCTGAAGCTACCTTAGCCAGGAGATTTCCCTGCATTTCCTGTTTTAAAACACAATCTTGTCTCTTCAGGGTCTCTATTCTACTTCATTTTTCCCCTCTAGGTACTATTTAATATATGATGTCCTCCATACTTATTTTATTTCTGTGTTTAATTTCTATCTTCCCTTTCTGAAAGTTGTTTCTCTCTCTGTCTCTATCATTCTTTCTCTGTTTCCACACCCCTGCCCCCCAGTAGAAAACTCAACCTGCATGTACTATGGATCCAATAGTATCTTAATACATTTTGGGGAAAAATCCTTTGAATCTTTATATTTTTGACATTTTATTCAAAATTCATATCTTCCAATCTTCTTTAACTTATGTCATATTTAAAACAAGCTAAGCAATTTCTTGGAATTGTTGTGTCTTAAAAAAAGTTAGTATTGAGAAAACTTATGCAAAATAGATGTCACTCCCTATGAATTTGGGGAAGTATGTGTGTTGAAGCTAATTCTCCAATTCATTAAACTAAAACATTAGAAATGGAAGGATGAATGTGGTTGAGAATGCCATAAATTTTGAATGAATATATAATTTAGACAAATTTTAATTCTCCATTACCTCTATTCATAAAATGTCACTTGACAATGCAAAATAGTGTTTCCATTTTCCTTTGTAACATTCACTGGTGCCATTTTCTACATTCTCCTCTCCAGACGCCAAATCCTGTACTTATTGTGAAGGCATATCTAAAGGATTGTCTAATTCTCTGTGTGCAGCTTCTTGATCTCCAATTCTTTCCTTCACATGCTTCTGGATGTTTACAGTGTACTAACAGAATCAAGCTGTTTTCAAGATTAACCACTGAGTCCCCAAAGCCTGAAATGTCAGACTTCACATTTAGCTTTAAAACTTATGTAAATTCACAATTACACACATACTATATATTTGATTGTGTCATTCTCAATGTAGAGTTGCAATGCAATATTATGGTCTAAAAAAGTATTAAATCAATCTAGGGAAAATGTTGGGGAGGAATCTATTTTTGCTTCTATTCATATATTTGATCAGTTTATTAAATGGGTGATTAAGTGTAAGAAATCTTTCTAGTCCTGGCAAGTTAGATAAGATCCTGCCATCAAGGAGCTTTCAAAACAAAAGAAGACATAGATAAATAAATATCCGGAGTACATGTTGTAATAATGGCAGGAAAATTAATTTTGGGGAACATAGGATATAACTAGTAATGGTGATTCAAGCTCAAGAAACTGTTAATGCCAGAGCTAAGGCTTGAAGGGTAAGTATCACTGTGTAAATTCAAAAGTTTTCTTTAGTGGGACAAACAGGAGTGTGAAGGTTTTTAGAAAGGAGAGAGCATGCTGTGTTGAGGATATTGCAAAGGATGAAAGGTGGTTGCAGTTTGATATCATAAGGAATGTGGGGACTAATGAGACAGGGGAGATCTGCAGGGGCCTGACCATGAAGGACTTTCTGTATTATAGGGTATTTGTGTTTATCCTGAAGGCCATGATGAATATTTCAGATATTTTGAGTACGTAGGTGACATCAATATATTTGCTATTCGAATAAATATTTTGGCAGCAACAGGTTGATAGGAGAGTGATATAAAAATAAATTTATACTGTGACCAGTTAGGAGAAACTTGTCATAACATAAGTAGTAACAAAAGAAAATCTGAGCTAAAGAAATAGATTTAAGACCTATTGAAGAGGCATACTGATTAGGTCTCGGTGACAAATGTCCAGGGCAAGAGTAAATCAGTGGTCACCTAGCATGGGAGAAGGGTAGAGGGAAAATGGAGAGTGAGAGCAGATGGGAACAAGGTTTCTTTTTGGGATAATGAAAATGTTCTGAATCAGGATTATGAGGATGGTTGTCCTCTCTGTAAGTATGCTAGAAAACATTTAATTGCACATTTTCAAAAGGGGGGGGGCTGATTTCAAAGTTTGTTAATCTTGATAAAACTCTTTCTTAGTCTTAACACCATTTCTGTTTAGTCATATAGATGATTTCTGGTGCCATTCACTGGGGGTGGGGGGGGGGTGGAGATCTCCATTCAGAAGAGGAGCAGAAGGGAGGATTTGGAATTAGTGTTTTCTTAGATGAATGAGATAAGTCTGCCATCTGAAGATGCAGAGCCCAGTGTTTGGACTCATGAGGGTGGATGTTCAGATGAGTAAACATGACATTGCCATAGACCCGGCAATGCCACTTCTATGTATGTAGCCAAGAGAAGTGAAAATAAATATCCACATACAAACTTGTATGACAGATGTTTAAAGAACCATTATTCATAATAGCCTGAAAGTACAAATGACACAATAGGCCATCAGTGGATGAGGGGACAAACGAGTATGGCGTATCCACATCAGAGAGTATTACTCAGCTTTAACATGGAATACCTTCCTTTGAGGCTTGATCAGAGAAGCCTGAGCCTTGTTCTTGCTCCCCTGCTGACTGGCTTGGCTAGCCTGGTCACACTCTGTAGCCTCCTGGGTGTGGGAGTTAGACCAGACACTCACAGTTCCCTGAAGCCCAAGACTCTGGGCTCCTTTCATTGTTTTTACAAAAGGAAAAAAAAAAAAAAGAAAAAAGAAATTAAGTACTGCTACATGTTACAACTTAGCTGAATGTTTGAAAAAATACTATGCTAACCAAAATAGCCAGTCACCAAATAAGATCATAGAGTATATGACTCCATTCTTTTTTTCTTCTTCTTATTCTTTTTTTTTTTTTAAGAGAGGTGGGCAGGAAGGGAAAGAGAGTACCCCAAACAGACTCCAAGCTCAGTGCAGAGCCCAGGGTGGAGCTCAGTCCCACAACCCTGAGATCATGACCTGAGCCGAAATCAAGAGTCAGACCCATAACCGATGGAACCACCCAGGTGCTCTATATGTGAGTCCATTCTTCTAAAATGTCCAAAACAGGGAAATCTATGAGTCAGAAACTAGATTAGTGATTGCTTAATGTGGAATGTAGGGGTGGAGGGCATTCTCAATGAGGGGATAGAGGACAGATAGCTAAAGGGTATCAGGTTTCTGTTGGAGTTGATGAAAATAATTTAAAATTGTGGTGATGGCCATACTAATATGTGTGTAATGTATATGTCAGCAAAGCTGTTAAAGAAAAACCCCAAGGAAGAGCATTCTATGAAGACCAGTACTCCTCAAACTGTCAAGGTCATGAAAAAACAAGAAAATTCTGAAAACTGTCATAACCAAGAGACCTCATAAAAAGACACAATGCTAAATGTAATATTGTTACCTACATAAGGCCCAGGAACAGAGAAAAAGGATATTAGGTATAAAGGAAAACCTGAATAAAGTATGGACACCAGTTAAAAAGTGTCAATATAGGTCTGTTTACTGTGACAAATTTACAATACTAATTGAAGATATGAATAACAGAGGGAACTGGGTACAAGGTATGTGGAAAAATTTCTGTTAACTACTGTCAACGTTTTTTCTATAAATCTAAAACTGTTCTAAAATGGAAAGTTTACTTATAAAAAAGATCTTAAAAATTCTACTGCTTAAAATGTGATGTTAGAGTTATTCTTTAGAATTAAGTATTCCAGAACTGTTGTCATAAAAATTGCTTATGCCAATTAATTCCTTAGAATCCTCTTTGAGATTCTAAGAGTGCTAAAGAAATGGTTCATGCTCAAACCCATTATTAGTTTAAGCATTAATTAATTTTATGTAGTCAGGGTCCTTTCATTTGCATACAAAAAGAGAGATACAAGAGAGCATAGCATTCAGAAATAAACTAGTAACTATAACCTCTGTGGTTGAACTAAGGCTTGGTCTACAAGCAACAAGCATGGAACTATGTCCTATGTTGGCTAGTTTAGCCAATCATCAAGAAGAAAATGCTTTTTTAAACAAATCCTCTTTCTTTGGACAAATCATTATAAATATAATTAACATGGATCTTGAAAAATAATCACTGTGTATCTTTCTCTCAACAAATAGTTAGAAGCTGGTTTCTAGTAAATTTTAGTATTATTCTGTTATGTGTCAATCTATTTTAAATATATTTACAGACAGAGCTGATATATGTTTGATATACATGTATCTATATATCAGATATAATTTGTGAATGCATTTACTCTCTCATTTACTCTTTAAATAAATTGAAAAATAAGATACCCTTGACTTGGAAAGTAGGGCTTAAAAGCAGAAGGTAATTACTCCAAAATGGGACCAAGTTCAGGAAAGGAAGAATTGAAAGTGCTAGGGTCAAAAGTCCATTTTTTCATACTGAGCTATTACAATTTCTAAGAGTAGCAAGTGTAATCCACCAAAGGAGAAAAGCACCACGATTTACAGCAGAGTCTTGAGAGAGCCAGCAGCTGGAACAAAATGGCAAACCCTGATTTGGGAATTGGCATCAGGAGGCTGGTCACAGGCTTAGTGAACCAAACCAGAGTGCCAGTCCTGTCAAAACCTCAAAGATAAGTCTGGCAGAAGGGCACTGGCTGATTTAGAGATGGATTAGGAAGCCAACTGCATCAGCCCACAGACAAGATTACCCATATCTGGACCCACACGCTCCTTGGTGGCTGTCAACAGTAAGACAGGAAGGAAGGCATAAAGAAATGAAAAATTAAAGGTCTTCTTTTACATCTTCCCACATTTGAAAGTAAGGACTCTATTTCTTGCACAGATCAAAGAAAAGACTCTGAAAATGAGCTGAAACTTCAGCATATGTGCTAGTTTTTCTACAAGACTGTCTGTAGGCTAAGCCACAGAAGAATGTTACTTAGTGGCCACGTGTAAGTTTCAACTCTGGCAACCATTTGACACTGGCAAAATTCCTCCTGGAAAAACAGAAATGAAGAGGACAGTGTGGAATATAATGTTCTTTCTGGCTGAGAAAATTTATAACAGATTCTCTATCAATTTGTGCACGTACACAAATGAGGCCAAGTGCATATGTTAGCTGGAACCTTGCCACTTTGATTGATCAAGATGATTGATAAAATTCCCATCATGTAGTGGGAAAAACTCAGCTACATATATGCTTTAAATATGTGATGTAAATATCAATTTTCTATGGCTAAATCCCTCATTGGAGCACAATTTCACTTCAAGTTCTGAGCTGCCCCCATGGCACATGCATGTGTATTTCTCCTCTGAGCTTCAGCACGTGACATGATCTTATCCTAGCATTTCAAACACTGTGCTGCAGTCTTCTACTTACCTGTCTCTCCAGCTTGAACATCAAGCAGGGGCCATCCTTTTTTCAGCTTTGAACCGCAAGCTCCTAAAATAGTGCTTGGTATATAGTAGAAGCCCAATAAATATTGGTTGATTTTTCAAAATCCAGGATATAACTGGCAGCCAAAATTGATCAATGGCCCAACTATGTAGTTGATGGGAATTTTAGCTTAAAATTATCCATCCTTCCAACTTATTTTGCTGGTTGCATGTGTATTTTATTGGTTGATTCAAATTCTCTGTGAAAGCAAAAGGAATATAAAATATAAGAGACATAATAATACATATTGTGTGTGTATACAGATGTGGATACTTCGGCTATGTAACGTCTCCATCAAGGAAACGACTAGCACATTAATCAGTGTTTACTTAATTCTGAAGACTTTTATTTAGTCTTTATCAAATGTAATGAAGACAAGAATGATTACCAAAATCTGTAGCCAAACAAGGTGTAATAATTTGTTACGTTTCCTTCCCAGAAGGAATGATTATTATTAGTAACAAATTTAATATGTTAATAGTACTGTTTGTGACAGAATCATTCCTATCTATCTATAATTGTAAGAATTTCCAATATCTCATCGCATTTATATCTTAAATATGCATGGAAAATCCTAGGTATTATATGTATTTTTTTTAAATGCTTTAGGTCTGATTCTACTAATTAAGCTCTACGGCTTCCCAAGTCGATTTGGGAAATGCAAAGCTAAATAAAACCAATAAGCTGTGTATACTATTAAGTAAATGCAATACTAGCATATCTTTTAGCATGGTAAAGTTTTAAAGGCTAGTTTGAAAAATCATAGTATCAAAAAACTTTTATTTTTCAACGGATTTGCCTGAGGAGTTGATTAGAGTAGCAGTGAGATAATTTGTCAATAATAGTGATATTTACAATGGCAATATTAATGTTTATAATAATATCAGTAAGTGTTATTATTATTGAGTCTTTTAGAGTTCAGGCCCAAAACAAATGTATACTATTTCTTTTTGGTCCTCAGAAAGACTTTTTGTGTGTGTGAGTTGTTTAGAAGGGATGCCTATTATATGGAGATACAGAAAAAGCAATCTGTGTGCATTTAATTTTGTGCACCGCCCTTATGGCTGCTTATCGAATTGCAAGGAGGTCTCAGCAGGCAGTCCTGACCTTGGAGCAGCAAAGAGTGCTGATTGAAGTGATTATGAGCAAAAAAGATGGCATTCTGCTGAGTACATAAGAATCCAAAGCTTTAGCATCCATATTCAGATCTGTTAATTTCCTTTGGGGATGGCCTGAGTCCTTCCCATTGATCTTTTCTGTGATAAGTGATTCAATCAAAGGCCTATCCACTGATGCTTGGGGACATTTAGGTAAACATAAACATGGAGTTCAAGAATGCTACTTTTGTAGGAAATACAACCTTAGAGGACTAATTGAAATTACCAGGTGGCTACAATTAATGTCTTTTCTTCTTTCTCTCTCTCTTTCTTTTTTTAAGCACCATATACAGTAGAGCAGAATTCATATTTGGTAGAAAAAACAGAATTTGTAAAACAATGTCAAGGATTGCACAAACACTACATGGGCTCGTTTTTCTCTAATGGACATATTAACAAAAAGAAACACTTTGCATGCTTACAGCTGAGCACAAGGTGCATGCTAAGATCACCCTTCCCAAATGCATCCCAAGCCTTGGAGATGGGTGGCTCCTTTTCACTGGGCCTTGATGGTTGATGAAGATTTGGATCTGCAGAGATGGAGAGGGTAGGTGAACAGGTCTTTGTCTCCTCCCTTTTTTATCTTTTCTGTTCCAATCAGTCAAAATGCAGTGTCGGGAAAGAATCATGTAAACACTTGAAAACAACCCAGAGCTCAATGTCTTCATCTTTTCCAATGTACATATTTTAATAAGTTATTAATTTCTAAGCCTCAGGAGTATTTCTCGAGTAAAAACCCTAGCACAAGTGATAGGTCACACATGATATATTTTGGTTGGGGAGATATTATCATAATCCCTAGAATCACAATGTGCAGGGATTTGCCTTTTCCATCTTTCCTCAGTGTAGTGGTGTGGGGTATTTTTACCTGGGGAAACAGACTCAGGTATGCTTATTAATTTCTTTGACTCTCAGTCCCAACATCCTTGTGGATTAATGTTATATTTAGCCCTAGGATGGCAAATTAACATCGCCTCTCTTAACTTGGTTCAACTGGTCAAAGGTTTCCGAAGTACAATGTTAACATCTCCTACTCAGGTATCTCTGAACACAAAGGAGAGGGGAGTATGGCTGGTGGTCCCGTTCTCTGTTCCTGGTGGTCATTTGCTAGCGCTGGACTACATAGTTTTTTGGGTTTATTCCCATTCTACGTTTCTGCTTTTTTCTTGGTGACACTTTAAGCATTGCAGCAAAAGCTTTGAGTTTGGAGCTACGGTTACTTTGAGGAAGTTGCTTTCTGAAATTCAATGACCCTATAGCAGCTATTAATTTCTTCTTCTCAAGGTTGTTATGAGGAATAAATGATAACTGATTAGGAAAAGCACAGAGAGTAGTCGGTTTCCACAAGGTGTTCAGAAGTGTCTGATCTCTTCCTTCCTTACTAGAAGTCCTGTGGACTCTAGGTGCTACCGGCCACCGAGGCGTGGAACTCCGCTAGGGCTGGTCAGCGTGCAGCTGACCCACTTCCCTGCTACTGAATCGGTTGCCATGTTGTTGCCCGTTGTGTTAACTATAGGGAAGTACGTGGTGACTTTTCAGCGAGCCTTTTTCCTAAGTTTTCCATTGCACTTGGCAACTCACCCAAGGTTAACAAAAAGTAGTTCAGGAGATAAACATCGTTAGAACTTGGCCTGTGTTAAAAGTTCTAGAGTTTGAAAAAGAAAAAAAATAAATTATATGAAGAAAAGAGTTTAATTAAAGCTGTAATCGTTTGTATGAACTGCTTTGCCTTTTGATGGTGGACCAACGGAGAGACGCGGGTGCCATTAGTGATGGTTTGGGGTCAGGGTTGGAGGGGTCAGAGGCCCGTAGGGATAAATGAAAAGGCTATGGCACAGGTATAGGGAGCCACAGAGCGGCCCTAAAAACCCCACGACTGTCAGGTACCCCCATAGGCTCTCAGTGAGTCCCCGGGAGCTTCTTTCAGAGCATATGGATGGCAGCTGATGGAAGAGGTGGATGCCGAGTCTCTGTGGATGGCAGCAGCGGCAAAGCCTAGATTTTTCTGAACGCAGGGTGAGAAGGGCTTTTAAGTTCTGCAAGTCCTGTTTTACACTTGCACACACTGAAGACTTTTGATCTCAAGGACTTTGTCAGAGGGTGACAATCATGAGAAATGAGTGAGGTGAGTTCTTAGCCCAGAGATGCTTGTGCTACGTCGAGAATTCTGGGGGCACGTTCTCTAGCATGCACAGATCAACTCCACTGATGAGATTTTTAAGGAGATTTGATTTTTAAAAACTTACCTCATTGTTTATGCTTTCCCATGGAATGTCAAAAATCTTCGAGGCCAGTAAATTTAGTAAGCAATATTTAAGCACCAGAAATGGTATTGATCTTTGAATCTATGAGAACTAAGAATGCTGAAATCTGTTTCTGTGAAGTTTCATGCACAAATATATGAAGGGAGTAGAAGAAGTTCCTGTTGGCAGAAATATTAAGCAGAAAATGGTTATTTACCCCATTTCTTGAAACTTACACTTGTTCATGTCATGCTCATTCTTTGGCAAGCAGAGGCAGCGCCCTGCAAGGACACGATTGAATTCCTTAGCTTTCAGGATTTTTTTTTGGTGCTTTCAGAGTGTCATACTCAATGTCAGGGGCCAAGTTTTGATTGTTTGTGGGGTTTTTTTTTTAATTGTTGTTTGTCAGGACCAGAGGTGAGGAGTAAAATGTGTAAAATGTTGAACTAAAGCAATGTGATATTGGACATAATTATAAAGTATGTTTTCTTACTCGTAATTCATTGCAGGTGTTGCTTTATTTTTTTGCCTTCTACCAACTTTCAACAAGTGTAGAAGTGAATGAGCAGCTAAGCAGGTGGGGGGTGAAGTCTTGTGTTTCGGTTAAAAGGAAGCTCACATTTTGGTTATGGATCACAAGTAAGTTTTCTTCTCTGAACCTGATAAAGAAAAGAGAAGCAGAAGCAGTCATAGATTGGGAGGTAGGAAACTGAAGCAGGGGGTTGAAGGGGGAGGTCAGAAACCAGAAGGAGGCAGGCAAGAGGCCAGTGCCAGGGACCCAAGGGCACAGAGTTAGAGTATTCAGAACGCCTGTTTAGGTGAAAGCAATCGCTAGAAACAGTTTCTCATGGATTATCGACATTTGTCAAAGATGTCGTCATTTGGAAAATAAAGTTTATGACTGATGTGCGCTTAAAGCTTGGGTGGTAGGTCCTGGGGACAAAGGGGAGGCTGATGTTGGAGAGAGAGGAAGAAGAGCAAGAGGCCTCACGTTCAAATGGCAGCCCTGGGCTTGGGCCGCAGGGTTCAGCCGGTTAACACTGAGCTCTGGAGGGAGATCTGCTCGTGTGTTGCTGGTTTGAACCCAGGCCCACAGCGGCGACCTGGAGAAGTTCCTTCGGAGAGTAAAGGCCTAGGTCTGCGGTGGACCTACGGCTGGCGCAGTTTTTTGCACTGGCCTGTTTCACTGCACCCAAAGGCAGGCTGATGATTTATGAACTTGGGCTCACCTGCTCCCCCCCCCCAGGCAGGGGAGGGGGCTACAAAGGAGGTGCTTTGTGAGGTTCAAGTGCCCTGTCCACTTGTTGGAAGTGCCTCCACCAGGAGATTTTCTTGCGTCCTCTTTCCGTTCTTTGAGCAAGACTTAATGGCCATGGGACCTAGACTGGCACTCATCGATCTATTTTTCTGTCTTCCTCGCTCCCTTGGGTAGTCTTTCAGGTGCAATTGCGCTTAATCGCTCTATTTCCATGAGTAATTATGTCAGCACATGACTGGCACAGATTGACACGCCGACACTACCTGTTCAGTGAATTCAAGAGTGAACCTAGCGGGGACCCCCCTCCCCGATGAGATCTTACAGGACTGGAGAAAGGTGGGGGACCGCATAGGAGCAAACTTTTAAAGGCTGCGCATAGTTGCCTGCTGTCCTTGCTTGAGAACTACCTTGCCCTGATTTACACACATTTTTCACTCATTGTCTCCACCAGCAAAGCCACTCCCCACCACGCTGTCACCTCATCCACCTTGCCTCTCCTGCTGTTAGCCCCCGGGGTCAGGGAGGCCAACCTGCTGCCTCCATGGCCAGTGCCTAGCGAGGCATCTTCCAACCCTTCTCTTCTCAGCTGAGACATACGGTCATGAGGATCTGTTGGAAGTGACAATGTCCATGGAAGCCTCACCAGTGAACAGGTGTTTGATCCGAGAGCCCCGGTTCCCTGCATCTATCCCCGTGGACCCTGGTTCTTTACTTTGTGTCTTGTGGCACATGCAGGGATGGCCTGCACAGAAAAGGTGAAAGGAAAGAGAAAAAAAAAAAAAAAAAACAATCTGTGATCCCCTGGTCTCCTTTCTGGATTCATGGAGATGGACTTGGCAAAGCAGCGTGAAGACTTTCATGTTGCTATTTCAAGGTGGAGACTGTGATTTCTTTGCTTCGGGATAGGAAGGTAGAGACGGAGAGCTGAGCAAACAGCTGTAAAATTTCAAAGCATCATTTAGTAATGACTGCCTTTTAAGAGTAAGAACAAAAGCAGAGTATACTGCTTGCACCGCATACTAATCAACATTTATTCATAAAGTTCAAGTTCAAACCTCACTGTGTCTAAATATTTTCATTATTTATTACACTTAGCATATGCATGATTCATGTTACCTGTCTGCCTCATTCAAGAGTGCTAGTCCTGTGGAATAGCACTTCAGGGAAATTTGGACCCATCTCTGCCCCTGTATTGTGATAAGAATCCCATCCCAGCCAAGGTGTGTCAGCCAGCAAGACGCTGAACTAGTACACGTATGACTGCTCATGAAATGTGGAGATGGTGCAATGCTAGAATGGATTAATTAATATCTTAGAGGCAGAAGGTAAGGGAAATTAGTCTTCGTGTTATAATTTGAAAAATGAGTCATGGTAGTTAATTAACCTATCTAATACCTCAAGGTAAATGAATGCCTGAATCAATTCACAATTAACAATTTAAATAACCCTGCTTTTAAAGTAGCCTTATTATACCTGCATTGAAAATTGGAAACCTGAAACCCTGATGGCCCATCTATGCTTGCTTGATGCTTGAAAATGTTTCACAGTCTAAACTGTGAACTACTCTAAAGGCAGGTGCCCTCTTCTCTCCTGTTTGCATCCTGCTTGGGGTGAGGCAGGATGCTTTAGACCTAGGAGGCCCTTCATGATGTTTCAAAAACTAAACTAGATTTTCCTTGTTGATGCTCGTAGTTACGGAAATTTTCCAAAAAAGAGAAAAAATGTGGCATGGGAAGCAACCAGTTTGTAGTGACGTCACACTGGGCCCTGGCTCAGCGTACAGATGTTTGCCGGCCTGGATCCTGCCTGAGATCTTGCAATGTGGAGAACTACTCGACTTTGCAGCCACAGTGCTGGCAGGGTCCACCAGCGTGGTAGGTGGGGAGGATTTTGTAAATATTAACTAAAAAAAAAATGTTAACTAAATGGACAAAAATCAAAGAAAACCCACTTTGGCAGATAAAAGAAAATAACAGTTACATTAACTGTTGAATGTAAATTTGTATATGCCTATTAAAATTATATCACCCAAGGTCGCCCGGATCAGTTGGTTAAGCGACCTACTCTTTGATTCCGACTCAGATCATGAGCTCCGGATTCTGAGATCCAGTCCTGGATTGGGCTCTGAGCTAGATGTGGAGCCTGTTTACGATTCTCTTCCTCTCTCTCAGTCTCTTTCTCCCTCCACTCCTCTCCTCCCCCAGAAAATTATCACTAGGTACATCAGGTTACTCGTGTACAATCTGGATTACACAAATTGTGTTTGGAGAATTCCAAATTCTATCTCCTGGCTTTGCCACCCTGCTATTTCTAACTTCCCCGCGAACTTGTCTATCATAGGTTTCTTAATTCTAGCAGAGAGACAATCCTGACTTCACTACCCACCCCACTTCCAGAATGAAACTGGTTTTCACTCTTGCTTTCTTCACCTTAGTTAATGGTGTCCCCATGTGTTCAGCTTCTCCAGGTAGTATTCTCAGAGTCTTTCTAGACTGTTTGCTTTCTGCATTATCCTGCCTCAGGGTCAGCTTGTGTCCAGTCTCATCAAAGCGATTCCAAGAGACATTTCAGGACAGCCTCTCCCTTCCTGCCCTCCATCATGATTGTAATTCAGTCTTGGGTTCTCTCTCTTGCGCTCATGAGTAAGTGCCCATCTGTGCTCCTTGACTTGAACCCCACTGTGTCTACTCCATTCTGTTCACTGCTTTTAGAGTTATCTCCTTAAAAATAACAAGTGATTCCTACTTTCCTAATTATCTATAGTCAAAGTCAATCTTTTTTGGCATATAAAGAATTTCATAATGTGTTCCCTAAATATTTTCCCCCTTTTTGCATCACCTTGCTCCTTTCCCACCATTCTCTACCCCTGAGCCATTCTGGTTTTGCTCTGCTTACCCTCACCTGACTTCATCCTTCCCTCTTTGTCCTCAGAATGCCCTTATCCTCACCTATGTATGGATCTTACACAACTTAGCTCTTCTGTAAAAATGTCCATGAATCTAGAGGCACTTACCTTCTCACTTTTCTTTGCATTTATTCCATACTGTAGTTTGGACTGATACCTATATTGCTTATATCCCTTAATTTATTTGCATCTCACCACAGTTAATATTAGTATCAGGTAAAATTCTTACCTATTTTTCAATTCTCAATGTTAGGGGTGCCTGGGTGGCACAGTCAGTGAAGTGCCTGACTCTTGGTTTCAGCCAGGTCGTGATCTCATGCTGTGAGACTGAGCAGCTGTCCAGCTCCATGATCAAAACAGAGGCAGCTTGGGATTCTCTCTCTCCCTCTGCCACTCCTGATAGTGATTCTCTCTCTCTGTCTGAAGTAAATAAATAAATCTTTAAAAAAAAATTTCTCATGTGCCTAGTATATAATGAGCACTCAGAGATACTTCTCTTCCTACCTTCCAAACATTGTTTCTTCCCTCTCTTTACCACAAATATTTAGTATTCTCTGATAATATAGATTTGAATTTGACCTGCTAACATATCCTTGTTTTATCTGTATAAAATAGATGTTTGTAAAAGTAGCCCCTGCTTTATGACATTTGCATAAACAAGAAATGAAAATAATTGATTTGAAAATCTCTAGGGTTCAAATTTAAGAATCATGTGGGTTGGGGGTGGCACCTACTGGCCATGCTTGATATTGCATCCCAGAGCTATTGTTATCACAGAAAAAAAAAAAAAAAACAAGGACCAGAGATGTACTCTTCTGGACTCTAAGGTCCTGGAGAAAAATCATGACTCCTATGGGGTGGGGGCATCTAAAGCAAGGAAGGCCCTACAGGGTTCTTAAATGCCAGACGTCAATCCAAGGAACATTCATGTGTTTACGTGCCACCTTGCGGGCACACAGAGCCAGCCAACATGCCCAACTTGGAATTGATCAGAAGGTCCCTTTTAGTCAGTTGGCATATCTTTTTATGGGATTGTATGTTAGTTAAGTCAACCAACAGAAGTCAGTGTGGATCAGGAGTTACCTTAAATATTTATGAAGACTTGCCTTTCTTCCAGTAGATATTGATTGAGTGCTTGCTATCCCAAAATCACACCCTACTCAGTATCAACTACACAGTAAGGATCCACCATAAATATTTAACATCTTTCCTTTTGATGATCATGTACTCCATTTGGAATTTAACAGTTGGTTCACCATAATCACTTATCTACTGTGGATAGCTAAATTTAGTGGGTTTCAATTCTACTCTTGTAATGAGGAATATAGAAAAAAAAACTCACATACATATTTAAATCCAATAGGATTACAAAGTATTATACACTTTTCATCTGAAATCTGCTCATATAAACCTAGTGAAGTGAATTGGATCAGCTTGAGAGTTTTTTTTTTTATTGAAGCATAATTAACATACAGTGTTATGTTCATTTTAGGTATACAATATAATGATTCAACAATTCTAGATATTACTCGGTGCTCACCATGATAAGTGTCCTCTTAATCCCCTTCAACTGTTCCCCCATCGTCCTCATCACGTCCCCTCTGACACCCAACCAGATTGTTCTCTATGCTTAAGAGTCTGTTTTTACATTTGTGCCCTTTTGCCGTTGTTCATTTGTTTCTTAAAGTCCATTGTGAGTACAACCATATGGTATTTGTCTTTCCCTGAGAATTTCACTTAGCATTATACCCTCTAGCCCCATCCATGTTGTTGCAAATGGCAGGATCTCATTGTTTTTTGATAGTTGAGGAATATTCCACTGTATATATTTCACATCTTCTTTATCCATCTGTCTATTGATGGACATTTGAATTGCTTCCATATCTTGGCTATTGTAATTTATGCTTAAATAGGCTTAGGGATGCAGAAATCTTTTCAATTCTCTGTTTTGTTTTATTTGGGTATTGGAATTGCTCGGTCAGATACTATTTCTATTTTTAATTTTTTGAGGAACCTACATAGTGTTTTCCATAGTGGCTGCGCCAATTTACATCCTCACCAATGGTGGTGCGTGAGGGTTCCCTTTTCTCCACATCCTCACCAATGCTAGTTATTTCTTATATTTTTGTAGCTATTCTAACAGGTGTGAATTGAGATGTCACTGTAGCTTTGATTTGCATTTCCCTGATGACGAATGATGTTGAGTATCTTCTCATGTCTCTGTTGATCATCTGGACATCTTTGGAAAAATATCTATCCAAGCTGTCTGCCTATTTTTTAAACAGATTGTTTGATTTTTTGGGGGTTGAGTTATATAAGGTCTTTATATATTTGGGATGTTAACTCCTGGATATTAATCAAATCAACTCAATAAATTTTAAGAAATGGTTACTAACACTGGCCAGGAATTACTTTACTATATTTGACACATACTATATACTCAACAAATTATAACTATTAATATTTTTACTCCAAGCAGAACACAAATACTTTCCATAAAGTGTAGATACCTTCACTCCTCACTGCTATTTCTGGCACATTTCCCTCCACCTGTGTAAGTTCCCCCAACTTCTTTACATGAACAATTTCCAATTTTTCTTTATGGCCACATCGTTTCTTCTCTAAAACCATCTTTGATGGCCATAGCAAAATTTAACTGCCACCTTTTTGTTGCTGTTGTTCTTAATGCTTTAAACTTGTCCCCAGTATAGCACATAGTTTTATAATCCCAGTTGTGTCTTACTGTGCCCATCTCCTCCTGTGCTCTGGGCACTAGGACTCTCCCCAGGCACTGGAGCAGGGCCACTCATTGTTGGCTGCTAATCGTATCACCCATCTCCAGCACCCCACTGCATGGTCCCTGGCACATGCCAAGTGTTCCACACATGTTTGCTGATGTATTGAAATTTAATTAAGACACAATGCAAGCAGTGACATAGGCCAAGCCAGTTAGCAGAGCAGTAAAGGCTTTTGAAGAGAGAGAAATTAGAGGCTGAGTGTGGTAACATGTAAAATTGTTTCTGGAGAGTATTCTTTTCTTCTGGACCTATCTGACCAGCAGAAGTTTACAGGTGGAAAAAAAAAAAAAGAAGTTTACAGGTGGGTTAGATCTCAAAGGGCCTGGCCGTTGGGGGTGAGTTCTTCTGCTTGTGTAAGCTGCTTCGGTTTACTCTCCCATCTGCTCACCTCTGTGGGTGGGCCACAGTGACACCTTGTCTTTGTGTGTATGGGGCAGGGAGGTGAGGTTGGTACTCAGTGGAGTGCCTGTTATTGTGGTATCTCCCCAAAACATCATGGATTAGACCGGAGTCCCAAAGCCACAAGGCAGGCATCTATTTTCAAATGTGTTGTGAATGTTTCTTAACCATTTCATTGAAGTTTGAAAGAATCAGGGTGTCATCATTGGATAACCTTTCTGATGAAAGTGAAAGTATAGTATAACAACATAGCTATGGAGTCAGGCAGACCTTGGTTTAAATCCTATACTGGATGACCTTTAGGACAAGTTGCTTAAATCCTTCAAGACTCTGTTTCTTCAACCATACAAAATAAGCATCAAATGTACAGAGTGTTGACCTAAGTGAAATAAGATGATACATGTAAAATGCTTGGTATACAGTAGGCACTTCCCATTGTCATTTGCGGGTTCTCAATAAAAGACCTGTTTTTCTAAACTCTTAATAAGGATGCTATTTATAAGCTCATTGCAACAGTTGCGGAACATCTAGAATGATGATGTAACAGTGTGAACCAAAATGAAATGCCTCAAACAGAGCTCAGATGTTCCAGTCAGAACTACCGTCTGCTTCTGTGCTCCTGCTCTTTCTGTCAGGTGTGCAAAATGAAAAGACATCTGCAAATAGGTGGATTTTTCAGATTTCAGATTCTTTGTCCATTGACTAGCTGATGCTTTAACGAAGTTTTGACAGTTTCTCTTTATTCACAGGCATAGGTAAAATGGAGAAAAAAAACAACCCTCCCACTTTCTGACTTCACATGTTTGGGGTTGAAGTAAAGGGCATATCATCATGTTATTCACCAGCTGCCTAGTGTAGCCGTGAAAATGAAGGGCCTCTCAATGCCTTCTTGATTAGCTGCTCTTACTCTTCACACTGCAAATAACTTCTGGGGAACATAAGAAGTTCACTGAAAGTTCAATAGACTCAGTTCTAGAGAGGTCTTTTTGATATTTATTTTTTCCAGAATTTCTCCACCCATTTAATTTCTATTCCTCCCCTGACCTTCTTTATCCCATATTCACCTTAGAATACACTCAGCTCTCAGCAGTGGCCAGATATTCCATTCCTTAGAATGCAAGGATTCTGATTACGTCAAGATAGAAGGTCGTGGTACAAAGTTGCCTTTAGCAGTAATGACACTATCCTCTGTGACCTCTCAGCAATATGTAATTATCATTATCAAGTCAAGGATTGATCTATCCATCTATTGTTCTATCAATCTGTCATCTATCCATTATATTTCTATAGTCTATTTCTCATCTATCCATCTTTCTATCATCTATCCATTTATTATCTATCATCTATCTATAATCGGTCTGTCATCTATTATCTATAATCTATGCTCTTGTATGTAGCTTTCTATCATCTATCGTCTATCTGTCATGTTTCTATCATCCATCAATCAATTTATCACCTGTCATCCATCTCTATCATCTTTCATCTTTTGATCAATCTATCACCTACCATCTATCTGTATATCTATCCATCTCTCTATTTTGTAATGACCTAATTAAGTTCCTTCTTTAGTTCCTTAGTAAGTTGTCATGAGCAGTAGCTTTCTGATTCTTGTATCTTGAAAATCCAACACAAAACAGTCCACAAATAATGATTTGAAATGATGTTTCCATAAAAATATAAATTCAGTTCTTTTACAATGATTTATGGTTAAGTGCTAGTCTTTCAGTGGCCGTCGAGTATCTATAATGTGTATGGGATTTTGTAGATGCTCTAGAAAGGGGCATAGGAACAAGAGGGGCAATAAGTATCTCACAATTTCTTTCTGTTCCAAGTTTGATTCAGGTGACTGCAGTAGCATAGGACTCTAATTTGGAAGGACCCTTTCTCTTTCACAGTCTCGTTGGTGGGAGCAATTGGTGGAGCTACATTTGTTAGGACTGGCTCGGGGTCTGTGTGGAGCTGAGTTTCCAGAAGGTAGATTTTCAGCCCTGGTGGTTCCCTGGATGAGGAATAACATGCACAAATATACGTCACAATCCTTCAGTGTGATCCATGCCACACAGGACATACGTAGCTTCATTATGGAGCATGGAAAAATTCACTAAAAGATACGTTCATAACTACATCATCTTTATGAGTTTTCATTCTATGTCAGGAGGCCTCTGAATAGGACAATAGTGATGTTGCTAGATCTAGGCTCTGAGCTGATCAAGTTTTTAGAACACCTTAAGTACCAGATAGTAGATGTGCAATAAATGTTTGTTATTATCCTGAGCCAGGTTCTCTTCAAGCATTTTCAAAATGTGATCTCAGTAGAGGTCCAAAAAGCCCTGCTAGGCAAGGCTCTTCATCTCATTTTAAGAGTGAGGACACTGAGGCACGGAGTATCAGTAACTTACCATGAACAAGGTAAGTAGTGGGGTTAGGATTTTAAGGCACAATAACTTGACTGCTGTGCACCTTAACTCTCACCACCATATATTGCCAAGCCCATGCCAGTTAGTCCACACAACAATCCTGGCTTTAAAGAAGGAGGCTCCCAGTGAGAGGTTTTGAAGGAAAGCTGGGAGACGGGATACCCTAGAATTTCTCGCACAACCCAGAGGAGCAGGAAACAGTAGAGATAATAAAGAGCATCTGATTTTGACTGGAAGAAAGTTACATGTGAAGTTACCTGCCTTGGCCTCTATTCTTGCTCATAATGCCATCAAGGGACTGTGGGAATATCATTATATTCTTCTACATTCAGGCTAACAATTGGGCATAAGCCTATTTATGTATTTGCTTATTTATTTTGTACATGCCTACAGGACAAGCTAGCAAATTTGTTGACATAATTTTCATTGAAGTTAACAAAAGTACAGCGTGTAGGGAATACATTTTGCACATAATGATATTGCCCTAGCATGTGAACTATGAAGTGACAATAGTCATGGCTTTCAAACATTTAAATGAGCTCTGTGTTCATGACTGGAAAGCAATTACTTTATAGGATAAATTTGCCATGTTCAAAAATCAACTTTGGTAATTTTGTCCAAAAAAGTTGAAGAATATTTTATTCATACAAGACAATCATACAAACAAACAAAATCCCAATACGCTGCTTTTGATTCTAACTGGCTCAGAAATTTAATATACATTTTATAATACAAGGTTTCCTATTATGGGGCTGTTGGAATTCTATATTCTGATCATCACCCTTTTAAAACTCACACGCATAGCATTTGTCATTATTTACTGTGTTTCAAGCAGTTGTTTGAAGAAAGACATTAAATACCAAAGGACAAGAAAATTAAGAATTTGAATAGTTTGTACTTTTAGATTACAGTAAAATTAGGCAGGAATTCCCAGTAAAATTAGGCAGGAATGTCACTCTTGAATGCATAATCTTTGTGGAAAAATCAGTGAAGTACATTAGAGCCACACATTTTCTAGGCATCTATAGATAATGAAAAAAAAAATGTACTCAATGGTCTTTTTTTTTTTTTTTTTTTTAGTATATCAGGGTAAAAATAATAAGCTAATATCTCCAAAAGATTTGCCTACTCAATCTCCCTAAGATGAAAGGCACCATACCTATTTTCATTGATAAAGCTTTGATAGGTTTGAAAAAAAAATGTTCCCAGGAATCTCATTGGAAAAGTTTTAGGATATTGTGAAAAATATTCCGCTCATCTAAGGGCCTTTCATTTTCACTTTTGCTGAAGAGGTTTTGGCAAAACAAAGATAGTATCTGTAGTGTTTTTCTACTCATCCAACCAGCTTTGAAGTCTGGAAAGGAACCATTAGCAGAAATTGTACTTTATATGTATCTCTCTGCCCTTCTAGCCTTAGACTTAAGGTAAAGTAAAAATCATTGTGATCTTTCTGCTTGGGACATGAGTGGTGAAGTAAATATTAGTCCTTCAATTGATTTGGGTCACAAAAACAAATGCAGAAAAAGAACAAAAGAAGAAGAGTTCTAAATTTTTTGATCTTATAAATTACATGGGAGTGAAACCATTGCTGATGTAGGTAGCTCTTTTGTCTTTTTAAATTATTCCAGTTGATTAATCTGCTAACTCCCTGAATACATGGGCATTCCCAGGCCATAGATTTGAATTTTTTTCCTATTTTTAGTCTACTAGAAACCTGTAAATTCAAGAATATGATGAATGCCATTAATGTGAACCAGCCAAGCAATCTGATTTCCTTACTGTAATTCGGACACATAGAGAACTCAACATTAGAATCAAGAGGTCAGTAACCCGAGCATTCGGCAAGTTCTCAGATTTGAGGCACATTACGTATGCCAAGTTTTGTTTTTGTTTTTGTTATGTAACTGATGCTAATAATATAGAGGTCTCAGGGGGTTAAGATGATTTGACAGCATGCATAAAGCAGACACTTCAGTACCTACCTTGAAATGAAACTGTCTCTGGGATTTGGTTATGGGTGTGATGGTAGCAATCCAAGAAAGGGAGAAAAAAAGACTCAAGAGGGGGAAAAGCTATGGTGGGTGGTTAGAAAGGCTGTTCTGAGCTTACCCTATGGAGCAGCTTCTCCTGAGGTCTCTCCACTTTTGCCCTGGGCCAATGGTTTTGGAATCTACAAACCTCCTTGCTCCTCCACATTCTTCCCCCTTCTTTCAGAGAGAAGATTGTTGAGTTCTAAAAGCATATGCATCAATTTGTGTTTTTCTTCAGTTTATATGTTGATGCAGATTTTGGAAAGGGAGGGGATGAACTGCCAAGAAATTTGTCTTCAAAAGGGATACAAGCCTGACTGTCATAAATATGACATTGTGTTCAGCTTCTCTTGCTTTCAAAATAAAATTCTTTGATTGCCTTCAACTTCCATCTCCCGTAAATGTCTTGGCTTTGTGTTAGCATTTATGTGGCAGTGAGAGCCCGTTACCCTGTGGCAGCGGTCTATTACAGTGACATTATTTCACTTGGAAATGCTGATTGTTTCTTAAATAGAGGCTCCATACCTGGTCATTTCTAGTAAGTGCATTAAAATAGTAATCATGACCCTTGTTAGCTTTTGTCTTTGAGTGACGAGTTGTATGAGAATTATCTCAAGTAACACCATGGTGTCTGTTGTTATTTAATTGTATAAAGATGCATAAACAGAAATTGTCACTTCTGTTATGAAATTCTTTTTCTTGGTATACACACACATACACACACACCCCTCATCAACCACTTCCTCTGAACTTAGACAATGGCTCTGTTTGAGACAGTTTCCATTGTGTATTTATGTATACAACCATCTCTCTCTGTAGAGGAAAAAAATCCTTTCTTTAGGATAAAATATAAAGATTTGATGGGTTTAGATTTGAAGAACACAAAATAAAAATACATAAAGGGATGAACAAAGTCCTTGTGTAGCAGAAAGGAAGAAAATTTGATCAAATAATTTAAATTTTTCTCAAAGTCACACCTGTGGATACATGTGATTAGAAATGTAATGTTTAAAAAAATCACAGAAGACTAAGAGTAAGTCTTTGGAAAAAACTAAAATTTGAGGAAAGAAATTAAGATTCACCCTCATTTAATAACAATAACTTTAACCTTTAGAACCACAGTTATGAGATGGACTATTAAAGAATTTAAGCATTTAGATTAGCCAAACTGAGAACATGGCATTAAATTCACCTACATACCCCAGAAATTATGATCACTGCAGAAAGTAGCACATGCTTCAATCTGACACCAGCGTATCTTGCTTTATCAAGACATCACTTAAATTTAGTGGACAGAGTGGCAAAAATGCATTTCACAGACACAGTGATGAAATAAGAATGGGATATGGGGAAATAACATTAATTACTGGATCCCCTAAGTGGTTGCTAGATAAGATCATCAGAGACAGAGTCAGAATAAATTAATTATCAACACAAAATTTCAGTCACAGAAGGTTCACAGTGTATTTGTCGAGTTAACATAAATTATAGTGAAAGAGACAATGAATCTAAGGAGAAAGAAAATTATGGAAGAAACAATATAAGTATGGTTTCATCACACTGTCAAATGTACTCTGTGAAGACTTGAAGGACACATCCACAGGTAAAAACAATATTATTTATACACACACTAACATATCCTGATCCCTTTGTAGAAAATTGCATATCTTTGACTGAATTTTAAATGAAAACTATGAGAAAGTCTCTCAGTATCTTTATGTTTTCATCATTGCACGTTGCCCAAAACAAATTTCTTCTTAAATCCTATAATGCCTACTTTTTCTGCAAATAATTTGTTAAACCAGAAGCGGGTTAATTGCCTGGCAATCTCCAGGCCAAGCAAATGTGAAACGTTCTGATCCATTTATGATCGACTTATGTTGACTGTTATCATTTGTTAAATTCTCCTGAATTCATATAAAATATGAATTTCTAAAAATTTATCATTATGCTATCAGAAGATATTGGAGATGAATAATGCAATGAACACTAAAAATAAAATAAAAAAAATAAGCTTACGATTATTCACTAAAAATAAGCTTCACTAAAAATAAGCTTACGATTATGACCATCTACAGTGTTTAAGATTTCAGGGGTGTCTGGTTGTGATACAGCAAGAATAGTAAGCTGGGTCTGTATTTAGCAGCTGGTACAATGAAAACAAGTCATAAAGCACTACACATCTCACATCTTTGTTTTTCTTTCCTGCAATGCATTTACACATGGGTAAGCTCGGAGGATTGCAATGTTTAATTTGGGAAAGGAGAAGATGGAAGTATCTGGAAAGTGAAGCTTTGACTCACGAGAAATGAAAGGAAGGGAAAGTGGGAGAGAGACTTTTTAGAAAAAGTGGTGATGACATATGTAGCACTTTTTATTTTACGTCATATTTTTGAGACACTTCATTCAATTTGATTCTTTTAAAATATCTGAAGTAGGTAAGCAAATAGAGTCCCTACAATTTCCGGTCGAAGACTTGTGCTTCAGAGTAGCAAGGGAACGGTGGGAATAGAGCCCAGGTTTTACAACTATGAGTTTGCTCTTAGTTACACACATTATCTACTCTCGCACACCTCCTTGCTAAGGAGTGGGGGCATCTGATAAGAATGTTTTAGGGATAGCATCATCTATAAGACAAGAGCAGCCCTATGGCTAGGGACTTAAGTACGACCGATATGCTTTTTTTCTCTGAATAAATTGGTTGCACCATGTCCTCTCTCAAAATTCAAGTTTTCTTTAAGTTGAGTGAACTCACCCACTCTTCTGAATAGCAAGGCTTTCACGAACCCCCATAGGAATAGTTGTAATTACGAGGGAATTTTGATGATGCTCTGTTTCCTTTGCATATTGCACCAAGAGATCCTATAATGCATTTGAAATGCCTATGAAATATGAGAGAAGTTTATTATCAATAATAATTTATTGCCTGGTATAAGATTTTAGATTAAATTGTTATCAGGGAAACTCAAGAAGTAGTACCTAAGTGCTTTCTGGGGGAGGTATGTACTTCCTTGGAGCAATTTTGAGATAAAACTTATATAATTAATGGATTCTTAAACTGATTTGGTTATACCAGGACCTGTTGCCAAGCTGTTCTTATTTACCTTAATAGAGCAACATTTCTAAGTGGAAATTGAAAAATAATCCTTTATACTTATAAAAATGCTTTTGCATCCCCTATTTGACTTGAATGTCACCATGCCCTGGTTACATGTGAGAACAGAGGATGCATGACTCAGAGAAACATTCACTGTCTTGCCTAATGTAACTCAGGTCTTAAGACACCCTTCCAATATCTTTGTTTATTTAACCTAAGTCATAACTCCCCACTACACAGTGCTCCTCATGGTGCAGAAGAATCTGAGGGGTGTGCTCTAAGACAACTCAGGCTGAGGATGCGCAGATGGACTCTTACTGTTTTTCATCGTTAGGACAATAAAGCTTGAAGAAAGGTGGGAGTGGCATGAAAACATACAGAGCTGGGGGTTGAGGAATACATCTCAAACCATTTACATAGAAACCCAGTACCAATAATGATCTTTCTTTAGCACCGACTGTGCACAAAGGAGCTATTATCACTACTTTGCAGAAGAGCAAACTGAGTCGTGGATCATGCAAAAGTGTAGAAAAATGGAGTAAAGGTCTGCATATGTGTTCACAAATCTCCACACCCCTCAATTCATCAACTCTTCAGCCTTTGTTGAGAAGTGTCAGGTGTTAACTCCAATGACCTGGAGGCGTGGTCTTGAATTATTCCTAGTTTTCAATTCAACTTGGTGATTTCAGAGAACTGCTGCATTTGTCTTCATGCTTTTCTTCGCTTAGTTTTTTTTTTTTTTCTTAGTTAATTTTCTTATCTTTTCTGTGGAAGGATGCTGACTTGTTCTCTAATGGCTCTTTGGTGGGCTTGTGGTTCCATCGACAGGGAAAACCATGCAAATATAGTTACGCTATAATTTCACCCATATTTAGATTTAAAATGATAAACAAGCTCTATAAAAAGTTCCTCCCAAACAATATAAGCTCACATTACCTATCGTAATTTTTTACAATGCTTCTCGATCCTACTTCGATGGTTTCCTTGCACCGAAGGCATGACATGTGTATAGTACTGCTTTTCTTCCAATGAGACAAACTTCCATAATTGGAAATCGGTTGCTGGCAAATAGGACAATGTTATAGGCCTACTGGTTACAATAAAATCAATGTGTTGGTGGATTAAAAACTATTTCAGGAAGTATATGTTTTAATATAGATAGTGAGGGCTTCCTACTCCGAGAAGTCTGTAAGACAGAAGCAGCTCTTCATTCGGAGAAGGCTTCCTGTCTCTAGTTGCTCTTGTATTGGGAGCTTCCAGAGCTGCTTCTCTCCTCATCCTCTGACTCTTGGCACTTATCCCTGTTGTGTGGCAAGGCAGCCAGGAGTCTCCACCTGAGCATTTGCAACTCAGTTGTTTTATTTGCAAGATTGCTACAGAACTCACCTCTCTATCGTTTAGTATAGAGAGATCAGTGGAGCTAGGGGAGAAGACAGATAATATTTGTTGATTGAATGATTGATACTGTAGTTTTAAGAGGAGAAAATTGAATATGCATAGCAACATACATAAATTCTTATGTTATAGATAACAAACATTAAAAATTCAGCAAAAGAAAACAAAGACCTAATTTTTATATATATATATACTATATATATATACAGTATACATACACATATAATACTATAAGTTATTTGTTATATAATTGATTACATTTTATATATTTATTTATATTGCTTTATATAAATATATATGATATTATATAATATATAAATACCATATTTAACATCTATTTTACATATTATTGTAAAATATATGTATGATATGTAGGCCATACATTTAGCAATAATTTTACCGGAAGTTAATTAGAAAAATGTATTTGCCTTATCAAGCTTGTCAAACAATTAGATAAAAAGAAACAAATCTGGGAGACTTATTTCCTTGTCAAATAAGTGGACACAAATAAATTCTCCATTTGGGGGTATGTCTTCTGATATAATTGTTAAATAATATGAACAATTTCTTGATATATTTTTAACTGTAAAATGCCAAATAAATATTAGTATTAATATTCTTCCATAAAAAAAACAACTAGGTATATCTTTGCTGGGAGCTGAAGGGCACTGACATGGTGGGTATAAATATAACCCATATGCCAGGGGCATCTGGGGGCTCAGCGGTTGAGTGAGCATCTGCCTTTGGCTTAGGGTGTGATCCCGGAGTCCTGAAATCGAGTCCAACATTGAGCCCCCTGCATGGAGCCTGCTTCTCCCCCTGCCTGTGTCTCTCATGAATAGACAAATAAATAAATAACCCATATGCCAGTGATTCTCTCAAGTGCGTCAATCGCAAAACAGCATCCCAGACTGGGCTGTAGTTCACCTGCGCTTTCAGGAGCTTCATGTGTCCTAAGCCGTGTATTTCTCACCAGCGGTGGAAGGTAGACGATATCATTGTTCCCACTTTACGGGTGAGGAAATGAAGCAGGGCCGTTCCATAAATTACAGATTTTGGAGAGAGAAACCACGTTCCCAATCTTGTGCTCACCTCTTGACAAACTGGATGACAAAAACTCCTCTGATTCTTACCTGTAACGTGGACAACTAACATCTATTTCTCTTTTGTAGCCTAGACAGCAAGACAGATGATTACTGTCACTCTATGCATTATGATTGCGTTTGTAGCTTCTGTCCTGGGTCATGATTGCTTTTCTTGATCACTTATTCAATGGTCATACCTCTGTCCATTTTCTTAAGACATCACTTCCTTTATTGGCATTTTCCCCTGGGCATAGGTCATGGGGCCTGTTACATAATTTATTCGAGAAAATCTATATTTTTATTTGTATCTATAGCCATATCTACCTGTATTTACATCTGTTAGCTAGCTGCCTTATAATAAATCTGCATTATAATGAATGTTCTTTATATTTACACATGTTTTATATAAATTTATGTGGAAATATATACATTTGCATATATATGCCATAGGTATGTATTTCCACATATGTTTATATGAAACATTTGTGTAAATATAAGTAATATATGTATTATATATGTGTTGAGGTATATATGGGTATATACTATATGGATATACATTTCCGTATAAATGTCTATATATAATATACCCCATTCTTTCACTATATGTGCCATAGTATAGAAATATATAGAAATATATCCATATATGTGCATCCGTGCATGTATCTGTATTCCATATATGTACATGTCTTTTTGGAATTTTTTTAAAGGATTTTATTTACTTATTTTAGAGAGAAACAGGGAGGAAGAGTGTATGTGTGCACACAAGAGCAGGAGGAGGGATGGAGGGAGAGGGAGAGAGAGATAATCCCCAGCAGACTCCTAACCGAACACTGAGCCTGATGCTGGGCTGGATCCCAGGACCCATGAACCAAAATTGACAGTTGGAGTTTAACCACTGAGCCACCCAGGTGCCCCTGATGAAGGGGATTTATATATATATATATATATATAAAAAATTGGTAGGAATTTAGAATGATTTTTCTATTGATATGTATTTAAAAACAATTGGTCAACAGAATTCATGATGGTAATAGACATTAACAACTTGTAAATTTAATTTGTCAAGTGAATCATGCAGTTTTGTGAAGAGGCTCCAAGACGTTTAGTGTGGTATTATGTGTTCACTCTAACCCCCTGAATTAGTCACAACACGTAGCGACTCCTACCTAGAAAGTGCTGGTCACTAGGATCCGGACTTGAATATTCGTGTGAATAATGCACAATATTGGAATGTGGAATTTAGTTTTTTTAACGCTATTGTAATGATAGAGCTGGCCCATTAAAATACAGTGTTAAAGAAGATGATGTTTGCAGTTGATTGTTCTAAATTTCTTTGCCAACAGTCTATCAAATCATTAACTATTTTCAATTTTCACCACATAATTCTATACTCATAAGCTTCCTGCATTCCCATATAACTCCCGATGATTTATTTCTAATCATATTGTGAGTGCATATTTAGTATGATAGCTGAATTATATGAATTTGGCTACCAACAATACGATGCAATTTAAGATATTGATTGCAATAGCATTCTCTTTTCATAAATCTGCCTAGTAATTCCATTGATTTTAAGTGCATGATTAAAATGTTTGGGTTGATTCAGAAATTGTATTTTGATTATATGAGAGAAACTCAACGCGTGGAAAGTTATAATTTTAAGTTGAAAAGTGAACCGTGCCCACTACGACAAAGCAGTGGCGTCTGGTGTGCTGAGTGAGACCAGAGAAAGGAGATGATTTGGACGCACTTTGTGAATCACCTCACCGCAGAAGATGTGTGTGGGTCCCCCCCGGAGGCACTAGGCATGAATGTAGAGTCCCAAGGAGAACTCACCTTTTCATTTTCCTTGTACATCTTATCTTTGCGCATAGAAAACACAAGCTCAGAAAGATAACACGAGCTTGAGCACCTAGGGTAGGCTCACCCCACATCTACGGGCAAAGAATCATGTTTTGTCACTGAGCCCAACTCTGGGCTAAAATCGCTCATATATAGATACAGCATGGATATACATATATAGATGCATTTATGCGCATAGTACAATATATATGTTTATCTGCACAAATATAAATACATGCTTGCACATATATGTAGCACACCTAGATACGCAAGGTATCATCACCCTGTACCTGTGCCCATAAATCCTGATGCGTCCTATTTCCCATCGGAGGGCCTCTCAGCTTTCCTCACCTGTGTTGTGCTATTGTGCCCCTTCTCTGTAAGGGTGACTGCCCTTCCCCACAGTGCTTTCGCCAGGGATGAAGGGAGAGAGTGCCTTGCCCTGAACCCCGCAAGTGTGTGTTTGTTTCTGGGACCTCCTACAGTCTGTTCCCCGTGACCCGTCAACCCTGACACTGCTTCTCTCACTCATCCTGCTGTCCCATCCCCACCCTCGGCCTTCGGTGGTCCCACCGCCGGTGCCCTAACTAGTGTCGGGTAGAAGGGTATCCTGCTTAGGGATGGACCTTCACCAGCAGAGGCTTAGCTCCTGGGGCAGGAGCACCTGCTCCCCACTGCCTGCCCCGGGCCTTGCTCCATGCGGGACGTTCGCCAGGCACTTGGTGAGCCTTCGAGCTGAATGGGGGAAAAAGGAAGGGAAGCTTATTTGAGTGACTCACTGGAATAAAACCAGGCAGTGCCGAAGAGCAGCTGTAAACTTTGTAAGCTGCCCTCAGGTGTCCTCCGTCGGGCCCAGCCCGCCCTTGGCAACCGGGCTCCCGCCGGTAGCACATCTGCCCCTGGCCGTGACCTGCTGCACAGGCTCAGCTCGCTCACTTAGTGGTTTTCTCCTTCCTGTTCTTGGAGAGCCCTTCCTGCAAGCCCCCAGCCAAGTCTCCATCGCCTTCCAGTGACTGACTCCGGGGCTGCTTTCCAGATCTGGTACAGACTTTCCCTGATCTACACAGAGCGGACTTGCTTTTCTCTAAAACAGCCACAGCCCTGCTCGGGCGCCAATGTTTTGGCACCGATTGATTACTTTGGAATTTTTTAAATAGAAATTATCAATATCCAGAATATATGTCCTTATCATAACAACTTCTTCAAGGGAACATTTAACCCCGATGTACCTGTTTTCCTTATCTCTACCATAACCTAGTGAGAATGGAGACACGGAGCATCTCTGTGTCTTGCGTAGAGATGCCCAGATGTGAACCACAGAAAGGCTGGCTGGCTGAATTGTCTGTATCCGTTGAAACTCTTCATTCTCCTTCAGCACAAGGATGAGTCTAGCATTAGTACTTGTATCCATGTTATTCTATGATATGCTTTAAATCATGTCCCATGGCCCTCAAAAATTATATTGATACACACTCCACCTTCCCTTCTTAATTATATTGCTATAAACTAGCCTGCAAGGACATGTGTCCACAGGCTGGCTCCGTCCCCAGGTGGACTGTCATATCATGCCTGGTGCTTAATTGGGAGGCAGGGAGGGTCAGCACACAACTGCAAACTCACTGATTTGCAGCCAATTAAAATGTTGTTAATTTTGTTGCTCAAATGATGAAACAACCAAGGTTTGCTCTAACATGTTCAACTCTATCGATCTGCCCACCTTCACGACGATACCCTCCAACCTCACTGGTATTGACACGGTTGCTATTGATTGAGTCAGACCCATCATGTCAAAATTCAGGTAACACAGTGAATACTACATAATTGCCTGACCAAGCAAATCACTATTTAGAGGGACATTTAAAATAGGTCAACCTAATTCATACATTTTTGAATTTAAAATGATTATTTGTGAAATGTTGGAGAATGTTGGATTCAGCTATTATTGATATAATAGGTTATTAACTTAATAAAACATATGGTTGTATGGCTAAATCATAATATTATTGATTAAATTATTGGTTAACATCTTCCACCTAATGATAGGAGTTCCCAATCCTGTAATTTTGGATTATCTTGTTTCAACACACTGACGGTAATAGAATTTTTGATATTTTAGAGCATTCCCTTATCAATGATTTCTATACTGGGATAAGTACTCAAGGAGTATGTCTCAGGACACGGCCTTGTGAGCTGGGATTCCCTGTCATGCACACTGTTGTATCCCAACACTCCCAGTAGTATCCTGCACATAGTAGGGGCTTGATAAACATTTGCTAAATTAATACTTCATTTTTTGTATAAGTAGACATATATATTATATATATATATATATATATATACATATAAACACAATTTCTATTGAATTTGAAGATAGACTAAATCTCATTTCCATGAAATTTCCAGGAAACTCATTATATTTTCCAGGAAGTAGGCCGAAGCTTTGATGCATGTGATTAGAAGTTTCGTTTTGAAATTATTTTGTAGAAGTTATTGGCTTTGAAACCGAACATGGCTTTCTCATTGAAATAAAAACATGAAGCTCAGACACGATTTTACTCAATTATACAATCATTCTTGATTCTTCTATTCATAATGTATGATTCCAGACATTTAAGAAAGGTGGGCGGTAGATCGACTTCCTTGTGGATGCTCTCTTCAACTCCCACGTTGTTTGGATGATGTAAAAGTGGCCCCAAACCTGAGAATACTGCTGAACATCCTAGAATTGTTTTGTTGTATGTGATGAAATTCAGTGACAACTCTAGAAGTTTTCAAGCAATGGTACGATTACTCCAAATGCATTTTCTTAAAGGCTGCATGTCGGGTTTATCTGGGCTGTTTTCATCTTGAATTGCTGAGGATTCTTGAATCTCTTACCTGTGTGTCACTCTCTCCTGCAATGTGTAAATTGAAGTTATTATAGCTCTGGAGGCCCTTTTAGAGGCATGACAGAGATGCTCGCAGAGATTTGAACTTCTATGAAAACGTTTCTCCAGGGTTTCTGGGATGAGCTAACATGTTCACTGGTGTTTGCTCATTATGATCAGAATAAAAACAAAATTGGAAAGCTTCCAGTACTTATTTTTGGAAACTCTCCTGTTGTATGCAGGAAGGATACAGAGAATGAGGCATAGTTAGGCCATAAATTAAACTTTTTTTTTTTAAAAATGAGGTTGGTGGCACGTTTATGTTCTGATTTTTTTTTTTTCATAATCCTAGCAAATTTTGTTTCTTTCCACCAAACAGGCTCTGGGCAGGAGTGATTTATTTATTTTTCAACAGGAAGATTTTTCTTAGCATCTCAGGTTTGATTTTTCTAAGCACATTTTCTCTTGAATATATCCCTCAGACTGAAACATGCAGTATTTCTTTCAGTCTGTGAATTAATCAATGAAGCTTATGTCAGTGATTTAGAGAGAGCTTTACATAGTTTTATAGAAATAGTTTTTCTCAACTGTGTAAATCATGCATAAATATCTACATCTGCCAGAGTAATCTAAAATGTGGGCTAAAATGTTGTTGTCCCTTTTGCACTCTGATGTCGATGTGAGTTTTGATGGATAAATAAGACAAGGCCATTTTTTTTCTTTTGAAGAACTGTTCATTCTTAGAATTTTGTCAAGAAATGCATGGTTTAATGTGCTATATTCTGACATAAATAGCATCACCTGGTTCTCCAGGGTGTAACAAAGCATACTGATAACATAGCTCTGGCAATAACTGCCTTATAAAAAAGGGGATATTAGAAATTTAAAGTGAATTTACAAAAGCAGACAAGAACACATGCTCTAGATCTTTCTCTACCACCGACTTCAGGAAGAAAGGCAATTTTTTGAAATAGTACTTTTCCTGTTTGATCTTCATCTGATAACTCCTTTCTTTCTTTATTCCTTTTTAAGATTATGTTTATTTATTCATGAGAGACACAGAGAGAGAGGCAGAGACACAGGCAGAGGGAGAAGCAAGCTCCCTGCAGGGAGCACGGTGCTAGACTCCATCCCAGGACCCTGGGATCACACTCTGAGCTTCAGAGGTTTAACCACTGAGCCACCCAGGTGCTCCTTAAATAGCTTTTTTTTTTTTTTTTTTTTAAATAAAAGTATGCAGAGGAAACTAGGAATTTTTTTTGTTTTCTGCAATGATCTGTGGAAATGCTTCATGTGGATGTGTGAGTTAGATTAAAAGAGACTCAAAGCATCTGTCTGCATGGGAAGCAGCCCCGATTCTAGACGGGGAAAAGAAACCCCCTCCAACTTTGAGTTGTTCATCTGTGAAATGCAGACGTCGACTGTAGTCGTATCTACCTTAGAGAAGGGAAGGGACAGCTGTGTTTATCTTGTTTGCACACATGGAGCACCCAGTAAGTTCCATAGAAGGAAATAATTGGTTGCTTTCTCATCACTGACGATTCCTGTCCAGCTGTGTAGGAATTTTCGGTGATGTCAAAGTCAAGGCTGTATCAATGATGGGACATATAAAATACTGCCATTCCTTGGCCTTTTGGTGTAATAGGAAGCTTGTCTGTTCTCTGGTTTCTTTTATTTATTTGGTTTCCTTATTTTTAACTCTCGTGGATTTGCATGACTTATTCTAGTGCCCCTACTGGAAAATTCTATCAAGGAAAACAGTTCATTTATTTGGGAATAGTTTCTGATTCAGTGCAGATGTGGTTCTGGTTTCACAGTCCTAGAGGGGAAAAATATATATATACCTACTCCTATTTCTCTGCAAAGTTTGGTATTTTAAATCAGATTCTTAAAATAAAAGTGTATATTGGTAAGAAACCAAAAGATTCAAAGGAAGTTAAGGAATGAGTGAATACAAATCTTATCTTTTTTTTAATGACTTAATGAGACAATAGAACTGCTTTTGATGCATAGAAAAATGTGGCTATAAGATCCCCATCAATATTTCCAAACAAATTCTGGTACCCTGTATTACAAGACACTGAATTCACACTTGAAAATTAAAATCACATTTACTTCCTTTTTTTTTTTTTCCAAGTCAGTATTCACAAATGCCCCTAGCTACTGTGGCACCATGATACAGTTATCCCTGCCCACCACCTCCCTGAATCTCATTAGATTGCATCTTTGAAAATCGTGTTCCTCTAACTCAAAAATGATCAAATCACAATTTCGTTTATTTTATTTTATTTTTTTTTATGATTTTATTTTTAAGTAGTCTCTACATCCAGCATGGGGCTCAAACTCGCAATCCTAAGATCATGGGTCACATGCTCCACCAACTGAGCAGGTCAGACGCCCCTCAAATCACAATTTTATATAGTTCAACTTAATATTTCGTTTTTATAAAATGAACCTGTTCAAACAGTTGAAAAACAGTGGGCCAAAATTCAAGGTTGCTGAGCAGAAGGGCTTTCCTGCTGAGGGTCATTGTTCCCAGTCGATGTGGGGGTTTGCATTTCTCACGTCAGGACAGTAACTTAAAATCCAGTGACATGGGATTGTCTAGAGTTCTCTCATTCATCCTTGTGCTTCATAAGGATCCAGACACAAGAAGAGAAGAGATTAATGAGGCAGTGATTGTCGATGCTACTGGGGTCTGATATTTCTCACCTTATCTTTTGTGAGTTGTAATAATAATGCTTTTCACTTACAGAGCACATTTCTCTGAAATGCTCAGATCTCTTTGCTGATAGAATCTGATTAATCCTTTAATTTTCGGTGCACATTTCACTGGGTGGAATAGCACAGAAAGTGAAAATCCAGAATAAATATCCTTTAACTCTCTCGCTTTTAATATCATGCCTATTTTATCCCATTCTTTAATCTCATTTTGCAGGAAAGGTAGCAGCTTAATTTTATGTGGTTCAGACTAAAGGGGCTTACAATTTTCTTGTAAATCATTTAATCTCCATGAACTAATTTATAAAGCTTTCATCTTCGTTCCTTATACAATTTATTACATTGGTGATATGCACGGCATTTTCTTAGGCCTTTTCAATTTCCTCAGAGTAAATACAAAGTTAGGTATGAATTATGAAAGCTTCCAGTTGACTGATTCTCATTAACTCCCTGGAACAGTATAAAGATGCTATTCAGTTATCTATGAGATACAAAATTGTGTTATCTACGTAGCTTCCTCAAATCCTAGTTGTTAAGAATATGCAAGTCCCTCTAAGAATACATGTAAAATTCTACTAAGAATATATATAAAATTCTACTAAGTGTTACAGATAATCATCCAGAAATAGCATCAAACATGCATCATGTGGTTCCATGAAGTACAGCAAAAAGCAAGATTTACTTCATGAAGTGTACCTATATAGTGAATATTATTAATGGCCAAAGCTTAAATTATCAAAGGAAGAAAACAAAAAGATCAAAGTGTTCATTTGCAAAATAAAAGTAAATTGAGCATCATTTTTATTTGACTATGAGACAAGCAACTGAGTTTTAGAAGCTAGAGCTTTTCATGCAAATAAGGAGTCTGAATATTCTCTTCAGCACCTGGAGTAAATGTGGGTTAACGTGACTCAATACTTTGAAGTTCATCTTACCATATTTCAAAATGATCTAAAGTGATAAGGTTCAAACACTTAACTAAAGTTTTGTGTTTGTAAAGACTGTGGAAGTTGTTACTAGATAAGCTAATTAGAGTAAGTGCTATTTTTATACTTACACTGGGACACCCACTGTTCTAAGCACTTTACACATATTAATTCCTGAGATAGTCCTAACGATGTTATGAGGGGGGTACAGTTATTACCCCATTCACAGAGGAAGAAACTGGGTCAGAGACAGTGGGCTACTTGGTCACTGAGCTTGGATGCGTCTGACGCTATTCAGTGCAGTGGCCACTCACCCATGTGCTCACGGACCACTAGATCTGTCACTAGTCCAAACAGAGATGTGCCGAACACTTAAAAATACACATGAGGTTTCTAAAATTTAGCATAAGGAAAAGAATGTGAAATCACTTATTAATAATATTTTTATCAATGACAGGCTGAAATGATAATATTTTGTATATTTTAGGATGAATGTTATTGAAATCAATCCTACCCATTCTTTTTACTTTTTTTTTATGAAGTGTGGTCACAAAAAATTTAAACTTAAATGTATCGCTTGCATTTTATTTCTGTCGGGGAGCACAGATTTGCACTCTGGTCTGGCTCTGAAGACTGGACCCTTATATGTAGTGACCGACCCCTATTTAAGAGCAAACTGAGTTTGAGATGCCAAAAGTCCGGTGATGATCAGCCAGGAGAGTCCTCTTCTCAGTCTTTTAATACAATTATCAGCATCTTAGCTTTGGCAGGACACAGTGTTTAAAAAAATAATTGTTAATTCACGTCAACTTCTATGTAAATTACCTTATGACCCCCATGATGCTGGAATTAATTAGCACATGATCAGGATTGTGTTCCATTACTTACAATCTGTGGGAGAATTTTGGGGGCTTGTTTTTGATTGTTGTTTCTTTCATTTGTCACCCTCATCTATCTATACTCCTTATTATCTACCTAGCCAACTTGTCTTTCCTGGATTTTTAATTGGAATAAGAGAAATGAATTTGTACTTTAATTTTTATTGTAAAAAATATAATTCTCTAGTTGAGTTTACAGACTCCACATGGTGTTGGCACTTGCATTTCATACTGCTGCATATTTTGGAGTCTGAGAGAGGTAGTTTCACCTCCTGAATCTCCCCCATACACACGGTCTGTACCTTGTCAAATCACTTACACTAGGCCTCAGATATCTCCTGATAAAATGGAAAATGACATCGTCTATGTCTTTAGATTTTAATTGGCCTTTTATGAGATAATATATGTGGGATTCTCATCAGATATCTTGGCTCACATAGGCTCCAAATGATTTTTTAGTTTTTATTTTAATTTTTCTATTTTGTATCAGATGTCAAAGACATCTTTGAAGAGGTTATATTTATTGACTTGTATCTGAGAGACATCCCCATATTCCCTAACATCAACATCCATAGCATTTGTACAAATCTTGCTTGATTTGATTCTGTCCTCCAATCATATATTATGGAGGATTACATTCATCTATTTAGCTGTAGCCCTTCCACTTGGCTGTGTAGTGCCAACATTGTTGACTTGAAAGACTTTGATAAAAGGTTTTAATGAGGCAAGAGAAATAAACTACCCCAATTTTTGTGGTTTTACAACCAGCTCTTGCAGGAATGAGGATTATTACCTTCTCCCTAACTCATTCATTGATTCTATATTTACTTAACAAGGAACAGATTTATATATTTAAGGATTTCATTCCATCGGATGACTGGGTGGCTCAGTGGTTGATCCCCTGCCTTTGGCTCAGGTCCATGATCCAACATCCTGGAATCGAGTCCTGCATCAGGCTCCCCACAAGGAGTCTTCTTCTCTCTCTGCCTATATCTCTGCCTCTTTCCATGTCTATCATGAATAAATAAATAAAATCTTAAAAGAAAAACAAAATCTCATCCCAGAGTATAGAAAGGCAAATATTTTCATGGTGCAAGTAGATGTTCTCAAATAAATGTTATATTTGACCTGATAATTATTTACTATTTTTTTTCTCATTTTTAATTTAAATTTTGTTAGTTAATATACAGTGCAATATTCTTTATTATCTAATTAATGGAAAGCCTCTAATGGTAATGGGAAATTATTTCAGATTATTAAATCATCATTCAATCAACCATTAAGTAAGCAGCTGTTGAAATCCTATCAGACATGATACTAGCTCAGCGTATATTGGCACCAAAAGATGTACATGGACACTGGCCTCATGGAGCCTATAGTGTAAAGAGATAAAACATATTATGTAAATTATTAAGTACACAAATACCACAAATGGCAGGTGCAGTGTTCAGTGTGGGTGGGTGATAGATATATCCAATCTGAGGGAGATGGAGAGGATGTGAAGGCTTCCATTGGAAATATGACATTCAAACAGAGTCCTGAGCATAGGCAGGCATTGAACAGGCACAAAGAGAGAAGAAGCTTTACAAATTGAGCAGCCCATTGGAAGGTCTTACATTGGAGAAGGAATTAAAGTATTCTCTTTAGATTTGGAAATTGTGCCACATAGCACACTCTCTTCTGTTTAAGAACACTCTTGTATACATGTGGTTTGTGTGGCTTCTCAAAAGACCAAAACAAAAACAAATAGTAAAATTCAAGTGAAGTGAGATTGTGGTCTCCACTGGCTAGTTGTAAATTTTAGAAGGTTATAAAAGGATGTCCATTCCTTGTCAGCTTCTTCTCCCATGGACTGGACATGAACACATAGGATAAGTTTTTTTTTAAGTTAATATTTGATGTTCTGATGAGTTATTTGACTGCTGTTTTTTCCTTACCTGGAATATCTGGATACATGTTTTCCTTTGACCAGCTTCTAAAATTGTTAGTAGAGAATGAGAGCCTGGCTAGGTAGTGACTACAATTAAGCTTTTAGCTTTACCTTAACCAACCTCACATTAATTAATTAATTAAAGCCCAAAAGCCATTCCTGGGACATAACAAATATACAAATATCCAAGACAAATATATGTTTCTTCTCAAACTATTTCAAAAAATTCAAAAGGAAGGAAAACTTCCAAATTCATGCTATGAGGTCAGTATCACCCTGATACCAAAACCCGATAAAGGCTACAAAAAAAAAAAAAAAGAGAGAGAGAGAACTGCAAGCCAAAATCTCTCATGAATATGGATGCAAAAAACCCTCAAAATATTACAAAAATTGAATTCAAAAATACATTAAAAAACATACATCACAATCAAGTGGGATTTATTCCCAGGATGTGGGTTAGTTTAATATGTGCAAAACAATCAACATGATATATCACATCAATAAAAGAAAGGATAAAAATCACATGATCGTTTCAACATATACAGAAAAGCATTTGACAAAGCACAACATCCATCCAAGATAAAAACTCTCAACAAAGTAGGTCTAGCAGGAACATACCTCAACAGAATAAAGGCTTTATGTGAAAAACTCACAGCTAATTTCATCCTCATTGGGAAAGACTATTCATCTATGGTCAGGAACAAAACAGGGATGTCCACTGTCTCCACTTTTATTCAATATAGTACTGGAAATCCTAGCCATAGCAATTAGACAAAGAAATAAAAGATATCCAAATTAGTAAGAAAGAAGTAAAACTCTCACTATATGAGGATGACATGCTTCTACATATAGAAAACCCTGCAGAATACACACACACACACACACACACACAAAAAAAAAAAACCTACTAGAACTGATAAATGAATTCAGTAGTCACAGCATACAAAACCAATGTACAGAAATCTGTTCTTGTTTTGTACACTATTAGTGAAGCAGTGAAAAGTGACATTAAGTAAACAATCCCGGGATCCCTGGGTGGCGCAGCGGTTTGGCGCCTGCCTTTGGCCCAGGGCGCGATCCTGGAGACCCGGGATCGAATCCCACATCAGGCTCCCGGTGCATGGAGCCTGCTTCTCCCTCCGCCTGTGTCTCTGCCTCTCTCTCTCTCTCTGTGACTATCATAAATAAATAAAAAATTAAAAAAAAAATTAAAAAAAAAGTAAACAATCCCATTTATAATTGCACCAAAAACAATAAAATATCTTGGAATAAACTTATCCAGACAGATGAAAGACCTGTAGTGTGAAAACTTTAAAAACTTATGAAAGATATTCAAAATGATCCAAGGAAATGGAAAGATGTTCCATGTTCGTGGACTGGAAGAACTAATATTGTTAAAATGTCCACACTACCCAAATAAACCTATAGATTTAATGTGATTCCCCATCATGCATCCCTATGGAATGGGAAAAGATACTGCAAATGGCATGCCCAATAATGGGTTAGTGTCTAAAATATAAAGAACTGATACAACTCAACACCTAAAAAACAACAACAGAACAGAAGACTTGAACAGATATTTCTCCAAAGAAGACATCCAGATGGCCAACAGACACATGAAAAGATGCTCAACATCACTCATCATCAAGGAAATGCAAATCAAAACCACAATGAGCTATAACCTCACACCTGTCAGAATGGCTAAAATCAACAACACAAGAAGCAACAAGTGTAGGTGAGGATGTGGGGAAATAAAAGCTTTCTTGCACTCTTGGTGGGAATGCAAAGCAGTGCAGCCATTATGGAAAACAGTGTGGAGGTTCCTCAAAAAGTTAAAAATAGAACTACCCTACGATCCAGCAATTCCACTCCCATGTGTTAACCCCAAAAATACAGAAACACTGATTCAAAGGGATACATGCACCCCTATGTTTACTGCAGCCTTATTTACAATAGTCAAACTATAGAAGCAGCTCGTGTCCATTGATAGATAAATGGATAAAGAAGATGTGATATGTTCATATATACATATACATATAATAGAAAGTTACACAGTCATAAAAAAGAATAAAATCTTCCCATTTGCAAGAACATGGATGGAGCTAGAGTATCACATTAAGCGAGATAAGTCAGTCAGAAAAAGACAAATACCATATGATTTACTCATATATGGAATTTAAGAAACAAAATTAATAAATGGGGAAAAAGAGAGAGACAAATCAAGAAACACTCTTAACTGTAGAGAACAAACTGATGGCTACCAGAAGGGAGGCAGGGGGGCTGGGGAGATAGGGGATGGGAATAAAAAGGACACTTCTTATGATGAAAAAATAAAAATCCAAGAAAATCTATAAGCAGAAGTGCATATATAATTAAATTTATGCAAAGTAGAGTTTTTAAGGAATGATGTAGTAGAATTATTTATATATTTACAACATGATCTTATAATATCTATTTGGATGCAGCGATATTGGGTAAGATATTGTTCTTTTTTTAAGATTTTATTTATTTATTCATGAGAGACACGGGGGGGGGGGGCAGAGACACAGGCAGAAGGAGAAGCAGGCCCCATGCAGGGAGTCGGATGGGGGACTCGATCCCGGGTCTCCAGGATCACAACCTGGTCTGAAGGAGGCGCAAAACCGCTGAGGCACCCGGGCTGCCCAAGATACTCTTCTTAAGGAATCTCTAGAAAAACAGCAATCATCCAGCCCTAATATTTAGTAAACTAAAATGCTGACAGAGGATAGCAAAGTAATTATGTTATTATTAAATGTGTAGTTTAATTACAAATACATGTAAGTGATAAAATAAGCTACGTATAGACAATTCTTTACCAGTACAATATTCTCAGGTTGCAGGGGATGTTTAGAGATTTAAATCATACTCCTTCCTGCTCCAAACGTTGAGTATCTGATAGATTTTTGAAGCAGCTCTTTCATTCTCTGCTGACACCTGGAAACTTCTGATTCGAATGCATAATAGCAGGATCATGTCCAACACATGTGACTTGTTGCCTTTCTTCGGGAGTTATTCTTTCCCTAATTTTTAAAAACCACATTCTTACTCCAGAAGAATAGTGTCTGCGAATTTAGATATATTTGCCATGAATGGATCAAGCAGTGGTCCCTGAATTAATAGCTGTAGCTACTTTTATTAGCAATAGGATCCATCCGTTCCATTCTCTGATTTGGCAGCTTGTGGTGGTGAAGCTCGTAAAGCACATATTAATCTTTCTCAGGCTGCAAAGTGAAGCTTTTCTGAGATGAGTAAGATGTTCCCCAAGTATATAAACGAAATTTTGTTGATTGTTCATGGTCTTGAATAATGCTTTCTATCCTTGATCCTCTCCCCACCAGCCCCCAAATTCAGTTTAGTCATTTGAAAACGTAGCTGAAGAATATTTGACTCAAATTTATTTGAGAGCTTTGGAGAGAGCACCCCAAATCATGAAAGCACCATCGCTCTGATGGATGACTGTCAGCCTGGAGGCTGTAAAAGATGATCCGGAGATTCTAAAATACATTTGCACTTTTATGTTTCCTTACATCAGGTCATCTTTCTTGAATGGTCACATCTGACAGAGTTTGGTTTAAAACCAATGTGTTTTAATTGGTTGGAAGCACTTGCCCAACGCACATTAGTTTGCTGCCTGTGGTCTGATTAATTTAAAGGTGAGAGCATTAGCATCTTGTCTACTATGATAAATATCCAGAAATATAGTAAGTTGTATTACTAAATCCCCCCCCCCTTTTTTTTCCCTAACACAAGAGATCTATGGTTATTTTTAAAGACAGACATAAACTTCAGGTAGATTCTGTGAGTCTCATGTTTTCGCATCATTGGCCTTTTTCCTCTGAATCCCCAGAACTCAGGGGGGCAAAAAAAAAGGCCTATACTCTAGCAGGTGCTCCATAAATATTTGTGGCGGGAAGGGGAGAAGGAAAGATTGAGGGACACATCAGAAAATGAAGTTGGACATATTCCCTTCTCCGGCACAAATATGCGGTGCCATTTCCACAACAGCCAACACCCCTGACAAATGCTGTTTCAACTCTCTTAACACAGCAATCAAAAGTCACTGCTGATTGACTCGTATTGGCAATGGAAATCATCTGTTTGCCACCCCTCTGCAATCCCAGGTTATCTGGATTGTGGAGGTGGATTCTTCAGTTGTGCATCAGCCAGAAAATTTAAATGCAAGTGAGCATGCTAACAACAGCATGTAGCCCACAGTAGTATTATTTAAAGATTCAACCAGATGCACTGTCCATGAATGATAGTAACACGATACAGAGATACGAAATGGATTTGCATTCCGCTCTTTGGTGAACGTGTTCTAGTGAATTCCTACTAATGGGTTTATTACATTGAAAAGGCCACGAGAAAGAGAACTTGCATTTCCCCTTATGGAGATCTTTAAAAATATATTACTTCTCTGACTTAATTGACCCATTATTATATGAACGATGCAGTGCTAATGTTTCAAATGCATCATTTGATTTAATTATTAAAATGAGCAAATAGATACGTAGATGGATTGATACACATATATAACATATGAATATATATGATGATATTTATCCTAGGGTTATTAATATCACTGTGAACTACCGCCATGAAAATGCTGAGTCACAGACCATTCTAGAACCCAGTGTCACAAGACAACAAGCATGTATTTATCTCTTATTCATCTGTGATTGCTCTGGGGCGGCTGATTCCAGCTGGGGTTGGCTCCACTTGGCCCTAGGGCAAGCTTTCTGCTCAAGTGTGCACTGTGGGTCTCTTATTTTCATGAGGATGATAGACCATCTGGAGCACATTCTTCTCATTGTGAAGAAAGGAGCTCAAGAGAGTGATGCCTCTCAGTTCCTGGTTTGGAAATGGACACCTTTCCTTGAAAATTAGTAAGAAAATTAGTATGGTGGGTCATATGGCCAAGCTCAACGTCAGTGTGGTGGGGACATATTGGGAAACCCCACCTACCATTTGTAGAAGGAGTGTGAAGGTACATGGCCAAGGCCAAGGATACAGTGAGGAATAAATAATTAGGAACAGTACACCTTCGAACATAATCACAGACTTAAATTGCCTGAGTCCTATTCCGTGTTTGCCGTGTAAGAGTCCTATTTCTGTGATGAAAGAAATCTAAAATACATAATTATTTCCATATTTTAGGATATGTCTATTTTGAGATTATGACCCACGGGAGATGACATTTGAATTTGTTTTTCTTAGTATGGTGCCTTTTAAGAATTGAAACATGGCCTAGAAATGAATAAATGCATACTAATTTGGAAAGAAGCATTCACAGCGAATCTCTCGTTCCTGGATCAGAACCTAGGGAGGGCAGTGTTGTCTGTGAGGCAAGCATCTTCTTATTGTTAATTGTGCTTTCGTCCTTCCCTGGTTCCCCACAAAGGCGTGGCTCAAGGCTTCATGTGACCACACATGGCTAGATGGGGGGTCGGGGGTTAAATGGGTGGTTTTCAAATGAAATTCACCCATCAATGAATGGGCACAGGGGACCAATGTGACAAGGCATCTATTTTTTGTATACCCTAGGAATGAATTTAATGCCTATTTCTAAATGAGTATAAAGAATTAATCCACCTATATCTTAAAGAGCTTCTTACCCTCACATATCCCCTGTTTGTTCACATGACAGGAGAATGGTGTTGGGCAGAGAGCTCCAGAGGAAAGAAATAAATTTAATCTGAGCAGAATGTGTTGCCCGTCTGAGGTTAGGGGTGAGAAGGGCCTGTCATGACCTAGAGCTGTGCTTTATCCATAGAGGCCGCTCAAGGGAACACAAGTGAAGCTAACGGGATGGGGCTTCAGACCCACGGTGGAGCCATGCCAGGTTCTGGCGTCTGCCTGCCTCTAACGTGCTAGCATGACTCTGTTCCGGTGACTGAGCATCCCTGGATCCTCGCCTGTCCCCAGTAGGATGGAATGTGTAGGATTCACCAGGACGGCTGCTGGTTCTTTAGCTTGTGACCATCCGACTCCATCACAAGAAGTGGAGTCATGGCTTTCTAGGAACTCCCACAACGTTAGGTAACCCAGCGTTTTTTTCACTGTGTTCATTTTACAATCAGAAATTATGGGCCGTCAATGACATTGAAAGTCCAAGTTTCCATCATCCTGTTGCTTATTTCATTAGGAACAAAGCCTCAGATAATCCTTTTGTGTAATGTTTACTTAGTGTGAAGAGGAAAAGTGTTTATTGATAAAAAGATAATTTTGCAAAGGTGCACGTTTACATTCCCAAGGCCCAGGAGCCATCTGATTTTAGTCCCCCAGAGGTAAATTTCATAATAATTTATATTGCACCACTTGTGCTTCCTCCTTAAGTGAGCGCATATTCTTGGGCTCGCTCCGTCCCAGGACTACAGTTCATCCTGGAGTTATTCTCCTTGAATCCTCCTGTATCCATCAATGGGATGTGACAGGGTTGGAAATTGGAGCAAACTAGAATATGGTTCTTTATTAGGTCAGTTCTGTTATTTACATACAAATCATTTTATTTTAAAATAATTTACAGTTTTAAAGATACTTCGTGAGCATCACAATGCAGCGTGTGCAGCACCTCCTGGGTTTTGGCTCTTGGTCTTCATCTGGGTTTCAGATCTAAAGCGAGGGAGAGTGAGCAAGGTTAAATGATAGGATCAGGGCGTGTGGCAGAGTGACAATCAAGGGTGCCAGAATAATGCTGGCAGACTGCTAAACTTAGATTTCTCCACCCACCAGGCATCCTGGCTATATTAAGCAAGGTCTTAGTCACCTAAAGCACAGGAAAGGATTTATCACAGTGGATCTTAGTAGGAATAAGACCACAGATTGGCAAAGAGCTTCACAGTTTTCAAGGGACATTTCGCTGATACATAAATAAAGCGGATTACATAGAATAAAGATGACGGGACATACTAATCGTATGAGCGAGATGGCAAGGACCCAAAGCACACAGCATTAGGACTCCTGAGATATCACAAAGGATCTCACTAGTCAAATGAGTAAACTAATGCTCGGGGAAAAAAAATAATCATAACAGTAAAACCAGGTCTGCGCTCAATTTTATGTTCCAATGTTATATTATCAGTTTGATTGTTGGATACTTTGAACAATCTCCAAAATTGAACTGCTTTATTACAATGCTTGTACCTCCTTAGTCTTACCTTTTTCCAAATGCAAAATTACTCCTTGTGTGTTTACCAGGAAACAGAAATTTCTAGTTCTTATCTTTTAAAATTGTTAATTGTGCTATTTTAAGTATATATATGTATTTTCTTTCTTTCTTTCTTTTTCTTTTTTCTTTCTTTCTTTTTTTTTTTTTTTTTTTTGAAAAGCACATATAAAGGAGCCCCCAGGTGGCTCAAGCTGCTTAAGCAGTGACTCTTGGTTTCTGCTCAGGTTATGACATCATGGGTCCTGAGATCCAGCCCTGCAACTGGCTCTGTGCTCAGCATGGAGTCCACTTAAAGATTCTTTCCCTCCCCCTCACTCATGCACACTTGATGTCTCTTTCTAAAATAAATAAAAAAGTTCTTTTCAAAAGCAGATATAAAGATTGTTTATAGAGTATATTTGATAACAAACTGTTCTTCTCTGGATTTCTCTAAAGGCATCAAGGATCATATTACTATATTAAGTTTCTTCTTCTTCTTTTTTTTTTTTTTTTTTTTAGTTGTATTTTTTGTTTGGCAGAGAGAGAGCATGTGCAGGGGGAGCAGCAGGCAGAGGGAAAGGGAGAAGTAGGCTTCCCACTGAGCAGGGAGCCAGATGGGGGATTTTTTATCCCAAGACCCTGGGATCATGACCTGAGTGGAAGGCAGACACTTAATCTACTGAGTCACCCAGACACTCCTACTAGATTAAGTTACTCAGGAATAAACTATGTCATGTAAACAGAAAAAGGCTAAGATACCTTTCTTGGAAGTCCACGTATTTCACAAAGCGTTGCCTCAGTATAATGTATGCACACATATTGGTTCTATATTTTGATCAGTAAACATTCTTTATAATGTTTTCTTTCCCTCTACTCCCCTCCCTTCCTCCCTCTTTTCCATTCTTTTTCTGCTGATAATATAAAGAAAGCCGGGAGTACCTTTTTACATTAAAAATAAATCACATTTACGCTGAAAACAATTTATGATTGGCAATTTACCCAGAAATTGCACAAAAAAGATTAGGGATGTACTTTCTCAAAATAAATTAATCAAAATATATTGATTTTGCAATCTATTTTTAATCATTGATATCACATAAAACCTTTTTTGACAATTAACTGCTTCTGTTCTGTTGGTTTTCCAGTATCAATGATGAGAGCCCCAAATTCTAAGAACCTTAGAAAATGTATTTTAACTCATACAGCTAAATATGGTCTGAGTTTAGTTAACATTAATTCATTATTTATTTCCATTCAGAAGAGAGGGATATTTAATTCTGACTTATAAAGGAAATATGTTTTTCATAATTATAGAAATAAGTTTACCTGGGGGCTCCTGGGTGGCTCAGTCAGTTAAGTGTCTGCCTTCAACTTAAGTCATGTCTTAGGGTCCTGGGATCAAGTCCCGCATTAGGCTCCCTGCTTAGTGAGGAGTCTGCTTCTCCCTCTGTCCTTCCTCCCAAATCCTGCACTCTCTCTCTCACACAAATAAATAAAGAAAATCTTAAAAAAAAAAAAAAAAGAAAGAAAGAAGTTTAACTGTTGAACAATTAATTAAGTAACCAGGAGATAAAACATGTAGTTTCCAATGTTATGATAGTTGAATTTCTAGCTCAGGATCCAGCACCTTTGACATATGGAACATTTGATGAAGATGTGTGTTGTGTGAATGGTCATCATATCAATGGAGGTAGAGTGAGGGCTGAAGTTCTTATTTAATCCTCGCAGCAGACATGGTGATGGTAGCTGGGATATTCTATGAGGACACTGAACTCTGAGACATAAGACATTGGCAAACAGAGCAAACAGAGCATTCAGGACACCTGATAGCATTCTATAAAAAAAGAAAATAGTATATCAAAATGTTGCTGGAATAGGCATCAGTGGAAAAATTAAAAATGAACCTAACTTAATTTCACTGATGCTAAGTTTTCATTTGTTTTTATTTTGAATTAAACTAGACGGTGGTTGAGAGACATAGATCTTCTCCATAGCCAGGATTTAGAGAGGAGCCAACTGAAAGATATTCTCTATTTTGTAAATGAAACCACTGGGACTATATAAGTCTAACATGTTGCTGATGATGATCTTATCAGAATCAAATTTGAGCCAAGGGTTGTTGGCTCCTACACCTATTCTGCTTCTATCATGCAATACCCCTTCATAGAATAGGGACAAGAACTAATATATATTGAATATTTTAAAAAATTGTGTTGATTGAATCACTAGTACTCAATAGTAAATGAAACCAAGTTTATATTTCAAAGGTCATTTCCATGAATTCTCGATTGCATAATAAGGGAATAAGTTCTATTAATACTCTTCTAGGGAAATATATTTTTTAAAGATTTTATTTTTATTTATTTATAATAGACAGAGAGAGAGGCAGAGACACAGGAGGAGGGAGAAGCAGGCTCCATGCCGGGAGCCCAATGAGGGACTCGATCCCGGGACTCCAGGATCGCACCCTGGGCCAAAGGCAGGCACTAAACCGCTGAGCCACCCAGGGATTCCCCCTAGGGAAATATTTTTGAATAAGCTATATATGATAACTTTAGATGCAAAAGTTTGGAATTGATTATTACTTTGGAAAGTGGCCAGGATTACTTTAATGTATATTAACAACCAGCTAATATTAGTGAATAGTCCACTCTATAGTGGGAAATCATTACACATTTGATCTTTTAATAAGACTAAGAAAATGTATCTTTCTATAATTGATGATTTTTTATTGCATGTGCTATCACAATCCCTTTTTATTGAATTTGGAACCAAGATAGGAGAAAACATAATGACATCTGGTGACTTTAGAGCTGGCTCTGATAACATAAGGATTCTGAAAATAGAATTTATTGCATAAGCCAATGACATTAAGATCACTTGATTCTTCCTTTTTCCACTGGTTGGTCACACAACTTGCAAACACGTGGATCTTACATTAGTTTTGCATCTAAAAAGACATACCATGTGTTCCAAGAACTAAGTACAGTTAAAGTCTCAATGAAGTCACAAATTTTCATATGTCTGGAAGCAAAGACAAATATAGTAGAAGTTTGTTCAAGTATTAAGCTTTCTCTTTTTGAAGAGAACATAAAACATTAAAAAAAAAAAAAACACATCTTTTCCCTGTGTGATTAAAGCATTTCAGTTAGTATAAGCAGGGAAGTCTATGCCTAGAAACCAGAGGAATACCTATAGACATGATGAGTTAAGTTGAGAAAAAAACTATTGTAAACTCTATAAAATAATTGTGATTTGAGGATTATCATCTCTACGTTGCTTGGGAGTTCACTGTGTAGCTTTATCTTATTAAATACCATATTGTTTGCTTTTTGTTTTGTTTGTTTTTAAATTTTATTTTATTATTATTATTATTATTATTATTATTATTATTATTTTTGTAGCCATATGTGTTTGTATGTGTGATGGCAAATAGGAGAGAACTTAATCCCTGAAGCTATACTTCCTGTGGAGATGCTTTTCTTCACTCTTGCACACAGATAACACACACATGCATGCTTTCGGGCAGTACCTAGCTGGATGTCTGGTAGTGGTCAAGGGTATGATGGTGACACTGAAGTCTTGGCTGAGCCCGTGCAGTGGCAAAGGGGAAGAGACAACACTAGCTCAAGCTGACTCTACTCTGATGCAAAAACAATTATCTTATTGAAGATAAGGCTCCTTATCTTGATTTTGAGGCTCCTGTAGATCTTCTTAAGACTGTGGATGGATGACATTTCCTCACCACCACCGAGCTCACCCTGCTTGTATGCCAACATGCATCCACCACTGTGCAAACACTTGAATGTCTATGACATATGCAGAGTGAAGAAATAAGATGCAGGGCTTTCTATTAATTACACACCTAGTAAATGGGGGAGGAAGAGATGATATGATAAAATAAAAATATAGAGATTACCTTGAGTTGTAGTAGGAATGCTGTCTTGTGGTGGAACCCGTATATGAAATGTATAGGCCTTACCAAGTTTAGATAATCTGAAAAAATACATCTATCCCTTGTCAACCCAGAACAGCATAGCTCTATTCTCCCATTTTACTTCCATATATTTTTCTTTTGTTTTTCTTTTTTCTTCTTTTTTTTTTTGTGTGTCACAAAGTTTCTGTATTTTTCCTATGAATGGTTGGAGTGTAGGCTAAGTTATATAAAAGAACAGTACCTCCTCAGCTGACAAGCTGTGAACCCTGGTCCAGTGTGAACCAGGTCTCAGAATCTGGACTCCTGTAGCCACTTACTGACAGAGACAATGGAGACAGCAAAAAAGTATATTTGTGAAAAAGATTTCTTTCTACCTTAGCAATGGCATTCTTTCAGAATTATATTCAGAATTATTTTCCATAAAACAAACAGCAACAATAACAACAACAAGATCTTCAGATGCTCTCAGGTCTTCAGATGCTCTGAGTGGCTGAGCCAGGAAACCAGGACAGGGGAGGCCGTGTCCTTGTTCTTTGTCATGTCCTGCTTGGTAGTGGTTCCAGCAGCAGTAGCAATTTATAGCTTCTACCCTCTTAGTCTATGTGCCTTCACATGTCACGTTGAAATTGAAGCTGACCTAAAAAGTTGCCAAGTAATCTCTCAGTCCCAAGGTAGTTAATCAGGTGAGAGTGGAGCAGGATGAAGGAAAGGGCAGAAAAATCTGAGACAAGACACTTATTTAAGTGAAAATAGTGAAAATATAAGCTGCCATTTTTCCTCATGGGTCTCTAATTATAGTTTTGTGGGGTTTTTTGATTCATTGCTTTGGCTTTTATTTGAGAATCTGTCAAAAGGTGCATCCGAGGCATGAAAGATAGAATGCAGAACTCAAACAGGTTTGCTCCTCATTAATTACATGGGGCAAAACTAAGAAAAAAGAGTCTGATTTTTTAAAAAATAAGTCTTTCTTATTTTAGAACAGTTTTAGGTTCAGAGAAAGAAAAGAGAAAGTACAGATGTTTCCCACATACACCCTGCCCCCACATATGCAAAGGAGGCTGAGTTTTAAAAGTCACAAGCAAGAAATTTCTTACAGACATCATAGCATCTGTTTGGCTAGTACAGAATGAGTCCAATGTGAATTCAACATGCTAAATGTAAGAATGAGTGTGGATCTGTGTCAGATGCAGTGATCCTTGTTCTGCCAAAAGCTCTGTGGCCCATCAGCCATGTCTTGTGTCCCATCTCCCCAGTGTGCCTCCCTGCCACTTATGGTCTGAGCCCTAAGCAAGAGGTCCAAGGATGCCTGACAACTGTGGACTGTTAGCCTTGCTCCCTCAGTAGTTGATCTAGAAAATTCTAAGGTCTCCCTGTCCTCAGATTTTCCCTGTGGGATTATGCCAGGGATATCTCTGTGGAATTTGGCTGAATATCACACCCTGGCCTAGCCTCCTTCCTTTCCCTGTGAGCCCGTCCTGGTTTTTATCAGAGAACACTTCTTATGCATCACTTTCCCACAAATACTTGTGCCAGGGTATATTTCTGGGAAACACAACCTGGGAAATGAAAAATTATTCATTTAAAATTTTTCTTTGAATATTAAAATATGCAAAGAAACAAAAACATATACTTTATAAGAAAAAAATATATTTTTCTGTTGTCCAAGGAGAATTCATTTTGATATATTTTTCCAAACCTTTTTCTTATTGTAAAACAAAAAAATAAATAAATAAAAAAGAAGAAGAGAAATATCAGTGGGGGTGTGTGCATGTTTTTAAGTGTGTGTCATTTTTATGACTGGATACATAATTTATGTTACCAACCTGTGTTTGGGTTGTTTTCTCCATGTATTAAAGTATATAATGCTGAAAAGAATATTCTTGCATATTATCTCTTTGCATATTGTCACTTTTTGATACTTGGAATACATTCCTAGAAATGGAATTTCTGGGTCAAAATGCACAGCCATTTGGTACACAGTGCAAGATGCTTCAAAAAGTGCTATTCTGATTTTTTCACTCCAATGCAGTGAAATGAAGCCCCAGTAACAGATGGCTATTGAGAGGACACAGAAATGATCATTTAAAAAAATCTTATAAATTCTAATAGGCATTAAATTATACCTCAATTTTTAAATGTACATTTCTTTGATTAGGAATTCAGGTGAATATCTTTTCTGGACTTATTAGCGGATTTATCATTCCTTTTACGAATTGGTCAGCTCTATCGGTTTAATCACTTGGAATTTTATGGTAGCAATTATGTTTTTCTTCTTATTGATTTGTGAGTCCTTATCATATATTACCCTTATTAAAGTTCATCTTTCATGTACTGAATTGGTCATGGTCCCAGGAGGGAAAAACAAAACAAAACCAAGCTGGCATTATAAGTGACCAAATGAAGAGTATGGGATGGTGACTCAATAAAGATATGGGCAGGTTAAGGTGGCTGAGGAAGGGTGACGGGGTTCCCCAGGACTGATAAGAATGGAATTAAGTTACCAGCCTGCGGGGTGCAGGAAGGAAGAGAGGCCTGAGGAACCAGGGAGAGCTGGGAGCTGGTGGGAGGAACGCCCACAGAGTGATGGCAGCCATCACCACCTGCTGACCTGGAAGGGAGGGAGACTAAGCCATGGGAATGCTTGCTGCCCTGACCTCATCCTTATCATCTCCCTCATTATGGACCCGTCAGTCCCTGGGGAGGAACCCTGGAAGGCAAAGGACCAAGCTGAGGCAGCAGGACTTGGAGGGGTGGAGGATGCGGTGGCTCAGAAGCAGAAGAGAAGAGGCCAGAGTTGGTGTGCAGGGGCAGGTGAAGAAGGTCCAGCAAAAACGACTTGTGGGTTTTCTGGTCTGAGAGCCAGCTTCATCTTTGCATTTTATTTATGGTATCTGGGATACACAGAGATGGTGTGTACCTTTAGTCAGTCAAAATGATTGATCTTTTTCCTACTAGCTTTTCATTTTGAAGTTTCACTAATGAGCTCTTTATCAGCATGATACTATATAAATATTAATATATTTAAGTTTCTAGTACTCTAAAAATTGATTTTTTAGAAGAAATTATTTCAGTGTATGCTATGATTGGTATATATTTTCCTAAAAAGTTGTAGATAGTTTTTAGATTCACTTTTTTATTCAAAATCTATTTTCTCACTCTTAATCTCTTGTCCTTTTGAGCCCTGCCCTGCACCCTTGCACAGATACTAACTTGTCTATTGGAATATCAACAGTAATCTGTTTTCAACTTTGTACTTGTTAATACATGTTTTATATATTGGAGGGTAAAGCCTCTCTTTTCCTTTATAAAATCCCTTCTTTAAAATTAGAAAAGTTTTTAAACTATTAAAAACATACTTTGAGATTTAGATTTTTTTTTACATTTTCTAAATGTTTAATCTTGATGTTTGTGAAAGGCATTTATTTTATGTGTTTATTTATCCCACTTAAGTACATTTCTTTAGAGCTAGTGATGTTCAAAGGAAGCATTCCTGTGTTCTGCAAATAATTTTGTTATGATAGCTATAGCTTCCCATTTATAATCTTTTTAATCTCTGTCTCTGTCTCTTTCTCAGAATATGTTAGAATTGTACTTAATTTTTAGCCTTTGAGGTAACACTTTGATTTCTATATACTAGATATAAATCAGCTCAATAGAGTTTTTCTTTCTCCTGTTTCATGCAAGGTACTCTTAACTGCTTCCTAGTCAAGTGTAGTATAATTATTTTAAGAACTAATTTTCAAACCACAACAGCAACCATAAGTGGTAATTATGTGAGGTGATGGAAGTATTAACTAATCTTATTGCAATAATTTTGCAATATATACATGTATCAAGTCATCAGGTTATACACCTTCCACTTACACAACATTGTACTTCAGGAGAGCCAGAAAAAAAAAATAATGTTAAAATAAGTTTAAACTTAACACGCATAGTAGGGGAAGGATGGAAGGTCATTGCCTCCATCAGGATCTGTCCTGATTGTGTGGGTTTCGGTGATTCTCCTGCCCTGAGTCTCACTCCTAGTGGCTGCACTTCCTTCCCACTTTGGCCCATGATGGTGCTCTGTGTGCGAGCCCAATGCTCGTCTCACCCCATCCAGGGCCTGTGAAAAGAGCAGAGTTTATAACAAATAAACCTGAATCTATGACTTTTCTCTTGAGAATTACCTGACAACCCCCTTTGGTTTATGGAGTAAGATGTGAAATGCTGGGAGGCACCGGTTGTACATCACAAAATCCTTCTGATCAGGTGATAGGGGCTCTCTGGGCTGCCTCTCCACCCATCCATGCTCTGAGACTCAGCGTTTCCATAGAGTACCAGAGGCTGGTCATGCCAGGCTCCCCCAAGACGCCTGCCCTGTGTATTTGTGTCACAGAAACATTGCGCTGGATAAGTTCAACAGACCAGGAAGACGTTATTCAAGACAGTTGTAAGGGGGAAAGGGATTGAGGCCTTCTGCAAAAAACAAAAGGCAGGAAGGTCTTAAGCCCTGGATGGAGCCAGTGGAAAGTACTGGATGGTGCCAGCTGGGAGGCTGCTCCCTGGGAGTGTCCAGCACATGACACCACTCCTGCATCTACATGAGCTTTCCTCTGGGTAGACCATCGTGTTTGCTAACCGTGCCCATCTAGTTTGGACTCCAACCCTCCCACAGAGGCTGAGGTGGGGTGACTCCTCCTTGGAGGACTGCCTTGCAAAACAATGATTCCCAGGTGCCTGAGAAAGGCAGGTGGCCCTTGGTTGTCAAACTGGCAAGAAGCTCTTCAAAAAGATGTACATATATCTCAATGGGGCAGAGAAAGATTTTTGCAATCATATATTTTCTAAAGTAAATGCTCAAAAAAGAAAAAAACAAAAACAAAAATGAGGGGCTGGGAGGCAGAGAGTAGAGTCAGTAAGAAGCACGTGTAAAGTTCAGTCTAGCTGAGGAGGCACCAGGGCCAGCGGCGCCTGCAATGCCCTCTGCTAAGTCCCCAGTCGGCCCACGTTCAGCCTCCGAGCAAGCAGGGGGTGATCCCCTTGGACGGGGCGCTCTCTGTGGAAGAGGGACGTCTTACTCACCCTTGCAGCCGCAGCAGCTCTTGTGGTGAGGGCTATATTTCATAGACCTGAAGCCTTCCCCGAACTATATCTGGGGTGTTTTTGTGTATGTGTATTTTCTGAAAAGTTGGAGAGGCTGAACAGGAATACCACGGCGCTGCCCAGTAGTGACTGCTTTAAAGAGCCAGGCAGGTTTCCCTTGGCAGCAATTCTTTTCAGTGTGTCTTACCAGGAGAACAACTTCTCATGGTTCCATTTATAGCTCATTTGTGCTTAATTTGAAGAACGCCTGCCTCAGTACAATACTTAATGTGATTTATGGATTGTGCTCTGAGTACCTGAAGGCATATGTGAGACCAAAGTCATGGGAAGAACACTGGAGGACATGCCAGGACACCTTGCCTGGAATTGGAGATCCCAATTCAGCACAGATAATTAGTTTTCCTGTTTTACTCATTTATTCTAGAATTTCCTGTCAGAAAAGCAAATGTTTATGGCTGTGCTCAAATAAATAGAAGATTGGAAATATTGCTCTGAAAGCTGTGCTACCGAAAAAAAGGAAAAAACAAACAAACAAAAAACAACAACAACAAAAAAGCAAACAAGCTGTGGCACCAATAAACCTAGAAATGTGTTCTGGAAGAGGCCAACCGGTGGAAGGACTAGGCCTCTCTCTGCCTGTGAAAACATGGCCAGCCCCATCCTGTAACTCTTTTTCAACCTGCCTCTCCTCCTGGTATTGTTTCTCGCATCTATTCCATCCACTTTGTTCACTCTTCCCTTCAGATATAGGGAAGAAACGGAATTCTGGGGGGACACACACACCTCTTTGATTTGTCTACCCCGTTTGGTAAGGCACCATTCTTTCCTCTGTCTGCCTCCACAGCATCATGAAGACAATAGGACCCACTGCCCACATTTCCAAGTGATCAGCCCCTGCACTGACTCCGTCTCCTAGAGCAGCAGCTCTGAGACAGTAAACGCTCAGGGTACGTTTTCCCACAGTCCAACTCAGAACTCTGGAGCTTGTGCTCACAGTACTTGAGACTCCCCAGTCTTTGGTGTGGAAATTCAATTCCTTAATAATAATCTGGCCATATATGAGGTATAGTCAAAAATTTCTAAAGAAATCATAGTACTTGTTGCAACCACAATTGTAAGAGTATTAATGTTAAAAAAAAAGAATATTAGATGTTGAGCCCACATAAGATGGGATTTTCCAAAATATTACAGATATGTGATCAAAATGATCCCACCATAGAAACATATATAAGAATAATAGAGTATTTAGGAATTGAAGAGGACAATACCAATGTTTACTGTCACTATTTATTAGAGGAGCAAAAATATATTGGGGAAAAGTTTTCTTCTGACTTATGTCTATTTAGGGGGTTTTGAGAAAAAAAATAGAAATCCAACATTGAGTACATTATTTCTAAGAGAAATCGTTTTATAAGGTACTGCTTTTGAAATATGAGCAAAATGCTTCTCTAAGCCTTTTTAGTACTTTTACTATCAGGGATGCTTTAATTATCACACAGTCCTCAACTTACGCAACATTTTAATTAGACGTGCTAAGCTTAGCATCCTTATTAACAAACTCCTAATCAGCAGAGCTTCGCACAGTCTGGGGCTGCTAAGAACTTTCTAGACCTGCAGCCATGACTTGTCATAGGAAGATCTCTTCTGGGATCCCCGGGTGGCTCAGCGGTTTCGCACCTGCCTTTGGCCCAGGGGGTGATCCCAGAGTCCTGGGATCGAGTCCCACATTGGTCTCCCTACATGGAGCCTGCTTCTCCCTCTGCCTGTGTCTCTGCCTCTCTCTCTCTCTCTCTGTGTGTCTCTCATGAATAAATAAATAAAATCCTAAAAAGAAAAAAAGGAAGATCTCTTCAGAGTCAGTGAAATGAATGTCTGTGTCCCAATGAATTTCCTTTCTCTGTGAAAGAGAACGTTTGGGCTGTCGGCCTATGTGTGTGTGCTTTCTCCTCCCGAGCATGCGAGTCAAAGTCACTATTGGCAGCAATCCTTAGAGCTTTATTTCTCCTGTAAAATATAGGAACATGAACAATTCCCCAAAGCAATGAAATAAGTTTGCATCCTTAAATGATAGAAATATTTTTTCAAACCATTATAGACATTACTTAGCTTGGGTGTCTGGGAGACAGAAAGACAGAATAGGAAGGGAACATATGAAGGGATAAGGATACTAACATTTATGATAATACAGGGTCCCTCTCCTTGTTATCATGTGATCTATTTTTTCACTGAAAACAGATGCAAAGGCCAAGCCCTCTACCAATGAAATAATGTAAGCTTGTGATGGACACCATGGTGCTATCTTTAGCTGTGAGTTACCAGCAATGGCTAAATGCTCAAGATCGTTAAAGGTTAAAAAATGTGATGGCTGTCTTGCTTATTTTTTATATTCTCCTGTATTTCTAAGATAACAGAAAAAGTTTTATATGCCATTACCCAGATAATATTTTCCATTTAGATGCTTGAATGCCAAATCATTTGATAGTAAAAACAGATTTCTATAAGGAATTTAGATATCCTTTTTAATCGTACTGCACCCTGTATGGACTTAAATGTGCTGACAAAGAGCATAAAACAGGTGGGCAGTAAAGGTTTGCTATTAAAATTTAGCCCCGGGAACGCTTGGTTACTTTAAACATCGCAAATGATGCTGAAACTCGTGGTGCTGAGAGACAAACTATCCTATACTAAAGGGCATTTGTGTAATTGAGTACAGCTTCTTGGCAGTACTCCCCAGAATTGCTCCTTTTAGTTCTGAACCCATTGATAATAATTTGAGTCTTCCGTGTAATTACAAAAGATTAGAGAACAGTGGTGTAAGAGTGGTGTAAGGCACGCTACTCCACAGTCCCTTGCATGGCAGGACTAAGAACGGAGATGGCGCATTGAGCCAAGGGTGGGTGAGCTGTCACATTCAGCCATGACAGCAGCAACAAGGACCCGGGGAGAAGAAAGAGAACATTAAGAAAATTCCAAAAGGCTGATGAGTTCAAAGAGATTGATTTTATGTGCTACCATTCAATTTCGAGTAGATATGCAAAGACTAAACGTGTCTGGAAGTAAACGTGGGTGGTAACTTAAAAAAGAAAAGCAAACTATTTGTTGCGAGTGGACTAGTATGCTATGTGTGCAATTTTAAGAAGTTGAGGGCTGTTGGGGACCATGAATTTTTACTTCTGGGCGGGGGGGCAGTGGAAGAATGTTTTCATGTTTCCTCACAGTATTATTTTCAGCTGTATACATTTAACTTCTAGTCATGTGTCTGGCTAATTGGGTTTATATATTGGAAAGAAGAGTAAGAAAAGGGTGGGAGCAAGGAAGGAAGGGAGAGAAAGGAAAGAGGGGAGAGAAAGGGAGAGAAAGAGGAAAGAGGTGGGCAGAAGGAAGGAAGAAGGACGCCAGAGGGAGAGAGGAGATTCCCTCAGGAAAAGGTCTTGGTTGAGAACGTCACAAGTCTTCTAATGAGGTGGGATTCGTGGGTAACCTTTGGGACATACAGAATATAGAACTCTTGTGTAAACACACTCGTGCAAAGAACAAGAAAGCTAACAGGAAGAATCTAAATTAAGCCACTTTTGGAAATAAGAGAAGTCAACTCTTGCTCAATGCAAGCCTAAAAATAATAATAAAATAAGACAGAAGGGGTGTTCAGTAGGGTTTTGTAGGTCATTGTGAGAGAAAAATCCCACCCAAACAGGAGAAGAAAGTAAATATTTTAGCACGTGACACTAATAAGCGAGGAGGGTCCTGACCCCAGGAATGATTGTGCTGCTGTTTCCTATGATGGCACTGGGCCCGGCTCCTCTTCCCCTTTCATTCTTGGCCTCATTTGTGTTGGTTCCCTTTGTGGATGAGTTCAACCCTCCTGTGGGCAACATGGTTGTACTGGCCCAGCTCTAGATTCCCTCCGGTTAATTTCTGGCAGAAAAAGAGTGGTCCCCACACAAGCTCGGGGGATTTGATTGTTCGTTCTTCCCTGAACCAGACACTGAGACGAGGAAACTGGTTCACTCTCTAGTTAGTCCATGGTCACGTGCTTCATTTATAGAAAATGCCGGAATCCCACCCTGAACACATGAACTTCAGAGACACTGGGGTCCGAGTCCCACAAAGAACACTGGAATACATCGCCAGGAGAAGGGAGTGGGGATGACGAGGAGGTAAGCTCAACAGAAGCCCGTGCCCAGAGGTGTTAAGACAACCACACGAGCCTAAGGCAGGCCTTCCTGAGAACCTGTAGCAGGGAAAGGGGACACCATTAGGACCCAGGGAGCACCCACCTTTCAGATATTCTTTCTCTCTTAAACCTCCTCAACCCTGCAGGCCAAGTGATGTCTCATCTATTCATCTCTGTGCCCTTCTTTCTTCTGTCTTGTAAAATCCACAACCCCAACCTGCTCTCCTTCTCTCCCAGGTTATCCATGTATACTTCCACAACTCCAGCCACATGAAACATGCGCGTGTGGACGTTGTTATCACCAGTGTCTAACGTCTGGTAAATTCAATCATTGGTGGAGCAGCAAAGTATCAATATTGCTCAAGGAGGACTCACCTGTCATTTGAGAGAATTTCTTGCAAAAAAAAAAAAAAGTGATAGTAATGTGTTGGAGAGATAAACTAAAGTGTGTGCATGTTTAGGAGAGACTCGTCTCCTTCAGGTATTAGAAAGGAGGGATGGTTAATCCCAGATTGACTCGAACAATATTATTATGGTCGATATCTCGGAGGTGTTGATTTAGTTGACTCCCTCTGGGCTAAAGAGGTTATGTAACTCTCTAACTAATCATATCATTGGGTTGCTTTAGGATGATCACTTCAGATCTTAAAGCTTTCAAGTTTTAACTAAAAATTAAAATACTCCATCTGCCTAACTAGATCTTTCAAAGGTAATTGTGTCTTGCATGCACAAAGCTGGTGTATGTCTCTGCAGGATTCCTGTGAGTAAGGACAGGGGTACAAATGAAGGATACAGCACTAGGCAGCTTCCCTGGAGCGAGTGTCCATATGCCAGTACAAGAGATGCGGAGTGATATGGCTCATAAGTATTCTGCTTATGGGGCTGAGGGCTTGTCTTGATCTTCCTTTCTTATACTTTACATGTATATGGCAATGCATTTGAAGTCCCAGTGAAATCTTATGCCTTTACCTTCAATTTCTTGGATGACTTAGAATCTAGATCTCTATGAAACCAACACTTATGTTTCATGTGCCAGATCAAAGCATCTTCTCTCTTGCATTCTCTCTCACACTTTTATCATTGATATTCTGAGGAGGGCAAAAGAGAATTTTAACTATCATATGAGCTCTCCTCTTTTTTTTTCCCCCAAAGTCCATTCTTCCTGGACTTTCTCCTTGATTTTAGTTATCTAAAATATATATAGTTTAGTGTCACTGCTGTATTAATATAGTGGGCAGGTGTGGAAGATGAGGTCATTGTGTCTCAGTTTGGGGTTCATGCTAGACTCCTAGATGGGTGCCGGTGGATAAGACCCTGTCTGTAATGAGCCTAAATATGGAGGGATTTGCAAAAGACCACCATACTGTAGTCATTGCCCTCAATTGCCCTTCTTGAAGTCAGATTTTACTGAATACAATTATGCCAACATATGTTTATATATTAAGTATTATTATTCTGCTTGGATATTTACCTTATTGGATCCTAGATTTCAACTTCAGTGGAACAACAAGTTAACTGAACATTGCTATTAAAACTCAAACTTTAAAATAAAATAAAATAAAATAAAATAAAATAAAATAAAATAAAATAAAATAAAATAAAATAAATAAAATTCAAACTTTAAGACTTCCAAGGATAGGGGCACCTGGGTGGCACATCAGGTTAAGCATCTGCCTTCAGCTCAGGTCATGATCTGAGGGTACTGGGATCAAGCCCCATGTCGGACTCTCTGCTCAGTGGAGATTTGGCTTCTCCCTCTCCTCTGTGCATTCTCTCTTTCTCTCTCTCAAATAAAAAAAAAGTCTTTAAACTTCCAAAGATAGAATACTATTACTAGATTGAACCATATATGTTTTCCATATTTGTTAGTCAAACAAAGTTGAGTATTGACTTTTTTTAATGATAGAACTTAATGTTTTCCCTCATAACTCCCATAATATTTTTCTTTCTAGAATTTTCTGGAGACTCACAAGTAACCATATTTTTGTTTTTTTTTTCTCCTTACTAAAACTTAACCTCTATTGAAGTACATATAAAGGCAAGACTAGAAGCATCTTTTAGGGTACAAGTTTAAAGCTCATTTTTCTCTGGCAGAATAGATCTGATGGCTACCACTGATTTTTATTACTTGGGCAGGACTGAAAGATAAAGAAATGCTAAAAGAAATTAAGAAATTTAGATTTATTTTCAATAAACAAAATAGCAAGGACCCAAATGGTATCTCTTGCCAAATGATATTGGGATTTATAGAGTAAGAATAATTACTTTAAAAATAATGTGCTATGTGAATAATGTTATCAGCATTACTGACCATCAATCTTTATCTTAATTATATAGGACCATCAATAAGCAAATTCTAGAATACAATAAATTCTGGCAGCCAGCTAATGTGCCAGGATTAAACAATGCAACACAAACTAGCTAACACTGGCTCAAGGAAAATGCTTGATTCCCAACCCCAGGGTACTATAAGCAGAGTCTCTAATGATAGAGCCTGGATATAGGCAGTTACAATCATTTAGGAGAGACAGGATTAGCATTTATTGAATGCAAACCAGGTCCCACACATTTAAATGGGTTATGCTGTAAGCTCTACCAATACACATTACCATCAATTTCAGACATGAGGCTATGCGCAAGAAGGGTTCATGCAAGACAAGCACAAAGAAATCTAGCTAAAATTCACATTTAATCACATGGATCTTGCTGCTTCTAAACTACAAACTTTGTTATTTATATTAGGAATCATAAAGCCCAGGGAAAATGTCATCGTAGGGTAAGGCATCTCCACGTAGGAACCTCAGCGACAGAATAGAACTGGGACATCCTTACAGTAACACAGATAACATGACTTGAATATCTACTTTGTACCAAGCATTAGTATAAGCTTGTTGCATGTTACTTCATTTCTTAGTGAATTTTTCTTAGAATCCTGTGAGCTAGTATTCTTAGGAGCCCCCTTTCCAGGTGGTAATTCCGAAAGCACCAAGAGGTTAAGCAGTTCATTTGCAGGGCAAGGCATTGGATCAAACCCAGGCAGCCAGACTTCAGAGCTGATCCCCAGACATTTTGTTTCATGGCCACCTTTTCCCAACTTGTGTCCAGAAACCCCTCCCTTGCAACATTCAGTTCTTTTTAGATTCTACTGATCCCGGCACCTGGGAACTACGGGTAGGTGTTACCATGACATCCGGAGAGGCATAGGGAGAATCTCTATGGTTTAATTTACGAAATTTATACAGCATTTGAAATACAGCCTCATGCTAGGTTAAACGTGATATTTCCCATTATGAAGTGGAGGAAGCTGGGGCCCAGCATCCCTGTGGCTCTCCAATTAGAAGGGAGAACTTCTCTCTACTTCATCATTCAACCACATCTTGGCCATGTCAACAGCAGCAGAGACAGTGGGTTCTGGTCAGCTCTCTTACTTTCTTCCTGTCACGTTAGATAAAGTCTCATCGAGTTAGGGAATCCTGCAGCAAATCAAACATGGTTTGATGAGTAAATGAAGGATGTATCACAACAGCAAGACTTTAACACTCTTGCTAGTCAATGGCAATACGTCATGGAATTTTCAACATCGCTATGCTTTTAATTTTCGTAACATTAGAGAAAGAAGTGGGACATATATACAATATACGAAGGCATTGTGACAACATACAGAAGACATTGCTTGAGAAAGCATTAAGATAAAAGCATCTCTTAAATGGAATACTACCTAAGCGATTTTTCTTTTACTGCTTACATTTCATTGAAAGAATTGCTCTTTTCATGTGATTATCTTGTGTGATCTGCATTACGTAGACTTCAGTCTTTGAGGATAAATTGCCAAATCCAGATATGCTTCCTAGTTTAAGGGAAAGATTGTTTAAAGATGAGAAAAACGAAGTACACTATCCTATTTTTAAAGTCTTCTCATGTTTGGAAGAAAGGCAGGTAGAGCTGAATCTCTTAAAAGAACGTATTCTAGGGGCACCTGGGGGGCTCAGCGGTTGAGCGTCTGCCTTTGGCCCAGGGCTTGACCCTGGGGTCCTGGGATCGAGTCCCACATCAGGCTCCCTATATGCGGCCTGCTTCTCCCTCTGCCTGTGTCTCTGCCTCTCTCTCTCTGTGTCTCTCATGAATAAATAAATATACATATTTTTTAAAGAACATGTTCTATATTGCATTCAGGCTCAGATCAGAAAGAGACCCAAAAAACATCATAATAATACTGATGTCTCAACTGCTCCAAACTGCTGTATTTTATGTGTTCTCTAAAGGTATCTTGTCTAACAGCAAAAACAAACAAAACAACAACAAAACAAATAAACAACAACAAAAAAAACCCTACCAACCATCAACTTCTGTCTCATTGCCAATAAAATATAATGAGGTGTCTGTGATGTTAAACAGAAAACCAGCGGGGAGCATAATGAATGCGTTAGATTCCTCATCAGAAGTGGTATTTATTAATTTACTTAATAAATGCCTCTTCTGCAACCAGCAATCTAATCTAAAATTTTGTAGCCATATTCATTTTCTGAAGTGAATGGGATTCTGGGAGTGTTTACTTTCTAGAACAAAGAACGAAGAAAGAAAACCAGAAGTAAATCCTAAATGGATATTTTTTTTTAACTCCTCAGTGAATTGGGTTGGTGAAATAAAACCCTTGCTTAAGAGCATGGTGGTGGAAGGCACCAGTTGTCTGGGTTTAGGAGTGGTTGCTGAACTCCATTTTTAGAAGCAAATGGACTATTTGTTTTTCTCCCATCTCACCCTTCTCACAGTATAATGGCAATCTTATTAATATTTGCATAATTCTATCTGTATAAAAGTGCTGGCAGTTCTTTCTGCCTCTCACATTGGCCCTGTTATGGCCGGATAAGCCACACTAACCTGCCTATGACATGGTACGCCCTTTGCAGAATTGTTGGACGTTTTCCTTAATTTAGGAGCACGGCTGAGGAAAAGCCCGACTGTTGGTGTTGTCAGTGTTGGGGTTTAAATTCAGGCCTTGCAGGGTCTTAGGATCCCAGACAAGATCACTCTCAGGTGTCCATGTCCCTATTTATAAATTCAGGGCATTGACGTCCAGCTCGTAGACTTTCTCAGTGAATTAAAAGGCTCTAACCATGCCTAAGCAATGGGTACAAAGGACATGCTCTGTGAAGGAGGATCCTTCCTTCATTTCCCCTTTGTTTGTGACAACAATTTATGTTTTCCTCTGAAAACAGAGTCTATGACCTGAGCGCAGGTCAGAGTGGTAGCAAGGCAATGCCGGCTGAAGTGAGCCAGGACCTGTGAATTTAGAGAGTTTTTCCAACAGAAGCAGGCTGAGGAGAGAGAGAGGGTTCATCCAGCCCCTCAGCAACCCGGTTCTGGCCACGTTCAGGGCCGAAGGACTCTACATCTTCCCTCAAGCTCCAAGGCTTCAGAGTGCGGTAGGTAGGAAGAGCATCGGTAGCACAGCCTGGGGAAGTCTTCGTCCCTGCCCGCCTTTCCTTCTGAGCTATATTAACCTTTCAACGCCAGCTCCCTTTCTCTCTGGTGTGAATTACACAAATCACCATCACACTTAGGACATGTCCATCCATCTTTGCTCACAGTGGGTAGCCCAGGGGGTCTGGTTACAGAAATCACCCATCCCAAGGCTTAAGTCTCGTGAGTCCTTACCACAACCTTCAGTGAGCAGCTGGGTGGGCCAGGCTAGCATGGGAGCTGTGTTCAACAGTGGCTCTAGAAGCTCTTTCCTGTCTTTCCATGTGGTATGAAAACTCTCATGAAGGAAGATGGAAGGCACCCATGGTCTCTCAAGATCCATTCTTGCCTGCTGGTTATATAAATATCCACTTCTCATAATTCTGTGCCCAGAATTGATTTCAGAATTTCCAATATCAGCTAAAACTTGAGGACTTCCATTTCAGTGTTGAATATTTTACCACTTATGAGCCTAATTTAGTCATCTTTACAAACATAAATTTCCAATGCTGTCAGGACGAGATCGAACAAGGGCTGAAGAAGGACCTTAATAATTTTAGTTTTAATGGCATCGTATCTTTCTAGTCTCCCTGCCAACCCAGCACCCTTTGCTTAGATTCTTCTCTTCACGTCATCTGAAGAGAGCAGCATGCTTAAGATCTTTCCAGATGGGTCTTCATTTAAATCTAATATTAAGATACAAACGTTTTACCTTTGTCCTCTTCTACTAGGTCATTTTGAATCTAAAAGACGTGTTCCTCTTTCTCAGTAGAGGCATAGCAGATATTGAAAACCAGTGATGCGGGGGGGGGGGGTAGTAGATGTAATGGAGAATAAAATTCTTATAAAGGAGAAAAATGTCCACTAGAAAAGACAAAAGGTTCAAAGGTCAAAGGGAACAGCCTCCTGTGATCAATCAAAGATACTTGACCTATGCCACAAGAGTCAGCAGTAACACACTTTCAATGCAAGGGTTATTTTAGCCACTATTCATAGATTAAAAAAAAAATCCACTGGACTATTGGGTTTCTTTCTTCCCTTTGTAATTATTTCTGTTATAACGTAACACAGTCCATTAAATCACCCTGCAGGAAGAATCTTCCAGAACAAAATACTGTATCCTTTAATATTGAATGGTGAACTGAACATTGGCCGATAGGAGAGGGAGATAAAGCATGTTGGCTGGAGCTTGACTTCTACATATTACCATATACAGACCAAAACACTCACACAAGTCACAGACAGCAACCCCCCCCTTTGTAAGAACAAATGTGCATCCAAGTACACAAATCTGATCATGCAACTGATACTCCCCATGTGCATTGAACTATCATCCAGGAGAAGTCAACACCTAGTGAACTAAGTCCTATGACATTCCTTCAACTGGATCATGTCGCGTATCATAAAACTTTCTGCGGTCAGTGTGTTTACTGAAAAAGCGTAAGCACTCTCTAACTGTGATGTGGTGGACCATGTCAAAATGCACAGAACCAGGAACCTCGGTGACTGATATTAACTAGAAAATGTTTTAGCCAAAATTCCACATTTTTTTTTCTGCCCTTCCACATTTTTTCTTTCCAAATTAAAGTAAGATGAAATGCTCATCTGCAAAAGTATGAGTCACAGAAGAGCTACATTGTGCAAAACTATACAGTAAAAATAGCTGTACATGCAGTTTATTTTCAATATCTACCAAAAAAATGAGATGTAGGTGTTTCTAAGCTCAGTAGCACAAAGCTAAAATGTCTTAGAATATACTTCTGGTTTAATTATAGATAGACAAAAATCTACAATTCTAATCCTCAAGTGAGATTTCTTTAAACTGAAAATGTTCAAAATTTTATATGTAAGGAAAATGAAACACCAATGTCTTTTTGAAGAGCGTGGCCACGTTGTTGGTGGTATTGCAATTGAAATATTGGAACTGCATGGGCTGTGAGCGTGGACTGAGAAACACAGTGCAAGCAGGCAAGAGTGGAACTCTGGCATTGTGAAGCCAGAGTTTATTTTGCTGTTGTGTGTTTGTTTTTTGAAGACCTTGTTTGTTATTTTTGTTTTTTATTAAGACTTTTGTAAAGCAGTTTCAGCTTTGGAACCAAACTGAGTAGAATGTACAGAGATTTCCCATATAGCTCTGCCCCTACACATGCACAGCCTCTTGTCTTATCAACATCCCCCACCCAGGGGTGCATTTGTTACAACCGATGAATTTGTATTAGCTCAGCGTTATCACCCGAGGTTCATAGTTTACATTAGGGTTCACTTTTAGTGTTCAGTGTTCTGTAGGTTTGGAGAAATACATCCATCATTTTGGTATCAAACAAGAATGTTTTCACTGCCCTAAAAACCCTCTGTGCTTCACCTGTTCATTCCTCTCTCCCCTCTACCACTGTTGGCAACCACTGTTTTTTTTTACAGCGCTCATAATTTTGCTTTTTCTCCAGAAGGTCATAGGGTTGGAATCATATAGTAGGTAGGCTTTTCAGACTGGCTTCTTTCATTTAGTAATATGCATTAGAGCTCCTGCATATATTCTCATGGCCTGATAGCATATTTCTTTTTAGCACTGAATAAATTCCATTGAATGGACCACAGTGTACTTATGCATCCACTTACTGAGGCACCTGCTTGGTTGCTTCCAAGTTTGGGAAGTTATTATGAATACAGAAACTATAAACATCTGTGCGCAGGTTTTGTGTGGACGTAAGTTTTCGACTCCTTTGGGTAAATACTGAGCAGCATGGTTGTTAGGTAGTGTACTAAGTGTATATTCGGTTTTGTAGAGAAACCATGTGATTATCATCCCAAGTGGCTGATGAACTTGTTTACATCTTGGTTTCCATTCAGTAGCTGAGCTCCTGCTGGAGTCCCTCAGCATTGCCAAACCTCAGTATGTGAACTATATGTGGGAATCATTGTCCAACACGCTTTACTGGTTGATGTGAGAGCGTGCATGGCAGCTATTCTTCAAGTATTAATTGCTGTGATGAATAATGGTTGCCCTATCGTAAGCATGTATAATATGCCAAGAAATTTGCATTCCTGCTCTCTTACAACACCTCTTCACAAACAATATCCTTTTACAGTTGAATGAATTGGGGACATTTGATTAAGGATAAGGCCACAAATTAATCATCAAAAAGAGCCTCAGTTTGAAATAAGAACTATTTGACCCCCCAAACTGGATTTTCTTTCCCTTATTGGCCTTATTATTCATTCTCTTCTTCGTGTGATCTCTTTCAAAAAGCTTCAACTCTGGGATCATGTTGTTGCCTTCCTGATAAACATGAATTAAAGTGATAATCAGTTTCCTGCAAACTGAGCAATATGCTCTCTTGGATGGAACAGCAACGAGAAAGATAATCAACTATGGAAGAAGGAGGTCTAGAAAGAGGGCCTGTACCGTGAGTGGTCGTGAATAATAATGTGAGCCAAAATATATTTAGGGGGTGGTTGTTGTTTTTACCATGCTGGGCTATGCTAGGAGAAAATTTTATTTTCCTGCTTGGTCACTTTGCCTCACCACCCGTCACCTTTCGGTCTGCTTTTTTTTTTTTTTTTTTCCCCCTTGGGGAGACATGGTCCCTAGGTTAGGTGAAGAACATGGCCAGTATTGTAGGACTTGGAGTAATAGCAGCACCCATGACTGGAGGCACAGTCCTGGATGGAAGGAGGTAAGAATGTGTCTGAACAGGAAGAGAGCGCAGCAAAGGGAAATCTGTCTTGGCGGCAGGAGACTCTACCTGCAGATGAGGGTCTCCCACGTAGAGTAAGAAGTTATTCTTTTGAGTGAGGAGTAATGACAAGAATAGGCCATGCCTTAAGTCTTATAATTACTTGTGCTTTTGTTTTAAGATTGTATTTATTTATTTGAGAGAGAAAAGGAGAGAGGGAGAGAGAAAGAACGACCAGGGAGAAGGAGGAGCAGACTCCCCACTGAGCAGGGAGCCAGATGCAGGGCTCGATCCCAGGACCCTGACATCATGACCTGAGCTGAAGGCAGATGTTCAACCACTAAGCCACCCAAGTGCTCTATGCCTTGTGCTTTTAAAAAATAATTAGAACAGGTCTTGGCCACGACAGATCAAAGGCAGAGTCCTTTCTCCTTTTCCCAGTTTTAAAGAGCTATGAACAAAAGCAACAAATATTAGTAGCAGGATGAAGTGCTTTGAGTTCCAGAGCATCAGCCTTGTGATATTTGACTGATAATCAGTTACAGATAATGTAGCAGAGCCAGAGGCCCGGTTTGGTAAGGCAGGGAAACAGAGGATGGGGCTCACCGAATGCACGTGTCTGCCTGTCTGCAGGATAAACATAAACATGGATATTTTATCTGTTTTTTTAAATTAATGCATAATTTCTTATTGTAAACTCCCTAGGTGGTTAAAGATGCTGAATGTCTCGTCAATTACGCTGTGAGTCTTTGACTAGAGTAAATGTTTGAGAAATATAAGGCACAGGTGTATTGTATTCAATAGACACTCTTGAGTCAAGGCCCAATGAGGGCCACAGATTGAATCACTCTGTGCACTCCTTGATGTTAACGGGGAAGAGTAAAGGATGTTGGGTTAAAAAGCAAGGAGTTCCTTAACAACTGGTTAGAGGAAGAAAGGTGTATTTATTTTCTTATTGAAAAAAAAAAAAAAAAGAAAAAGAAAAGAAAAAACAATGGCCCGGAGGGATGAGCCAGGGGAACAATATTCTGTGCTGTTTGGAAGTGAGAGATGCAGACTCATCGGCTTCCGAGCCATGGAAACCTCCAGGGTCGTCAGAGCTGAAAGGCTCTGGCATCAGCAAACCTCTATTAACAGGATTTATTTCTTATTTACACTTTCCTTTGGTTTTATACATTCACGTCTGGATTTTCTCAGTGATGAAATGTTGCAACGGAGACTATTTATAAAAATGCTCAACCCGGCTTGCCAGAGAAGCCTGAAAATACTGCTAGTGGCATGCTGCTAATGCTCCCTGTGTTTCTTTGAACTAAACATGATATCCGTTTTGTTCTTGACATTTATGACCCTCGCATAATGCTCCTTCTCTGTAACTGGATTGGGTTAGGACCATGGTTAGGGAAATAAGGGCGAATAAATTAACGAGCTTCCTTAATACATTTAAGGAATACATTTGTTCTGGTGAGTTTTTGCTTCCTCACTAGTAATGCTTCCTTTCTCATAGTAATTTATGTTTCGTGAGGCATATGAATTCTTGTATGAAAACTGTCCTGGGAGCCAGCTTGAGTCAATTGCACTTGACTTTGTAAAAAAAAATAAAAATCATGCATATATGAACTATTGGTAGACCCTGCAGGACTATATAAATGGAAGTGGTGCAAAAGTAATGGCAGGGGCAGCAGGACGACTTTAAAATAAAAGTATTAACAAGGCCAATTAGCATATATTTGCCACTACTGGAAAATATTTTATTTTATTTTATTTTTTTTTTTTTTATTTTTTATTTTTTTTTTTAATTTTTTTTTTGGAAAATATTTTAAACATAAGACTCCAGTTAATTCCTAAGAAAGGGTACTGAAAACTCTAAATAATGAAAGCAGTTTTGAAATGACAACTGAGCCCCTGATAATGAATTTATTTCTGTGTATTGCTATCAACCCATCAGATATCAGTTAAGAAAAAATATCATTCTGCTATTGCATACCTTACTGCGATATACCCAGTTATTAATGTATTCTAACGTTATAATATAGCATTATGGTTACTTAAAACTCACACGAGGGACGCCTGGGTGGCTCAGTGGTTGAGTGTCTGCCTTCGGCCCAGGGCATGATCCCGGAGTCCTGGAATCAAGTCCCGCATTGGGCTCCCTGCAGGGAGCCTGCTTCTTCCTCTGCCTGAGTCTCTGCTGCTTTCTCTATGTCTCTCATAAATAAATAAATAAATGAAATATAAAAAAAAGAAAAAAATCTCACATAAAAAGAATATGTCTTCCAAATATTCTGAAATTTCCTGATTCTTTTCCTACATAAAACTCCACTTTATAGTAGTTCCTAAAAGTGGATGCTGTCCAAATGCTGATTATTATACTCATTTTGCAACAGAATTAGGCCAGATAAAGTGCCCGAGATTTTCTTAGACAAACCACAATGGGATTAATGCCAAAGCGTGATCTGAGGTTGGTGCAGGCCCATGCAGAGATCCCGCTATTGGCAGTGCCTCTCCTGGTCTGTGGGATCTGGATACAGATCATTCCCATAGGGCCAGAGGGTCAGCACCAGTGACAGGAGGGTCGCCTCTTCAGATAATTTTCAGGATCATCTTCTGGGTGGAAAATATTATTGATATGTAAAATTATGGTTTGCTACACGTTCACCCTGTGCCGATTTCCGTGCTAAATACTTTGCATACGTTGTCTTGTAAGACAGAAAATACGTAGAAATTCTGAGTGCTTCAAGTTGCTGCAGGGGCATCAATATGAATATATCGAAATGTTTAAGAGAAAAATAAAACAGAATCAAGATTTCAGGAAGAATAGAAGAATTTGAGGATTGGAGGCCACTACAGTGTATCATCAAAATGGGTCTCGGGGCTGTTTATATGCAAAAGCGGATGATGAGCCCATGCGCCACGGCTTGCTGAAACTTGATCTAGATTATTCATTAATGATTGCAAATGAGAATATTAATTCTCATAAGTAATTTTAATAATGGGATGGCAATTTCATAATGAGATATGAAATGTTATACTGAGTACATATTTATATTTATGTATAAATACATGATATTTATATCATTTTATTTCTATTAATTTACACATAAAATGTATTATATATTTATACGAAGGGTATACTAAATTTTAAATACGATCAATGTAGGTGATAGATCTAAATTTTAACCTTGCACTGCCGGTGGAACCAGGATGTATTTGAATTTGCCATCATGAAGCCAAAGGCTAAGCTCTGATGCTTGCCACACGTTCCTACAACCATACCATGGAGGAGAGCCCTTTGCAATGAAACGGGTTGCATTTTTGAGTAGAGATACTAATGAGGGAGTCAGACTGAAGTGCACCCCTGCCCCTACTTGAGACTTGAAAATACAAAGCTAGAAGACCACATGACTTCCTGTTTAATTTTACTCTGGCTTCTTTTAGTGTAAATGTGCGTAGGTTGCATTTATGATAAAAACACAAATACACAATATTTTAGAAGAAAACTTTTTTTTTTTTTTTTAAGAGAGAGAGAGAAAGAAGTTGCAATGAGGGAGGGGTGGGAAGGGAGGGAGAGGGAGAGGGAGAGAGAGAGAATCCCAAGCAGCCTCCACACCCAGCACAAGCTCAACCAGGGGGCTGGATCTCACCACCCTGAGATCATGACCTGAGCCAAATCCAGAGTCAGTCTCTTAAACGTACTGAGCCACCCAGGCGCCCCTGGAAGAAAACCCTTCTAAGATTAAACTGAAATAGGGTACCTTCCTGCTGTATGACTAGGATTAGTTGATAACAAACACCTCTGTGTTTAGGATTTTTTGCAAGCAGTTGTTTGAATGTCTTTTATTTCTGAGTCTGATTTTATTAAATCGGGGCCTTCAGCACATCGATCCCTGACAACTGTAAGCTCACGGGTAGTGCCCTCTGGGAGGTCCCCCCCCTCCCACTGCTTCCTGCTGCATCATTCCCCAGCTCCAACCCAGACGGCTCATCCACCAAGGACACTCTCTCATTTACCAGACCCAGTTTTCTGGCTTTATCCACCTGCTGAGTCAATTAGGCTTAATTGTCTCTTTCACTGCCTTGCCTCCTGCTCCTGGGAGATGTTCTGTTTTTCAGTACGGTTTAGCTCTCTTTGGTGAAATAACAACCACAAGGTAAAACAAAGTTTGAATCAACTCTTTTTAATTATCCATCTCAACATGAATATACTGTCTGGCAGCGTCATTACGAAGGGCCAATCTTAATAAAATGAGTTCAGTAAGATTTCAGCAAGATGATTTCGGTGAGGCTGGAGCGAATCACACACAACGCAGACAATCACGAGGTAGAAACCAGTCGCACATTTGAGAAGGGTAAGCTAAATTCATACTGATAAACAACTGCGAGATTGTACAGTGCTTTTTGCAAACGCCGATGCCTTCAGTCTTCCCAGGAGTTTTGTGAAAGAAGTGTTCCTCTCTCATGTTAACAGTGAAGAGCAGCGGAAAATTGTAAGGCGATTCGCGAAGGTTGTAGAACTGGCAATTGGTGGAAGAAAAGAATTAAGTTTGAGATCGTCTGATTCTAAAAGAATACTCATTGTACCTCCACAACTGTTTCTAAAATGCCTTCAGATGCAAAAGATACATCACCTAGCCTAGTGTCCTGTGTGGCATTTTGTAATAAACTGAGAAGGAAGTTGAGTCGGTGTTCCCTGTTTACCTGCACTGGCCGTTCAGATAGGAGAATCTTGACTTTCATCACATACTAAGCACCTATTCCCTGGGTGGCACCTGCAGGTACCATTTAACTTGGGACTTTATGCAGAAGTTGAGAGTGAGGCAGCCTACAGCACAAATTCGCAGAAATATGGTGGCACCTTTCGGAAGGGGACCCTGAGACTTAGTCACGCTGGGTCTAATCATGACCCCGCTTCTTGTTCCCTAGCCCTGGAATTGTCTGATATAAAATAGAGATCCTAATAATTCACGAGAGACGCCGTAAAGCTGATCAGTGTCAAGTATATAAAGTAGCAGCACTGTGCAGCTGTTAAAAAATTAGTCGTATTACTATTACATTTTTCTTGCTGTTCACTTAAATTTTCAGGAAGTCTTTGAGAGCAAGTCTAGGTTTCCACTTCTGAAGGTTCCCAGAAATACTTGCTGGTGTGGCCATGGCAATAGGCTTTCTTCTGATCGAGTGTGCTTATCTCCATTCCCCTGTACCTTGGTCTTCTGATCTTTGGTCCTTGACTGTCCGACCACTTTGAGCTGGCTCACACTCCCGGGAATGTGAGGTCTAAGTACTCAGACTTAGTAAGTACTCAGTACCACAATGGTAAGTTCTCAGTGTTTGAAGTATTGGACTCTGTCAAGGTGCTCCTGAGGATGCTCTGGATCCCTGCACCCACGATGCCCTGTTTAATGTTGGCTGTTGATGCCAATGTGCTTACTAGTTCACCGACGGCTGTGACGGTTTGCCTCTCTCCGTCTTCCCTGCAACTCTATTATTCATTCTCTGCTACGATAGATTCATGGGTTGTCATCCTCTCAAAATTAAATGGAACTCTTTGATGGATTTTAACACTTATGATGACCCCTTATCAACATACATTCCCCAAAGGATTGCACAGAAACACGGGTAGTATGATATTTTCTAGGAATGCACATCCAGATCCCTTTGATCGTTCTGCACCCTGCCTAGATTCAGCAGTCTTTTACACAGATCTAAAGATTATTAAAAAAAAAAAAAAAAAAAAAAAAAAAGACAGTATAATGGAAAGTGTTCTTCCAATGAACATTGATTAGTGATTAGCTGGCTTTAAAATTGTATCTAGTTTCTCTTTTGTTTCTCATCTGTAATCCTGATCCTTCAGACAGGAGTCCCTGAAGTTCTAGAATAATCAACAAGTGTGTGTACATATTTTATTCCCTCCCATTTAATATTTTTATTCTGACTGAATGCAATAAACATACATGCACTTGATAGGTCCTATTACTCTTATTCCATTATTCAGAGGAAATTCAGAAACTCTAAATATTACTATCTTGGAATACCATTTTTCCATAAAAAATATGTAGTGGTCCCTTCCTCTATGTTCTATTACCTAAGCCCTTGATTCCTTTAAAAATCTTGTATGTGGTCTGATTTAGTTTTCTGGTATTTCTCTGATTCATCTTCAGATGCTTCTTTTGTACTTTAGTTATGTGTCCCAAAATTGGAGAAAGAATGAAATTCTGTCCTAAATTGAGGATAATGAGTTAATTCCTACAGAGATCCCCTGGTTATTTTCTGTTTGGATATATTAACTCTTTTCTGTTGCTCATTGTTATATCAAGACCTCTTATAAATCTTCACACACTATACTTAATTAATTCCCAAACTTAAATTTTGTTTTTATTTTATATTTCTTATATGAATACAAATCTTTGTAGGGATAAAGTATTTTTAGCTTACTCTATTATTTCATATATGCCCGTCAGTATCAGACGTAGTACCTAAATGGCATAATTTGACTCCTACACTTATGAACATGATTAATTTATATTTCTTCATTGATATTTTCAAAAGAAGCTAGAATCAAATGAAATTATGTTTCTCTAATCTTTCTTACTGTGTTCCTTCAGTTTTGAGAGATCTACCCTCATATATTTAATTACTATAACTCACTCAGAAAAACAGGGCTCAAATCATATTGTTACTTCCCTTCACAAATGCTTAATGTTTAAAAGAACAAGGGAAAAATAGTTTTGTTTTAGACAACTGCTGGGAGGTGGGCATGGCGGACATTCAAATAGTGACACAATTACAATTCCCTTCTTTCTTTATTTTCTTTTTTTTTTTTTAAGTTTTGGCATTGGAAATTCATAACCTGGTCTGCATATCATTAATACTAATTTCATCATTGATGCCATTGCACTAGTATTTAAGGAGTGCAGTAATGTTCGTAATGACATAACGAAGCTTATACACCAATGTATTAAGAATGACCCTAACAAGCAATTGAACACCAGTGCAATAACCTAAAAGCAAGTGAAAGAAGCCTTATCAATGAATCCTTGGTGTTCCTGTGCCATAGATGAGAAAGGAGGATTCAGTGTGAAAGTAAAAGTAACTTTCTTTCAACGAAATTGTAAAAACTGCTCGAGGAAGCAGCCCAACAAAATTCTGTATCCTAGAACACAAAGAATCTTTGTGCAGGGCTGGCCAGGCATCCCAAGAACAGCAGGGCATCAGTAAGCCAACTATTCCATAAACAACAAGAAGCTATTGGGATTTTGTGTTAATTTCTAATTTTCTGGGATCCAAAAGCATCAGTCACCTTTGAAGGCAGGAATTCACCGTAGTGAAACCCAACTGCAAGTCTGGTGTGGGCATTTCTGAATCATTAGCTCACGCTAGAATTGAGGCTGGCCTGTATGCCTTTAAATGCTAATGTTCTATAGGCCAGCAACATAGGGGATGGAATATTTTAAGAAACCAAATTTCTTACTTTATTTATCATCAGTAAAAGATTTAAAGTCTACAATTCATTAAATGAATCAAAACTAGCCACAAACCACATTCACAAGTCAAATGAGGGAATATTAGTATCCCAAATTAAGAAATGGGGACACAAAAATCTCAGGATGGCTGGCGTGCTTATCAGGAGCACTAAAACCCGTCAGAATCAATCTACCTGGGGGCACCTAAGTGGCTCAGTCAGTTAATCATCTGTGTTTGGCTCAGGGCACAGCCCAGAGTCCTGGGATTGAGCCCCGGGAGTCAGGCTCCCTGCTCAGCAGGAAGCCGTCTTCTTCTTCTTTCTTCTTCTTCTTCTTCTTCTTCTTCTTCTTCTTCTTCTTCTTCTTCTTCTTCTTCTTCTTCTTCTTCTTCTTCTTCTTCTTCTTCTTTCCTCTCCTTCTTCTTTCTCTTCTTCTTCTTCTTCTTCTTCTTCTTCTTCTTCTTCTTCTTCTTCTTCTTCTTCTCTCTCTCTCTCTCCCTCTCATTATCTGTCAGATAAATAAATAAAATCTTAAAAAGAAGAAGAAGAAGAAGAAGAAGAAGAAGAAGAAGAAGAAGAAGAAGAAGAAGAAGAAGAAGAAGAATTGACTTACCTGGATCCAAACCGACATCTTTCTGAGCCCAACACTCAAACTCATTCAATTCAGGTGCAACCTTTTTCACAGACACTTCTTTATGGTTTCTTTCCTACTCCTACACATCCTATAATCTTTAAATTTTTTTTATTATGAAAATGTTTATTAAGACACATGTTCAATATTAGAACATTTTTTGATACTTTTTCCTATTGCATGTTCTTCAAAAATACATGTGAATGCTAAAAATAGTCCCGAATCAGCTCAAGAACTGTTTTCACATCGAGTTAAAAACACTGCTTTCTCTCAGTGACCCTGATTGTACAATATAGTTCAATACTTTAACGTAAAACAAATAGCTTACCATCTCCCCAATAATTTCAATAACCTAAGAGCTTGGAGGTGCACGTAAAAAAAGAAAAAAATTCCTGTCGTTGTTTTGATTGGACAGTGTTAAAATCTTCAGTGTTTAGGAAGTCAACATAGTAAATTCTTCTAGAGTTTAATAAAGTATCTTTGTTGACCTTTAGTGTTAGAATATCAAATTAGTAAAATGCGTTGCCAGGCAGCAGCACTGAAGCCCTGAGGAGTATCACATGAAAAAATATCTAAAGAAATATTGGCATAACTGAATTAAAATCAAAATAATACATTTTCTATATAGGCCATTTTATATGTGGAGTTTATTTTATTTATATGTTATATTTAATTTTTTCATTGTTAAAATTGGAGTTTTACTGTGTTTTTCCATTAACTATTAATATGTTGCCTAAAATTGAAGTGAACATTGCATAAAATTGAAAACTTTGGGGGTTTAATAGGAATTAAATAATGGAATGTATATGCAAAAACTGCTGTGATTTTTGGATACTTTTGTTGATTTTGATGAGATTTCTCTGTGCCTATTCAGTCTTAAGATCTGATTCCTTCCCCAGATTAGAGAAACACTTAGCTATTATTTCTTCAAATAAATTTTCTGTTCCCTTTTCTATCTCTTCTTCTTTGGGACTCATAATATGAATGATTTGTTTGATGGAGTCACTGTGTTCCTTAAATCTACTCTTCTGTTGCATAATAGTTTTTTCTCTCTTTTGTTCATCTTTTTTTTTTTTTTTTTTTTCATTACTTTGTCTTCTAGGCCACTAATTCATTCCTCTGCTTCTCCCAGCCTCCTGCTGGTCATTGTGTCAAGCCTGTTTCCAATCTTGTTTATTTCACTCTTCATCTCTGATTGATTATTTTTTACCTCTGTGGTAAGGGATTCACAAAAGGGTTGCTCCTTTTCTCAAGCCTAGTGAGTATGCTTATGATTGTTACTTTAAATTCTCCATCAGACATATTATTTATATCTGTTTTTCTTAGATGTCTGGTTGTCGCCTTATCTTTTTTTTTTTTTTTCCATTTGAGACAGCTTCTTCTGTCCTGACATTTTGTCTAAGTCTCTGCCTTCTTCTCTGTATTAGAAAACCCAGTTATATTTCCTGCTCCTCAAAGTAATGTCTTTATGAAGAAGAGATCAAATAGTGTCCAGGACCTGGGCTTCAGGGAGAATCTCTGTTATGTGCTGCATGTGCTTTGCTGTTGTGTTTTGAGTATTCTATTATTCAGACCAATCATCTGCAAAGGCGCTACTTGCCTGCTGTGGGTAGTATTCAGTCACTGGCCTGAATGTTGTGAGTTTCAACTAGATGTGCTCTGGTCTACCTGCAATATGAGACCTGTCCTCACCTCGAGCAGGACCGAGGCCCTGTGGAACTCTTTACTCAGGAGATGGGGTGTGGGCAGGGGTTTGTGCTGGTCTTCTGGGGAGATGAGCTCCACCTTGGGACTGAGGGAAGCATGACAGAAAAGGGCAGTCCCACCAGAATGCAGGGGGTTGGAGCTTGGTATAAGCAAGTTAGACAGCCAGCATCAGTGCTGTGCTGCTCCACAAAGGGAAGGGAAATGGTGCTGGCCAGCAGCTTTGTTCCCAAAGAGGTGTCTCCATGAATGCTGCCTCTCAGGGACATGCTCTGAGAAGAGTGAATAATCTCCCATGTGCTCGCAGGCACTCTTCAGATCAATGTTTCCATGTTGTCTATCTCGGTATTGTTTGCCTGCCTTCTCTCCAGAAGCAGCACAATGCCCACTGGACTCTATCCCAGCCAAGCCAGCTGAGTTTGAAAATTCCAGGCTTTAATCCCCTCTGGTTGCAAAAACTCATGAAATTCAGCCACTCTTGTTTTCCCAGCCAATGGCTTTGGGGGAATGCTCTCCTTGTGTATTCTCCTGTGTGCTCTTCTATCTCTCACCCTTCTCTGTGACCATGGATGCCTCCCATCCACAGCAACCATGATCTGTCTCTCCTCTAAGCCATGTCTCTGCACTTCCTGCCATCTTTGATTTGGTTCCCTCTCTCCCTTTAGTTGTGGACCTTGTTCTGTCAGTCTTCAGGTCAAGTTCTGGGGGAGTTGGAATTATTTGATTGTCGTATAGTAGTATTCATGGGACAAGGTGAGCCTTGGGTCCTCCTACTGCACTGCCATCTTCTTTTCTCTTCTCCCGTATGCTGAATCCTATTCTTTTAAAGAATAGTTTCAAATTATCCAACAAGTTATCTTGGCATCTATTATGCATATGTTGTACCACATATCTGTGAGGGAAAACACATACATAAAATACACTGCCTGCCCTCAAGCCACCTTCTGCTAGATCAGAAATAAATAGGCATTACAATGTAGTTGGAAATAGCAGGAGCTCAACCAGGAGCTCCATGTTAGCCCTCCTTTATTTATGTATCTGAATTATGTTTTAGAATCTTTCCTGAATCTGTTTAATAGACAGATTGAGACTGATAATGAAGGTTAATTGCATTGCTATAAGGATTGACTAAGAAAACTTGGCAATACTTTATATGTTATGCAATGTATAGACATGATTTCAACAATAATTCTGTCATATGGGGTTTTGTTCTTGTGGGTGGGTCTTCTGTTAAATAAAGGTAGAAGCAAAAATTTTATTGCAGCATAGTGGTGAAGTAAACAGTAACAAACCAAATTCCTTAAGCTAATAAATCATTTTAGTCCTGGTATTCAAGCTTTTTAAATACTTTGTGTGTCTGTCATTGAGCACTTTTACTAAAATTATTCCTTTGTTGTTGGTTATAAAATTTCATGTGAGGAGGAGGTGGATGGAGCATCATCTGCCACAGAAAGACCTACCTATTGCCTTTCTAGTAGATTTCCGAAAATCCTGCTCTTCCCAGCTGAAGAACAGATGCCAAATGATTGCTAAACAACATCACAAGATTAGAGCAACAGAAGAGCATGAACAAGGTCTAGTAAATAAGCCAGAAATATTTGTCAATTACAATTGTTCCATAGCAATATGAATCCCAAAAGTTAAAAGAATCCTTCAGTTTCCATCTTACACAATTCCAGGTGACAAAGTTATCCAGAATATTTATAGAAAATTGTATATATATTTTAAAAATTGAAATATTAGTATTTTGATAAAAATATTACAATTGTTCTATATCAAGGAAAATCATTTATATTTTTCTAGATATTTTGCTCTTTGTTTTATATGTTTGTTTTATCCTTTGTTGTTTATTAAAATTTCCATAAGTGTGTCTTGCATTGCTTACAAATGAAATGAGGCTAAAACAAGCATTACACACAACTGATAAATTATTGAACACTATATCTGAAACTAAAGATATACTGTATGTTGGCTAATTTAATTTAAATAAAAGGAAAACAAAACAAAATAAAATGAACATTCATCTCATAAAAATGTGTCAGATACTTAAAGATGTTTTTAAAAGACAGTTTCTTAATAAATTCTTGAAAGAACTAAATAGTGTTCTAATCTCAAGAAGGAACAGAAATGCTTGAAGTCTTGGCCTCTCTTGGTTGAGGGATGCCTCTCCCCATATCCACCCCCACATCTGTGCTTATTTTTGTAATCTCCATTCATTTGTTTACTCTTTCTCTGTCTAGTCAGGATAAAACTTGTGTCTGCACTGGAGAGTATTTTAATTACTCCAAAAAACACACAAACAAATCCAGAAACATGCTTTATTTTGCTATGAGTCTTTGCATGCTTTTTTTCTTTTTAATCTGAAAATTTCCTCACCCGAAGTCTCACCATTCCTATCAATTAGGGGCACATTCAAGAGTTTACACTCAGGTGAAGATCAAGCTGTAGATAAAAATCCCATCTTTGGAGTGAGAATACTTAGGTGCATAGTGTGTTAATTATATGCAATGCATATGTGCATGAGCATGGACTGCTTGAGCTTCTTTCTCACCAGTAAAGTTGAAATAAAAAATATTGCGACTCTCATTGAATTTTTTGAGAGCAAACAGGTGCTCAGCATTGGTCATCACTATCAACACCATCGCCATTGCCGTGATTATTATTGGAAACCAAGAGCTATCTGTGGTGATTATATTATTACCCTCGGTGCTACTAAATCTCTGGTTTGGAATTCAGACATAGAAGGTTCTATTCCTGTATGTTTCCATATCCTTTTTTATTCTTAAGCTGTGTATCCTTAACTTTCTAAACTTTCTGGATCTCAGTACCCTATCTCTAAATTATGAAAATCAGATACCACAAATTCCTTCATTTTCTTTTCTTTTGTTTGAACTACTTCTATTTTGTAGATGGTATCTCAGTGGCATAGTCTTCCAAAATGAGATCTAATTCTGTTTCTACATAGAGTCTTTAACATTATTCTAAATGCACTGTGGACTTTCACCACGTGACATCCATTTCATATCACATGTCAGAGCAAAATCAATTCCCTTAAAGGTAGAGAACTTCTGGATAGAATCTGAAATATGTGGCAGAAGGACAAGCAGCAGAGATTAAGTTGAAAGGGGCCACAAAGTGCTCATGCCTATGCTGCTGGTTTGGGGAACACAGGAGGGGACCATGGGCAGAGGAACCAGAGTTGCCTCTAAAAGCAAACATAAACCACAGCCAATAGCCCTCAAGGAATTAGAATCTCAGTTATACATCCCATGGTATTAAATTCTGCTAAAGACCTGCATAAGCCTGGACACCCTCTCTTCCAGAGCCTGCAGTAAGAAATGCAACCTGAAAACACCCTGATATTAGCCTCATGAGCCCCCTGTAGGATGTTTAACTTACAGAACAGTGAAATGATAAATGATCTTGTTTTAAGCCACTATGTTTGTTGCAATTGTCACAGTGACATTAGAAAGTGAGCCCAAGCACAGTGTCACTCACCTCCCTTCATATTGGCTGCACCGAGCACAGCTTCTGTTTCACATTAACACCTCAATAAAAATGTGTTTAAAGATTAAGGAAATAAAACAACCTTCAGAAACATATGAAAATAGAAACCAATAATTCTCCATGCAAAGTGAAAGTCATGCATCTCTTGTATATGTAATTATCCCTCAGCTAGCACGGTATGCTGGGAACAAAAGATATAAGTGAGATTTCATCTGGTTCTATTTACTTATGTGTCTGTTTTTGTGCCAGTACCATACTGTTCTGATGACTGCAGTTTTGTGGTTTATCTTGAAATCTGGGTTTGTGATACCTCCAACTTTACTTTTGTTTCCCAGGAATACTTTGGCTATTTGGGATCTTGGGAATATGGTTTCACACATATTTTAGTATTATTTGTTTTAGCTTTGTGAAAAAATGCCATTGGCATTTTCATAGGGATTGAATTGAATCTAGGTTACTTTCAATAATATGACTATTTTGACAATATTAATTATTTTAATGCATGAGCAGGGAGTATCTTTCCATTTGTTTGTGCCATCCTGAATTTCTTTCATTAGTGTTTTATGGTTTGGGGACTACAGACAGGTCTTTCACCTCCCTGGTTAAGTTTATTCCTAGGTATTTTATTGATTTTGATTCACTTGTGTGTGTGTGTGTGTGTGTGTGTGTGTGTGTGTGTTTTAATTTTGTCTTTGTGCTACTTTGTTATTAGTTTGTAGAAACAGTATTGATTTCTGGGTATTAATTTTGAATCCTGCCACTTCACAGAATTTATTTATTACTTCTAGTAGTTTCTGGCAGAGTCTTTAGTATTTTCTATGTATAGTATCATGTCATCGGCAAATAGTGACAGTTTAGTTTCTTCTTTACCAATATGGATGATTTATTTTCTTGTCTGATTGCCATTGACTAGATCTTCCAGGACTATTGAATAAAAGTGAGAGTGGTCATCGTTGTCTTGTTTTTGGCCCTAGAGGAAAAGCTCTCAGTTTTCATCACTGAGGATTGTTAGCTGTTGGCTTGCCATAGTGGCCTTTATTGTTTTGAGGTGTGTACTCTCTAACTCCATTTTGTTGAGAATTTTTATCATGAATGTAAGCTCAATTTTCTCAACTGCTTTCTTCCCATTTAGGATGATCATATGATTATCTTTCATTTCGCTAATGTGGTTTATGATATTGTTTGATTTGTGACTATTGAACCATCCTTGCATCCAGGAATGATTCCCAGTTAATTGTGGTGAATGATTTATTTCATGTATTGTGGGATTTGGAAAGAAGCAGAAGTGGAGATGGGAAGGTAGTTATTCTTTAGGAGAAAGTGATAAACTGCAACCGGATATACTGGCTACATAGTTGAAAATATGGACTGTTATTAATGTGAATTTTACATTTTAAAAGACAGGATAAGAAGCTAACAGCCTGTACTGTCAGCTACCCAGAGATGAAAGCAGATTTTGCATTGCTTCCAGACGTTCTATGCAGTAAATGATGTGGTTTGACAAAACCATTGACTCCATTGACCTTCCTGGGACACAGTTTTCTCTTTCAACAATGATAATTTTGATTACAAATCCTTTTAGGTTTCTTATAGATTTATGGATTTTATTTGGCAAAAATAGATGATGGTAAAATAGCTCTTTGGATAAATAGATGCTTTTATTTAAAAAGAAAATTTTCAGGACACCTGGGTGGGTCAGTGGTTGAGCAGCTGCCTTTGGTTCAGGGTGTGACCCCCCGGGGTCTGGGGATCAAGTTCCACATCAGGCTCCCCGATGGGAGCCTGCCTCTCCCTCTGCCTGTGTCTCTGCCTCTCTCTGTGTGTCTCTCGTGATTAAATAAATAAAATATTAAAAAAATAAAAAGAATAAAAAGAGAATTTTCAAAGTTTTAATATATAATTTGTCAAATATTAATTCCTAGACATTTGTGTCTTTTAAATACTCTTCAGATAATAAATTATTGTAAAGTATTGCAAAATTGTGACAGAGCACAATTTAACTCCAAATGTTAAGAGTAGTAAAATTGTGTTCTTTCATCCATTATTCAGGATTTCGTCACTTGATAAAAAAAAAAAAGCCTGATTATTAATTGTATTCATAGTAAATAGTAATATTTGTAGCCTATTAATCATAGTGATAAAGATTCTTTCAGGTAAAGTTTGGGCACTTGGAATTGGTGCCAGCCACCTTGTCAAGTACTTCATATGCATCATTTCATTTCATCTTATCTATAAACCCATGAGGTGTGTGATGTTATTATCCACATCTTAGTAACAAAGCTGAAATCAAGAGAGGTGAGAGACATGGTCAAGGTCTTAGAGAAAATTGATTCTGTACCAAACCTGTCCAATTATAGAACCCAAGTTTTTAATCATTGTGCCTCACAACCTCTAAAAGATATGACCTGTGATGGCTTTGTTAGTATATTATTGTAATAATCTTGTTGTGTGCATCAGCCTTTTCTTCACATGAAATAACAATTTAAACCACAAGTCAGTTTATTTACCTAATTTTCAGGCAAGAAGTGAGAGATCAAACACATACATCAAAACTGCTAGAACAGACCAAACACGCAAAAACAGAGAAATGAAGTGATCTGTAAACTACCTCTCCTTTCTCTCTGAAGTAAGATGTGCTTATATTTCCATCTGTTTTATTAGTTTCTTATGATATACTACACCAGGGGCAAACCCAAGATCATCAGTAAGGAGAATACTTTGTGGTAGTGGAGAACTCCAGTGCCTTAGGTGAATAACTTTGGGGATACCAAAACCTTTCCCTCACGCCCTAGTGGTTGGCTGTACCTGGCAAACATCAATTCTCTTCATGCAGAGAAGAGTAGATAAATGGAGCAAACCAGAAAGGGCACTGAGCTCCTAAATCCAAAGTATTTTCTATAGAAGAGACTCAAAAAAAGAAAGTGAGAGAGAGAGAGAAAGGAAAGGAGGAAGGAAGGAAGGAAGGAAGGAGAAAAAGAAAGAAAGAAAGAAAGAAAGAAAGAAAGAAAGAAAGAAAGAAAGAAAGAAAGAAAGATTACTTCAGTATTCAATAAAAATAACTAAGCCAAGTGCCAAGGCTCATAAGGGAATGTACCACAGGTAGCGCATCTTCGTTTCCCCAGTGCCACAGAGTTGCTGGTACACAGCAGACTGCAGATAAAGATTCTTTATATAGGAAAACAAAAAAGCAAAGCTTTGGCTTTTTGTCTCCCTATGTTTACATGTTCATGATGCCACCATGTGCAAGTGTGTAGGAGTGTGGTGTTTCCTACCCCCGTGCCTTCTTATTGACTAGCAGCTGCAATTTGCAATGGGTTCAGAGATCAGCAATGTGAGGCTCATTCTCACATTAACAGTGTCTTTTAAATCAGTCTTCAAAGACCTGTTGATTTCTCCCATCATTTATGTTAAAAAAATCTCTTCAGAATTATCGTTTTTAGATTTCAATTGAATATGTATGTATGCCATAGTATCTGATGGATATAAGGTGCCTTTGAAAGGTGTGGAAGTAATTAAAAAGATGACTAAGACAAATTCTGTATCCAGGAAATTTGATTTTGAATCTAGCGTCTATAATGCTTCAAACTTGATGCTAGAATGCCCTCAAAGATCTCTGAGTAAAGAGGAAGCAAAAGATAAGCAAGAATATAGTTGTAAAAAGGGCAAAAATTGGGATCCCTGGGTGGCGCAGCAGTTTGGCGCCTGCCTTTGGCCCAGGGAGCGATCCTGGAGACCCGGGATCAAATCCCACGTCGGGCTCCCGGTGCATGGAGACTGTTTCTCCCTCTGGCTGTGTCTCTGCCTCTCTCTCTCTCTCTCTGTGTGACTATCATAAATAAATGAAAAATTAAAAAAAAAAAGGGCAAAAATTCCAAAAAAAAGAAAAGAAAAAGAAAAAGCTTGAGCATATGAGGGACACCTCTTCAAGCCTGAGTATTTGGGGATGCACTTATAAATTGATAATTATGGGGACACCTGGGTAACTCAATGGGTGAAGCGTCTGCCTTCAGCTCAGGTCATGATCCCAAGGTCCTAGGATGGAGCCCTGCATCCGGCTCCCTGCTTGGTGGGGAATCTGCTTCTCCCTCTCTCTCTGCCCCTCCCCCTGCTCATTCTCTCTTTCTCTCTCTCTCTCTCTCTCTCTCTCTCTCTCTCTCAAATAAATTAATAAAATAATTTTTAAAAAGATAGTTATGTGCAGGTAGATGAATTAGTAGCAAAAGACAAGGAAGCTTAAGGAAAATGCAGGTTGTGGAAGTGGTAGGATGGACTGTGGGGGTGGCTATGGGAGGGGCGGAGTGACCCCAGAACTCACTCCAGAGTGAAAGCCAAGGACATGAGCCACCAGCAGGATTGGCACCTGGTGATGGGAAGATGTGTGATGGCACCGCTGCCATGCAGTGGGGGAGGGAGGGCCCCGGGGGGGGGGGGGCGGTGGCTGTCTGCTGCAGGAGGTCAGAGAGGAGCTTCTGATAAGAACCTGAGTGTACAGGCCCCAGGATGAAAAGAAAGAATTACGTTTCACGGATGTGAAATGTGATTTTTATTGTGTAAGTCTCGACATTTGAATATCTATTTTCTATCACCAAGGCAGCTGCCTAGACATTTTTAAAATGGTGTTTAAAAGTTTGATTTCATTTTACATTTCATCCTTTTGGGACACAGTAGTAGACATCTGTTGATTATAGTCCTTGGTGGCTAAGAGCTTTTCTATATCTATAAATTTAGTGCATCTAAATGATTCCCAGCCAATTCTACTACTTTGCTAAATCCCAAAGTTTTCTACAAATAAAAAGGTGTGGGGATTTATATATTTTAGACTTGATATTTTAAAGTAGAACTTCCTAAAAAGTATTATTGATTTCTATCTGTATTATACTTTCCCAAGAAGTCTCTAATTAAAGAATCATTTTCTGCTTACTATATATTCTGCTCCTAAACTTCTCAAAATATTTTCTTGCATAATATAAATAGGGTTTAATTCTCAAGCCCCATGAAAGAAATCAATATAAAAGTATTGCATCGATATACAAATAGAAGTAGACTGTTAAATCAATATAACACATACCGATATTATTTTCTTTTTTTATAAAGATCTTATTTATTTATTTGACAGAAAGAGAGAGAATATAAGCAGGTGGAACAGCAGGCAGAGGAAGAGGGTGAAGCAGGCTCCCCACTGAGCAGGGAGCCCAATTCCTGGTCCTTGGGTTCACGACCTAAAGGAAGGCAGATGCTTAACCGACTGAGCCACCCAGGTACCCCAATATTATTTTCCTGAAATCTTTATTCCACTGTGTTTATAACCCTCCATAAATTGGACAGAAAGACACACTGAAGAGATAGGTAAGTTATTTAGAGAAAGCCAGAATCTGGATTCATCCCCTCAGTAGCCACCTTTGGCTCAAAGGTGCACCTACAATATTTAGTATTAATTTATTTGGTTACTGGACAGCTGGGTGGCTCAGCGGTTGAGCATCTGCCTTCAGCTCAGGCCATGATCCTGAGGTCCTGGGATTGAGTCCCGCATTAGGCTCCCTCCAGGGAGCCTGCTTCTCCCTCTGCCTGTGTCTCTACCTCTTTCTCCGTGTCTCTCATGAATAAATAAATAAAATCTTAAAAAAAAGATATTTAATTGTTTATGTATTCAATAAGTAGAGAGTAAATGCCTTATCATTCTTTCTGCAAGGTTTTAGGAGATGGGAGGGGAGGGTGACACACATTTCTCAACTTCCTAGACCGATTGCAGTGAGTTTTATGTCACCATGAAGTTTCCTTTCTTTCTGATTGCCATTCTTTTCATTCTTTTCTGAAGCCACTTCAGCCTTCCCTTTAGAGTTGTGATTGAGAGAGCTCCGTCCCATTTCTTCAGAAGGCTCCCTCCCTTTCTTTCCACAAACTCATTTTTTTCTGTGTTCTGACAACCTTGTTCCTGGGCCCCGCACCATATTACCGTGAAGGCCAGTCCTGGACCATTGTTGCATTTGGGGAGAAAATCTATGTGTTTCTAAGTCACCCATGTGTGAATTTACAGCTTAGACATAATTATTTACAAAAAGACTCGATGGGAAAAATTATCTTAAAATTGAAGTGGTGTGAAGTTGGACAAGTTACATAATTTATTCAGAATCTGTCTTTCTCATTTGTAAAATGAAGAATTAATATTATTCACCACTGTGTACCCAGTATCTAATCATTAACACATAGTTGGCTGTTAGAAATTTGTTGAATGAATGATGATGGGATGATTAAGGTCACTCCTTTCCATTTTCTTCCCACTATTATAATTTGAACATTAAGTATCCAGCAAACAGCTTTTGAACTGAACTGTGGTAAATTGAATGAAACACTGAATAGTAAATTATCTTGAAAAAATTATCCCTAGCTATCTACCATCTGACAATCTGATGGTGTCCTCCTTCAGTTTTTTTGAAAATAAACTGAAAACCATCTGATATTCCGAAGGATTTGCTGCCTCCAAATTAGAGTCATGTGTTATTTAAACCCTTTGCTGGGCACATGCAGACAATCATCATTGCAGACAATCATCATTGTACCATTCAGATGGGTGAGAGATGTGCTTTTCTTTTATAAATTGGAAGAATGAATTAAAAAGAGAAGCTAAAGACAAAATTTTCACAAAATATCTAGATTATAGCACTTTCTCAGGCAAATCAAATATATGTTAAACACTTATGGAAAGAAACAAATTGGTTGTCCTAAAGTTTTCCTTTGTATCTGTTGGAAAGCCTCTTGTGCCCCCAGGGGTATGAATACCTGTACAGATGGAGGCTGGTTTTGTGCAATGTATAAAGGGAACATAAGGCAAAGTGTGTTCTTTAGAGTTCATATGATTTCACAGAGGTGAACATTGATGCCTATACATTGGGCACCAATCGGTAAGCTACGGAATGAAATAAAATCAACAGCTGAAGGTAGAACTGGTTGAGGGAAATCAGGAAAACCACAAATGTGAATGCCTTTGGCCACGTTTTTAAAACTGGAATGAGCTACAGATGGGCTTTCAAGGTGGGTTGACTTGGAATTAGAAAGCAGAGGGAGAATCGTATTTGAATTAAGGAAATAGAAGGAGCTAAAACAAGCATGACACTGTAAGGGTGGATGGTGAGGATATTGACCTAATTGAGGAAGAATGCTGGTCGAGTCAGGACATGTGTTGAATGAGATGGTGTCAGATCTTGGAAGACAGAGCTTTGGAGTTTTGGAGGAAAAGAGTGACATGAGAAAAAATATCTTCCTGAGAAAAAATTAGTTTTTTGTATGTATAGAACATAGATTGGAAAGGAGAAAAAAACCACAGGGGCTTCCCCAGTAGCCTTATAAATGAACTAATGTGAGTTCTCTCTTTGGTGAGTGACAGAGAGAAACTACAGGCAGAGGGACACCTGAGTGGCTCCATCAGTTAAGCATCTGCCTTTGGCTCAGGTCGTGATCCTAGAGTCCTGAGATAGAGCCCCATTCAGGCTTCCTGCTCAGCCTCTGCTCTCCTGCTCCTCCCTTCTGCTCTTCTGTCTTTCTCTCTCTCTCTCTCTTAAATAAATTAAATAGAAAGAAAGAAAGAAAGAAAGAAAGAAAGAAAGAAAGAAAGAAAGAAAGAAAGAAAGAAAGAAGAAGAAGAAGAGAAAGAAAGAAAGAAAGAAAGAAAGAAAGAAAGAAAGAAAGAAAGAAGTTGTATTAAATAAAAAAGAAACCACAGGTGGAGTTGTTGCACAAAATAAAATTATTTGCAGCAAATAAGGACATCAGGGGGAGAGACATCTGAAGCCATGACTCCTTGAGCAAAGGTGAATGGGTTCCTTTTATTTAGGGTTAAGATGAGTCTGTAGAGAAGCCCTGTCATCATCCATCTATAGAGGTAGACATAATTTTGTGCATGTGCCTTAAGGAAATATGCTGATACATACATTGTATGTTGTGTAAATGAGGCTAAGGCTCCTGCTTCAGTGGATACATTAGTGTTATAATGAGGTAAAGGAGGTAACATCACTGTGGATCACTCCTTGGGTCACTCCAAGCTCCATCTGCAGGGATGGGAGTCAGGGATTTAGCTTAAACTGCTCTGGTTGGTCTGGGCCCCAGGGGGGCAGTCTTGCCTGAGGGGGTAGTTTCAGCTTCCTTCCTGGGATGTGATGCTTGGAGGGTCTTGCCTGAGTTAAGAGATAAGCTGGAAAGAATTTAAGAAAATGTGTGGGGCAGAGGTCGCTGTTTATAAGCCAGTGAGCAGTAAGGGTCAGGTTTTGGGGTTTAGCTGGTGAGATTTTGGGTCACCATAGGGATCATTTGTCATTTGGGTCACCATAGGGATCATTTGTCAGTGCCTACCTTGGATGAAACCCTGTATCACTTTCTCAAGTCACCCATCCAAGAACATCATCAGTTTGGTGTTCTTCTGTTTTGGGCTAAGGAAACTAGACTCCCAAAGGATATTTAATGCCTGAGCACAAGGGGGAAATCCCATCTGTACCCAATGGGAGCCTCTGTACCATGCACCGGAAGTCTGAGCGCACGCACAAATATGCAGCTTTGTCATTAAACAAGAAGGGCCTGTGGCAAATAAAATTTCAGTATGTAGCTATAGGATAAAAGGATATAGGATAAAAGATATAGGATAAAATAAAGGCTATGCAGTGAAAGAAACTGCCTTTAGATAACAATTGTAAGCAAAGATGTTTTTTAAAAACAAATTTTTTATTAGTAAGTTTTCTTCCTCATGTATGTGGAGAGATACCACTTTCTGTTTTCTGCTATAAGTCAGGATTAGGAAACTGAACGGGAAAGCATAATATGGCGCTTTGGTACTACTTCAGGAGCTCAACTCTAATGTAGGAAGAGGACATTTCCAATGACAGGAGTAACCATGAGGCAACTATGGGTTTTTGGAAGCCACAGATAGAATGGAGGAGGAGACATAGCTCATTGGCCCTCTGCTGTCATATGTAGCTAAACCAAACTGATATCGCCATTTAAAATCTAGAGAACATATGAAGTTTTAGAATCATTTTCTTAAAATGTGTTAAGAAAACTCGTGTTGTTATCCAAGTTCAAAATGGTAGGGTGGAGCAGGCCTAATCATTGTTTTCTACAGTGTACAGGTGGGCAGTTTTACAAAGTGCAGTTCTTGGTTTATACTTTTATCTATATTTCTGCCTATTTCTCTATTGAATTGATATTCACCTGAAATTCTGAAATTGGATTTTTGAAAAAGGTTAAGCACTGCTATAGTTTTGTTCCATAGAGCAAAATCTTTCCAGTAGTGCCTTTCCAATAATGGGGGGATAGTCATGCTTTCACTTGGCAAATGCTCCCACCCAGAGATAAAAATCACAGCTCCTGGAATCATGGGCACTCAGAATTGGTGGATTTTCAAAGAAAATGGTGTGTGACTGCAGTGACACAATTTCAAGATTGAAACAATATATTTAATGTTCACGTTCTCCAACCTTCACTATTCTGTGAAAACATGCCAGTACGTACAGGAAGGTATAGAATTTATCCACTGACTTGAATGCGCCTTCGAGGAGATGGAAAAAGTAAGGACAGAACAGATGCAGAAAAAGATTGCTAACTTAAGGGTGTCGGTACTATTAGAACTGTTATCACTACATGAGCTTGAATATGAAAATAGGTTAGGAACATGGGAATTATCTAAATCCCCTAGACAAAAATCTTCTTTCCACTATTTTAGAAAACAGTAGATTTCAATTGATATTTTTAGAGAACAGCTTGGCTGGTTTCCAATTTGGGCAGAACAGTTAATTTGAAAAATTTCTACTCCCTGGAATGCTAATTGTCTTTTCAACTTAGTACTCTTAAGAATACGGAGGATAACGTAAAATTATCTTCCATTTACTTGGATCCAAAATTGATAAAATTGTTAAAAAAGGTAACACGTCAGAAAATTGTTAATCCTATGATTGCTCCTTTGTGCGCAGATGCTAACCTCTAGATCCTAAATCCGTGTATTTTGGTCTACTGTATGTTTTCAAAAGAATGGTCTCATACCCCCACCTCAATGCCATCATGAAGAACACATTTCTCTGATGTCTGTACAGTATCATTAGCTTTCTAAATGATCTTATGTGCCTCTGAAAGATACACTGTCACTCTTTCATGATCTCAGTAGTAGATGTTCATGGAGAAAAAAAAAAGCAAGAATAATGTGAAGTCTCATATAGAGTTTATTACTTATATGGAGATGGAGATGGTTTGACAATTCACACAGAATGTTGTCTGCTTGCGGCATAATTCACTGGCAGTTAGCAGCTGCTTCTTATAAAATTTAAATTAAAAACTAGACATTGATTTCCTATCACCATCTAATATTTTGACATGTCATAAGTGGCATGAAGAATATTATGATTTGTTCAAGTTTATTATTTTAAAGAGCTCAGGGTTATGTGACGATGGCTTAATCTTGCATTCTATTTATTTTTGTTTATTTTCCTTAAGGAAAATCTCTCAAGTGGAAATTAAACCGTAATAATTTAATAATATTAATTTGAGCCCTTTAGATAAAACTGTGTATTGTGAGGGATCCCTGGGTGGCGCAGCGGTTTGGCGCCTGCCTTTGGCCCAGGGCGCGATCCTGGAGACCCGGGATCGAATCCCACGTCGGGCTCCCGGTGAGTGGAGCCTGCTTCTCCCTCTGCCTGTGTCTCTGCCTCTCTCTCTCTCTCTCTGTGACTATCATAAATAAATAAAAAATTAAAAAAAAAAAACTGTGTATTGTGAGAAACTATTGCCTATGACTCTTGGAATGGTATTCCAGAACTATTACATTGCATGCTATCTAATTAATAATGTATTTAAGTCAGAATTTGCCTGCAACACATTATTATTCACATCTCAGGGACTGTTAATCCTTTACATTCAGTTGGTTAAAAAGGAGTCAAAAAGTAGAAGAATCAATTATTCAGAAAATAAACAGCTGGTGAAAGACTGTGTCTTCCCTTTCTATGGCACCTCACGCCGTAGAAAAATGATTAGCACATTGTAGCAATCATCAATAAATGATTGAGTAATTACGGAGCTACGATCATATCACGGTTATAAATAATGCAACCTGCTATGTGATGGACCTTCAGCTCAGCCTATTAACCCTCTGCAGATCCACCATAAGAAGGATTCTGGATGAGAGAGGAAATCTTGGGGTGGTGGTAGAGATGAAATTGCCACAGGGAAAGCAGACTTATTTTATGTGAACAAAACATGTAGAGCTCACCCTGGGTTGTTTTCCCCGTGTCCAAAATACTTTTCAAAAAGAAAACCTTGAATTCTGTTCCACCCAACAATCCTTGAGCTATTAACTTGATGGTTTATAATTTTTGTTTTATTTCCTGTATCAACACTCTTGTTTTCAAAATTTGATGCTGGATTTGGTATTTATCTCTGTTCATGCAACAATTTTAGACACGGGATGTAGCAGATGTGCTCAAGACGTCCCCTTGAGCATGTTTGGTAAACTGAAAGTCTGTCTTTACAGACAGCTTCCTTTTCTGCCCTCTCCCCCTCCACCCACCAACCCAACAGCCAGATATTGAGAAATATAAAGCAGTCTAGACTTTAAAAATTATCACCTTACCTACAATGTTTCAATGGCAAGGGTAGATAAATGAGAGGCCTAATAAATATTATTAACTCCAATACATACCAAAGAAAGATCTTTTCTTAGCGTTGGTAAATGGTGTAATTTAGATACATTTTTTTTTGGCCTCATTTCAAAGCGCTCAGAGGAGTTGTGGCTGTAGGAGCTCTGAATGGAGATGGAAACAGGCACAATAGCTGGCTCTGGAGATGCATCTGTGCCTTGAATAATGACCTTATTGATCGAGAAGGATGCATCCTGAGCAGAGATTGAGAGTCAATGTCCTATGCAAATGTAGGTCTGATCACTCAGACTCAAAGGCATTAATGTGTTCCTCATGTGTTGATGGGACTATAAATTTTTGAAATGTGGGTCAATCACTGTTTTGAATCTTCTTTGTTTTGGAGATGTATACGCTCACATGTGTCAACTAAGACCACGCCCATGTAAATCAAAGCAACTTAAATAACGGAGACCCTTAAGAAAAGTAACCATTTGACACAACGTGAGAATACATGCAGTACAGCAGGATTCAGAGAGAACTGACTTTATTAAATCACATTACACGTTTAAAATCAGTGGTTCTTTTGATTGTGTTTGCTCAGTTAAATGGCACATATCAGAAAACCGAACGATCCTGTCCGTTCAGATGCTAATGCTAACATAGTAAAGCAGGAATTATAGAGAATGTAACAGTACAGTAGCATAATCATGAATATGCAAGATAATTTTTATTCCCTAATACTAAGTAGTTAGTGACATTTTGCCTTTCAGATTCATTTCATTATTATGTTGTGGGGAAGTTGAGTTGAACACACCAACCACTGTATTTGTAGCATAGGAGACCTCCTTGATCTTAATCAGTATCTAGAGTCCTAATATATTATTTAAATGCTGTAATAGGGGTTCCCAGATTAATTTGGGCTCCTTTTCCACTGAGAAATCTTCTGATATAAATTTCTATGTTACTATTTTGCTATGTCATGGATTAGCCGAATTTTTCAAAATGTTAAAACATAACAAAACAAAAATCTGGAACTGGTCACGTGCTCAGTTGTTAAAAATCATTCTGACCTAATTCATTATTTCAGAATAAATAATTGCTAGATCATTTGACTCAGAACAGGATACCTAATTATTTTGATACAACAAGCTTATGCACCTCTGGATTTTAACGGTTAGAGTTGCGAATATTAAATGACGAATGGTTTATGGCAAAAGGCATCCATTTGCCCACACCTTCACAGAAGAGCTTTCAAAGCCCGGGTGCGTGCTGTCCAAGGGATATTTATTGCAAACTGCATGTACAGTTTTAAAATGTAGTATCCGCATTAAAAAATGGAACCAGTGGAATGTATTTTAAGAATGCATTTCATTGAATGTTATATACCCCAGATATTACCATATCAGCATGTGGTTCAGTATAGAAATGATTGATGAAACCGATTGCATTATTTTGGTTCTATTTCACACTTAACTAAGCCTTCCCTTGTAGAGAAGCTGCACTTCAGATGGTCCTGAGCTCAGAGGACTTTCTGGCTGCTGCCTCCCACAGGCCAGCTCCTGCTAGTGATCCCAGGTCTGCCTACATTGCCATGGTTTTTAAATGACTTTAAGTGTGGAAGTGACTTTCACGGAATCACTGCATAAATTGCTTATCAAACACACATTTCCTGTATTCTTTGTCTTCCCGTTGTGTGTGATGAGGACTATGTGCACAGTAAACTCTTCCCCACCAGTTAAAGAGGAGCAGAGTTGAGTTTTGACAGTAATAGCAGAAATTTTGTCCAAATAAGATAATCCACTTATAAATATGCTTATGAAGCAATTTCACTGTAACTTTTTTCTCTATGTTTTCTGCAACACAACAGTGAGCTCACCGTAAGATAATTGGTTCTGTTCATGATCATTTCTTGCTAATGCAATAGATCCTCTTCACTATTATTTCCACAACCCAATTTGTTAAAATGTTTTCCTCAAATTGAATCAATTTTATCACAAAATATACATTATATTGAGTAAATTTTAAAAATATGGATAAAAACAGACAAACATTACACCGACACTATCTATAAACTAATACTTCAGTGTATTCCTATCAATTTTCTTTTTTCCATTTTTCTGTATATACAATTATACTAGAAAAAATAACACCCCTGCTTTTCAATAATATATGGTTACATAAAGAGAGTGGGAAGAAATCTTGGGAAGTGATTGATGTTTTTGGCCTTGTTGGTGATTATGGTTTTGATGATAAGTGCATTCTTATCTCCAAATTCATTAAGTTGCATGCATTAAATATGTACAGTTTTTTATAGGTCAATCATACCTCAATGAAGTAGTTTAAATACATATATATCTGTATAAATGAATGTATAATATAAAATATGTTATACATATAGTATATATATAATCTGTACATATATAACAGGGCTAAAACATGTTTACATTTAAAAAGTGTTTATTTATTGGGAGATTAATGAATTTTTTCTTACAGAGCTTTATTTTCTGCTCAGTAACAAACCAGCCATGTAGGAAACATCATTGACTCGTACAGCCACAGAGCTATCATAAACAAAGCTGCGAATCTAAATCTCACTTGACTCTATTACTTATGTCCTCATTTACCTTCATTGGAGTTCACTGGGAAACCAGCCCAGAAGCTTGTAAAGTACTCGAAGGATGATCTACACGTCAAGGACAATTATGTTTGCCTTTCATTTACCCACAATAACAATAACAACAAAAAACCCCACCCTAAATATAATCAGTGTAATGATAGATATTTACTGAGTGGGCTCACATATGTCATTGAATTGGATCCCTCGGCCTCCCAGGGTTGTGTGTGTGAGCCATCGGGACAAGTAGATACAGGTTGGACTCCGTGGTGCCCATCTGAGGTGCCCTTGAGGTGGCCTTGCTGGTAGTAGAGGCTTTGGAGGACATGCACCCCCTGGGGTTTGTCAAAGCCTGAAGGGAGCTGCCTCCCTTCCTCGCAGGGCTCCACCTGAGGGCAGTCCGTATGGAAGATCTGGGTAATGGTGGGCATAAAGACACCTCTACCCCCTGCCTCCTGTCAAGAGAACTCTAAAGGGTTGATCTCAGCTCCTAGGGTGAGGCTTACGGTGCTTCATGGGTCCACTTCCCTCACTCTTACAGATATACTCCCAAAGGCATGTCTGGATAACTCTCCTGAACTCCACCCCCACATCAGCTTCCTAGGGAATCTGATCTCGGATATCATTTAAGAGTCCTGTCAGAACATTAACACCACCAGGACTATCCCCTCCACCTTCCACCAAGGGAATCTCCCTCAACTCTGACAATTTTGCTTTCTCACAAGTTCCTTCTAGAAACCCTCACTGACCAGCACAGTCTGACCTGATTAATCTCTTACTTCTCAGAAATCCCTGCTGGCTTAGGTAGCTCCTAGAGCCCCTCTATGCCACCTGCTATTCTAAAAAATCTATACCTCTCTGTCCACCATCTCAGGATCTGATGCCACCTTAAATGAAAACTCAACAATAGTGTAAAGTTATAAAAACAATATATAAAGAGCATAACAGGTCAGGGCCAGAGAAATATAAATAAGAATCCAAAAGCAAAGCTAGCTGGACAAAAGATGCAAATTTCCGGTTGGAAGTAAGTTCTGGGGATGTAACGCACAGTGTGGCAATTATAGCAAACAGTACTGTATTGTATATTTGATCATTGCTAGTGAGCAGAACTTAAAAGTTCCCATCATAAGAAAACAAAGGGCCCAAAGAAAGGCAAAGCTAAGGAAAAGCTTACAAATGAGCCTTCCATCAAGGAACAGGAGAGCAACACAGAAGCCAAGCAGCTCTTACTATAGGGGAAAAACCCACAAACATCAAGCAAACATCTCCGTTCCTTGGCTCCTCAGTGTTGGCGAATATTTCCTTTCCTTGATTGTGTGTGACAGAAGTTTCTCACCTGAGGTTTTATGTAAGTAACACTGAGAGAGGGAAAGAAAAATATCTTCCAGAATATTTGTATAGTAAATCCCATATCAAGTTTCACATTGCTTTTTATTGAAAAAAAAATTGTGATGTGTTCTTAATGAAAGCTGAATAGAGACGTGAAGTCAACTCAGTGGAGACGCTGTTTTCTGGGCAGTCTGTCAAACTTGGCCTATCTGAAACAGCACAGGACGATAGATGGCATGGGTCCACACCCCCTGCTGCCCCACCAGGGGCCTAGCTGAGACGCCCATCGTGACTTTGATGCTGAATAAGCCAGTTAAACGTCCTTCAGGTGTCATCTCCCTAACTTTTTTGATAACCATACATATCAAACAGCTTTCATGACTATGGAATGATCGGAAAGACTGAGTTAGTACGTAGGTAACCCCCCAGGCGGAATTCAACATACGATGGTTATTATGATCATGAGTCACACATTTTTTGGTTTCACCTGTTATTCTGTAAAGACCCAGGTGGCAGACAAGTACAACAGTTTTCTTGGAGGAGAATCTGAATGTAAAAAAGCTAAACCAATAGTAATAAATAATCCAGCCACGTATATAGAAGAGAAATCCACCTCATTACATCTGTTCTCACTACTGATGTAAGTTACGTTTCACCCTACCCTTTGCCACACGTTCCCCTTTCCTGTTTTACTTTCTTATACGACATACATTCACACATATAGTATATGAATAAGCCACGAGCAAAACGTAACTGTATTTGGTATTTTCACTCTCCCAGGCACCCGCCCATGTATTTGAAGAGGTTTTGTTGTTGTTGTTTAGATTCAGGCTGTGAAGCTGTTTCCACAAAGAAGGTTCAAGATGATCAAGTCTGCCTTAAGGCTGAAAACACATGTCCACTACTTCCCTAATCACCATGCTCTGCCGAGTCCAAGCTCTTCCATTACACAATAGCCATTGGGAAATAAACCTAAAATGTCCACCGTGATCCTCAGGAAGTGACTGCATTTCTTTTTCCTGTAACCTCTAACTCTGAAAGAAATACAAAGCCTTAGAGTGAAAACAAGAAATGGGCTCTCTAGCTTCTGTTTCCCTGGCCCTTCTGAGCTAACTCAAAAGTACAGAAAAACTCATAGTGAGCCAGAAAGTAGATATGTATGCAAAAAGAAGTTTAGAGCGTCTGCTACATCTTCAACAATATTCTATATGCCTCACTGGGAGTAAACTGGAATAATAATAATAGGCATGTGCGGATAAGAGACATCATTTACTATTTGCAATTAGTTTTCTCCACAAATAATGTATTAGATCTAGAAGACACTTTCTCACTATTATTTTCCAGTTTGATATGGAAAGGCAAGAGCCTGTGGACACTTATAAAAATATGGCTAGAAAGCTTAAATTAAAGAGTTTGGGTTTCTTCAGTATTGAAAATGTTCTCAACATGAATAAATGAAATATTTTTTAAAAAAGGAAACACAATTGTGCTTTTTCTAAAAATATGTTGGGGACAAGGTCTTAGTTTCCAATAAATAGGTGATTTAGCACTTGGATTTATCAATTCATTAATTAACTCAACAATAGTCATCATTGAGTTCTCTTAAGTACAAACAATGGGAATCCATCAAAAAGTTTGATTAGATTGATAACATGAGAGCAATGTCTTGGGGGTTCAGTCATGAGTTAGTCACCCTGGTCCAGGTTGGCATGGCTTAACCTTGGAGCAATTTAATCTTAGTGGTAAGAAAGTATTAAGAAAAAAAACAACCAAATATGAGTCAAAGACATTTTTTTTAAAGATTTTACTTATTTATTCATGAAACACAGAGAGAGAGAGAGAGAGAGGCAGACAGAAACATAGGCAGAGGGAGAAACAGGCTCCATGCAGGGAGCCCGATGCGGAACTCGATTCCAGGACCCCCGGGGTCACACCCTGGGCTGAAGAGAGATGCTCAACTGCTGAGCCACCCGGGCGTCCCTTAAAAGACATTTTGAAGGAGAATCCAAATGAGCATATTATGTCATTTTACATACAAAACACAAGAGCAAGAGTCAAAATGGTGGAACTACAGACAATCAGAAAAATTATGAACCATTTGATAGACTTGAATGGCAGGTTTCTGACACTTTCAGAGACGTGACAATTGAAATGACAGAAAATCCAAAAGTCCTATCCAACAGGAAATAAAGATAGATATATAAAACAGCAGGATAACAATAATTTGGATGCTGATAAAATAAGCATAAGAGCTCAACTCATCAGAACCAAGTTTTCTAGGAGATGGTGAGACCTTCGGGGGGTGTCCTTGATTCCAGCAGAGGGAAAGAAATAATAACCACAAAGGAAAAGTCAATATGATAGAGTGTCATGTGACAAAAAGAAGAAAATGTTTACAAACTGAAGGCAAGGCTGTAAATATGGTCCTGCAGGTGGATAAACAAAGAGGACTGAGGGAGTGGATCCCGATTTTGTGTGTGATTTTTTGTTTGTCTTAGACTAGTTGGAATATGAAAGTTGAATCCACAGCCAACATGTGTGGGACTGTGTTTTAGAAAGAACGTAGAGTTCAGTTTGTACCTTCCTCAGTTTCTGCCTTCTTTATTCTGCAGCAGCGTAACTTCCAGCCATTCTCTTCTCCTGGTTAAGCTTCATTTCCTTCTCAGAAAAGTGCAATTCTGGGCCCCGTTTACCAGCATCTTGATGATGAGTAACGTGCCCAGGATGGCGTTTGGTCATGATTTGGAATCCATCGAAAATAGCTATTTGATCACTGCCACTAGGCATAAACTTTTAATGCAATATAATATTCATATTTCATGTTTCTAAATATGATATATATATATATTTTTTTCTCTATGTCGAAGTTCATTCACAGCCTTCAAAGAAAGTCTTCAGCTGAACAGATGGATTTTACTACTTTTGTGACTGAATTTATTATTTGCTTTCTCTTAAAAAAATTGAAAACATATTAAGCATGTTCCATGTGCTAGGAACATTTGAGCAGGGAAATAAATCTCCACCATCCTCTGGCTTAGAAGAGATAAAGAAATATAATTCAATTATTAAAACAGGAAATGATAATATGGTGAACAAGTACTGAAGTGGAGTGGGGGTGGGGGGGGGTAGAATTTCACCTCCAGAAAGGAAGTTACTGTTGCACTGGGGCTAGGTCTTCAAGGTGGAATTATTTGTGAGAGGAGCAAGAAGATCAGAGGAGAAGCTGGCAAAGCACATATGATGGTGCAGCCTGAAAGACGTGCTCTCCCTGGAGAAGGAGAGTTCTCATGGTTACATGTAAGGTTCGTGAGTGCCAGCAATGAGAAGTCAGGTGAGAAAGATGGTTCTGGATTGTTGAGAAGTCTGGTATGCCTGGTGAGAAGTGTGGGCTTGGAAGGAGTAGGATGGTGAGCCAAAAGCGTTTGGAAGCATGAAGAGCAACATGGTCCTAGCTGAGTTTTGCAAGTGGCCTAAGGGCTGCCTAGGACATCAGTGCTGTAGATGCGAAATCTGTGCTCCTCAACATTAATTTGTTGAAACTCGGTCCCCAAGGTGATGGGAGCAGGACGTGGGGCCTCCGGAGGCAGTGAAGTCATGAAGGTAGAGCCACATGATGGGATTACTGTCCTTTGTGGTGTCTATTAAATGCTCCCTAATCCCCTTCCTCCACATGAGAACACAGCCAGAAGATGCTGCCCATGAGCTACCCTGAAAGGGGGCTCACACTGGACACCTGGTGCCTTGATCTGGGGCTTCCAGCCTCTAGAACTGTGAGAAATAAATCATCCTTTATAAACCACTCAGTCGGTGCTACTTTGCTATTACAGAAAGAGCTAAGAGGATCAGAAAAACTTGAGAGGACAGAGGGTGGAGGAGAAAGATACACAAGAGTGTGTGTGTGTATGTGTGTGTGTGTGTGTGTGTGTGTGTGTGTGTGAGAGAGAGAGAGAGAGAGAGAGAGAGAGAGAAAGAGAGAGAGAGAGAGAGAAAGGGAAACCCTTCAAGAGCAATCAGTGGAAGTGCATGGGAAGAAGCCTGTTCCCACCCCTCCCACCCTTGTCATTCTAACACATGGTAAATTCCTCATGGTCCCTCGAAGGGGGCCCTCAGCGCTAGTCCCCTTTCCCTCGTCTTGGACAAGCTACTTACCCCCATAAGCTTCACTCTGCTCATCCACACAACAAATACAAAAACAGCATCTATCGTTTCAGGCTGCGGGGAGGATTAAATGAGATAAAGCAGCACATACCACCTCCCATTACACATTGGATGGATAAAAACTATCATTTCGTTCCGAGACATCCATCACTATATTTGAAGACAAATTCTGGTCTTTGGTTAGCCAGCAGCGTCATTGCCACTGACGTTTCCTCTGCCGTAACAGCCCCAAAGTGTGGCTCAGGGTCTTAGGAGAAGGGTATGGTCTGGTTATCTGCACGTAGTCCCTCAAGTTGTGTTTCCAGGACCCCATCCCACCCATTCTTTCTCTGTCCCCTGACATTCTCTCATGATCATCCTACAGCCTCTCGCTTTTATCTTTGCAAGGGGGAAATCGAAGACACACACGGCTCCTAGCCTTGCAGGTAGAACTTCTCCCTGTGGAGAAAAATCTTATTTTACCTTCAGAGTTTATCTATTTCAGAGAAAATGTGGCACATAAATGTCTCCCTCTCCTTTGCTCTATTACTTGTTTCTAGAATTTCACACATGTGTTTAATTCACTTTGGTTTCAATCTATGCATGTAGGCACAGGGGTTTTAACTTTGAGTTGCAAATTGGTAGTCACATTTTACCAAAGATTGCTCTCATTACCTAAGGTAGCACATAAAGCATCGTGGAACAATAGGTCACATGTTCAGTCAATACCTATGACCTTACAGAAGTTCATAGCTTTTATGTGGCCTTTTTTCGAGAAAATAAAAAAGGTCATGCTGAGAGATGCATAAGGCAATAGGAAACAAAGCGGGAAACGGTTGTTTTAAATGGTCATAAATGGAATTTGTACAGTCAAGACAAATGCAGAGTCATACGTGGGGAGAAAAACATTTAAGATATGATAGGATTGTTTATGGCAGAGTAAAAACTACTAGGAGCAAAGACCTCGAAGACACAAATTTATTCTCTCACCTTAACAGATGGCATGAAATGAGAATTTCTAAAATTTTTTTTTTTAGATAGTAAAATGCCTCCTTACAGGTACAGACTCACAGACTTTAATACATCTAGATGGTTTATATTATTTACTAAGCAGTTACTTAAGAAATCATTAAAATGAAATGTTTAAAGTGAAATTTTTAGCTTACTAAATTGGAAATTATTGCATTGGGATTATTAAAGTGAAACCCCTAACACTAATAAATCCTAGGAACACATCACTTTTTCTTGTGTAGGAGATCAGTGGCATATTCCTGAGTAAACAACCATGATTTTAGAGGTCTAGAGGAAAATCAAACTTTAATGAACTAGAGTGGCAACCACAAGTCATCAGTCACTAATGGTTCTTGGATTTCCTTTTGCAAAAGGGTTTTAAGCTTATTTCCATGGGCCGGTGCCAAATATGCTCCTAAACACTCTCTGAATGTATGGATCGTTTACTCTATCAAGGACTATTTGGTAACTTTGCTGGGCATTTAAAAGCCTTTTATATTTAATCCCAGATTTTACTGAACTTCAATGTTGAACTAAGAATTGCCTTGGCATAATTCCATATTAAAATTTTTTAAATGTTCTAGCACATTCCCTCCAAGGACAGGTGATATTTAACCTCTTACTTTAGCTAATGGAGTTTTCAGATTTATTAAGATTCTTCTAATCTGCAGCAATCCATAGGTTTTGCTTTCTATTATGATTTATGGCTCTTGATAATATTAAATGTGGTGGCGAACTTAGGGAGCAAAGCAAGTTGAAAACTGTACACATACACGCATAGCTTTAGGGTCAGGTGACCTGTAGCAAAGGCAAAATATTAATTAGCGTCAGTAGCTTATTACTTAGCGGAAGAACTGTACTGAGTTGAGGACGCTGGATTGCCATGGGTGTCAGCAGGAGGCGTCTTCAGAGTAACAGAATCAGAGTTTTCTTGATTATCAGTCCAAACAGGACAAATGCATATGTACGTGTTTACAGCGGTGAAGATAAGACAGGGGTCTTAGCTTTTTAATAATTAAGCCAAAATGAAATTGGATTCCCTATACAATCCATTTTTTTTTCTGAACATCCATTTGCATCTCCAATTCAGGTAGAGAGCTTGCATTACCTACACCGTTGTATGTTAGACCAAATAGAACTTGAAAATCCTGAGACATGGCAGCTAACAAATGATTTAGGGTGAAAACACTGTGATTTTTCCCCACTGAGCCCTCTTGGATTTCTGAGCTAAGAATACTGTGGTCTTTTCCTTGATAAAGGCATCATCATTAGCAATAACAAAGATAATGAGAAGTGACACTAATATGAGGCCAATCACTAGTCTCCATATTTTTACTCTTACTTGCGTCAAGATTATTATATTGCTGTATCAAATAGAGTGCTACTTCCTGGGTTTCAGATTCTCAAACTAAGGAAAGGAACAGAAAACCAGGCATCTTCCTAATGGGTAGTTCCACGACACCTGCTATTTGCTGTCTCTGAACTGAACTGTGGTTGGGTCACATGGTTCTGCTCGTGTTTTAGGGACACTGCAGATGTGCTTGTCTATACACATGCCCAAACTCACCTAGAGATCATTCATAAATTCTAAGCAACTCACTTTGGTGTCTTAATATCAAGAAAAACAAATTTCCATCTAAGATGAGCTCTACATTCTTGTAAAGGAGAGATTCTTATTTGCTTCAGTGCTTTTTAAATTGTTTTGTTGATTGCTTGAGTTATTTTTTCTTGTTTCCATTAAAGAGAAAGCAATTTGAGTATCTCATCCATGGGCAAGGTGACTCAGTAGAAAAATACTGTGATGAGGATATTACTTAGCTGCAGCTCCATTGCCTGAGTATCGTGAAGAAGGGCTTTCATCAATACTCTGTCACCAGCAGGGTAGAGGCACAGCTGAACCCTGTGTTTTTACTCATATTCTATGTCAAGGTTGGAAGATGGATAACTTGACTCACTGAAAAAAAATATATCAGCATGACATGGAGTGTAGAAAGCAGAGCATCTGGTAGGTTCAGTGAGAAATCACTGGTTTGTCATTGATTGTTCTTCTCTCAGAGCAACACCAAATACCCGGTGTGTGTTATGATAGAATAAGCCTGAGCACTCCATGAGTAGAGACATTTACAAATGACGCTCTGGGGAGGGGTTGGGGGAGGGCTTGGATTCTATATTTACCTTTTATTACGTTTTAAACAACATTTGGTGTGCTTGGACCGTAGCACCACGGTGTCCCCTTCATCAGAGACCAGGATGATGGTTGGTGGAAGCCCTGTGTCACAACGCTTGCAAAATAAATCGCTGAACATAGCATAAAAGGACTGTAAAGATGCTAACTTTGGAAGAAATATCTTGTAAAAGACCCAATCTTTAGATAATGTAGTAGATGACAGAGAATCTAATCACCACGCTGAACTCAGAAGTTAAAACATGTGCAAATGCAGATGGCTGGCTTTGAGCTGTAAGATACAGGTCCACATCGGAGGACATTCTCTCCCCTTCTTCCCTGCCTCATTTTTCTCTGACACCCATATCACCATTGGACATACTACGGATGTTTCCTATGTGCCTTGGGAGGCTCTTTGCCTCCCCCAGAGCGACTTTATCCTGAAACAGGAACTAGCAGGTGTGGGGGTATATTCATGAAATGAAGGGATGAACGGGTCACTGCATGAATGGAGCATGTTCTGTTCTGATGGCACAATAGCGCTTGTTGTCATTGTTTCCCAGCACTGTCGATGAAGAAAGGCAGGTATCATCTAGGAGGCAAGGATGCAAGAATGTGAGAAAAGGTGGATGACCAAACTCCCACTTCCTTGGAGCAGCACCTAGAAGCCTCTATCACCCTCAGAACTGGGTTCTGCCCAGGGTAATAAGGCAGCTCGAGCCACAGGCCGAGTGGTGGCCTGTGGGGGGGCAAGGGCATCAACCTTAGCTGCTTCCACATGCTGGCCTCTGGCCAGCTCCCTGATCCAGAAGGCTCGATGGTACTCCCTCCGTCTGATTTGGAACTGTTTTTGAATCATGAGCGTCGACCTTATCGCCTTAGTGAAGTTACTATCTGTGATGCCCTCCAAGAGTGGGTATGCATTGGCCCCACCAACTCAGGGAATGTGCTCAGCAACAGATAAATGAGTGGCGTGGAGTGAACTTTGAGAGTGTTTCTGTGTTGCTCTGGTTGGATTTTATAATTATTCAAACAACTGTAATGGACAATCTGCTTAAGCTTTAGAAGAGATCACATTACTTCATTCTCACGTGGCCAAGTCTTTTATGTTCCTTGATAAGAAAATTAGGCCTTTTTGATGGCCTCGTCTCTGATGAAGAAGACACAAGTCAGTCATTTTTACAAGAGCCTGACATTGTAGTGAGTAACAGTCTTGTCTTGTCTGTAAAAGCAAATGCTTCCTTTGCCTTAAAATGAGACTTGAGGGATAATGAAAAGATCTCATAACTTAAAAATGCAATCCTGAGTCCCCTCCAAAGTGCCTGCAGCTTCTACCTTAGTGAATTCCTTCCGCAAAGGCATCAGTGCCCAAGACTAGTAACATGACACTGAAGCATGTCAGTCGTAGTTTTAGATGATTCAGTTGGGAAAGTGGAGTTTGGAATCCAGACAAAGAACTTTGTCTAAGAAGGTGCCTAAGCTCAGAAATTGGACACAAAGCTCAGAAATTGGTCAGTGTGATGGTAGGGCAAGGACTGTGGAAGTCACTAGTTTCTGGCAGCAAGAGGAGACAGTCACAAAATCCTCTTAATAAAAATAATCCTCTTTTTTTTTACAATATTTTATACTCCATAAGGTTATTTTGCGTGAACTACCAGAGCGACTTTATCCTGAAACAGGAAAAAAGAGGAATAATCCTTTTTTTTTTTTTTTACAATATTTTATACTCCATAAGGTTATTTTGCGTGAACTAGTAACAAGTGAACACATCTTGTTTCCATCTAAGATGAGCTCTACATTCTTGTAAAGGAGAGATTCTTATTTGCTTCAGTGCTTTTTAAATTGTTTTGTTGATTGCTTGAGTTATTTTTTTGTGTGAACACAGTCACAAGACTGTGATGTCCACTGGTTCTTAGACAGTTGTGGCAGATGGACAGTCGAGATTTCACTGTGACTTTCTTACTATTGTTAGCATTTTACAGATGAGATAGTGGTTGGTCAAGGATGCTAGACCACCTTGGTCACAGGGAAGGAAGCAGCTGAGCACTTCTCTAGTGGAAGCTGCTTGAAAGCCCCTCATGGAGGAGATTTTTAATTGTCTTTACATCCCCCCAGCACTCGCTATGCCTAGTGTCTCAATCTATATATATATAGGAATTCCAAAATTCATTTTTGTATACATTTAAGTGTGTCTGAAAATGCACTGCACTTTGAAGTGCAGTAAAATAGCATTAGTCCCAGTAGATAACATTTATAAAGGCATAGATTGTGAGTTTTCTTTTTATTCTTTTTATTCTTCTTTTCTTTTTATTCTTTCTTTCTTTTTTTTTTTTTTGGATAGCCCTAGCACCTAAGAAATACATGATTTAAATAAATGAGTGGATACTCAAATGAGCAAGTAAAAGCATGAATGGGCTTTTAAGCAACACGAACACAGAAAAGGACCATACACCACACTAGCAAATAGTACCTCATGAATATTTATATACTATGAGCATTATATATTCACATTTAATATTTGTTAAAGATTCCATACTGCCTATTAATTCATTCTTAACAAAATTACATTGCATTCCTACCTTTTAGAAATAAAACCAGAATAAAATCCATTAGGGTACAGTGGTATTATTAAAAACTTAAAAAAAGCTTTAATTTTTCTTCTTAGATAAGAAAAAGACAAAAATGATTCTGTCGCAGAGCCTAAAATTGCTAAGAAAATTAAATATCTATGATGTTTGTAGGCATATGAAATTAAAACTTCATTGATTAGACATCATCTATGGAGTGAAATCTAATTTTAAAAGTATGAATTTTAGTTACATTTTGGTATGGAATTTTTATGACTTTTTCAATATTTTACTTACCAAAAATAGTTTCTGTTTACACAAAAAAGGAAAGTTATTGGTGGATTGGCTCAGTTTAATAGCAGTTTATTGTGAAAGACTTTTACTTTTTAACCGTATCCTCTAACTGTATGATTTGAAATGGTTGAAGGATACTTTTATCAAACTTAAATTTGAAATCCTATACATATTGAATGATTAAGATTATATTTAATAAATTTGGTTCAACTTTACTTCCTAGAAATATTAAATTAGGAAAATATTTTCTTAAAAATGTGCTATATTCTTTTTTTTTAATTCATGAGAGCTTATCCATGAATATGTTCTATAAGATTTCTGTGAGCAAGAATCCTACTTTTGCTTCCTAATTGACATAATGATTATGATGAAAACATAGCTGAGTAAAGAATTACACTAAAAAAATATTTGACTAAAAAAATTTAAAAAAATATAAAAATATAAAAAATAAAATAAAATAATAAAATAAAATAAATAAAAATAATAAAAATATAAAAAATAATAAAATAAAAAAATATTTGACAAGGTCCCGTGAGTAATAGAATAATACTATTGTTGGAAGTGCTCTTATGAAAAGCGGCATATTTTTGCCACTGCCAACTATGGGTGTTAACTTTACTGTTTTCTTACAAATCATGGAGCTAGCCATTCTGAGTACAGATGGAAAACTTATGTGTTATCATCACCAAAAAAAAATCTACACAAAAGAAATACAGTCCCTCACTCCTACAGAGCATTTCTTGTGTTAGAGAAGAGGTGCAGCACGGACATGCTGTGCTCAGTGCAGTTTGGACCTGGTGGATATATTTGAGGAGGGTCGGCCTGAAATCTGCGGTCATAGGAGGTGTCCTCAGTGGGACTCAAGTGGGTAGTGAGCAAATAAACAAATCAAGGAGAGCGGTGGACAAAGAAATGTCAAAGCAGAGAGGCTGAGGCATAGCCCTTGAGAAGTGCTCTATGAATAGGGTGCCCCCTGGACCACCTCAACACCCTCCCAGGTGACCCTCAGGCAGGTCCAGCCTTGGGTCTGGTCTGAAACGCTAGGTGTAGAGACTAGGAACTTGCCTTCACCGAGCATCGTCTCTCTGTGAGGCACTGAGTTGTCATTACTCATCACTATGTCACTCAAACACCCAACAAGCTCCATATGGAGCTGGACACAAGGCTTCCCTGGTCCACCCAGGTGGATGTCGGCTCCCAAACCTCACTTCAGGCATGTGTGTTTTCCAGCCCATGTTCCTGGAATCATTCTATGGGCATGGGAAGAGGGAAAGGCTGCGGTGGGTGAACTTCTGTCTTAATCCTCCTGACTTGGTAAAGAAAGAGCTGAAAGGATTATTTGAGCAGACAGGAAATGTGGGGCTGGACAGAGAGAAGCTTGGGCCCTGCAGCTGTTTCTTTGAGATAACTGTTTATAATCCTTGAGAGCATCAAAGGCCCACAGTAGAGATGCTCTCTACCAAACATTTCGTGTCCAGAGAAAAATTCTTTCATACATCAAGACATGTAGGTCAGAAGACAGCTTTGACTCATATTAACTAGACTCACAAATGTTTAATGCATAAGCCAGAAAGGCAGTTTATAAAATGCTAATAACATATGACAGTCCCTGGGAATGGCCCAGTGATTAATCTTTGTAGTTAATCATGACTGAGTCTGGCTGGTGGGTTATGAGTTCCTGGTACTTCCATCCTGAATAGGTCAGTTAGAAGCACTCCCTATGGCCATTCTTGACACACTCACATGCCTTCTTGCTTTGGGGATAGCTTTCCTGGGTTTCAGGCTGAGAATTTCCATTGCTGTGCATTTATTTTTGTTTGCCTGCTTGTTTCCTGTCCATGTAATTGTCAGCATTATAATAGACACATATAGACCTGAGGATTTTCTTGGACTGGGATTTGGGTCAAATTCCTCATATGTTTTAAAATATATTATGTCTAGAAGAATGTGATGTCCTCCATAAGTTTGACTAATTTTTTTGGTAAATGTATTCTCAGAGAGTAATTCTTTTTTTTTTTTTTTAGAGAGTAATTCTTTCTTTAGGTTTTAGAGGTACCACTTATTGACTCAAAATAGTATTAATGTAATAATTAATGTAATAAAAGACTAAACAAAACCCTTCTGAAAATATGTGTAAATCCCAAAACATGGGGACATCTGCAGTTGGTTAGAGGAATCTATTTCTCTCCTTTAGTCTTTGAGAATGCAGTTTCTAGCACAACTTGTACATTTCATAATTTATTTTCAGATTTACTTAGGCAGTTCTTTTTTTTTTAAGTCTATTTGAGAGACAGGTAGCAAGAGAGAGCATGAGCGGGGAGGAGAGGGAGAAGCAGTTTCCCTCAGAACAGGGAGCCCGACTGCAGTTTTAGTCCCAGGACCCCGAGATCATGACCTGAGCCAAAGACAGACACTTACCTGACTGAGCCATGCAGGCACCTCCACTTAAGCAGCTGTGATAGACACATATCCTTTTATAAAAATCAAGCACATGAGATTAGGATAATTAAAAATGGCCTTATCAAAATGATCTACAGGAGAACCTCAGGGGACCCTGAGATCATGACCTGAGCAGAAGGCAGACCCTTCACCTATCAAGCCACCTAGGCACCCCCATTTTTCAACATTTCATCACTATGAATAGCAAGATTCTATCTCCTGGGCATTTATTATTTAAGGGATCTTGTGGCAGGAACAATAGTTTGCTTACAACCCATCAAAGAAGAAGAGCAAAGAAATAGTATGGTCTGAGAGAGAAATGCCAAACTTTTGAATTACAATAATGATACTCAGTGTGAAGTAATGAGTTAATAAAATCCAACAGTGATGCTTATCTCTAAGCCTAATTATTGGGAGAATAATGAATCATGTGTATATCACTAGAGATTTGGGGTAGGAGATGCCTTCTCACAATTCTATAAATGTCTAGTGCGCTTGAAGGAGATGCATATACACAGAGAGATAGTGACCTATCCCTGGGACGAGGGGGGAATAATAGGATGGAGTTTGCAAGGGATGGAAGGTTTTTATTCTGTCAATCTTAAACATCAATCACAAACTTGTTTAAGCTGGGTAATGGATTATTGGGTTCTCGTAAGTTATTCTGTATGTTTCTTTATGCTTATTTTTTATTACAGAACATCATAAATGGGGATATGATTAATGCATTCTAGTAAGATTTTTATTATGTCTTTTCCAAAACTTTGTATTTAAAATGAAGAGCTTTAGCTATTGGGAAAACATTTAAAAAGCATGATGTCTCCAGGTGGGCAGTTCATTAAAGCTCGTCCAGTGCCCTGGTCCATCCTACAGGCTACAGTGGAGGGTCCTGCGCCTGTCCTGAGCATATACCCAAGAGAAGACATGACTCATGAAGAGGTGGTTGTTCTCTCTTGGAACAGCTAGAGAGCTCTTCATCTTCACCATGGTTACATCTTCCTATACCTTCCATCATTTGGTGCTTGCTTTGCTATCAAAACCACAATGAACAGGAGTCAAATATATATATATATATATTTCAATTTTCAATTTTTATTTTTATTTTTTAGAGGGAGGGAGGGAGGGAGGGAGGGGGAGAGTAAGAGAAGAATAGAGAGAATCTTAAGCAGACTCCATGCCCAGCACAGAGTCCAACACGGCGCTCAATCTCACGACATGGAGATCATGACCTGAGCTGAAAGCAAGAGTCAGATGCCTAACCAACTGAATCACCTAGGCGCCCCCAAAATATATATTTTCAAACCATGATAATCTTTCAAGTATTTGGAAACAGAAAGTTTCCTTCTGTCATTTGCTGCCCTCCTTTCCTCTGAGCGCTCCCCACTGCTGACTCCATCCAATGCTTCAGAAATAAGGTAACCAATGCATGGCAGAGAGAGGCTGCTACTTCTTCATTCTAAACTGTATTTCTACAACAAAGCCTTGCGTAAAAATAGCTTTTTCTGATTACTACATCCTAACATTAGCTCATATTGAAGTGTTTTTTTGGTTTCTTTTTTTTTAAATTAAAAACTCTATACCTTTTGCCAACTTCTTTTGAAGCCAGATCTTTCCCATCGTGCTATTTGCAAAATGGTGTAGTTGTTACTGAGTCATTTTTATTTTGAGTGCATAGGTGTAAACTTAACCACAGAAATTCTTACTATTCCGTGTACTCGAGCTCATTGCATTAGCCTAACAAAAAAATTGGCGGGGGTGGGGATTCAGACATGTCCTTCTAAACAGATTCATAATCCCTCCTTTCCCTTCATGGAAAAAGGATTTCCTTCTGGTATGGTCTAGATGAAGTATGAATGTTTTAATTCAAAACAAGTCTGAAAAAAAATGGGTCTTCCCCCCATGAATCATTATATGCAACATTTCATTTCTCCACATCTCATAGAACTGTCTTAAGGCGTGGTAGTTGTAGAAGACCTGGTGCACATATCAGTGCTCGTAGACAAGAGGTAATGAAGAGGCTATGGGAAGGGATTGTCTGAACTTGCAGGGAAGAAATGACCTGGTGGCCGACGGCACAGGAGACAGGAAGAGATGGTAAATCAAGAAGCCAATTTATTTGTTTCATATCTAAGTATAATGTGTATTGCTTGGTTGTTCATTATATTTTATAAAGTGAGGGAAAAGACAAAATGGGTCTTCAGTCCGAACAGACACTAAAATAATATATTGTTCAGACCATTTTCAAACCATTTAACTATAGAGTAAACTATGCTGATATTTCAATAATACAACAGATTAAGTAATTTCAAGACTGAGATTTTCCCTCACATAAAGTAAACCTGAACTCTGTATTTTAGGCTCTGCAGTATGATCCAAAGATCAATGCTTTAATTATTGACAGGTTTCTTTCATTTTGACAGATAAAATTAATTTTTTTCTCATTAAAATATTTAAGAAAAATAGACTGGTGTGAGACCCATAACTCTAAGAAAACCAATTGAATTTTAGATAACAAGGAAAAATGACATAGTTGATATATAATTATCCAACACTCTGAAAGATAGAGTTAATTTTCTACTTCTGAATATTTTAAATCGATTGGGGTGTTTTATTGTAAATGTACCAGACAGCTGAATAACGACAGCATACAACAAGTCATCTCCCTTCTTGCTAAATTTCGACTTTAGAGTAACATGGTCAATACCTTTTTGATCCTAGGGGAGGAAATATTAGTCTTCTCAGAGGTGGGTTTACTCCACCTACAGTACTAAGCCGGCCTCTAGGAGTGTGATCTCATGGTCATATATTTTTGTAAAATGTGAGATATTAAGATATTAAAACTACAAATGGTTAGGACCACCGTCTCTTTCCATTTGACTTCTCCATCACTGTCTACCTACACTGAGGGGTGAAGTGCATTTTGAGGACATGGCTAAGAGAAATTCAGCCAGGGATATGTTGTCTGTCCTTCCTGAGAATGATTTACGGTATTTTCAGTTGTATCATGCATAATTAAGGTTCTGTTAGCTCTCCTGTGTAGCAGAGGCTCCTGGGAATCCTCGTACTTGGTGCTGTAACACGAATGCACAGAGCCTGAGATGGTCTGGAAGTGCGAATGGGTCCTCTGGGACCTGAGACCTCAAGCCCATGAGGATAGAAGTGTCTGACGTATACGGGGCCAGAAGGGAGGCTCTGGGAAAGATGTGCAATCAATCATCGGACTTGTGAATGATACATGGAGGGTAAAGTCCTTGTTGAAACCTATTGAGGCTGTCAGAACTACACTTGGTTACGCATATATAGGCCTACAAATGTAACTTTCTCTTTTTTATCTATTTGTGATGGCATCTTTGATAACTCTCAAATATGAATAATGATGCCTATGATAAGTCACAACTATGCCATTGGATTTGCAATTTGGGAAGAGGATTTAGGACATTTCAGTAAATCAAACGGTAAATTATCATCCTGTGGGTGTTGTGAGTGTTTACGGGAGGTACCACTCACTTTCTCATCTGTCTACTTAAACACGTTTATCAAATAACAAAAGTCAAATGCAATCAAGTGTGGTAAAGATTAGTGTTGAAATCAATGGGAATTATTTTGCCATAGAGAAGCAAATAACGAAGGTCAATCATACAAAATAAGCTATTCCTTAAGAGGAAGAGATACATTTTGAATAGAAGTAATTAGTTGGCTCTTGTCTTGTTTGGTAAGAAATTAATGAGGAGGACTGAATTACCTATTTGAAAAAAGATTTAATTCTTGCTGACTTAACTCAAAACACTCACATCAAGAATAGCATAAGACTTAGAATACAACACTACAATACAGATATCAGCCAAAATGTAATTTATAGGTGTCAATCCAAAGAGTATTTTTTATTAATAATTCCACAGACAAGTTTGAAAAAGCCTTAGGACTTACCGATCATGCATAGAAGTAACCTGTTAGAAATCTTCCCAAATTTGATCATATATAAATATCATATGACATGAACAATAGCTACCTATATAGCTGGACAAAACTTTCTATTAATAATTATTTATTTAAAAGATTAATCTACCATGGGAAGGAGAAAAGTCTAGGTGACCTATTTTTCCATAAACAATAAGAGTTTTCATACGAAGGTATAATGAAAGGATATGCAGACAAAAAATAGATAAAAAGGAATTATAAGGATGCATCAGGTAGTTAATTAATAAAAAATATAGTTTTCCTGAAATTTGCCATGTCTTTGAAATTCACTTTTTTAAAAAGGCTAGAATATGTTTTGATTAGTTCCATCATTTTAAATTATGGCTTTTGTACCTATTTTTTTGGAAAGTTGCTACAAAATTTATTCTCCCGTATTTAGAATCACGACTTTAAAAATTGATAGGCATTACATATATACATACAAATATACATGTATAATCAATATAATATATTCATTATATTACATAACTGTATTACATAAATTGGCCTCTCCTCTCTCACACACACATATTCTATACATGTAGACACGCACAAACACACGTAGGTGCATGCATGCTCACACATACAAATAAAATAAGTTTCACACAATATTTGCCATTGATACATGAGCTGGACTTTGATATCGTCTATCCTGTGCTATTCTAGTGCATACTTTAAAAAAATTGCTGCTGAGTATCTCTTAAAAAGATTTTGAGACTGTATTAGTTAAGGTAAAATTTAAAACCCTGTAATAAAGCCCTTCAAAAATACAGATTTTTTTTAAAAAGAGAACAGTGCGTTAAGGAGCCTCATACTCCACTGGTTCCCGGGAGTGAAAGCAGTGAGAGGTCACTTCTACCCTCTGCTCTGCCTGCAGCTGGGCCACAGAACGGGGTGCTCTGAAGCTAGTGTGCATGAAGTACTTCCCTTGCAGGACGGGGCAGCTCACGGTGGGAAGGAGCCTGGCCCTGAGGCGTTGTCAGAGTTCTGGGCTGATGTAGGGGACTTCCAAGGAACAGAGGGCCAGGGAAAGGTCCCTCTGGGAAGGGTTGGGACGACCTGTGGGAGACAGACAGAGGGCAAAGCCTGCCTTCGCACCCTTGCAGGAGGAGGAGCAAAGACTTCAAAGAAATGAACGGGGAGTGGTGGGGGGATAGTCAGTCCCAGGCCCGGAGGGACAGGACGAGATGCAGCAGCACCAGCTCTTCCCAGGCTGGACACAGACCCACTGTCCCCTGGCTGACTGTGTCCTCTGACTTCCACTGTGCCCTTGAGTGATGGGTCTGGAGGAGACCTATTCTCCTTGAGAGATTAAAAAAAAAAAATCTCAGAAGACTGATGTTGACTTTTTCCAATTTTTGGAATTGAATCACAGTATAGAAAAACATTTTTGTTTATTTCATCAATCAAAAAAATTGTTTTTTTGTTTTGTTTTTTTTTTTTTGGATTTTGGTTTTCAATTTCAGGTAGGCCATATTCATGTGTCCTCATCTGTTAATCTTCTAGAGGGTGAGGCTGTTTAATATATAAAAGCACTAAATAGGTAATCTGGCCAGAGGTAAACATTAGTGAAGCTCATACTTAGGTAAAATTTCCCCAGTAAATACCTGGTGTTCCCACCTACGTGTACCCTCTGCTATTCTGCAGGAGCTCCGAGTGAAATCCGCTTTTCTATGATTATAAGCCTGAACATGACAGTCTCAGGAACATAGAATTACTTGACCTGACATGTTATTGAACGGATATGGGAACCTAAATGAAGTATATTAAGTGCCTGCGTTCACATGCATGTGTGTGTGTGTGTGTGTGTGTGTGTTCATTGTGTTTGCAAAGAACCGTACCTCGGTCACTCAATTGTGTGTAACTGTTAACTTGGTTTAACTTGGAACACTCAAAATTATTTCTGCAAGAGAAAAGGAATTTTTCAAACTCATCGAATCTTTGGGTAGGACAATAATAGATCATTGTTGTGGGTAAATATATTACGCGCGGTCCCCACGTACTCAAGGAAACAGCACGTTTTTCCTATTCTAGATCGTGATATGTAGTTTTTACTGAGACGGGAGCTCGCGTCTTTGGTATTTATCATAAAGATCTGAGTTCTATAAATCAGAACTCCATACTGTTAATCATCATGATAAAACAAATTTAATTATATAATAACATCAACAAATAAAAACTTTGGGTAATACTCCTAGATTGTGTCCAAAAATGACAATACAGTATATATTGGAAAAATATATCTTGAGAAATACATGTTTGGTTTTCAGGGAGATGTTTTTCGGACTCCTTTGAAGTCTCTGAAACAGGAGGATTTACACTTACCTGACTTTCTCTTAGGCCTGTGTTTGAATCCCCCATGCATAAAGCATGCATTTACTTCCGTCCCAAAGGGTCGACCTGGTGTCGGCCTGTGATCTGAGCCCCCTGTACCATTATCACCATCCTAACCCGTACTCCGCATTACAGGCCCGAGGACGTGTATGCTGCCATTAGATCATTTCAGTGTCCAACTGTCCATTTAAAATCAAAGTGTCAAAATTTAATTTTTCACCTTTCCCCAAAACCGGTTTTGCTGTCAATCTCCTAGTATTACAGAAGTAACATCATTTCGGGGGCCTTTGGGGGAGGGATGTTTGATGCTCCCTTACTCATCTACCACAAGCAGCCCCTCAGGGTTCATCACTTGTCCCCTGGCCGAGCGAGGCCTAGTCTTTTACCTTCCTCTTGCAGTCGGGCACACGATTTACCCCATTGATTCATTTCTTCCTCCCAGCTAGCCTATCTTTTTTTTCCCAATCCCTTTTCTGTAAAATTATTTTTTGTTAAAAAATGTATACACACACACACACACACACACACACAACACTTTGAACGTGCTAAGTCTGGCGTGGGTGTGAGAACCGAGGTGAGGAGGATGGGTCTGTGCTGGCCCAGTGCGCGGTGTCCCTGAGGGACCCTATCAGCACTGTGCCCTGCCGCCTGCTTCTCTGCTGGGTGCACGAGTTGGCCTACACACAGCGGCCGTGAACAGCAGGGTGGCTCGCTGTGACCGGGCCTGGCTGCTTACACACAGGGCCACGGCAGTGTTTGCTGAGCACTCACGTCAAGCAGCACTTCAGCCCTGCTGGAAGCACCCGTGATGTTTGAGGGGAGGAGCCCTCTCCACAGTCCACGCACACGCAGACCGAGGCTCTTGCCCTCAGCGCCCAAGGATGGAAGTGTTAGGACGGGGCCCAGGACACCCAGCTGGTCTCCAGCACCCGCAGCACACTGTGGAGCCACAACTTTGCTTCCCGAAGTCCTTCGATCTTGCAGTGTGTGCCCTCCAAGATGCTCCCTCATGACGTCCTCTGAGATTTCAGTCCCATCTCCGTGCTCTGGGCTGCAGGGCACAGTGCAAGGTTTGCAAACCCACTTTCCTGCTTGCTTCCTTCCTTCCTTCCCACCTTCCTTCCTTTCTTTCTTAATTTCTTTCTTCTTTCTCTTTCTCTTTCTTTTTCCCTTTCTTTCTTTCTTTCTTTCTTTCTTTCTTTCTTTCTTTCTTTCTTTCTTTCTTTCTTTCCTTTTTCTTTCTTTCTTTCTTTCAATCCAATTTGCCAGCATATAGTATAACACCCAGTGCTCATCCCATCAAGTGCCCTCCTCAGTGCCCATCACCCAGTCACCCCAAACCCCCCTCCCTGTCTGCAACCTTCTGTTTCCCAGAGTTAGGAGTCTCTCATGGTTTGTCTTCCTCTTTAATTTTCCCCACCCAGTTCCCCTCCTTTCCCTGATAATCCCTCTCACTATTTCTTATATTCCCCATATGAGTGAGACAATATGATGTTTGTCCTTCTCCGATGAACTTATTTCACTCAGCATCATACCCTCCAGTTCCATCCACGTCACAGCAAATGGTGCAAACCCACCTTCTGAAGTGTTTCACAGACTTTCCCCTCCAAGGGTCCCTGTTCCAGCCCTTGTGGCCTCTTCTGTGACACAGGACTGGGAGCCTCTGACTTCTCTTTCCCCAGGTTTCCCCATTGAGGAGCATCTGCAGTCCTCTCTGTCCAGGCACATTCCTTCCCCAGTTACCAGATTGATGCCCTTTTCCTGTAGGATCTGTCTCTGGGTCGCACTCACTGTTGGGCCTTCCTGATGACCTGAATATCTCTAAGAATAATCACTTACACTTTCCTAGATACAAAACATTGTATGCTTTCCATCTGAATAGGAGAAAAGGCAAGAAAGCTTGTCTTTCTTTTGTTTCTCACAGCCTTGGACCGTTTGATATTGCTCAGGCCTCTTAGCACAGAGAGTAGCACGTAAGGTCAGGGGTCCAGGAAGGCAAGCATCAGGCCAGCACAATGAGCTCTCCTGCTAGAATAGCACAGCTCAAGAGAAGCAAAGTTTTCAGCAAGAATTAGGGATCCCCAAGAAAGCTGAAGTAGGGTCATTAAAAGGTCTAAAGACAACCGAGTGCCTCAGACACCTCTACAATAATATCAGAATCATGTGATGAAATCCATTCAGAAAAACATAGAATGGGACAACACTTTTGTGTCTAGAAATGTGGCTGTTTATCACCTGCTTATCATTACTTCCTTAACAAAGCAGCAGCAATGAATCAGAACGACCTGGGTTCGAATTCTGACACCACCACTGAGGAACCGTGTGACCTCGGACGGGTACCTGTTAACTTCAGATCCTGGGCTGAAGAATAGGAGACCAACCACGCTGTCTCCCAGGGACGTGGTCTCCTAGGGATGGACGGGGAGGAGGCCCTGGGAGCGTGCGGCCCTGAGGCACTCACGGTGGCAGGAGGTGCTCTCTGCTGCTGCCCTTCTTGCCATCCGCACCCTTGCCATTGCCATGGTGTAGTATTTAGAAGCGTCTTTTGCTTCTTTTCATGCCAGTGTGTGGGGTCCTGGGGAAGAGGCATTAAAAAGAAAGAAAGAAAGAAAAGAGTCAGACCACATTTTCCTGACCTTTAATCTAAGCTGGATTGAAATGTTGAAGAAAGTTCAACATTTCAGAGGAAATCTGTCTTCTTGTGAAACTCACAGGTCTGCCTAGCACATACCGTCACTCATGGAAGACAGTTTATTTGGGGCCCATAGACTGACGCAGAAAGACTATCTCCCTGGCGACAGGGACCCCAGCACCGCATCCTGGCTTCGTAACTGGGTGGCTGGCATCTGAGAAGCAATTCATAAAAAGTCAATCGAATGAGAGTGCTGGTCCTCAGTATTGTTGAGTGCTGAGATGAGAGAGGTGTCCCCTGCCACTCCCTGATAGCAGTAGATGTTCTGACACAGAGAGCATCTCCTGTTTGTCCTGCATTTTGATGTGATTCCAAACACCCCAGCGCTCCCCAGCAGCCTGTGGCTTCCATTCATGCGAATGGAAGTTTCCACAGGATCCCAGAGCATCGCATGTAGTCTGCTAAAGCCAAGGCCTCCTATGGGAAGTGAAAATGCTAAATGCTGGCGGCCTCATCAGCTGAAGGATTACACACACTCATAATCCTTCACGATGCTGGGGTGTCGCCTGCAGAGGCAAGACTGGACATAACCAGCCCCTTGCAGAGACCTTAAATACGGCGGGACGGGGGCACGAGCAGCCTCACTACTGAGCCAGCAATGCTTTCTTTGCCCTTCCAACCCACGGATGTCCCGTTGGCTAGCATGCTCCACGCTCCACTCCCCTCCAACAGATAAAAGCAGAATCCTTCTATTAAAAACAAAGAAAAAAAAAGAAAAAAAATTGTCACCAATGCCTAAAAGATTATTTTCCTTGCCACAGAGTTGCATTCTGTTGGATGGAATATGTTTTTGTGCTCAGCCTTGTGTATGCTCCTCTTTCAAATACCTCGTCCAATCTTTAGCAGTTCTTGTTTTCCAGAAGTCAAGCCGCGTTACTAGCCACACCAAGTAACTTTACAGCCAGAGAATGTGATTCAAACTTTATTTTTTTTTCATCTCTTTGTAGTGCCTCACTAAAAACAAACGAAAGAAGAATTACATGCCAAAAAGAGTCAGGATAAAATGGAAATTCCTGTTCAGTAAGCTTATATTGTGAAATTCACATCCGTCCACAATGCTTTGCGTTTGTTAATGCTACCCAATTTACCACATTTTTTAAAAGAATTTAACAAATTCCCTGAAAGCAAGAAAATCAGAACACATCCTTGCAACTTGCAGGGGGATTTTTCAGGTGAATATGCCTTAAAAGTTCTGATATAAGCACTCACGTGTATCTTATCCTAGCTCATAAATTCAAGTGGAAAAATGAAATGTTTCTTGTGAGAAAAAAAAATTTGATATTGACCATGAATGGAGACAAGCGACAAACAAACAAAACCCCTGAAATCTCATCTTATTCACACTCCTAAAAACGTTCCTCAAAGTACGGTCGGGAGGAGGATTCCTCACATCGGTTGAAGGAATATTCATGTCACGCGCGTGAGGAAGTTAGCGCCACTTCATAAAGCCTTTTGCTAATTCCTACAAAACGTTTCTCTCTCTCTCTCTCTTTTTTTTTTTCCTCACATTAGAAAAATCCATCCAGATCGCCTTACAAGTCACTTTGAGGTCAGGTCTCATTTCCGAAATGGAAATAGGCCTGAGATGGTCAGCGGTGACCGTAGCGTAAGGAGGTTGCTCATGACACATCAGCGAGAACATTAGGCTTGTTTCTGTTTTCCTGGGTTTTGCTTTTCATGGTTTTCCTCTCATGGATTGTTCCATATTTCTTCCGTTCAGTCGTAGATAGGAGAAGAGAAGACGTAGGTAGCCAGTGGACACATGCATGTCCAATTGCATGAGAAATGCAACCTGGAGGCTTGTGTTTGAATTGCGGGTGAGTTACCTGATCTCTTACACCCTGAATCTCCACCTGTCTAAGTGGGGAGGGCACCACACGTCTTGTCGCTCCACGCACTCTTGACATATGGAAGCACCAGTCGCCGATTAGGTTCTAGACCAGCCTGGATAGCTTGCGCTCACTTTGAGAGAGATTTCTCTGTTGTTCCTTTTTCCTTCTCTGAATCATTTATGATTTTTCAAGCATGAAGGTTCATTAAATGAACATTTTGGGTTATTCCTTCTTACATCTATTCCTCTTACATCTTTTTCTTTTTCTTCTTTTCCCATTTTTTTTCTTTATTTTTCCAGCCCTGTGACTTGGTGGATATTGAATGAAGGTGATGAATGAATGTCTTCTATTATAGTTTGCCTTAAAATTGACACTCTAAATACCAACCTCAGTCTGTTTCAAATTTATTTTTGTTTGAGGGCATGATTTCTTTTATTGTTGTTTTTTTTTTTCTTTTTCCAAAGAAACAAGGTGGAAATTGGAAAAAGATGAGCACAGGCCTAGAGGTGAGTGAGCAGTTATGTGTCCTCACCTGTGTGGGTCCCCATGCCGGCCGCCACCCCTGAGTTTTTGACTTCGTGGCCGGTGTGGGTGTTTTAGGGCCCCTATAAACACTTGCACCATCAATGAATGTGGACATCAACCAGCCTGCAAGGAAGTTTCAAGCTTATTTACTGCCCGAAGTTACTAAATCCTGGAGGATTTGGACACAATTAGAGCTGTAAAATGGCTGCTCGGTTTTTATCATGCCAAGGGCTGAAAACCACATAAACTACAAGGGGAATCGCTCAGTGAGAGCAAGGACACGGCCTGCAATGCTGCCCAGACGTGATTGCAATGCCCAGGGGGCTTGATTTACTGTCTTCTGCTTCCCAGGGTGATCAGAAAGCAGTGTGGCTCTGACAGGTCACTTTCCATTAGTACAAATAAAATCCAACAGCATTGCAAGACTTGAATTTGGCAAAATTATTAAAAAATTAATAGATTGTAGAAAGGAAGCGCTTGTAAGCTCTTGCCGCTGTGTAGGACCAGAAGGGGGGCTTGGAGCCTACCTGCCCAGAGAGGGCGCCCGGGAATTTTAATACATTAGCTCATCAGGTGTTTTCATGGATCCTGAGGGTTTCTAGAATCTAGAAAGGAGCCTTTCAATTGTCTTGCAGGCATTTTACTGGAGTCGAAGGGGCTCTGCTGGGGGAGTCTCCTAAATCTGTTATTACCTGTGTTCTGTTTCTTTATACTTTTGCGCAGTATTATGGGGAGTCTCTGAATCTCAGACCCCCCCTGTGGAGGGGGTGGTTGCAAGGATTAGTAGGGGCAACACTAAGTTGCAGATGCCTAGTAGGCATGCTCGAAACGTTCCTGCTCCTTCTCCTCCCCTTTCTCTGGCTCTTGTTAGGCTTATTATTAATACCAGCATTTTTGTGGTGCTTGCCGTGGGTATTTTTTGTTGTTGTTCCATTTAAAGAATCTAACATTAGAAGGAAAGTTGAGAAAAAAAAATACAATACTGAAGCCTCACGTGTGAAGATGGGGTGTATGCCTCACATAATGAGAACACCTGCGGAGTGTGCTTCGCCCCCAGATAGACCGAGGGCCATGAAGCGGCTCGCGTCACTTCCCACACCAGGGCAACAGCTGCACACCGTCTGCCTACTGGGCTGCTGTCTGCCGGGAGCGGGGGAGCTTCTTGAGGGCAGGGATGGGTTGATGCCCATTCTCTTCTATTCCTCATGTCTAGCCAAACACTCAATTAAAAATGTACGGAATGATTTCATGAGCAACTAGACCTGTGTTATTATGTGATATACCTGAATGGATCTGAATGGATGTTTGCCCCTGTCAAAGGCAAACTACATTAGGCAAATTTATAAAAAAAAAAAAAAAAAAAAAAAACGATTGAAAGACGATTTGCTTTGGTTCAACGTAGAAAATATGAAATGCTGCAGTTTGGGAATGTGAGGATATACGGCTCATTCTAGTTCCCAAACACAGGGAAAATCTGTCACTTAGAATTTTGATCCCACCGAGTGAAGCCTGGAGGAGGGTGACCCCAGCCACATGGGGGCAGGGTGACCTGCGCATGGCCTCGCGGGGCCGCCCGGTGGGAAGGACTAATTGTAACTTCAAAACTAAGGCAGAAATTGCCTTGCATGTGTAGTTATGTTTCGGGATGAAAGGCCTTGGTCTGGGACAGGCAGCGCATTCTCGTTAAGGAGATCAAAAGCCTAAGGAGCACCCAACAGCAAGTGATAGCAGGTGCAGGTTGCCTGCGGGTCTCGGGTGTTCAGCCTCCATATTCCTGTGGTTTTAAACAAAGACATTAAACTCCAGAGGTTGCTGAACGAGGAAAATACGGCATCACATGGGGCGGGAACCTGAGCCCTGCTTCAGGGGCATGTGGCTGGAAAACCCAGGCCAGCCTCGGGGTGCTTTGTGTGAAGCGCACATGGGCCAGAGCCGCCCATGTTTCTTGAGATTGCACAGAAATATCGAAACTCAGCAAGAGCCCCCCACATCTCACTTCCTTCATGCTCGAGTCGGGTGTCCTTTGACCTGCCCCACCCGACTCAGCTGCTCTTTATTCTCAACTCCGTACACCGGCTGGGAGTGCATTTTCACTTTCTAAGGACTGTCTCTGTAGCTCAGCTCAGATATTTCTATTAGGCCTAATTTGTCTTTGGATTAATGAAATGTCTCCACGATTGTTCTGAGTCTCCTCCAGAGAAAATTTCCTTCTTTGGCCTTTTTTCTACCTCTTACTTATTCTGTACGAACACCACGCTTGGTGTCCTGGGAATCTATCCACGTACGTTCCAGGCGCTTGGCGATGAGAAGAGAAAGGGTGATGATGTCATCTGACTTCTGCTGTGGGGTCATGATGAGGGTGGTTAGAACGTGGACATCGGAGCAACTTGTAAGCTCACACCTGTGGGGCACGCTCTGAATGTTACAAGAGATTGGTCAAGTCTTTACCCCCTGAAAGCATCCCTACAATGCAACATATTAAATTATGCAACGTCTGGGGCACTTGGGTGGCTCAGTGGGTTGGGCATCTGCCTTTGGCTCAGGTCAGGATCTCAGGGTCCTGGGATCAAGTCCTGTGTCGGGCTCCCTGCTCAACAGGAGTCTGTTCCTCTCTCTGTCTCTGCCCCTCCTTTCCCCTGCTCATGCTCTCTCTCTCTTTCTCTCTCAAATCAATAAATAAAAAAATTCTTAAAAATTAAAAAATCACAATATAAAACATCAGAATTGCTGCATATATTTCAAAGGATCGGGGTGGGTGTTACCAGGGTGATAGCACCTTCAGGACTTCAGGGGGTAAAAAAAGAAAAAAAAGTTTAGTAACTAAGAACATCTCTGTCTTCACCCCGATTGCTTGGGGAAAGTACAATTCCGTGAGCTGTGATACACACAGTCCACACATAAGTCACTTCCTAATGAAACTCCTCTCTGCAGTCTCGTGGGAAGCACAGGTGTGAGCACACGGTTTATAAAATCCACTGGTCCTTTGGAAGAAGTTGTCATCCTTGCTTCTCCTCTTTTTCTCGTTGTCTTATTTTCTGTCTCCACCTGATCAGGTGCTGGCCTGTCATTTCCAGGAAAACCACCCTGATGGGGCTCGCTGGCCGCACATCCACCTGTGATGACTGGTTCTTAGGCTCCCCCTCTCAGTAGCCTCTGCTCCAGCTATAATTCCCTCTTCCTCGTAACCACACCTGCCTCCTGAGACCCCCTGATTCTAACCCTGCCTCATTAGCCACCTCTAGTTTTCTGTGCTGGATCTTCCTCTCTCCTGCTTTCAAGCATTCGCCTCTTCCATGTGGGTATTCGCTTCACGGGTGATATTCACAGAGTTGCATCTGCGCACAGAGTTGCATCTGTGCATCTCCTTACTTGTTAGAAGAGAAGGCTTTTGGTCGTAATAACCATCTTTGGGGAATATGAAAAGCTTTTTTTTTTTTTAAAGAAATGTCCAATGTCCATCTCCCTGACCTACCTCTTCCTTGAAACCCAGCTGTCCATCTGAATGTGCACGCGGAGGTTTGGCAGGTCCTGTGCTTACTTCCAACTCAACATGCTCAAAGCCAAATCCTTCCATTCTACCTGCAATGACCACCCCCCTTCGTCTTTTCATCTTAATAAAGGCCAGCTCTTTGTTTTTGGGTGATTTGAGCTAACATAATTTTTTTTTTATTAGCTAACAAATATCCAGTTATTTTTGACCAGCAGAAATTTAGAAATCTTAATTGAGCATCTATATAATATTGTCACTGATAGAATTATGTACAACACGAGTGTGGGAGTGTCTCCTTCCCAGGCAATATTTACTAGGTTAGGTGTTCTGAAGGAGGTGGGTATATGTGCCAAATACGTATACATACCAAATTTTGGCACCTGGGACCACATAGTAGCAGTAAATGAGATTAAGGAAAGGGGAGAGGGTGGATCATTGCAGGTAGAACACAGGAATTTGCTTTGAGCACATCGAGTCTGCAGGCCAGAGGCTCAGCTCGGCTGCTGGATTGCAGGGAGGAGGTGCATCAGGGAGAAACATGGAAGTTGTTGGGAGGTCAGTAGCCTCAGGTAAAAAATATGTGTGTATATTGGAGTTCTGTACTGTTTTACCTGCCAAAAGCATACTTAAGATGAGATATTCGACTTCTTTAAAGTGCCAAGTCTTGCTGCGTTTTTATTATTTCCTCCAATCTTTTAGAGTTATCTTACACCTAATTTCTGGGAAGTACTTATACATACGGTGTAGTTACATACAAAGCTTTTAATTTAGAAGATTATTTTTCTATGAAAATTTTCTTTCACGTCCATAGGTATCTACACCACTTAGTTACATTGCTTAGCTACAGTTAGAAATTTCATGGGCATACACTGGCATAACTTGAGAACAGAAATGTTGAGGTGTTGTGTTGAGTGATCATTTACAGAGAGAGTGGGGAGCATTGGTAAATCCAGCCTGTGGGCCTGGGGTAGACTCATAAAGGAGATTCCTGGTGGAAGGGACCAGGGGTGGTGGTAGCTTCTCTTCCCTGTTCAGCAAATAGAAAGCTCTGATGTTACCTTGAATTACTTAGAATGTAGAAGAACTTAGGTGACTAATTTTCTGTTCTTCCAGAATTCCTCAGAGGGGTCTCATTTTCCATCTCAATTATTTCATCAACGTATGTCTTCTAAACCTCTCTGGACAGTCGCCAGGAGAAACTCACAAAAATCTATTTGTTCCTGGTCTTTATACTCCCAGTAATGGCTTGACACTCAACAATGCTGCAAGGTTTCTTAGATACTGGCTGCTCCAAGTCAGCTGTGTTACTATGATTCTTCCTACACAGCAGGACTGAGGAAAGGAAATAGGGTCCCATCAGAAGTGGAAGTTCCAGAAGAGCTGAAGTGCAATGACAGCAGGGCACTAGGGCAGAGAAGACACCTGGAAATGCACTCCAGAGTTTCTGTTTTATGTTGCTGTTGATGAGAAGCCCCAGAGGTCTCACCCGTCAGAGACGGAAACAGTCCTGTCCTTCTCCTTGGCATTGCTTAGGTGCTCATTACAGCTCTGTTCATCGAGGTCTCACTTGTAAAAGGAAGTAGGCAATGTCAAGAGTGTAGGAGCAGAAGGCCTTAGAGTATGAAAGCCAGCTCTGTGAACTAAAGGGTGGAGTGCTCTATTTTTACTTGTTAGAAGAGAAGGCTTTTGGTCGTAATAACCATCTTTGGGGAATATGAAAAGCTTTTTTTTTTTTTTTTAAAGAACACTCTCTCCACTTAGTCTCTATCTCTACAAAGGATCAAAGAAGGGAAAAAAAAATAGCAGAAACACAAAAGAGCTCTTCCTGATTCTAACAGCCGTGATGAAGCTACAGCTGGAAACCTCCACCTGTAATACAGAACAACTTTCTATATTGATCCACACGGATGCAAATGGCTGACCCAGATGACACCCCAACGGTCTGCAACGCTTTCTCATCTCTGCTTTCCCTGTAGTGTATATGCGTTCTTTGTATTGTGAATCACTTGTCAGTGTCTTGAACTGATGTGAACCAACACAGTGACCAAAAAAAAAAAAAAAAAAAGTATTACAAGGAAGCTTCTAGTACTTGTTTACAATGTCAAAGTTTGACTCTCAATCATTATTCCTCTCGAAGCCGTAGGCTATAGTGTACAGGTGAGAGTTAAGAGAACTCTCCTAGAACATGCACCTGGTTCCATAGCCAGAGGTGATGACTCTAGAGAAAAGATGCAGGTCTGAAAATTCTCTCAGCAGAGAGAATTTTTTTATCTTAAAAATTACACGGTTCCAATCAATCACCTAGAATAAAATGCAATGTGAAGTCTACACGATAGCTCAACTCTCTAAAATAGTGTAAATTCAGGGCACATTGTGGCCCTGTTATTTTGGATAAATGGAGATTTTCTTCTTAGATGCCAAAAGCAAGTTTTGAATTTCTTTGAGAATACGGACCATGGAAGGTTTGGCTGTGTCCGCTTTAGGAGGCTTCTTTACAGAAGTGGAAATCTCATAAACACACCAGAATGCCTCGGAAATTTAAAGTATTTGGTTCATTAGCTATTTCTTCTTAATATTTCATCCATTTATTTGAGAGACAGAGAGACAGTGAAAGACAAGCACAAGCAGGCGGTGAGGGGGAAGGAAGAGCGAGAAGCAGGCTCCCCATTGAGCAGGGAACCTGACATGGAGCTCGATCCCAGGACCCCAGGATCATGACCTGAGCAAAGGCAGACACTTAACCAACAGAGCCACCCAGGCGCCCCATGGTTCATCAGCTATTGCTAGAAGCATAATGAAAGGAAAACCATTAAAATGGAAATCCCTTTGCACAAGTTCACAGAGCTACATATTTCCCAAGCTATTTTAAAAAATAATGGAGAAACACGATAATAGATACTGCACTGAGCTTATGTCACTGTAGTTTCATACATATAGACATCATCACCACCCCATCATCGTTATGAATTTTGCTCCGACTTTGTAGAATGTAATGATCTAACAACTCTAATAGTCAGGGACAGATGACATAGAGGACAGTTAAGTAAATAAGTCTTGCTCACTCCTGGAGCTATGCTACAAGAGTGTTGATTCGTGACCCAAAATCACCTATATTAGGTCTTAAAACTAATCTTTTTTATCTTCATTCTTTGGTTTTACTTCCATTCTTTACATTTTAAACACTGCCTTCCTAAAATGAAGAGCACTTTGCAGATACACAATTGATTAGTAAGCTCAGAATTGCAAATAGCAAAAACCACAGATTTTTCTTTTCTACGTGTAGACTACCAAGCGCGGATATCCAAAACCTGTGCTCTTTCAGCCTAAATGTTGGGCCTAAGTTGTAAACTCTAATCATTTCTATAGCAGTAATCATCATGTTTTTGTTTGTTTTTTTGTTTGTTTGTTTGTTTGTTTATCCTAGAGCGTTATTTTTCCACTCATATTTTATTTGGAGTTGTAAGAGTAAAATGTACTACAGTCAGATTCAGAAATACATATGCTACTTTATCTAGCATATGTAAGCCTCAGCCACACTACAAAGCTGTATTCTACTTTCTATATCTTAACTTCAAAAAATGTGTTAGGAATGTAAAAATCTGGGTTGGAGGTGGTTCCTGGGTGGCTGGGTTGGTTGAGCATCTGACTTGGTTTCCACTCGGGTCATGATCTCTTGGGTCCTGGGGTTGAGCCCCACATTGGGCTTTGCCTTCAGGAAGGAACCTGCTTGAAATTTTCCCCGTCTCCTCTCTCTCCCCTTCTCTTCCACCCCCCCACTCCTGCTCACACATGCTCTCTCTCTCCCTCTCTCAAAGAAACTAATTACATATTTTTTAAAAGAATGTTAAAATCTGATCATTGATTAATTTTGTCCAGGTACCTTATTTTAGAAGAGGGCTCAATAGCGTTCATTTAAAAATACAGCTTCTTAGATCTTCATGTGACACGCATTTTATACTTTTATTTTTTCCAAGTACATCCCACGGTATGGGATAGTGATTGGAGCTTCTGCAATAAAATTTCATATATATGTATGACTACCTGATGTGAAGACCCAGTTTAATGGTATTTATTTCTCATGCAGATGGACTCTCAGTTATATTTCGAATGAATATTATATCTTAATCTATTATTTATATACCCCAGTCCCAGGACATCTAACATGGCATAAGGAAAACAGAATACATCATTATACTATAGGGAACTTTATTGGCTTTTCATGTGATCAGCAGTGGTCTTGACCATGATGATAGATATGCCAACAAATAATTCGGAGGTAGCTTTTTAAAAATGAGTTACATGTCGGTATTGATTTTCATGACCTGCAATTCCTATTCTTACAATTGCAAAGTCAAATATAATTGCTGTGAAATGCAGGTAATTATCAGAAAAATCATGAAAATGTTTCTGAAGCATGCATGTTTTCTTTTTGTTTTATCTTTTTGAAGAGATCTTATTGCCAAATTGTGGGGTCTCATTTAAGTGCAGTCAGATTTTTTTTTTTTTTTACCGTCTTCAAAAGTACTACAAACTGATTCATGTTAATACTCCCAACACAATACTATTTGGTATAAAAAGAATGGCCTTCAGAGTCTTTCAGCCTAGCAGTTCAGGGTCATTCTGGGGGCAATGAGATGTCTGTATAAAGAGGAATAATTACATTCCCCATGAAGGTTTTTTTTTTTTTTTCTTGGAAAGCCAAAACACACCTCAACACCTTACAGGTTCAGCAGAAAGCCAGATATTGCTTTTGCCAAATTCTAAACTCAGGCTTTAGGTTCTTGCACGAATTATCAAAATTATTTTGATAAATGCTAACTATGTATACCTGTTGGGCATTTCATCAGATTTATAAAAAGACATGGTAAAAATGGACACAGATAGAAGATGGCTATTAGATAAGCAAAATCATTAAATCCATTATTATTTGCTTTTAAATGTCTTCTCTTTTTCTATAAAATTTATAATATGAAGCATTTATTTCAGCCTAAATAGAATTTCTCCCACCCCATGGGGCATAGATCCTATAAACACTAAATGGATAATTTGTGAAGTAATCACCTTAATGACTTGAATCATAGGATAAGATATATTTCCCATACTTCCCTGCTCCACAATACTAAACTCTGTGTCTTGGGAAACAATGACAAGCTTTCATGAGTTTCCAGAGTTTCCCTCTTGGGAAGAGATCCATCCCTACTGTGTCTCCATCCCAGGAATCACAGATATTATAAATGGATTATCTCCAGTTAGCCAGTGAGAATGAGGTTAAGGCCTGGCATGAAAATTGCCTAAAATGTCTTTAAAAGTAGCCATCTATGTAATACTGTATACTTCCTTAGTGGGTTTCCGATGAGGCCGTATAATAGATTCCATTTCCACTAATGTACTCAAATAGGTTTTAATGGTGTTTGGTGTACAAGTCGGATATACAAGTATCCAGAGAGAAAGCTGACCTCTGTCCTTTGTTGAAAGGAGATCAATAATGTTGCGGAAGATAGGGCACAGCTCTATCTGCTGGACTGTCCTGGAATGCCAAAAGTAAAGAGAAATGATCCTTTACCACTCCAAACGGAAACCCCACTGACCTTGGATCTGAAAAGATTAGCTGGGTATACAAAATAGGATATATCAGATCATTGTGTTTAACAAGGACAAATCTTTTTTTTTCTAATTATGTTTTGCTGAGATTTCTAAAGTCGTATCCTACTAGTAGTATTTATGAGCCTGTTAAGAAGTTGAAGAAAATAGGTATTTCTGAAATATTCAAGTAGTTAGTTCATTCATGGCATTTTCTTGACTGAAGACTGACGTTTTGGGGTGTGTGTGTGTGTGTGTGTGTGTGTGTGTGTGTGTGAAAATAAGTCAATTTTATTGCATTCAAATTAGGAATATTTTCTTTTTCCTTTTTTTTCCCTTACATCAAAGATTTCCATAGCAATGAGACCTTGAGACTATTATCCATATTCTCTTTGGGTTTGTAAACTCTGTAGTCAGGGGTTCTCCCAAGAAGGAAGCCAAACATTTGGAAGTATTAGATCTGGTATGGAAAATTCTGTCCCATTCAGAGCATAATCCTGAAGAATCAGCAACCCTTACAAGTTGTGATAGAAACAGAGTATGGTGACTCTAAACTATGATGCAATATGTCTTTTCTTTGCATGTCAAAGAGATGGTATAATTTTTAACTTAGTCTGAAAGTGTACAGTGTTGGGAGGAATTGCTATGTTTAGCTCTTTTGCTTTGGAAAAAATTAAATGCAGTATGCATATTAAATATAATACACAATATTCTGTCTTAAAATAATTTATATATTTGAAAATGGAAAGTCTATGTGGATCACAATAGTCAGGGACGTATTTGTTTCAATTGGATGATACTTGATTCATTAGTAGTCTCCCCCTTGCAAACCAAGAGAATAAGAATAGAATGTTTCCATTAATCAAACCACCCAGACTTCTTATTATGTAATGAAGAGAGTCAAATTTATGTTATTTCTTCATTTAACTTGTTGAACTTGATACTAAGGACGGAGATATGTGGATAAGGAAAACACTATTATTATGCTTGGCTTGTTCACATGTATGGGCCAGTTTATGTCTATTTCAAAAGTACCATTTGATAAGATCTGTGTTTCAAGGACTTTTCATTCTTGAATTGCATGTGTGGGTTTCTAGAATCTTCCTCATGCTCCCCATTTAGCTCTCATTTTAATCTTGAGAGGCTTATTATATCATGGTTTTATACATGAGCCTATAAACCCAAGATTAGCTATGTATTTAAATTCAGTTCAAATAAAAATACAGTCAGTTAACCTTGAACAGCATGAGTTTGAATTGCACAGTTCCACTTGCAGGGGGATTTTTTTAATAAGTTGACAAAGTACTATAAATGTGTTTTCTCTTTTTTATTTTCTTAATGACATTTTTTCTCTAGCTTATCTTATTGTAAGAATACAGTATACAATGCATAAAACATACAAAATATGTGTTAATCAACTGTTTGCATTATCAGTAAGACTTCTCATCAACAGTAGGTGATCAGTAGTTAAGTTTTAGGGGGAGTCATGTTATATACGGATTTCTGACCACACCCAGGTCGGTGTCCCTAAACCCCCATTGTTCAAGGGTCAACTGTGGGTCTTCCTGTTAAGGAGGCAGAGAGTGTCTTAAAGATGGCGAGTCACAGATTCATGGAAGTTAAGATATTTGATTGCAGGTAGTGGATATATTAATATATAAATGATGCTCTGTTTGGGTCTGGATAGTCCTTCCACATTTTGTAATAGCCTTGTTAATTTTTTTTTCATTTCTATTATTTCATACCAGCCCTTGTTAACTTTTTTCCCATTGTTAACCTTTGAGTGGAATTCTAAATCGTAAAATGTTGGCCAAGATGACCTTTCAAGAACTTCAGTTTATAAATACCAACATTAATGGTAACATTTCAATATTATACTTCGTTCAAATGATAAGTAATATCTGTTAGCTTTGATTTTGTCTCATCCCCCATACTTTCTTTAAGACAATATATTGTACATTTTATTCTAGTGAAATAGATTTTTTTTGATAAAAAGCAACTGAATAGAATTTCTTTCTATTATGTTTGTGATAGCTCTTCAGATTTTTCAAGGTCATATGTTCTATTTATATATTAATTACCAAAGCACAGAGGAAGATCAAATTTCCCTTTTAAATACATATATGTACCTTTGAGAACCCAAAATACAAAATTATCAAACCATAAACTAAGAGGTGGTATTTCATGTTGTAAAGAAATTTTCATTTTATAAAGCTCACCACAGGAATCCGTCCCTTAAAAGGTTTAATGATCTGTAAGTAAGCTTTCAAATTCAGTAAGAATGGCTTATTATTTTCCAGGTGAAGTATAGAATAGAAAAATCTTAAGTGGAGGTGTTAGTAGCTATCAACAATTGGTAAAATCAGCCAAATTGGAGTTGAATGTATATATGTGAGACTTATATAGGGCGTCCTTTTCAATGCTTTCTACCACTTTAATGAGATAAAATTTTATTTATGAAAGGGAAAGGCAATAGTTCAAGATCTTAAAGGGAAATAGTAATTTATCCTTTCAAAATCACAAATGCATGTTGGGAATGCTTTAAGTAATTTAAAACACCCTAACTTTTACTAAAATTCATAAATCAAATTACTTTCATCTGGGAGTACAGAATCAATGGATATGTAGCCTTTGAAAAAAGTGGGAAAGGAGCCAAGCATGTATTTACCTTACCCATCTAGAGCATACTCATTTCTGAGTTCTGTAATATCTTGGAAGTGTTTCAATAATTCTTGAAAAATTTTAAGGAAGTTGGTCATTAAAGGATACATATATATGATTAAGGACTAATTTACTTACAAAACATTTGAAGAAAATGGAAGACCCATTTTCAGAAGAAATGAAGCAATAAATATCTGATTCTTATAAGATTGCTCTTAGTACAATGAGAAATCATGGGAGAGGGGCAGGTGAAGAGGGGGAGGGAGGGAAAGAGAGACAGCCAGAGACGGGGAAGGTGAAGGGGAGAAAAGTACCAGAACACCATTATTTCTTATTAAAATTTGTTTAGTCATGAAGGTAACATGCACAAAATTTAAAATTTAAATATCTCTGTTGTGGAGTCTCCCTCCTACACCTTTTTGACTGCATAGCTGTCTCTCCCACACCCTTCTCTGCGAAATTAACACCATTAGATTCTTGTTCACCATTCAGAGATCTTTTGTGCATAACCAACCATTGGTTTTCTTCCCATTATTTTAGCTTTTCCTCTGTTTTTCACAAATGATAACAATCTATGAACTTTTTTGTGTTTTTCTATAACATCACGTCTCAAAGTTATTTTGAATATCTATATGTAGGGGCACCTGAGTGGCTCAGTCAGTTAAGCATCTGACTCTTGATTTCAGCTCAGATCATGATCTTGGGGTCGTACGATGGAACCCCCCCACTGGGCTCCACACTTGGTGGGAGTCTGCTTGAGATTCCCTCGCTCTGTTCTCCCCCTCCCCTGCTCACACCGTCTCTCTCTTTCTCTCTCTCTCAAATAAATAAATATTTTAAAAATGAAAATAAATATATATCGATAGATAGTAAACATCCTCTTTCTTTTATAAAAATCTTGTAGCTTCTGAAGATAAGACTTTTCATTCATTTATGCTGTGCTCTCTTTTGGGAGGGTTTTAAAAAGTTCTCTTCAATTTCTTCTTGAACATTTGTTGTAAAGTTTATATCCTCTTAAGTTTTTATTGCTCTAGTAAGTGGACTCTGTTCTTCCCTGAAATATTCTAATTGGTTGTGTTTTTTTAATATGAAACTTAATAATTATTTTATAGTAATTTAGCTTCTATTGTCTTACTGAATGGTTTTATTAGTTTGTCATAGCTTTTCAGAAATTGATTTTATTTGACTTTCTGGTATACAATCATATCATAAGCAAGTAGTGGTAAATCTTTGTCTCCTCTTTTTCATGGTTTATAAATTTTACTCATTTATGTTTTAATGTAGTCCCCTCAGCTAGTAATTTCTATAGAATCTTTTTTTAAAATAAAAACTGTATTTATTTATTCATGAGAGACAGAGAGAGAGAGACAGAGACACAGGCAGAGGGAGCAGCAGGCTCCATGCAGGGAGCCCGATGTGGGACTCGATCCCGGGTCTCCAGGATCAGGCCCTGGGCTGAAGGCAGCGCTAAACCATTGAGACACTGGGGCTGCCCATAATTTCTATAAAATCTTAAGTGATACTAGAGATTTTAGCAATCTTTGCCTTGTTCCTGATTTTTAGGAGTGATGCCTCTAAGATTTGACTCTTAGTTATGAGATTGGATTTGGAGTGAGCTAGATGGTTCTTAACATGTAAAATATCAATTTATTAATATTTGGATACTTCAAGTACAAATAACTGTGGAATTTTTCTAATAAAAGAAATAGTCATATATATTTTCCTTAATTCAATTGAGTTTATAAACTGCACAGCTCTTTCCACTCTTCCAATTATACTACAGCCATCCTGCCCCTTATCCAGAAGATAGACATTCCAAGACTCCCAGGGGATGTCTGGAACTGTGGGTAGCATTGACGCTGATGTATACTGTGTATTAACATACCTATGATAAAGTTTAGTCTATAAATTAGGCACAGTGAGAAATTAACAACAACTAATAATGAAATAAAACAATTATAACAGGTACTCTAATAGAAATTATGTGACTGTGGTCTCTCTCTTTCTCAAAATATCGTATTGTCTTGTCCTTACCCTACTTCTTGTGATGATGTGAGATGCAGTGACTGACATAGGGTTGGGCTACCAGTACCTCTCATGCCCTTAGCAGGAGGGGCAGCTGATGTGGGACAGTCTTTGACCACAGGTCACTGAAACTGTGGAACGCCAAACTGCAGATAAGGGGGGTGGGTGGCTGCTGTATTATGTATCAATGCCTATTTATTATTGATAATTGAATAGAGAAGTGCTGAATGTTCTTGCCCCTATTAATGTCAAGTGATTCCTGGCGTGGGTGAGACCTGGAGTGGTCAGTCTTTCAGGTTTTATGATTTTCCACAATCTGAAGATGCTTCACTCTCAGTAACTGACCACATCTTCCATGTATGTCCCTCAGCCTCTTCTGAATCAAAGTTCTCCAACCAATCCCTATCCTCACCAAGGTCCTTGGCCATTATTAATATATTGATGGGCCGCTTCTCTGATGGTCTCCTCTGTGTCTGTGCGTTTCCTACTTGGTTTTCACTGGCACTTTCTGTTTTGTTTTGGTTTTGGTTTTTTTTTTTTTTTTTTTTTTTTTTAGAGAGAGAGAGCCTGGCGGGGGGAGGGGCAGAGGGAGAGGAAGAAGAAGAATCTCCAGCAGACCCTGTGCTGAGTTTGGAGCTGGTCACAGGTCTCCATCTCATGACCCTGACATCATGACCTGAGGTGAAATCAGGAACCCGAGGTGCCCACACTGGCATTTTCTTAGACTTGCCACTTCCAGAGCACCTCACTGCTCTTTGCTTGTCCTCTTCATTTCTTTATCTATGACTTGCAACTATGTCATGCCTCAGCATATTTTCCCATTTTGAGGAAAAGAGAGGAGATGGTGAGAATATTTTTTCTTATCGACTTTTAATGTTACTCAGGAAAAAAACAGAAAAAAAAAAATCTGTCTCCAGCAACTATAGTCACACACCAGAAGTCACAGTTGTCACTGAATCAGAAAGTAAGATTATTCTTTTGACTTATTAAATCTCATTTTAAAAATCTAGATGCCAAGGTTCTCTCAGCTTTCTAGAGATTTAATTCCAATCTACTTATACACAAGACTTTGTCAATTCATGTTCCTTAGTTGCTAAGAGAAGGCTGAAAATGGCACACGAGAAAAGCAAGACACTAACTTTTTCTTGCCACCCTAATTTGCTTAATTCTCTTCTAGTGCCCTCTCTGGGTATGCAGAAGTGTACCCAGAGGGCTTAAATGGTCCCCTCAGCACTGGTTGGCCCTTGTTCTGGGGGTGTGGATGTGAGAACTGGGTGCGACCCATCAGGTAGTTCGTCTCAGAACTCTGTAGTTCTCCACTGATGGACATTCAGCTGACTCCCTGTTTCTTTGCTATTTGTTGGCTTGTAATCTGCTCCAGCCTCTTCTCTTTGGGTCACTTGCAAGATTTGAGCAGAAGAATCGTGCGGTCTGATTTACATTCTGCAAGGATGATTTACAACATGATTTTAGCTATCAAGTCAAGAATGGACTCCATAGAGGGTTCCTGGGTGTCTCAGGCCTTAAGTATCCACCTTCAGCGCAGGGATTGAGCCCCACATGGGGCTCCCTGCTCTGAGGGGAGCCTGCTTCTCCCTCTCTCTCTGCCACTCCCTCTGCTTGTGATTCTCTCTCTCTCTCTCTCCCCCATTCTCTTTCTGTCAAATAAATAAATAAAATCTTAAAATAGAAAAAAAAGAAGAAGAAGGAAGTCCCTTAAAAAGCTACCACCATAATCTAAGGAATACTTCTTCTGATGGCTTCGCTGGAGCAGGTTAGATGGGTTTCCTTGGGGAGTGGAATCAATATAATTTACTGAGAGAAAAGAGGAGCTTAGGAAAGTCCCACAGTGGTTGAATTGGGTGCCCAGAAGGATAAAGTTGCCATAACAAAGAAAAGCCTGGAGGAAAAAAATGATTTTGAGAAAGAAAAAAGTCAGGAGCTCATTTTTTTGTACATGTTAAGCTTCAGATGCCTGTGAAACATCCTCATGGAATTGTAAGGGAGATGCTTCAATATTGAAGGGGAAGTCTGGGCCGGAGATGTGAACTTGGGGATCATTGGTTTCTATGTAGTATTTAAAGCCATAAAGCCAGCTAAGACTTTAGGAGAATGTGAGTGGATACAAAAGAGAGGAGAATAAAAGTATTTGTTCGAAGTATTTTTTATATTCAGTTTTTAACATTGCTTCCCAATTAGGCATTACTTTGTGAATTTGTGAAATGCTTTGTAACGCCAACCAGGACTAATGCCACTTTGGCTTTGATTAACTCTTGGTATTTTTCACAACTATCCCAGTTTGGCTTATGCACTCAAATCCACAAAAGCACTTAGACATATATCACATTTCCTCTCCCCCCCCACTCTGCCCTCCATAAAATAGCAACATCACTAAAGTGTAGTTAGCTTGCAGTTAGATTTGTCATATTAGCTTTTGGAACTGACTACTATTAGCGATCTGAAGACTGGAGAGATTTGGATCATTTAGCTGGACTTATTCAAACAACAATTCCCAGGATAACATGAGAATTGCCCTCGAAATGTTTTAATTATAGGAAAGTAAATTGAAAGAAGATGTATATGAAAGCACCCAAGTACTTATACTTAGAATTTCCATTTCTCTCTCCCTCTTTTTAATTATTTTCTTTCATCCTATGTGCATTTCTTACTTTGCACATGTTTGTATGTTTGTGTGATAGGCATCTATTTGCCTGCTTCCTATCCTCCACCATCACACTTTGGCAGTGTATGAATGATCTAGATTTTTTTTTTCCTGAATACCCTTTGAATTCAGAAATTGACCCAATATTGTTTGGTTTATGGTAGGATAATTCTGCTTGGTTCTGAGGATCACAGCCTCCCCTGTTCAAGGATCTGAATTCCACATGAGTTTACTGGTGAACGTAGACTTTAGCAAGATATCACAGTAAGTCCAGAGTGGCCTGCTCCAGTAGCCACTTGGAGCTACTCGTGCATCTTCTCTTTCTTCTTAGAACCATTCCTCAGCTATTCTGGGAACAAAGATGTTCCTTCAGGGATTTGATGCACCTTCTCCATTTGACTAGGCTTGAAATGAATATCAAGGATAGTCCTGAAGAAGGAAATAAGCTATAGATATTCACTTAGGTTGCATAGATATTTTCTGACTGACAGGGATTTTTCTGACTGAAAAGGGACAGAACAGCCATTCAATGCAGGGGACATATGGAGCTGGGTGTTTGCTACCCATATGCACCACCTCCATAGGAGTCAGCTTTCCAAGTGTTTCCCTTTAGCTCCACCTTTGATTTTGTCTCTACTTCCATATATAGGAAAAAGAGGGGAGAAAAGTGTATGGAGACTAGAAAAAAATACCCTAATTTATTGGTTTTCAAACTATACTTCTCAGAAATGGAAGTTTTGGGGGCTGCATCAGGAATCATTTTGGAGGTGCACGGTGGTGGGAGTAAGGAGGATGGAGTCATTGAGTGCTTTGGGTCAGGAACAGCTCTGCTTTGGGATATTTTTCAAAAGATTGTATTTTTAAGTCATCTCTACACTCAACCTGGAGTTAGAACTCATTAATCCGAGATCGAGTCCCATGCTCTACTGACTGAGCCAGCCATGCGCCCCTCTACTTTTTGATATTTTTATGTGAGAACTCTACATATCATTTCATTAAAAAAAATACTGAGTAATGAAGAAATTGAAATCCATTGCAAGACCCCACTGGATGGTTCTTCTCCCAGTTATCTCCACACCAACTTAAAACTAACCTCTCCTGCATAGCATTCCTCCTGTACTTTGAGTAATTGGCTAATAAATCTGAAACTAATTTGGTCTAAAGTGTTAATGGCTGATAATGATTTAATGTGTTTCCCCACCCAGGGAACACATTTGCATTTTAATAGAGGTCTTACTGGCAATTTTCTTAACTCAAATGCATGACTTTAATGGTGGGCATTTGAGGTGCAGTAGGGACCAATTTTGGCAGAAGAACTTTTTCAGTATCCCTAAAATCACACCATGTGGTCAAAGCACTCTGATATTACTGCCGCTAATGCTTGCAGACTCATCCTTGTAGGAAATTTTACTCTGTTTTTGTGGGCCTTACATGTAGGTCAAGCACGATTTTTGGGAATTGTGTTCTCTCATCCGTCAGTGCTGGTGTCTACTAATATATATCCAAATTAGGGCTCTCTGAAATAAAAACTTTAGCTATTATAGTTGTATACATATCTTAGCACTGGAACAAAGGTTAACAGTCCTAAAAGAAAGGGAGAAATAGCATATTTCATATTATAGGCTAAAAGAGAGGAAAAAGTAGACAATCAGTCATTATTATCCATTTGTGAAATTTTTACTAACTGCGTAAAGAAATTCTGCTTATCTACTCATCAAAAATAGACAATAACCAGTTCTAAGTATCTTGGTATCTCAGACTATTCTTTCTGTTCACTTCTATGTCACTCATCTTCTTCACTCTGACCAGGCAAATGACAAATTTCCTTAGGGGTCACTTCCGCATTGATATGGGGGGAAATGGCAGTCCAAAGTGAGAGTTGCTAGTCTCATACCCCTCCCTTGTGTTTCTAACTCAAAGACTTTTAGACCACGTCCACGTGACCCATGTACCCTTCAAAGGTTTTTAAATATCAGAAAAAAGTGGTCAGGAATGACCAATGTAAAGTGATGTTTCCTGTCCTCAAGAGCACTTGCATTTAGTGGTGTCCTCACCCAATGGTGAATAATGATGTTGTACTAAAAATCATGAGTGGAGGTCAAGGACTAATGGATTCACAGACAGTCGAGTCCAAAGAAATAAAATAGAAGAGACTCAGTGGTCTGTGACACCAACTTCAATAGGGGTCACTCCCATTAAATGACTTCCAAAAGGGTCAGTAATTTCTTCTTCATGACTCTTAACATGCATTTTATAGAATTTCTCATGAGAAAATGTCCTTTGTAGCACTTTTGCTAAATCACATATTTTAAATCCCTGACGTGAGCTGTAGATTTTACCTCCAGTGAGATGAATGTGTAAAAGCACCAAGCCCAGGGCCTTCTACCACATTAGGCACCTAACAAGCCAGGTGTCATTACTTATAGTATCTGCACTATGTCGTTGACATAATAATTACCAAGATGAACAAAACTCCTATGGTCACGGTGCTTTCATAGATGTTTGAATACTGTCCTCTAAGGGGGTGTTAAAAAACAAAACTCATCCAAGTAGATTTGAAGATCTAATTGGCTGTATTAAGTGATGCATAAATTGGGCAGCATCACATCTGGCAAGTGGAGAGATGCTCTGGGCAGGCTACAAAACAGAAGGTTTTTAAAGGAAAGAGAGTGAAACAAGAATTGATTAGCAGAAGAAAAGAAAAAAAATTGCTTTAGTCAAGGTCACTTTCCCTTAGTAGAGAGGGCAGAGGGTCTTATCATGCTGATTATCTCATCTTTTTTTTTTTTTCTTTTGGGGGGATGGAGAAGGATCAAATAATAGATTACCTCATTGATGCTGACCGAAGAATTCCTGGCTGATGGTTAAGACTACATTTCTGGGGGAGGTTGAAACTGCAGTTGGGTTAGGAATTGGCCCAGCTTTGGGGACTTGGGCTAAGTGATGCCATTTTGAGCGCATGATTTTCTTTTTAATGGTGGGGGGGAGGGGTGCGTGGGAAGATTTTTGAAGAAAATTCTAGAATTCTTTGAACTTGTTTCTAGGTCCAGAGTCCACTAGCATTAAAAGAGACAACGCACGCACACACACACACACATACACACACACACTCTACCTACAGTAGTCATAGATGTATTAACGGCCCTTCCTATTGTGAAAATATTTTCTAAGGTGCTGTTTCAAATTTAGTGCCAATACTTTTTTTCACTCTTCTCTGTCCTTTGTTGAAAAACTATCAAATTTTTCTATTATACCTTTTTCAGAATGGTTATCCCAAAAATAGTTTCTCTGGAAAGCAATTTTGCTTTACAGAAATAAAAAGTACTATTCATATCTGTGTTTGAAAACGAAGCTAATACTGAACATCATTTTATCTAAGAATAAGTGATACTGGAACAAAGCCACTTAACTTTCATCTGAAAATTTGTGCTACAAGTTGTCAGTAATAGTCAAAACAGAAGTATACTTTGCCCCTCCATTTGTAGAATGGACAGAAAATGATTTAATTGAGCATTGTTTGATAAATGTAATTATTTTGATGATCTCGTGTGGGAGCATGACAGGCATCTTTCACTTAATGTTTGACTTGTGAAGCGTGATTAATGAAAGGGCCATTTTTGAAAAAAACTGTTCAGAATTTCCTCCATTTCCAAAGATTTCTCTTATAATATCGTGTTATTTAAATGAAGTTGGTTTCTGAAACATCATTCCATCCTTTTCATCAATGTTCTTGTTTGTGGTTCACTAACCCAAATGCCTCAGGCACACATGTCTGACACCTTACATACCATCCATGTACACATCCCATGGCAGGTCCAGTGGCAATGGGACCTGAGAGCGCCTTCAACAGGAGCTACTTTCCAGTTATGCCCATTATTTTAGCCATCTTGTATGTATGTATGTATGTATGTATATATTTATCTATTTTATTTAAATTTTACTTAGTTAACATGCAGCACAATATTGGTTTCAGGAGTAGAATTCAGGAATTCATCACTTACATGCAACACCCAGAGCTCAACACAAGTGCCCTCCTTCATGCCACCACGTCCCCTCTACCAACCCTCAGTGTGTTCTCCATTCTTGAGAGTCTCTTATGGCATATTTCTCTCTCTTCTTTTTTTTTCTTTTCCCACCTCCCTTATGTTCATCTGTTTTCTGTCGTAAACTCAGGCACAGAAAGAAAAATACCATATGATCTCACTCATATGTGGGACTTAAGATAGCCATTTTGTCTTTAAATATTGCCTCCCCTCCATTTTTCCCTGGCCCTCTTTATTAGATGTATTTTGAGATTTCTCATTTTAGTCCTCATGACTCCTAACATACTTAAAATATGTATGTATTTTCTATCTTAAGGTCTTCCTGGGCTGTACTGTGTGTGCTTTTCTCAAATTTTCTAAATGACTACTTTTCATGTTGGCTTAGTTGCCTATTCAAACTCTCCAGTGATGTTTTTATGTAATTAACTTTCATGAAGAGCTTTCTGTTATTTTTAATTTGTGTTTTTGTTTGTGGCCAGAGGGGACATAACCTTTATTTTCGCATCCCCTATCTCTCCCTCCTGGTGATTTCTTTTTCCAAGTGGTCAGGGTGTGGACAGGGGAATCACCTGCAGCAGGGTGTTTGCTGTGATCTCCACACGTCACGTAGACTGCAGAATATGTCGTGTGGGTGAAGCATTTATCTTTGCTAGGTATTCAGGTATTCATTGGTTCCTGGCCAGTTTTCACAGTTACTTCTTGTTTTTTGGGTCTCTGCTTCAAGAAACCACTGTGAATTTGGATTTCACACTCAGAATCGACACCAGCATGGATATCTGCTCTCCCATGGGGAGTGTTTGTTTTCTATGGGAGCCAAGGAACTTCCTGGCTGCTGCTTCCCACATCCATGGATAGAGTTCCTGATTAGAGGTCAGGGCAACTCTAGGTGACTTGAGAATTCACAGAAGTACCATAATTCCCAGCTGCTACATACATTAGGGTCTGCAGTCTAGACTCCCTTCTGTAGCCCCCAGCTTTGCCATTCTGAGTTGCCTTTCCATTTTTTACCAGCTAACAATTAATCTCTCTTATTTGTGAACTCAGCTCGGTATCAAATAGGATATTGTTTTATTTTAGTCAGAATTTCCATGTGATGATAGTGAGAAGAAATTCTGTTCAGGTCAATTCATCCACCATGGTGGGTAAATTAGTCTACACAGGCTACCATAACAATGCCCCACAGACTGGAGGGCTTACACAACAGATAATTTATTTTCTCACAATTCTGAAGGCAAGATGTACAAGGTGAAGGTGTCAGCAGGGTTGAAGTCTTTTGAGACCTGTTTCCCTGGCTTCCCACTGTCAGTGTCTATCTACCATCCTCTCTTCTTACAAGGTCACCAGTTACCTTGGATTAGGGCCCACTCTAATGATCTTATTGTAACTTAATTACATTGTTAAAGGCCCCATCTCCAAATACAGTCACAATCAGAGGTACTGGAGTTTAGAAATTCAACATATGAGTTTTAGAGGACCACAGTTAATCCCATGATAGTGGAGAAGTAATTTCTTATCCTTAAAAAAAGAAAAAAATCTGGCTGGGATGGTACCTATCACAACAATATTAAACACTATCAATTGAATAATTCAATGAACTCTTCCTAATGGCCTACCTCAAAGATAGATTATCATGTGGTGATCAGTGTTCTTTAACTTTATTTTAAAGAATACTGTTAAAGATCAATGATACTTTGTGACTTATCAAGATGGTAGCCACCACCCCCTTGCTGTTCCCATAGTTGGTCCTCTATATAAGGCTTTTGGCAATGTGTGCTATCCACCAGGTGCCGTCCAGGTGTTGAGACTAATGTGATGAACAAGACACATCAGGTTTCAGTGTTCGTGAAGTTTGAAAACACCTACCTATTTAAATAACAATAATTTATATTCTGAAAGGAATAAAGAATCACATCAAAACGCCTCCATTTCCCTGTCTTGTTACTCATTTCCAGTGGAACCTGGGAATTGGGTCAGAATCTGCTTTCTATACTGTCCTCCATAGAGCTGGTCACTGAGTCCTGTATTGATCTGTCTTCCTCTGTCCTGGACAATCCGTGCTTTTCAAGTAATCCCCACTTCTAATGTCATCATTACTGCACTATGCGATCATTTTTGTCTCTATTTCTCAACGTAACTAAAAACATGAGTCTGGAAGCCAGATGATTGTTAAATCATGCCCCAATTCTGCTTTCTGATCTTGGAGAAATTAATTTTAATCTCTCTGAGTCTGTTTCTCTATATCTAAAATAAGCACCTATGCTTCTTACCTCCTAGGATTGTTGCAAAAATTAAAATAAGACAATGTATTAACAATGGTGTCTATGCACAATATATATGAAATAAGTGGAGGTTATTTTTTTTTATATTTTTCACAGAGCTGCTGGTGTGATCTTTCTAAACCTCAAATCTGATCATGTTAAGTCCCTAAATAAGATCTGTTGATAACGTTCCTCAAACATCACAATAAAGGTCCTTTGTAATGTGGTTTCTATTGCTCTAACCCCAAACTTTGCCAGGCTTCAATTGAATGAATTACTCATGGCTTTATGGAATTAGAAGCCTTTATGACTTTCCTTTCCTTTCCTTTTATAATTCCACTGGGATGCCCTTTCTAAGGCTTTCTTCTCTTCTCTCAATCTGGTTAACTGTCACTGTCTTTGAAGTCAGAACTCGAGGATTATCTTTTCCAAATGCCTCTGAAGAGAGGCTCTGTATCTCTGTCTCCCTCTACATCTCTGTTCTGTACTTTTGAAATCTCTCATCTCTGCTTCTATCAGAGCAGTGATTAAGAACTGTTTGCCTTTATTTCTTCTAGTGCACTGTGTTGTACTGACTTGACACTAAAATTCTGAAATCAAGTAAATGTGGCATAAGACAATTTAAATGGATTTGATCACAGTTCAGACCAGTTTAATATGAAATACTGGGATTTGAAGGGTGATCATGTGGAAAAAAAGATTTATTTCTTGTTTTTCCATAAGGTAGATGTAAGGTAAATGTATAATAATGAGAGAGAAACTTAAGCTAAAATGTAGTGTGGAAATTTCAAATAATTACCACTATCCAGGTAATCAGAAACATATTGGACCCCTCTCTGAAGAAATTAGATTTCATGGAGCTCTCACCATGTAAGTGCCTTTCTGTAGGTGTATTAAAGAGGTTTTTGTATTGCATGGGCAGCGCCACCTCCAGACTGGTTTACCACTTTTCTAAGGATGCTGATTTTCCAATAGTGGAGCCTAGGAATCTATATTTCTTAAGTGCATCCAAGAGATTCTGACACAGCTGGTTCACCAAACCAAGTTTCTCAGAAGACTAGGCACTCCGTAGGAGAGGGTATTATCGACACTTACTTTCAATCATATTTTGAAATAATGGTTTTAGTAGACTGGTTTTATAAATTGTGTAATTTTCAAATTACAAACAAAACATGAGTTTGAATGAAAAATAGAGCAGAGACATTTTTATGTAACAATTCTAAAGCCAGGTGATTATATGTAGGACAACATTATATTGATTGATAGCTTGCAGACTTCCATTGCTCTTAGGGAGATATATTTTCTAAATAGCTAATGCAAAGATAAATAAAGCTGCCCATTGCTTTTTGCTTTGTTTTTTGTTTTGGAACAAAGCCTGCTGGAAATCCCTCAGTGTCCTCTGATACTATATGATTCTAGAATCTAGGCTCAGGTCTGTCCTTGGAACATAATACTTCTACTCTGTTGGCTTCTGGAACAGTAGTCTGCTGGATCTGCTCTGACTTTCAGCCTATAATCTGAAGTCTAGTGGGCTCTACCACTGGAAAAAGTGATTCCTTATCTAGAAAAGAACATTAATGAAGTGGTTGGGGGGAATTTGAAACAAAAAAGGAAAATTTTTGTTAAGAAGAAAGGGTATTCTAAAATATGTATTTATGGGACACTTGGGTGGCTCAGTTGGTTGGGTCTCCAACCTTTCTTGATTTCATCTCAGGTGGTGATCTCAAGGTTGTAATTTCAAGCCTCATGTCAGGCTCCATGCTCAGTGCAGAGTCTGCTTGAGATTCTCTCTGAATGGAAATATTTATTTATCTAGTAAATATATTTATTTATCTAAACAAATAAAATCTTAAAAAATAATAAATTATGAGGTTAAGATCAATCAATATTAATAGCAGTAACTATGAGCTTCATGGTTTAAGATATTGTGTTGGATGCTAGTAATTAAATAATAAAAAGTAATACATGGTTCCCTCCACTAAATTGTTCGTTTTTACGGCTGGAGAGATGAGATATGCATGGATGATCATTGTCAAAGCAAGACAATATCAAAGATACTAGGAATGGACACCGGACAGTTATAGGATGCTAGGTCTTCGGCTGATTCTTAAAAGTGAACTCACCTATATCTAGGTGAGTTTCTAAAATTGTTGATGTCAGTGTGGTTCCAATAACAAAATAGAGTAACGTGGGGTGTGCCTTTAGAAAAGAATGTGAGATGCATTGGATAAGAGATATAGGGGCCAGAGTGTGGAGTCCCCTCCATGCCAGAGTGTTATAATGTAGAAAAGTAAAAAAAAAAAAAAAAAAAATTAAAAATTTGCCCTATAGGTACACTTGCCAGTCAAGAAAGTAGTAGTGAGATAATACACTTCAATGTCACCAGAGAAGAAGGATGTGTTTGTCTTCTCAGAGAAGATTACTGGGTCTGTGTCTTTGTAATGAAACAGCTAGAGTAAGTGTGCTTTTGCGTATTGGAGGCCGAGGGACTTAAGATCCTGGCATAGGTGTTACATCTTTGGTGACATGGCATGTGCTTTCTGGTAGATGCTGGATTGGCCTACGCCACTGGTTTGAGAAGTATCTCCCTTGGAATGGTATCTTTAGAACTAGAACTATTTATGATTTCTAAAAGACTTGATGTCAGTTAAGTCTGTAAGCCCTCATTAAAACAAAAGTAAACAACTATTTACTACAGGACTGCTCAGAGCCTTTTCTGTGGCAAGGGCTCATTAACATGGAGATTCATTAGGAGCATCTTCCAAACCTAGTCATCCCTGTAAACGTCTGCTTTCACTTCCTCCTTCTCCTCTGGACACACACATCTCCAGAGCATGCAAAGGACAAATACTTCATTAAACAAACAAGCAAACAAACAAACAAACAAACAAAAAAAAAACGGGGAAAATGTATTTTCTTTAAAAGACCAGTAGGATATAAAGATGGTTAAAGAAGAAGTATATAGAAATAGAAAATGTAGGGTTGATCAATGTGGTGATGTTACAGGAAAAGTGTTCTGTAATCAACACCAGTCAGAAGCGCTATAGAATGACACAAGCATTAGGTTAGAAAGAAAGAAAAAAACACTATAAAAATTCAACTTTGTAAAGTTGGATCTTATTTAAGCAAATGTTTATTCAAATCTGAGTCTGGCTGGATATCACAGCAAAAATAAATAAATAAGTAAACAAACAAACGTGAATCTTACTGACGGCAGTAAGTGCTATACCCAAGTCCTAGCCAACTGATTCGCATTTACTGTTCTTGGGTGTAGAACTTCGAGGGTACGTTCAGAAGTGGGTCAACTTGTTCAGTAAGTAAGAACGGATCACCTGCCGAATACAGTGAGACACTAGGTGCTGAACAGACTGCAAAGTAAGTAAAAAAATCTGTCTTCAGGTATGCTTGGGGGAAAATACAGGGATTACAAATGGAAAGTATTTAAATGACAGTAAAAGCATGAGCATCCCATTAAATGAAAGAAGTGGATAAATTATAAATGCTCTCTGGATTCCGGCAGAGGATGATACTAGAGACGAGGGATTGCATATCCAGTCAAATGGTCAGATCTCTTCTCATCCTAATACCTTCTCAAATTTGTATTCATTGAATTTGAGTAAAGCCACATTGAGATTTTTCTTAAAGATCTTTTAAATTAAGACCATGGGATTTCTAAGTCAAGTGTTACTTGATCTTAAGATTTACTTTTCTAGAAATAGAAGTTCTTAGTCTGGAATTACCACCTCATCGACAGAGAAATATAGATCCTTCCAGAAGGTGATATGCAGCAAGGTGTATTTGGAAAGATGATTCTTTTAGGTGATTCTGTTATAGATACTATGCCCTATTGTCTGTACCCCTTCGACCGTGTGCCAGCCATCTCAGACCACTGGCTTACATTACGTAGGCAAGGGCATCAGACACTTAGGTTTTGCAAAGAAAAGTTAGAGGCACCTGGGAGTTTCAGGAGGGTAACCATCTGACTCCTGATGTCAGCTCAGGTCATGATCTCGGGGTCATGAGAGTGAGCCCCATGTCCATCTCTGCATTGGGTGTGGAATAGGCTTAAGATTCTCTCTCCCACTTCCCCTCTGTACCTCTCCCTGTTTGAGTGTATGCCCTCTCTTTAAGAAAAAAAAAAAGGGGGGGGGATCCCTGGGTGGCGCAGAGGTTAAGCGCCTGCCTTTGGCCCAGGGCGCAATCCTGGAGACCCGGGATAGAATCCCATGTCGGGCTCCCGGTGCATGGAGCCTGCTTTTCCCTCTGCCTATGTCTCTGCCTCTCTCTCTCTCTCTGTGACTATCATAAATAAATAAAAATTTAAAAAAATAAAAAATAAAAAATAAAAATAAAAAAAACTTAAATTTTGCAAAGATAATTTGAATCTCTTTCAATGGATGTATACCAGTTTTTTTTTTCCTGCCAGATTTTCCATCTAATTGATATTGTATTGTAAGCCATACCATTCAAATGCAAATTACAAATAACATGCAATAATTCCAATAATCATAAACTGTGACCAGCAGAAATAAAAATATCACCCTATTTTTTTCAGGATATCAAGTAATCATTCTTTTTTGACAGCATATATTTAAATATTGGTTTCAGGGTCCTAAGGGTAAATTTCTCATTTTAAAATATTTTTTGAAACTGCAGTCTATGATCAAAATGCATAATTAACTTTCCAGATATTTTCAAGTGACAATATTAACTTTGTTGTAATAACACTACCATTTAAAGTTCTAAAGTGAAAGAAGATATGATGAATCCCTGAATTATTACTCAGTCTACTCTTTATCATTTTTCTGGAAATTATGGTATTTCTTTCATTTCCCAGAATAATTAAGAAATTCTACATTAAGGAACTTTCTAAGTATGAACGTAAGAAATATGGCTTTATTAGTGTTTATTAAAAATGTTTCTTGGGAACCCATATTTGTGATTCTAAATTTGTTGTTGGATAGTAATAAGGTTCCTTTTGTAATGGGCTGTATATGTATATGTGTGTATATATATATATATATATATACACACACACATACACAATGGGATATCCCATATATATGTATATATATGGGGTATGTATATATGTGTATATATGTATACATACCCTCATGCTAAATCTATCATATGGCTTATTCTGCATTAGTGTCTTATGGTTTTCTTAAGCTGTCAAATATTTTTATTTTTCATGTTATTAAAAAATGTTTTGACTGAATGAGGCTATTTGGATTGCTGTAGTTTGATCTGCAAGATGTCATCTCCCTCAAGGTTCTTTCAGCAAGACTGTTCCTTCTCACCTCTTTTCAAAAGTGGTTCTTGGAATGGTTACTTCAAATAGGAGGTCAACTAACACAGATTTATAATCCAATCAGACAGCCTCATGGCCACCTGGGTCTGAGAGAGAGGGCAACCCATTGACTTGATGGAGTTTTATGGGGTTCTTCATCCCGAGGAGATTTGGAGATTCCGTGTTTTCAGTAAATCTTAACTCAAGTTTTTTTAAATCTTGTTTCAAGAAACTAAGGTTAAAAAGTAGTCAGAAAAAAAGGAGAATCTTTTGAATTGTTACCACTGTGTACTTTTCCCTCCTGCTCTTTCTCCTCCTCCTCACCCCACTCCTTTTCCTTTTTTTTTTCCTCCCTCCCTCCTCCTCCTCCTCCTCTCCTCTTTTCTTTTCTTCCTCTTTCTTCTTTTTGAGGGGGAAAAAAAAGAGGGATTTGAAAGGAAAGATGTGTACACCTGGCCCACTCCGTATTCTTATCCATCTTCACTGGCTCCTGGCACAGAACCAATAGGGTTGGGATCAACATCTATTTCTTGGCTGAGAAATCAGTCCTGCCATTGCTTCTTCAAAGACTCACCATCAGTGCTTGCCAGGCACTACCCACGGCCGGCTTGGTGCTGCGTGCTGGGGACATGGAGATGGGGCACCTTGGGCGCTCCTCCCCATCAGACCCTCAAGGAGCATCCCTGGAAATGATAAGGTGTCCTGGGGGACATGTCCAGGTACCTTGGGGCATGAACAAAGGAGTAGTCAGTTCTTAAGCCTGATTTAAGAAAAAAGCATTGATGACAAGACCACCAAAAAGCCTTGCGCATTGCATGGGTGTCTGCCAGCAGACTGGAAGCAGAGGTGAGGAGGAGGACACGGCCCTCAGCTTCCCTGGGTCCCAGCCCTGAACCTGGGCCCAGGGCTTCCTCAGGTCCTGAGCTCGCTGGGGCTCTCATTGTCCACTTCATCTCACCCTCGAGCGTCCCTGTTTTCCACCTGGTCTGTGTTCTGCCCTGGCTCCCCCCAACCCCTCTTACCCGTGTTTGCTCCTGGCAGCTGTGCCTGCATCTGACCAGGGATGATTTCACATCCCAAATAACGTTCTGAAACAGCGTTGATCACCCCATTGAAATATCTTCATTCTATTCTCTGTGTACCTGCAACATGATTGCTCTATTCTTCCTCAACCCCTTCTCTCATTTTCATCATTATCTGTTTCTCACGTTCTAATCATTTTTATAGGAATGCCCTTCCCCTTTATTCATTAACTGATTTTGGTTGAGGTGTAATTTGCATAAAATGAAATGTGCCCATGTCAAGGGCACAGTTTGATGACGTTTTAAACAACGAATACATAGATATATAGTTATATTCTCTTTATATTTTAACTATTTTCCTTTTTGGGGAATGGATCTAATTTATTACTTTTGTTAACAACTCTCAATTACTATATTAATGAAAACCTTTATCAAACCATAGTTAGGTTTTTTCCTCCTTTGAAATATCTTGGCTCTCTTTCAGACATGTTTTTAATTTAACATGCATATTTTAATTATTGTAGATTTAATAAATATGTCAGTGGCTATTGAGCAATGGGCCATCATAACGTAAGCCTACACCTTTATAAATGAAAGCCTTGTAAGAGCACAGTAAACATGCAGGTTAATAATAAATAATAATTAAATTTTTGAATGACATTTATTATATCTGTTAATAAGATAACAATAAATAAGAAATCATTTATTCAATTAATCTCAATGTGTAATATTCCCCACAATGTGCAATTTTCCCCACAAACATGTAAATTTGTGGGTTTTTTTAACATTTTTAAATTTTGATTCCAGTATGATTAACATACAGCATACAGTGGTATTAGTTTCAGGCGTACGATATAAGGATTCCACCATCCCATAGGTCACTCTGTGCTCATCATGACAAGGATGATTTTCATACTCCTCCATTCCGGTCCCCTATTTCAGCACCCGCCACCCCCTCCCCTCTGGCACCCTGGGCTTGCTTCAGCAGCACATATACAGAAATAGTCACCATATTTGAATCTCACTTTTTGGCCAGAAAACCCGAGATCATCTCCCAAATTTGTTTGTTTGGTTTTATTATTTTGTTTCTAAGATGTCAAGATTTTTGTTTCATGGTTGTGACATTTACTGATCTTAAAAGTCTACTAGTAGGCTCATCTACTTATTAGGAAAACAACTCCATGGTTAACAGGGTCTTCTAACACAAGCAAGATGGATGGATGGAAACCATGTATCCTAACGAGAGAGTCGTAGAGTCGAAGCCTATCGTGTTCTAATCCTATCTTGTGTATCCAGATGTAAATACTCATCTTCTAAGGCATCCTAGTGTATCTTAAAAAACTTATTTTCTTGTTCTTGCTCAGAGTACTTAACCCTCTTTCCCTCTCTGCATGGACACGTCCTATTCATTCTCCAAAGCTAATGCAAGCACCATATGCTTCCCTGACAAACCAGTCCCGACGTAGTGCGAATATAGAAATTAACACAATACATTCTCTGGGAGATGAACAATTAAGTCTAGAAACAATGAGGTGTGTCTAAAATCTACATTTTTATCTGGCATGTGTTTTCGTATTTCACCAAATACATTTTAAAATCCTAATCCTTTAAAATCCTAAAGGTTTTTTGTTTTGTTTTGTTTCCTTTTGCTCCCCAAATCTTTAATTTACTTCAAATTTCACCTTAAAAATTTTATCGTCTATGAAAATAATAAAGTTGAACATTAAAAAAGCCAATGCATAGAGATGTTCGAATACATCATTCTGTATCTAGATATTTTGAAATTTAATTCAGTCTGTACTGAGTCCCTAATATATGAGGCAAAGAGTGGAAGAAAATCGCAAAGAATTTGAAGGCGTGCGTTTATCTCCTTCATGCACTCATTTCCCTACAGGAGGTAACACAAAATGAAAATAGTGAAAACAAGAACTATGAATGCATGCTCAAATTATTTTCTCAGCCTTCTGAGGAAATCAAACAAAGTTACGATAGAAAATATTTCTGGGCTACCCCTTCGAGTTACATACACTTTTTTTTTCAGTCTAAACTTAAAGTAAGATAATTACAATAGAAGGGGAAAGAACACAGTGTGTAGATGTATAGCAGTCTAGTTTCTAAATAATCCATAATTCCTAGGGACACACGTATCCTAATTTGTAATATCAGTGTGACAAGGCTTAAAAATGTCAAACCACAGATTGAATAAAATCGATCACCTCTTTCAAGAATGATATTTTGTAAGATATTGTATTAAGTGTATTTATTTATATAACCACAAATTCAGTACTGTTACATATATATGACATTTTATTTACATTTCTTAAGAAATATGTTCAAATTCATCATTGACTAAAGCAACTATATGAAGGGAATCATATGAATATGATTCCAACTGATAAAGGAATGGAAATCAATAAGATTTTTAATTGAGATTCTCACAGCATTTGTATTTTGTAAGATTTTAGAAAGCCAGCCACAAGAGAAATCACACATGCATAAAATACAGAGACATCTTTTTTCTCATTTTTAATAAAGAGATGTTTAGATCACAGGACTCATAAACAGCTATAATCAATGAAGAATGATTATTTCTTCTTATTTTTATTTTTTCTTCTTATTTTTAATAGAGAAAAATATTATCCATAGCTCTATTGAAACACAATTGGAGGAGTTTAATTTCCTGATTACTTTTTCTCCTTTTATTTATTTATTTATTTTAATTTTTATTTATTTATGATAGTCACACACACACAGAGAGAGAGAGAGAGAGAGAGGCAGAGACATAGGCAGAGGGAGAAGCAGGTTCCATGAACCGGGAGCCCGACGTGGGATTCGATCCCGGGTCTCCAGGATCGCGCCCCGGGCCAAAGGCAGGTGCTAAACCGCTGCGCCACCCAGGGATCCCTTTTTCTCCTTTTATTTTCCAGGTATTGCTTCTCTCTTTATCTTATTCCCACCTTGATGATGTGCACACTTTTTAGGAGACATTCTTTAAGACAACGAATGTGTTACTTGGAAATACACGTTTGTAGCACACATTAGCAAGTGGTTTATGTGCGGTTATTCCCTAGTGGATCTGAAGATGTTTATAGAATACAGGGGATGAGACCTCTTATGTTTATATCCTTCCCGGTTAAATTAGAAAGGATATGCATACAAGGATACCCATGCAGAGGACAGTATGTGCTACGTGTCGGACAGACAGCCCTGACCACTGCTAGGATAGGTGGATTTAGGTAAAACTCTACAGATGACAGTATTTAATCGGGTCTTGACAGGGGCCCAGGGCCACAAAGGGACAGAGTGATTGGTGATGAGAAATACAGGCTGTGGCTATTCTCAGATATTAGGATTTGGAGGCAATTTTAAATGGAGTGTCAGGGACTGAGTAAAGCCATCTGCTTAAAACAGAGCGGTCATATTAATATAGAAGCAGAAAAGGATGGCTGCAATCCAACATGGACCATTTAGAAGTTATCCTTTAAGAAAAGGGAAGGATTTGAATGTAGTCGGTACCCAGCAGGCTTTGAGGGCCACAGTAAGTAGCAGAAATCATCTTTCCAAATACAGCGTCCTACAAGTCACTGACTGGGTGAAGGAAAACATAAAATACAGAGCCTAGAAATCTAGTAGGATGTCCACACGAAGGGAATGTTTTCCAGTGCCAGAAACAGTATTTAGTTGATCAAAGACACATGCAATGACGCCACAGCAGCCCTTGGGGAAGAAAGGAACATCATACCAACTAGTGCTGCTTGGATGGCAAAGTTGGAGCCCGGGGCCTGTGTGTACATATAAGTTTAGGAAGGTGGAATTCAGGTAATCCGATTGGTTAGGACTTTGCAGGTTGAAAGTCGTCACCTGGGCACCTGGGTGGCTCAGCGGTTGAGAGTCGGCCTAGGGCTCAGGGTGTGATCCCAGAGTTCTGGGGTTGAATCCCACATCGGGCTCCCTGCAGGGAGCCTGCTTCTCCCTCTTCGTGTGTCTCTGCCTCTCTCTGTCTCTCATGAATAAATGAATAAAATATTTAAAAATAAAAAATAGGTAAAAAAATTTTTAAAAATAAAAAAAATAAAACTCGTCACCCTGCTTCAGGTTACAAGCAGCTATAACTGTTTTTATATGATGAATATTTTTAAGGTAGGAAGGGTGAATGGTCCTAACACCAACATAGACAGGTTTTAGGACAACTGCCACCTGGGGCCGCACTGGGAACGGCAGGAATAATGAGTCAACAGCAACAGTCGCAGTTCACTAGAGAAACACAGTCCTCTCATCCGCTCACCACAGGGCATCTGATGCTCCTGCATCGGTACTTCACGTCGGGCAGCACAGGTGCTGTTTTGTTTGACTCCCCTGCTTGCCCAGCCACCTGTCCAGAGCCCCTTGGCTTCCCTCCCAGATGCATGTACGCTGCCTCCCCTGGACACGCGTGGAATAGCAACCAATATCCAGTCACCTGTCCCCTTGCAGGCTGCAAACTGATGGCCCATTTCAGAGAAAGTGTGTGTTCTTGGCTCAGGAAATGGGAAGAGTGAGATAGGAAGGTCCTGTACAAGGAGCTTCTCTCAAAGGGGAGCACAGGCAGGCGGCCCAGGGAAGCCTCATACAACCGGAGCTTTCATGAAGCACCTTCCCCTAGGTCACAGCTCCCTGCTGGTTATAGGCACACCTACGCCGGGGGCCTTGGTTTATTAAACCACACACGCACACACCATGCATAAACCATCACAACATAGCACACACGCACACCACAAATACCACATACACAGCAAATACCTCACACTACACATACCCTGTCACACACACCTCACATATCACACACCCAACGCACACATCCCACAGCTCACACCACACACCTCATACCACACACACACACACAACCACCACATACACAACAAATACCTTACACCACCCATGCTGTACTCATAGGCTCACTACATGAAAGCAAAATCCTCAGGTTGTCACCTACAACCTATATATATATATATATATATATATATATATATATATATATATATGCAGAGACATCTTTTTTTCTCATTTTTTAATAAAGGGATGTTTAGAATGTCACATATATATATAATCTAAACATACATATATGTGTGTGTGTGTGTGTTTAGAATACACATATATATATGTGAATTCTACAGTCAAGGGAAGATATAAGAATATCTACAAACACTGTCCCCATGTCCCTATCTCAAATAACCAAAACTTATTAAGAGCTTTGGGATAAGGAGGACTGCAAATTGTGCCATTTTACATTCTACAAGCACTTTCATATATGAGCTTACTGTTCCATCACAGACCTTTGAAAGAACATTTATGAAATGCTTGACACATCTCCATAGAGCTGACACCGAATTTTTAATACCAATGAAGAATCAGATGTTACATTGATTTAGATATAGAAGCAGGTGTCAAGGAGTTTGTGGTATATAGTGAAATGGTTTCTTTAAAAAAAAAAAAAATTGAGAGATCCCTGGGTGGCGCAGCAGTTTAGCGCCTGCCTTTGGCCCAGGGCGCGATCCTGGAGACCTGGGATCGAATCCCACGTCGGGCTCCCGGTGCGTGGAGCCTGCTTCTCCCTCTTCCTGTGTCTCTGCCTCTCTTTCTCTCTCTCTGTGTGTGTGTGTGACTATCATAAATAAGTAAATAAAAATTAAAAAAAAATTGAATGAAGCATTCAAAGTGAAAATGTCCATAGATTTGGAAAATAGTTTGTATTTAACTTGGTTTTGAAACTTTTCTTAGGGATCCCTGGGTGGCGCAGCGGTTTGGCGCCTGCCTTTGGCCCAGGGCGCGATCCTGGAGACCCAGGATCAAATCCCACGTCGGGCTCCCTGTGCATGGAGCCTGCTTCTCCCTCTGCCTATGTCTCTCTCTCTCTCTGTGACTATCATAAATAAATAAAAATTTAAAAAAAGAAACTTTTCTTAATATTTTGATCATACCGTTCCAATTTCATAATCTTGCTCCTTCTATGTGCATATTAAATGTTCTGTAAAAATGATACATGGGAATGAATACTTGGGCTTGAACATCACTGTTTGCTGTGACAGGACCAAGATTTTAAATGTGATTGGTTGTCTAAATTATTCTTAAATGCAGAATGTTCTTTTACATATTATATAAGAAGTTGCAAATATCACGCAATTTACTAATTATGAAATTAAGGCTGAGTGTGTTTGCTGCTTGTAGAATGTGTTCGTACTTCATCACAGTTTATTATGCCAAATGACTAAGGCTTCCCTGTTGTACTTTGAGCTATTAAGTCATCCACATATTTCAGGGCTCTCATGTCTGGTAATTAAAACTGTCCAGGGAAATCATGTCACCAGGCACTAATATCTGTCCTTGTTAAATCGCCTTTGGCCTCATAATTTGAACTTATTGGCTGAGTCTTAGTCAGTGGTTACTTGGATACCCTAATTCTTTTGGTCAACATTCTCCCCTTGAATAAACAGTACAGGACATAGAATTGCACCTAAAGCCAAAGAAATACATCATATGTAATAGCTGCCAAATTTTTCACATCACTGGACCTGCTTGTGTTAACAAATAGGAGCATGCTTAAACAAACTCATCTGAAAGCCTTGAGACAATCTGGCCAAGAGGGCTGGGAGGAATGGAAGCAGCATAAATACCTGTCGGACCACAACCCCATGTGGCACCCCTACGTTCAACCAATGGTTGTGTACTTACTCAGGGCCTTTTTGTAAGTTTGTGTCCTAGGCTCAAATACTCTGAGGTTTTAATTCACACTGTCCAGAACCGAGTTTATAGTTCTATAATGCCTACAACTTGTGACTTTTATGAAATGAAATTTAACAATTCTGGATGGCCATAGATTTTTTATTCAACTATTTATTCAGCTATTTATTTATTTATTTATTTATTTATTTATTTAATTTTGAATCTATTGATTTATTCATTCATTTATTCACTTATTCATTTATTCATGAGAGACACAGAGAGAGGCAGAGACACAGGCAGAGGGAGAAGCAGGCTCCCTGTGGGGAACCTGATGTGGGACTCGATCTCAGGACCCCGGGATCATGCCCTGAGCCTAACACTGAGCTGCTGAGCCACCAAGGGGTCCCCTTGCTGAGCCATTTAATAAGAACTCAGATGGCAGACACTGTTCTCGGTACTCTTGCTTGAACACACACAGAATCCCCACCTGGGCGGAAAGAGGCAGCAATGAAAGGCAAACTTGATAAAGGAGAAAATTGTGAAAAGCATCACATAGCTAATAACTCAGAGTAACAAAGAGGAATTCACTTTCATCCATGTGTGATTTTGCGGACTCTACAAATTTAAGAAACACACAAACAAAAAAGATGAGCAAAGGACAAAAAGAGAGAGGGAGAAATCAGGAAACGGACTCAACTCTAGAGAACAAACTGATAGTCACCAGAGGGAGGTGGGTGAGGGATGGAGGAAACAGGTGATGGGGATCAAAGAGGCTCTTGTCCTGATGAGCACTCCGTGTTTTATGGAATTGTACGCTATATAGTACATCTGAAACTAATATCATGCTGTATGCTAACTATATGGAATTTACAATAGAAAAATAAACAGGAAAAAGAGACTGAGTGCTGAGAAATTGGTACAAATGTGAAGGGTTATGGATTTGAGAAGATCCAATGGAAAGAGAAAAATCCAGGTGCTGGACTTCCATCCTACTCTGGATATATTTAAGATATTTCAAATAAGTTAAAAATTAGCAGTATGATTAAAGGGGATGACCAAAAAAATTGAAAAAAAAAAAAGAAAAGAAAAGGAATGGCATAGGATTGATGTTCCTACAGAATTTGAGGACAATGGGATCAAAGGGTTGACAGAGTCAGGATAGAGGACAAGCCTACCGAAGAAAGAAATCCCCTGACCCCACATGTTTTTCTCCACTGGCCCACGTGAGCCTCACGCCTCTCCATGTGACACCATGCCAAAGTTACGCAGTTCCTTGGACGGCTTCTCTCCTCTTCCCTTCCAATCCACAGCTTGATGAACATGCTCTCGTTGTGAACCAAAGCCTTTCTTGCTCACCAATGTGCCTCCAGGACTGAGCAGAGGGCCACAGTTTGGAACTGAACACTAGCTAAGGAAACAAATAACAAGAGCTTAAGGGCAGAGTTTCCAGTGGGCGTTGGGAATTTCTGAGAGCAAGTGGGAAGGAAACCCTCGTGCTGATGCTCACTGTGCCAGGAACACAGGGGACAGAAGCCAGACGACCCAGCATGGATCGGTCCAGGGTCAGCAGTACGAAGCTATGGAATTCGATTCACATTCAAGCAATTAACCAAAAAGTTTACCATGGCATCTAGTCTAGCATTGGACATTTCAAAGAGGAAAGGATTCATGTCTGCTGTGGTAGAAATTCAGAGATTTGGGATTTTGAAGAGCAGCACTTGAAGAATTGATAGGAAATAATATTGTGTGTGATATGAGGTCATTCTGGTTTGCACGTTACTCAGGACTTCCAGGTTTAAAATCAGGGCAGTCTCGGCAAACCAGAACGGTCGGCGACCTATCGACCGCTATAGCTTCCCTGACCCCGTGCGCCATGCTCTGCCTTAGGAACACTGCATGTGTCTTGCCCATGGTTGACACGCTCTTTCCGGCCTTCCTTCTCCCTGGTATTTTTCATCTGGCTGATGCCTAGTCTTCAACTCAGCATTGCTTCCTGAGCTTTTTGCTCTCCACCCCCTAAGCCCTCATGTCCCCAACACAACCATGAGCTCCGAGGACAGTTCCAGCACATTGAAGTGTAGTGAGAGAAAGCAACCAGGACTTGAGTTTGGGAAGTAGAACCTGATTTTTTTTAATACTTTATTCTTTTTTTTTTTTAATACTTTATTCTTTTATGTGTTCTCTACATTTCTCTAAATGGGTTTCTCAAAATTATGTTCTTTCCTTCCTCAACATAGACAAGAAATTCTAGGTTAAAGAGTTGTTAGTGATTAGTGTAAGAAATAAGGTCATAAAAAAAAAAGAAATAAGGTCATATTAGTGGTTATTAGGAATGTTTCTTGGAAGTGTGTATTTGTGATTCTAAATTTGTCGCTGACTAGTCATGAGACTCATCATGTAATGAGCAGAAGGTCCTCACGCTGAATCTATCGAATGATAGGAAATACATTGATTAACCATTCAAGAATTCATCACATCCTCTCTTCGAGTTAGTATTTCAATTGGCGGCAGTATTAAAATGAGTTACTAATGAGTTTATGCCTCATTAACATATATATTAAAATTTGACTTGCGGGGTCTGCTTTCGAGGGTACCTGGTTGAGGTCAGTTGGCATGATTCCCTCTGAGGGTCCAGGCTAGAGGCTGCTGGTTTCCAAGGAGACAGCGAGGCAAGGGATGGCCAGGTGGAGCTGAACCAGATGGCAGCCGGTGTCCAGGATGGGCTGTGTCCCCCAGGCTGTCATTGCCAGCATCTGTGAAGGTGTGGCCGACCCCGGTGGAGGGGTGGCTCCTGTAGGTGGATTTGGGGTGACGGTAGAAGAGGACAGCTGTAGTTTACTTTCCATGAACTGATTATGGCGAGTGAGGAGAAAAGGTCCACAAAGTTCACGTTCTCTGCCAAATTATTGGAACAAGTTTGAGAGATGTGAAAACACTGGCTGATATAAAACCCTTTAGACTTTCTCTGTTGTGGTTAGATTTGAACAATGATTTAAAGGTCACACTTTAAAATTCCAATCCCGGGCTCAATGGCCAAGATAGTGAGCCTGGACCTTAATGAAAGCCGGTTGAAAATAAGCAAAGTTGAAAGAAGCAAGGGACCTTCCTTCCACTCCATTAATGCAGACTTGACAGACTGAGACGGACTGCAGAAAAGGAAAGAATTTTTGCTGCAGTTCCTAGAAGTGCAGCCGTTTTCCAAGATAACATAACAAATGGTATTTGCTCTACAGAATGCTTGTCACAGAACAGAAGGTCAGAAAGGGGGGAAATCCAAATCACCTTCAGAGGCTGAGAGTTCCATCAATGATAAAATTGTCAAGAGGGATGTTATCAAGATGAATATAATTACTAAATATGTTGCAAGAAGGTGGCTTCTTTGGAAATAGGTGTCTATCTAGGTGAGTCGGCCGAGTGACTCTGAAATAACAGCCTGAGCTAAAGGTTATCAGGGAAGAAAATTAAACTAAAGCTTGCCGCTGAAATTCAGACTCTCCCCTATTCGTTCTGCTGACACGTTGGCTCTCCGGTTTCATTTGTGCTTAGCGGTACATCACTATGAGATGCTGCTGATTGCAGCTCCTTTTGGTAACATCCTTTGGTTCCTCAGCTCCCCTTCACTCCCAGTCGAGATGCTGTGTGCAATTTTATTCTATCTTAAAGATGGAAAAAAGTGGGTTTAAAAATATTTAGGTACCATCTTAAAGGTGCACATTTCATGGCCCAGTAGAATGACAGTTTCAAGATTTCACACCCCAATAAAAAGGTTCCAATGTAATCATTCAATGTGTGGAGTAGAATCGCAAATCTGGGACTAAGGTGCTTGTTTGTCACTTTACATCATTTAGGGACAAGTGTACATTCGCTAGTAGAGAATCTCTTGATTTAGAATTTATCATTTTTGGAGTTTACCAGCATATCATAAGTGAAATTTTCTAACGAGTATCACTCAGAAATCCTAATTTATCATCTAATGCTAGTTTTAAAAATAAAGATCCTTAAACTTAAATAAACAAGGTACCATGTTGATTGTTGGACCCTGGCTCACGGGTGCCAACGTGTCCCGGTGGACGCCCCAGAGACTCAGACCCCAGACAGGCAGATGCAATTAGCAAGAGGGTTTATTGGACGTTTGCGCAAACGGGCTCTCCGCCTCCGAAGAGGAAGAGAGCCCCGATTAGCAATTACAGGTATCTTTTAAAGGCAAAAGGAAAAAAAAACCGCTTAAAGACAAAAGAACCTCGGGAGTTGCATAGCATTCAGGTTATTGATTTCACAGAGGGTCAACATGAACCTATTCAGGGACATTCCAATCAGGGTGTGGGGGGAAATGGTTTTCTTATTGTAAACAGAATGCTTTTAGTTGCTAAAATTTCAGGAAGACGCCTGGATGGGCTACCTCTGGATTAGGGCTGGCCCTACTTACAAGGGGGGAGGTTTCTTCATTGATGAATAAACACACTGTGATAAAAATCTTAAATTATGAGCTTTGTACTAAATGTTTCAGTGAATAATGAAATGGTCTGAAATAGATTCAGGGACCACAGAGTGCTTTGCAATCCTCACCGTGGAACTTTTTTTAGTGCATTCTCCTCTCTGAACCCAGTGTTGGACCCTGGCTCAAGGGTGCCAACGTGTCCCGGTGGACGCCCCAGAGACTCAGACCCCAGACAGGCAGATGCAATTAGCAAGAGGGTTTATTGAACGTTTGTGCAAACGGGCTCTCTGCCTCCGAGGAGGAAGAGAGCCCCGATTAGCAATTACAGGTATCTTTTAAAGGTAAAAGAAAAAAAAAACCCGCTTAAAGACAAAAGAACCGAGGGAGTCGCATAGCATTCAGGTTACCGATTTCTCAGAAGGTCAACGTGAACCTATTCAGGGACATTCCAATCAGGGAGTGGGGGGAAATGGTTTTCTTATCACAAACAGAATGCTTTTTGTTGCTAAAACTTCAGGAAGGCACCTGGATGGGCTGCCTCTGGATTAGGGCTGATCCTACTTACAGGGGGGGTTTCTTCACCAGTACTTTGATTTACCTTTAATTTCTTTTGCACAATGTTTAATATGATAATAAAGCCCACTTCCTGAATGGAGGAAAATGGTAACATTTGTAGCTAGCCGTTGAATGGAGGTTTTCCTTTGTCTCTACTTAATGGTTTTAATCGTTCATACAAACATACAATGACTTTAGTAATTACGACATCATAAAAGACGCTATTGGGATTCCATAGAGGAATTCCAAATGGAGTCAGCCTGAAACCATTAACAGGCTCACAGGAAAAAATGTGAGGTATGGGGACAACTGTAGCCAAAGATGCACTGTGCGACTAGGAAACAAAACAAAGGCATTTGAGGGAAAAAAAAAATTACTTGTTTTGTTGCCTCAGACATGTTATTTCTCTTTACACCTTTTTCTATTTTCTGAACTACAAAGGACCTTACGGAATGTGTTCTTCAGCATTTCAAGAAAAATATTGACCATAAACATTCATAATGGTACATATTTTCTAAGAATATGTCCAAGAAATATCTCAGAAATAAAACCCTTTTTACCAAACCTTTTCTATTATAAACTTTCTACCTATAAATCATGTTTTATAGTTTCTAATGAAATTTATGCTCAAGTTAAGCCTCTTTAAAGTTAAAAAGCAATCATTTAGGAAAGTGGGTATATTGGTATCAAAAGTTAAACTAGCAATGCCCACATTTACCTTTCTATATATCCAAAATTGAGAAATTTACTGTTTTTAATTAATATCGCTACCAGTATAATATGTGCAAAATCACCAAACAATGAGGCATAAGAACAAAAGTGTACACACATTGGAATTTCTAGATTGAGAGCTAACTCTGTTAGCTGAATTTGGGAATCACGAGATTAATAAATTATCTATTGGGTTTGAGCAAATTTCTCAATAACCACTCAATGAAATTATTTGCCAGCTACTTGAAAATGTGTTATTCTGTGGACTCCAGAAGATGGTATTCATGTGATCAGATCGTTTAGTCTTGTAATTTATCTTTGCTTGTTGATACCAGAAGCATACCGCTGGTTTTTGAAGATCAGAAACGAATGGTTTAATGGGCACCCACTTTGCTGTTAAGACATTGATGTGTCAAAGAATTCACACCAAACTTTATTTTCCCCATCTAACTCACTTGTAGCAGTCAACCGCTTTGATGCTTCATTAGAACTAGTCTCCCAGATGACGGGGGTTCCAAGTCTTGGGTTCTATCCTCAGCTCTGTAATTGACTCACTGTATGAGGTAATAAGATGATATTTGTAAAGCACTGCATGGATCTCAGATGAAGAGAACTATGTAAATAGGAAGTACTGCCATGAGTTAAGGGCTCCCCATAGGCTTTGAAGTCAATAGGACATTCAGTTGAATAGAAAGTAGAGCAAGTTCACATTTTGACTGCTGCTTAGCTGGAGACCATTTAATTAAGAACGATTTGGGGGGATTTTCCTTAGCATTCTAATGAAATTCAATCCATCATGCTTATTATCGCAGTACCCATGCTCATCCCTGCTGGCTACAGGGAATGTGGGTGACCACCCCTCCTTCCTAGGGCATTGTAGGTGGCACATCATAGGCTCAACATCCCATCCCATCCCATCATTGTGGGCATGGATAGCTTTGCAGTTTTCATCGATGGATCTTCAGGTCAAGTTTGTGCTTATTCATTCTCATTGAGATAGATGCACTCTGATAGATCCATATGCATCTTAGAACTTGTATCTGAATTAAGGTATAAATGTTGATATTTAAGATCTAAAGAAATTAGACTCGTTGAGCACTCAGCAAACTTCTAGAGTCAGGTATGTTAAAAAGAATAATACAATCTTCCAGTTTCTATGTGAATTTTAGAACGTCCTACAGCTGGGGAAGAGAATGAACAGGACCTCTGGATAATTAAGCATCTCGTACAGAGGACACATTTTTGAAATGCGTACCACAGGAAATTAAGAAAGCTTTGGATGAGCAGCATGAGGATGTGAAACATCAGCCATCTGCTTTCATTTAAGACCTACACTTATCCACATTGCCTCTGGCCCCTAGGCCTCTGGAGAGAAGAGAGAGAGAGAGTGTGTGTGTGTATGTGTGTGTGTATGTCAGAGAGAAAGAGAGAGAGAGAGAGAGAGAGGGAGGGAGGGAGAGAGAGGAGCCGGGGGCATCTGCGGAAAAAGGAAGAAACTCTCACCTTGACGTCTTGAAAGATTGAAATCAGTGGGGTCCTATCTTGAGCCTACACTGATTTAGCTTTGCCTAACTTCCTTATAATTCACAGAGAAAAGTAGTTACAGATTAAGTACCTCTCTTGTTCGGTTCTTATATAGCTTACATAAAATTTCTGCAGATTCTACTCCAAATATCCCTGAAGCAGTGCCAGAAGTCACATCCTCTAGTATGTCCTCTACAATAAATTGACTGGCTTAGAGTTACTATTGATATAAATCATCAATTTTCTATTAAGGTTCTTTATTTCCTTTCGGTTTGGATAGATGTATTTTTCTACGACATTTGCAGGATATAGCATACTATTTAATTCACTTAAGTCCAGTTAAATCCAGCTTACGCAGCACCCCCACTACCTACCTGCTTAATGATATTTGAACAGAATCATTAGTAAGACAGCTTATCTCCTTCATTTGATGGTGTGAGCATATTGTGGGTACAGGACCAGGTCTAAAGGTCTACAGAAGGCCCTAACCTTGTTTTTTTGGTGCTCCCACTCATGACTTCTGCCTCTTCAGTTGTCAGTGGCACTCTTCTCTGCGGGTCCTCCGTGATTTGTTGTTATAGCCAACTCTTAGCAAGCAAAGAGTTGACTCTCACAGTTAGTTAGATCAACAGAAGCTCAGCTCCAGAAGACATTTTTCATAAGTGCATAGAATTCACTAGGTGGGTCAACTGTTGGACCCTGGCTCACGGGTGCCAACGCGTCCCGGTGGACGCCCCAGAGACTCAGACCCCAGACAGGCAGATGCAATTAGCAAGAGGGTTTATTGAACGTTTGTGCAAACGGGCTCTCTGCCTCCGAGGAGGAAGAGAGCCCCGATTAGCAATTACAGGTATCTTTTAAAGGTAAAAGAAAAAAAACTGCTTAAAGACAAAAGAACCGCGGGAGTCGCATAGCATCCAGGTTGATTTCTCAGAAGGTCAACATGAACCTATTCAGGGACATTCCAATCAGGGAGTGGGAGGAAATGGTTTTCTTATCACAAACAGAATGCTTTTTGTTGCTAAAACTTCAGGAAGGCACCTGGATGGGCTGCCTCTGGATCAGGGCTGATCCTACTTACAGGGGGGGTTTCTTCACAACCATGTGACGGATCATGCGTGGTTCTGTTACCTCTAGTGCTATCAGGGACCAGACACACGTCTCCTCCACTTTCAAATACCTCCTTAGTCTCCCAGGTTTGGAAGGCACACCTCTGTCCTCTGGCCTTGGGCCATGGCCCCTTCTCTCCCTCATGTTCAAGCCACATTTAGGCTTCCATGGTCCTAACCTTCCAGGGAGCATACTCTCAACAAGAATGTGTTTATATGTATGTTTATTTCCACCCACCCCCTGAAAAGAAATAGCTCCTTACAACTCACTCTCTGCACCTGCCAAAAGGAAAAACCAGAACAGCTCAGTCAGAAAGGCTTTATTCATTGTGTGGATATTGAATGACAATATGTGGCCCTGCCTGTTTCTCTTCTAGAGAAGTTGGAGGCTCCATTGATTATTCGGCCATAAAGCATATAATGAAAAGGTAAATGGGGCCACCTAAGCATTCCAGATGAGATAAAATTGCTAATTAGTTTCCTTTGGAAAACAATATGGTGGAAGTAGCCTAAAACAATAAGGTTTTAATATGAATAATCTTTGCAGGCTTGATTCTTGTTCACAACAAGGTCAGCACTTTCAAAGGGAACGCTTAAATCCCTTTGCACACTTCTCCATTCTGAAAACCTGCCTCCATGGCCCAAAGAGAAATCAGCCTCTTTTACCAAACCCATAAATCAGTATTATATTCTCACTGAAAACACAGTGTTACAGAAATGTGTGCACAGTTTGTATTAGAATTTTACCTCCCTCCACTAAACTTTCCAATGCAATTGTTTTATCACGACTCAATTAAAAGATCATTGATCAGCTTGTGCTCTTATATGTGTGTGTATAAGTGTTTGGGTTGCTACGCTGTTTAATGGGATGTGTATGTCCACATCCCTGTTTTATCCGCTGTTTATGGGTGTGTATGTGTATTTTTCTTTGTTTTCTTCTTTCCATGACGTTATGAATCGTCTTTGTTCTTACTTGAAATCCCCTTCTTACTCGAAATCCCCTTTACCCTTTCTTGTTCAGCAAGTTTGTTTACTGTATCTGTTATGAACTTCCATCATTCCCCCCAGAAGAGTCCATTGTTAGGACACGTGGGAGAGTCCTGACATAACCGGGCATGGATAGGACTCAGGGATGAGGATGCTGTGTAACCGGAGTTCTGAGTCGGGTGACCTTATTTCTTCTGTGTTCCTGTCATGTTTCCCCATTAAGGGGAAAATATGTTTCTGTTTTATGGAATGGAAACACCTGGTAAAACGTAAAAGGCATTCTTACTATGCAATTTTATCATTTCCTTAATTGATTGATTAGTGAAACTGGAAAAGGTAATACACGTTTATGTGTTTATATTCCTTTACATGGATGAGCAATGCATAGTTTTTATTTTTTTCCCACAGTAATGAAAAGAGAAATGTTTTCAAGAATTGGAAATGCAAAATCAACTTACAATTTATGAAAAATAATTTAAAGTTAAAGATATTTTCACATTTGTTACTCTTCTTAAGAAAGCATGGAACCAATGCTGATGATATTTTACATATATTTTACACTAATATCTTAGCAGGCCTTAGATCCTGACAATATTAACCTTAATGTATACAAAAGTGTTCAAGTGGATTCACTTAAACAAAGTACCACGGATGTCCATGGCAAAACCTGGATTTGAAAATGGTTCAGATAAGGGAGAGCTTGGTTCTTGTCTCATGGAGATAAAGAATGAATCTCACTGACAAAGGGGGAGTGTCAGGGAGAGTGAGCAAAGGGATAGAAGTTGATTAAGTGGGCAGCCCCTGGTGGCTCAGTGGTTTAGCACCGCCTTCAGCCCAGGGCCTGATCCTGGAGACCCGGAATCCCATGTCTGGCTCCCTGCATGGAGCCTGCTTCTCCCTCTGCCTGTGTCTCTGCCTCTCTCTGTCTCTGTCTCTGTCTTTCTCTGTGTCTCTCATGAATAAATGAGTAAAATCTAAAAAAAAAAAAAAAAAAAAAAAAGAAAGAAAGAAAGTGAATTAAACAAAGATAGAGTGAGGGGTCCAGACAGGGTTGCCACTGAGGGCTTATAGGGTTGGTCTTTTATTGAAAAAGCCTAATCAGGGAACCTAAACACTTTTAACATATCTATTGACATCACCATTGAGTAGGGACTAGTGATAACATCTTCAATGGCTTACTTCCTTTGTAGGGTCCCATAAGTCTTTGGTGGTCACAACTAGCTGTTGTAACAGGACACCCTCCCCACCCACATCTAGGGCTGGTTGGTCTGGTTTGTTCCTTTATCTCCAGTTTCCTTACACCTCAGCATTTTGGGGATTTTTGTGAGCCTGCTTCTGTAGCCCCCTCCTAGCCCTGCCTAGCCCTGTTTGTCCCTAACTCAGTTCTCTCTGTAAAGATGGTTCTACCATTGAACAATCTTCGGAAACTAATCTAATCCTTAGGAAATATACCTTGCATGTGAACTAAGTAATTAACCACCAACTGGTTATGGTGAAAAGATATATATATGTATATAGATAATATTTTTGTTTCTAGATAAAATATAAAATTATATATGAGTAATTAAGTTCACATATAATTAATTATATAATTATATATTTTATATAATCATATTTTATCATATATAATTAATTTCATATATTTTATATGTAAAATATAAAATTGCATATATAATTTATGATATATTATTTTATATATTTACTTATTTTATATATACAAAATATAAAATATCTATAATTAGTTATATATTTCTATATAAATCATATATATAAATTAATATACATAAGTTATATATATTTATATTTATAAAAATCTCAAGAATAAGATACCAGCTTTAAACTTTGGAAACTATTGGAATTGGAGAATATAACTAGGTGGGGAAAAATGGTGGGCTCTATGTTGTGAGATAAACAAAAACCTATTTGCACCAGGTCATCTATCCTATTTTTTAGCATTAAAAATCAGTGGACACTTTTTGTAGCAAGATTTTCCAAATATAAAGAAGAAAACAAACTGTACCTGCAATGTCCTTATTCAAATAACTGGCTGGTTTTCAAGTTTATTGTAATCTTTTATTTTCCTTTGCCTATTCATGTATGAAAAAGCTATCATTTCACATTCTGGTTTTTCACTTTTACAAAACTCCCCATCTTTTTAAATGTTTCTAAAAAAATCTTTAGAAAGTTGTAAAATGCCATCATGTCCATGTACCATGATCTATTTAGGCAATATCCAATCAGTAACAGTATTTCCTCAAATTTCACTATAATAAATAATTCTTTGATTAAAAAAAATCCCCTTGTACCTGATATTCTGCTCACATTGCTAATTATTCCTTTACTGCTTTTGAAGGAGGCTAATGATCCAAAATACATATGTTCACGGTCCAGGAGATACATCCCTATTTCTTTGTCGTTTTGTGAATGTTATGGAAGTTTAGCATCTAGAGAGATGGATAAGGAACAGAAGCACATTTGAGCTGTTGCAGGAAACAGAGGGCACCTCCCTCTGGGGGAGGGTGTGGGGATCCTGGTAGGCACTGAGGAGAGCATGCAGCTGGCCTGATGGGTGGTCCCCAGCTTCTGGAGGCAACCTGTCTGCAAGATGTGTGGTCATTCACCTTGACTCTCCACAGAAAGGTTTTCTCAGCTTCTCTGTGAATGGCTTGGAAAACAACATTCCGCTAAGTTGTCAAGTTTGCTTTCCTGGGTCAGTGGCTAATGTGAGTGGACTAGCCTCTCCAGTCTAGACCTCACAACTCCAGAACAAGACCAGGCTGGATCAGAGATATTTTTCAGTGCATTTTAAAGTGTGTAAACAGGGATCCCTGGGTGGCGCAGCGGTTTGGCTCCTGCCTTTGGCCCAGGGCGCGATCCTGGAGACCCGGGATCGAATCCCACGTCGGGCTCCCGGTGCATGGAGCCTGCTTCTCCCTCTGCCTGTGTCTCTGCCTCTCTCTCTCTCTGTGACTATCATAAATAAATAAAGATTTAAAAAAAAAAATAAATAAAGTGTGTAAACATGAGGGATGACTCTGAGCAGAAGAGGGATGGGGTATTGGCTTGGAAGGCCCGGCAGAGTGGGACTGTGCATCTAGTAGGACATTAATGAGCCACTAAACATGCCTTGGAGTTTCCTTTTTCTGTATAATGTAAGATTATTGTATTTAGTTTCATGACCTTTTAATGAATCTTTTACTCCTTTGATGAATTTCCTGAGAAGAAAATTGAGATCATTCGATTCATTTTAGTAATAGTCAATTGTTTTATGGACATATTACCATAGGATAAATAAAATTTGTAGAAAAATTAGCAAATGAGAAATGAGAATTCTAAACCATCAGTTTTTAGTTACATGCCAATGAGAGCAATATAGATTGAATTAAAACATGTTTTTATTTCTAACTAACTTCTGCCCCCATCGAAAATTGGACTACATTGATTTTTTCATAAGTGATGAGAGGTAAGAGAGCTTGGGTGTGTGTATAATATCTGTGGATATCTGTGCGCATAAAGAAATGCTTATTTTTTCAGGAGAAATGAGTCTGGCTTTCTCTGGAAATTTCCCAAAGTTATTAAAAATATAAATGAAACCTGCACTCACTATTTATTAAACTTTAAATAGAATATTTTAATCTATTAGCATAGTGAGAAATCATATTATTATACATGTTTTTTTTATTTATTTGCATTGATTGAAGCATTTACACCATTGTTTTTAAGAAGACAGCATGAATTTGACCAATGTTACCAAATTCTGGTGTCCTTTTGTCAGAAAAAAAAAGCTGCACACCATTGTGACCTATAGTATACTAAAGTCCAAAATTAAAAATAAATACTATCCAGAAACCTTTGCATTTGTTGACTTTGCAAACAATATTGTACTTTCATGTATTATCTTATTTGCTTTTATTTTTTAAAAAAGATTTTATTTGTTTATTTATGAGAGACACAGAGAGAGGCAGAGACACAGGCAGAGGGAGAAGCAGGTTCCTCACTGGGAGCCTGATGTGGGACTCAATCCCAGGACCCTGGGATCACACCCTGGGCTGAAGGCAGACGCATGACCACTGAGCCACCCAGGCGCCCCTATATTATTTGTTTTTAAAACAACCATAGGAATTGGATGCTTTCCAGATAGTAAGCATAAAAAATTAATAAATAAAGTGACGCCTAAAAACAAACAAACAAAAAGAGAAATAAAGGGACGCCTGTGTGACTCTGTTTTTTCAGCGTCTGATTCTTAGTTTTGGCTCAGGTCATGAAGTCAGTGTCCTGGGATGGATCCCTGCATCAGCTCTGTGCTCAGTGGGGGAATTTACTTGAAATTCTTTCTCTCCCCCTCAGTCTTCTCCACACCCCCCCTCACTCCCACACTCTTTCTCTATGTCTAAAATAAATAAATAAATCTTTAAAAAAAGAAATGAATAATTCTAATTTGAAAAGTAGTAGATGCATAATTGAGTCCGTAAATTTATAAACGAATAGTTTCAATGCAACATTTTGACTCTTCAAAATTAGCACTATCAAGATAAATAATACAAACAGTCCAGGCCATTATGAATAAAGATCTGCTTTGAACATCAAGAAAGGGAAGAGGAGTCAGCACTTACTACTGACCTGCCATATGGCAGGAGTTGTGCTGGACATCTGTATGTCAGTCAGAGCTGCAGCGTTTATTATGTTCACTCACAGAGAAGGAAGTCGGAGCTTCCAAGTTTCCATGACCTACTCAACGTGGTAAATACCACCCTATATTTCCCAAGGACGTTGAATTTTGGGCTATGATATCCTGCTTCTCTTTCTCATCCTCTCTTATACTTTGGTTATTTAGTTTGAGGGGGAAAGGGGGGAAGTATTTGCACAGGATTGATCTGCTGGCAAGTCACGGCACCGGAAGGTCACATAACAATTTGAGTGAGGCTGCCCTATCCCTTGTGGGTTCTAATGTTTTCCTTAGCAACTAGCAAACAGCACACCTTACATTGGCTCCGACGGCAGAGGGATGTTGGCTTATAAAACATCTGGGATACAGACCTGGCTTGAGCCTAAGACTCATGGTTTCTTCAGAGCTGTGGCTCATTTTCTCCAGGATTCATTCAGCTCTTCATCATCTGTTGGCCAGTGGCTTCTCATGAGGCGTTGCTCGTGATAGAGCCATGGCTGCTAGAAGCCCCAAGAACTACATGGTTCTACACTCAATAGCCAAAGGGAGGGAAGACATTTTCTTTCCAGCTATTGGACATTGGCTGTGAACTTCCTATGGTAGGACCAGCTTAGACCACATGCCCAGACATATGGACACGCAATCCCCTCGGCCAGGACAACATGGCAGCTTGATCAGAGTAGGCCACATCCTGGCTGTTGGGAGGCACATCCATTGCTAATCGGCTTATGCTCACTGAGGTCTATGTCTGCACTGGAGCCACTTCACTGAAGTGTGAAAACGGGAGGAGCTGGGGTTTTAAGGAGAAAGAGGGAACTGGAAGCAGGGTAGGTGGGTGGGGGGCAGCAGGGAAGTCCACTGAAATTAGCAAGTCATTTTGCTTCTTCAATTCACCTTAAGTCATAAGTCATAAGTCACCATAAGTCATAAGGCAGTGCCTCTTATCAAATTTAAGAATATGGAGTAGAAGTGAAAAACGAGGTTGCATACATCTGTCCCTCTAGATATTTGGGGTCTTCGTATCACATTCTTTCTCTCATTTACCAAAGACAATCCACTTGTCGAGGAGGAGGTACCTTTTGAAGAAGCCTTATTAGCAGTTCTTGCCCATGTCAAAAAAAAAAAAAAATGTGTTTCCATCCTCATTATTCAGAAGAGACAAATGTATTACTTTCTATACATATGTGTGTGTGTGTGCTTTGCCTTCTTATATCCACATTAAAAACTAGCTAGAGATGTGTTGGCCCGCCGTCAACTCGGCTCACTCTCCCCAATTCCACTCTGGTCTCCTCTTTCCACCCAGGTGGTGATTTAATGCGCTTTCCCCGAGCCGTCAAGTGTGAAAGCTCAGTGATGAGAACATGGTTTCTCACTGCATGTCGTTTCAGAGAGTGAAGGAATTCACAGGAAAGTACATTCTTCTTGGGGACTAACATTAGTAGGGGTGGGCTTGAGGTTGAATTAAGTGACCCAACGCTTTCAGATTCATATTACTTCCTAGACTCATTTTTCTCAGTAGAATTCTCCTTGTAAAATCTTAGTGACAAAATATCGCCTATTTTTCAGCTTCAGCTGAGTGACCAGGCCGGCAGCATGCATTTTTTGCAGTGCACAAATTGATCTGAAATGATTCTAAGCACAGTGCTGATTCAAAATACACCATTTAAATTTATCGCTGCCCTTTTACCTAACACCACGCAACCTTTACATGATTTAAGAAATATATTTAAGTCTTTCAGGCTGTACTGTTTTAGTCACGCTATTTGCATACATTAATAAGAATGCTTGAAGGATCTTCAAATTACAAGCTGTTATATCTACTATTCTAGAAATGTAGTTTTAAATCTGCATTTTTATAGATAAAACAGCTAGCAATTAATTTGGGAAATGGCCATCCACTTTTAAAATCAATGAATGAGCATTTCAACTGCACATGCATTTTACGTAATTTATGCACTTGTGCAAAAATCTTCATTTAAAGAAATGAAGTAGTTATAGAAACCAATACATTTCAGATTCAGTAAACATTCTTTGAGTGTCTGGGCTCTTTTAGATAGTTTTGTCATTCAATCCTCCTACTGCCTCAGTAAGAGATGATCTCTGTGGGGAAAAAAAAAAAAAAACAATCACTAGAGAAGAAAGAAGAGTTAGAAGCCTTACTGTATTTTTTGTAGAATGAAAAACATTTTCCCTGTACCCAAAATTGGAACTTTGGGTTTGCTGTAAAGGTTAGATTCATCAAATTCCAGAATAGAGATGGGTAGGTATGGGAGTATGGTTAGTCTAAAAATACACAGAGCTGAATTACTTTGATTCTTTTTTTTTTTTTATGAAGCACCGCTTCTTTTATTTTCTGAATTTCCACAATACTAAAGAGAAACTCAATAGTTTATTGTTTATCAAAAGTGAGCATGAGCCAAAAATAGTTTTAAAGCATTGAGCCTTAAGAAGGGTCCTTCTGAAGTGAGTGAGTGTGTGCCTTGCAACCGACATGCCCCCCTCCCCGGGTGGGGGGCCTGTGTCTCCCCCGGGAGCCCATCTTCTGCAGACTAAGGAAACCTCCTCTTCTGGGTGTTCAGTTAAGCAGCATGGCACAGGCAAGCGATATGCAATGTGTCCCGAGAGACCCCTGTAAAAGGACTGTGTAAGTGGGGTCATCTGGGCAAGGACTAGGGCTGCAGAGTTCACAGTAAGTGGAGCATCCGCTGAGGAGACCTGGGCGGGCAGATCATGGTTGTCACAGTTGCACGGGGTTGGTTGGTGGACCCAGTCTGGGGACACAGGGCCACTCGTGTGTTAAGCGTCACTGGTTATTAAGTGCTCACAGTGACAGGATGTGAGGCTAGGACAGGGGACACACGTGCCAGCAAAACCCGATCCTGATCACAAGGGACTAAAAATCACTTGGTCAAATCTGATGAGCGGAGCGTGACAATCGTGCTGAGAGCACTTTGAATCAACGTGTTGTTAGCAACAGGCCTCCCCAGAAACATCTCTGTCTGCTTCCAGTGCCTTATGCTGAAACGTTCCATTATCTGTTTCCAAGATAAATACACAGGCAGCATATTTATTTGATGGTGAACTCTAGATTCCTGCCTTCGCTTTAGTATCTGCGCACATTATCAGATACCTTCAAATAAACTCTTTCTGAAATTCACTGACCATGAATTTTATACTAACTATGAACTACCAGGTTCATATGATAAATGATAGTAAATACATGGTAGTTCTTAAGTCACCAAACACATTTCTTCTCTGTAGATGTTATGATTGCATCTCACCTGTTCAGTTGGTCTCTAATTCCTGTGCGTGCGGAGAGGGGTGTGTGTGTGTGTGTGTGTGTATTATTACCAAAGTACTCTTTTAGTTATTTACCATGTCTCTGATCACATTTAAAATGGGAGGCAAGGATTGCATCTCTTTTATTTTATTGCCACTAGTGTTTTATATATAAGGCGTTAATACATAATTTCATTAATCTCAACATTACGGTGCAACATCAAAATGCCACATGTTATATGTCACCTTAGAGCCTTTCTTCAATCTTCTCCTTCCCTGCCTTCCTTCTCTCATTCTCTCCTTTTCCCCCCTCATCAGTCTTGAGCATCTATCAGGTGCCAAGAACTCTGCTGGGTTTCAGGAGCGTAGTGATCAGGGAAGGCCGGACTTCAGCTGGAGAGAGAGATTAATGGATGATCTCATGGGGAAATGTAAAATTGCAGCAGTGATACAGACTCTAAACACAACTTACTCAGGGGCTATGGGGGCATAAAACGGGGAAAAAGCGTTAAGTGGGTGTATTTGATTTGGTCTAAACTATAAGGAGAACTTTCAGGAACAAAATTATTGTGGTTTTGGAAAGAAAACATGACTAGAGAGAAATAGAACGTGGGGATGGGGAGGGAGACAGAGATGAGGAGAAAGAGTCAGACTGTTGTGGGACAGAAGGACATCATCATAGTCAAGGTCCTTTTGCAAAGTGATCAATCTGCTAAAGAGCATAAAGGAAGGCCTCACTGGTCGCAGAGCAGCAGACTAAGGGAAGGAAGGTTGGAACACAGATGTGGGCCTCGGGACAACTGAATGGCATCTGTAGGCTCCTTAGATGATAGGGAAAGGTGCATTTATGGAGGGAGGTGGCTTGGAGGGTGGACTGGTACGGGTGTGAGTGGGAAGGACCACAGGCAGCCGGCTGACAGGCGAGCAGAGGCAGCCAGCCCTGGAAAGTACGAGAGGCTCTTGCAAAGCAAAATGAGCAGGATCCGGAGGCAGACGGAACGGGATTGTTGAATCCTGGGTGATGACCCACGGCAGCAGCAGAAGGCCCGCGAAGCCCACGCAGGGTGGCCAGGGCAGTGGGCGGCCGGGACCCAGACACCTCCGGGCAGGTGGACACAGGGGCTGGGCCGGGAGCACCGACGCCACCTGTGTGGTGTCCACGCGCAGGGTGGCCGGGCGGGTTGTAAAGGACAGGAGTGGGAGGTGCTGAGTGCAGCGCCCTGGAGCCCTGGTGTCTGCCCAGGTCCGTGGTCCCACAGGTGCACAGGGGGTGCCTGCTGCTGGGACCGAGCCCGACTTGCACCAGCTGCTCCTCCAGGCCGGGTGTTTCCCTGTCACCTCCCTCTCGTCTGCTAATGCAGGACCCCGGTGTGGGGCACACAGATGCCCCAGGGTCATGACCTGTGCTCCTAGAATCCCTGGGTGAGCACCATGGATTTCTGTCCCTCTTCTATACACATGGGACGGGGACGGGGTGGTTTTGTATTCATACAGATTCTTCTGCCCACCCTTCCAAGCCTCCTTTGCTTGGGGAGTGTTGACAGCTTTTACACTCTCCTGAAGCCAACACCTCCCCTCCCCGGGCCCCGCCTCACGCAGCTTTGATGTGAGAGACAAGGTCCTAGGGAAGTTTTCATCTGAGAGAGCTCAAGAGATCAAAAGATTCCTGAAATGGGTTCTGTTAAACGAGGTCAGACCCCTGTGCAAATAATCCTGAGAGCACCTGCCTGTGTCAGCTTTCTGGACTTCCAGGAGATGAGGCCGTGGAGGCCCAGCAGGAGTCTGGCAGAGAGGCTGCCACCTGGGACCCATGTGCAAGGGGGAGATGGGTCCCCAGGCCCTTGCGCTGCACAAGGCTGGTTCTTCCAGGCACACTTTACCCCCTGCCCTTGATGGTAGCGCGGCGTGCTCTCGGTGAGCCACCCGAGCCGTGTCAGGTGTTCCAAGCAAGAAAGGTGACATTTCCCCAGGCGGGGGGCCGCTCCGCACCCAGGAAAGCTGACCCACTCCAAAGCCAATCTAGGCAACTAGTGGGGTGTTTCTATCTTCTGGCTTTTAATGTAACTTGAAAAGACGAGGCACGGATGAAAGTCTTTAAATGTAATTTTTTCCCCCCTCTGGCTTCTTCAGGCTGATAACCTCCTGGAGAAGAAAAAAAAATCATATGTAACCAACATTTCTTTCTGAGCAATGTGTCTTACAAGGTGAGATAAAATGGATCTGTTAATTAAATCTAGCCATGAAAACTGTTTCATTTTCAAACTTTTCCGTTGAATCTCTGTGCTGAGAGGGGCACTGTGGAGGATCATATGGTTTGAGTCTATTCCGAGGCCGGGGATTCAGGTGGAGAGCAGAGAGTGAGCGGCCCCTATTTGGAAGCTGGCCAGCGGCCTTGGGCCGCTGTTGCCGCTGTTGTTTCAGAGCAATAGCCTTCCTGTCCTGTCTCCAGAATTATCCTACTAAACCTCTTCGACAAATGTTTATTGCCCCCCCACCCCCAAAGTTTCCATTCAGTGAGACAAGCAGACGCAGGGCCATGATGTCTGCATGTATGTGCGTGTGTGTGAGTGGAAAAATGACCAGTATCCGGGACAGGATGTAGAAAAGTGCACATGCTCGCACGTCCGTAGGGCTGACTCAGTAACCTGAGCTGGACGCGGAGTCACGGAGAAATTCTAGAACGTCTGTAATGGCCAAGGATTGAGTGTTTCACCTGGAAGGAATAGAATCCCATGCTTCACAGATGCCTAAATTGTTCCACTAAATTCTTAGACAGAGTCCATTTGCCGACATAGCTGATTTTGAAGTCATGGTCGCAGTGTTTTGTGCTATGCAGTCTTGCCGGGCGATATCTGCCTCCATCGTGTGCAGAATTATTGGTAGAGAAAAGCGTCCGGTGGGTGGAGCACGATGGAGCTTCTTTTTTTCTTTTCTTTTTTTTTTTTGTATGATGGAGCTTCTTGATAATGTCATGGTCAGCAGCGAACCCCGATTTGTGTGTTCTGCGACTCGATGCAATGAATAGAGCTATCTTTTCATTAAAATCTACCCCCCACCGCCATACAAACGCATCCTTACACACACCTGAAAGTGGGCTGCTTGTGAGCCCATGAAACAAAGTATGTGTTTCTTTGTATTTCAAGTGTTCGTCTCTGTTGTTCTTCAACCAGTTGACTCCAGTTGTATTCAGGATGTTTGGAGAGTCCTGAGTCCTGTCTACATGTGTCACAGTGTTTTCTGTACATAGGTTCATACTAGTAGTTGGATAGGCTTGTGCATGATGCAGACGGCATTTGCATATCGATATGTCAAAACTCAAGTCATAGGAAACTGCTAGAACAAGGATATGCCTCATTTCCCATCATAAGGGTGTGGACAAATATATAAAACATATGACTTCCAAAGTTATCAGTTTTATTTTTTTTTTAATTATACTATTACCTTTATGTGCAGATACTTAGAATATCATAAGGTAGCTCCTCCCAGGACTGTGCTGCTCCCACCACATTCAGATGTTGAAGCCGTAGCCCATATGGAATACTACTAGGGGGTGGGGCCTTCCAGAGCTAATTGGGTCTAAATGAGGTCCTCAAGGTGGGCCCTTATGATGGATTTAGTGCTCTCCTAAGAGGAGACATCAGAGCTCCTCCCTGCCTTTGCCGTCTGTCATGTGAGGCACCGTAACAAGGTGCTGCCAGCAATCCAGGAAGCCGGCCCTGACCAGGGAACCAGGTTGGCTCTTACCTTGACCGTGGATTTCCCAGCCTCCAGAACTTTGAGAGATATCTATTATTTAAGCCACCTAATCGATGGTATTTTGCTATGGCAACCCAAACTTAGCATATTTGTTTCTTTTTTATTTTTTTTTTATTATTTTTTAAAGATGTTACCTATATATTTATGAGTCACAGAGAGAGAGGCAGAGACACAGTAGAGGGAGAAACAGGTTCCATGCTGTGGCCCCATGTGGGGCTCAATCCCAGGACCTCGGGATCATGCCCTGAGCTGAAGGCAGGTGCTAAACCACTGAGCCACCCAGGTGTCCCACTTCTTTAAAAAAAAAAAAAATGTTGTTTTATTTTTTTTTTAAGATTTTATTTATTTATTCATGAGAGACACACAGAGAGAGAGAGAGGCAGAGACACAGGCAGAGGGAGAAGCAGCTCCATGCAGGGAGCCCGATGTGGGACTCGATCCCGGGTCTCCAAGATCACACTCTGGGCTGCCGGCGGCGCTAAACCACTGCACCACCGGGGCTGCCCTGTTTTATTATTTTTTTAAGTGACCTCTATGCCCAACCTGGGGCTTGAACTCATGACCCTGAGATCAAGAATTGCATGCTCTATGGACTGAGCCAGCCTTGCGCCCCCACATTTGCTTCTTAACTATCCCAGACACACTTTCCTTGCCTCCTACTTGATTGATTAGGGAAAGAGTGTTTCATTAGGAGCTACTGCCTTGACAAGGTCATGAATAGGAGAAAGTGTGCCAGTCGACATAAAGGGCGTCAGAGCAGTGGGGGCGAGGCCACTACTGTTCTAAATCAGCGGACATGCTCAGCACATAGCAAGACACAGCAGAGTTAGAGGGACAGGACTCTAGTTGGGGCAAATTCCTGTGAGGGTAGCAGGAAAAACCACATCTTTAAACCTACCCTCAGAAAGATGCCCATGTGATTTTCGGTGATGTGGATGCCCCCCTGCCCCAGGCCCATTTCCCTGGTGGCAGATGACTTCCTTTAGAAAAGATCCCAAAGGCTAAGTTTATCCACACACAGTGAACACTTTGCAGATTGTACTGCATTTTCTGCTAAGCGGCCCCAAAATTTATAAAGAATTCAATGCACGACTCCACCGAGGACGGAGCATGGGACACCTGGCCTGTCGTCCCCGTCGCATCTGGAAGCCACAGGAGCCGGGTGAGGTTATGTGATTTGGCTTTTAGTACATACCACTCTCCTTGGATGTCCTTCTAAATATTTTTATGGGAATCATTCTCCTTCTGGATCAACGCTGCAGCGCTCCCCCACCTCCAACCCCAAGAAGTTGGATAAAAATCACATAAAGATAGTCTTAAAAAATAAACAGAAATGCTCAAGTTATTAACAACAACAACACCAACAACAAAAGCTGACGGCTTCATACCCTAAGATGTTCAGAGCTTGAATCAAGGGTCGACCATTTCCATGAGGATATATAGTTTAGACCATGATGCTTTCTGAGTATCAAGTGAGCTGCCCTCATAAAAGAGACAGAAAGGAAGGTGTGTGGTCTGAGAAATAAATATATACGAAATAAAGCAAACACAATTTTAGGAACGACAGATGCATTTGAAGAGGAGGCTGCCATAAAAGTGATGTGAGAGGAAGCTGGGCCTGAGTGTGGGGGGAAGGCAGGAGCCCCGGGAGGCTGTAAATAGAGGTGTTGCTCAACAGGGAGAGCCGGGGACCCCAACAGAGGCACCGAGGGGACAACACTGGACAAAAGATATTATAATATTTCTTAAGTGTCCCCAAGATAAAGCAAAAATGTAAATGCCTCCCAAGTAGCAAGAGTACGTCTCTTTGTGTCCCAGTCGCATATGTGATGTCTATGAGACACCGTCCAGGACCCCGGGAATTCCTGACGTCACTGAGCCAGCACCCTGGTTTGCTAGAAGCATCAGCAGAGGTTGCTTCCCCAGGCCCTGGGGCTTTGCGGGAGCAGCTGATCTGGCCTGAGAGCCAGGGAGGAATCGCTGGTGGGTGCTCATGGCAGATGGAGCCCCAGCCCGTTTCCCTGAGGCTCTGCAGTGCCTGCCTCAGGATCCTGGAGGCCACCAGGCCTGCAGCCTTCAGCCCAGTGCTGCGGGGACACTCACTTCCCTCCGCGAAAGGAAACGTCCCTGTAGATGCTAGATCTTCGAGCTCCGTTACCTTTGACACAAAGGCGCTCCTCAGCTCTACAATCCACGCAGTAGACTCTGGCGAAACACATGAAAAGCTGTCGCACTGGAAAGAATATGCAGATGATAAAATGCACGAGAAAAGCATTGGACGTTATTAGGCATTGGGGAAAAACATATTAAACCCACAATGTGGGGATCCCTGGGTGGCTCAGTGGTTTAGTGCTGCCTTCGGCCCAGGGCGTGATCCTGGAGACCCGGGATCGAGTCCCACGTCGGGCTCCCTGCATGGAGCCTGCTTCTCCCTCTGCCTGTGTCTCTGCCCCTCTGTCTCGGTGTCTCTCATGAATAAATAAATAAAATCTATAAATAAATAAATAAATAAATAAACGAACCCACAAGGTGATATCATTGCCTGCTTAACATAAAAAATGTTGATAGAACCTCCTCCGTGACAGAAACCAGCCAATAAATAAAGGGCTTCATCCAGGGGATTGGGAGTCCCTCCTCGCTCTAACGTTCTGTTATCTTGTAAAAAGAGATCGTAGAATGTGAGACACAAAAACAAGGCAAGGCTGGCAACGTGAAATGAAGGCTCACATCACCAAGAGGAACGTGAATCCTTGAGGTTGACCCTTGAAGTGTAGACACCTGGTATCTACAGCTGGAAAGAAAAAAAAAAAATTGCCATGTGTCTCCATATAGTCAGCAGCCCACTTCATCATGCGCTTCAAGCCAGGCTGAGCGGTTGGCTTCCTTATCCATATGAAGCTGGTTTTCAGTGGATTCTGTGCTGAAGCAGAGATAATTCTTTAAAAAAAAAAAAAAGTCTCAACATGGAACAGGAAAAAATATTGTATAAGACTCCTTAAGAGTCACCTCATTTTTGTGTCACTTCTGTGTCTGCTTCTGGCCAGCTCACTTTGGAGTAAAAACACTGGGACCTGTGTTTCCACGCCCTAACAGGTGTCCTGCCCCAGGGTCTAATAGATGGGGGAGCTCGTCTGTTCCACGAGCCTGCATCCCCAGTGGGAAAGTGCCCGGGCTCCCTGGGAATCACGAAGTGAAGGTGTATGTGAAGAGTAATTGCATAAAGTCTAAGGCAAGGTAGAAATGTCCCCGAAAATAGAACACACACACACACACACACACACACACACACACACACAAGTGACTGTGGACGGGGATTTCATATTTCTGAAGAACACGATGTGAGAAACAGGAGTGGTCCAGGCGGACGTTGCTGGGCACATGAATACCATCCTTCCATTAGCATTTACTGGGAGACCAGCAAAAGTGCATGAAAAACACAGATGGGCTTTTCACCATGGGAAGGCACCGGGCTACAGAAACCAAGTAGTTCGCCTGAGAAAAATAAAGAATTGGCGTTATGAAGACAAAAGTGTGTCAGTGTGGTCTTTTCTGTAAAACCGCATCCTTTTCCTCAGCAATTTCAGGAACAATGCGTGTTCCTAAAGATTGTCCCCTGTGCCTCTTCTCGTTTCCTCTGAGCAATGCAGTGCTCGGTTATTTTTGGAGACCCCCTTATTTGTCTACAAAGGAGAAATGTTTATTAAATTTGTTATTAATCATCAAAACATCATTCCAGTGGAACGTTGAAAGCATGCCAAGTTATTAGAAACCGTTTGTGGATTTGTTTGAGGGATTCTATGTCCTTTGCAATTTGCCCATCGGCGTCACAATACATCCGAAGTCAGGAAGTTTCATTTGTGTGTAGCGTTTCCCCAGCCTCCAGATTTTTCTATTTAACATACAGCGTAAACACATTTATGCACTTGACCCGTGTAGGTGGGTGATGCGTTTGTTCACCCACCGCGAGCTTTCCCGACAGAGCAAAATAATGCCGATTAGATCGTAATATCACTCTGGGTTAGTACAGCCACGTAGAAATTCTGTTGGTTAATATAATCGTATTAGAAGATATCCACTGTGAATGTATCCACACGTTCCTATCGCCAGGCCGACAGGGGATTTAGACAACTTAGGTTACCCGTTACCAACAATCACAATTTTAACACCTCTTTCGGACCTTGCGTTATCGAGAATTTAATGTTCTTACAAGAATGGAATATGTCTCAGTCTGGATTCTCTTTCCTAATGAAAGGTTTTATTTTCATATAATTTTAGATTCACACATGATTATAGAAATTCACATAGAACGATGCCCTGTGTCCTTTACTCAGTTTCCCCAGAGGTAACATCTTTGAAAGGCCGGGGTACTGACTTGGGCAACCTAGAGAGCGTGCCCATCACCAGAGAGATCACGTTCTGGCTCCTCTCATGTTTGTCCTGACCCTACTTCCATGTAAACCCGGGGTTTACAATTGAACAAATACCCATAAAATGAACACCTACAGCAGCTGGCACCAAGATCGAGGAACAGGACATAGAACATATCCAGCTCCCCAGAAGCACCCATCACAATCTCCTCCTCCCTTAGGGCGGCCATGTGTGTGCTTGGGCCCTCATTTCCTTCTTAAGTCACATCAGTCCTGTTTTGTGGCCGCATCCCATTTTTTTTTTTCATTTTGGAAAATATTTATGAATAAATAGTTTTATATGACGGCTGGCAGCTGCGGCCTCTCCTCTCCCCCCAGGAGTCAGTGAGCGCTGGGGTCTTGCTGGTGGGGCGCCGGGCCCACTGGGGATTGAACTGGGAGTTGTACCGCCTCCGCCGTTCATCTGTCTCCTCCTCAGGCTGCTCCTCCTGGGGGGTTGTGCTCCAGACTCGTGCCAGCAGGGCCTCTGCCCGAGCCCGTTATGTTGTTTCCCGCCGAAGACGTTCAGCTCGAAGCTGGTCCAGGGATGGGGGTACTTCAGGCCGCTGCTTCTCAGGCCTCTCCTTCCCCTTCCTGCCATGGCCACCATTGTCCCCACTGTGCCGTCTCTTCCTCCTCAAGTGCTTCTGTATCTCCTGTAGAGGGTCCAGGCGGTTCTTGATCTTTTCATCTGGACCTGGGCCGAGCTGGGGGGCCACTTGCCGTGGGGGTAGCTGGTACCAAGGCGGCTGAGTCTGGGCTTCTGCTGCGCTCTGGCCCAAGTAGGTCAGGATGCCCAGAGCTTTCTCCTGCCTCTCTTTCTCCTGTCGCTTTTCTTCCTCATACTCTCTATTGCCTCTGGTCGCCCCTTTCCCTTCCTCCAGCAGCTCCCGAAATAGGTCCACAGGGCCAGAACTGGGGGCTCCCGCCTCTGCTGCTTGGAGCTCAGGTAGCGAGTGCTGGTGCCTGGCCTTCTTCCGTAGGAATTCTGTGCGGGCCTCCTGCTGAGCGAGCAGCACCCTCCGCTCACGTTCTTTAATCTACCCTGCCTTTGTACAAGTTCATATTTCTGAGATCATGCGCGTCATCACACCTATGAGCCAGTAGGTAGGCTGTTCCTTTCTGTTGCTGAGTGGGGCTCCATGTGATGGATGCCCCGAAATGTATTTAGCCGTTTCCCCTTGGAAGAGCCTCTGGGAGGTTTCAGCTTTTGTCTCTTCCCAATGAAGCTGCCAGAAACATTCATGAGCAGTGTTTTGCATGGACATGTTTGTACGCATTTACCTTTTTATTGAAAACTTCTGTTTATGGAGCCATTGACTACATTCCCCATGCTATATCTTTTATTTCTAGGTCTTAGTCCTTCCATAACTGGAGGCCTTTCTCTCCCACTCCCCTTCGCCCATCTTGCTGACACCCCCCACCCCCTCCCCTCTGTCAACCATCCATTTGTTCTATGTATTTATAGGTCTGATTCAGCTGTCTATTTTTGGAGTCCTCATATAAGTGAAATCATATGTTATTTGTCTTTCTCTGACTTATTTCACTTGGCTAATATCCTGTAGGTCCATCCAAGTTGTTGACAATGGCGAGATCTTATCTGCCTTCTGGCTGTGTAATCCTGCGATGTGTCTGTCTGCACACGTGTGTACACATGTATATACATACAACCCCAGCCCACATATTTATCCATCCATCCACCCATGGGCAGTTGGGTTGCTTCACGTACCCCTATGTTTACTGCAACGTTATTTACAATGAACCTGTCTTTCTATCTCTAGGACTAATGCCAGTACAGCAAGTCCTAGGTTGTACAGCAGCTGCAGGTACAAAAGCTGTGAACTATTTTCTTTCTATCTTTTTTTTTAAATATTTTATTTATTTATTAGAGAGAGACAGCAGAGTAATAGAGAGACCTTGAGCAGGGGGGAAGATCAGAGGGAGAAGCAGACTCCTCGATGAGCAGGGAGCCTGATGTGGGGTTCCATCCCAGGACCCTGAGGTTGTGACTTGATGGTTCATTGACCAAGCCTCCCAGGTGCCCTAATTGTTTTCCAGAGTGGCTGTACCATTTTATATTCTGCTAGCAACATTTTTTTTAAATATTTTATTTATTGATTAACATATTTGAGAGAGAGAGAGAGAGAAAGAGAATGCAAGTATGGGGGAAAGGGAAAGGGAATCCGAAGCAGACTCCTTGCTGAACACAGAGCCAACACAAGGCTCCGTCTCAGGCTGTGAGATCAGAACCTAAGCCAAAACCAAGGGTTGGGTACTCGACCTACTGAGCCACCCAACGTCCCTCCGGCCGGCAACATTTGAGTGATCCATTTCCCCACAAAGCTAACCAGCAGTGGATATTATCATGAGTTTGGTTTTTGTTTTTTGTTTTGTTTTGTTTTCAATCTGCTAAGGGTGCAGTGACTTCACATTTCTCTGATGGCTAATGAGGTTGAACTTCTTTCCTTACACTTCTTTGCCACCTGTACATCTTCTTCAGTGAAATGTCTGTCTCTTCCTTTTGCCTTTTGCCACTTGGATTGTTCTTCCTACATGAGCTTTAAGAGCTCCTTATACATTCTAGATACGACCCTTTGGTCAGATGTGCATTTTGAAAACACTTTCTGCCAGCTTGCGGTTTGTCTTTTTATCCTGTCAGCAGGATCACTCAGAGAGCAGACATTTTTAATTTGATGAAGTACAATTTACCATTTCTTCTTTTCATGGAGTGTGACTTTCTTGTCAAGTCTCAGAACTCTTTGCCTCACTGTAGATTCTGAAGATTTCTTCCCATTTTTTTTTTCCACAAAGTTGTGATAATGATCTCTGGTTTTCTCTTTTTTGTTGTTGGTGCTAGCATAATGCTGACCTTATAGAAAGAATCAAATGCTCCTTCCTTTTTCTATTTTTGAAAGAATATGAGAAGAATTTAAAGTTAACTTGCAGTTAACTCTAAATGTTTGGGAAAATTAATCAGTGAAGGCATCTGGTACCAGAGTTTTCTTTAGGGGGAGGGTTTTTTTTTTGGGAGGGGGAGGTTTTTGAATACTCTTTGAATCACTTATTACAGATCTGTTGAGATTTTCATGTATCTTCTTTATTCAATTTTGCTGAATGTATGTTTCTAGGAATTTGTTCATTTCTTCCAGGGTATATAATTTGGTGAGATAAAAGTATTTGTAGAAGTAATCTTTTTATTTCTATGATTTTAGTTATGTGTGACTTTAGTTATATGTGTTTTGTCCATTTTTTTCTTAATCTCCCTAAAAATTGTCAGTTCTTCTTATCTTTTCAAGGAACCAACTCGGTTTTATTGATTCTCTTATTTTTCTGTTATTTTTTTTGTTTATCTAATCTGTGTATTATTTCATTTTACTTGCTATTTTTGAGTTGATTTTCCTTTTGTTCTTTTTCAACTTCCTTAATGTGTAGGTAGGTTATTGGTTTGAAGCCTTTCTTCTTTTTTTAAGCTATGTGTTTATAGTTATACATTTCCTAATGAGCACTGCTGTCAATACCTGATATATTTTGATGTGTTGTGGAGTTGTTTTTATTCATACCTATGTATTTAAAAATTTCCCTTTATATGTGATCCATTGCTTGTAAATACGTTTTTAAATTGGTGATTTTATTTGCACATATTTGTGAATTTTCCTGCTCTCATTAATTTCCAGCTTATTTTCATGATGATGGCAAAATATATCTTGTATTATTTAAATCTTTTAAATTTATATAGATTTGTTTGTCGTCAAATATATTGCTTATCCTGGATGAAGTTCCTTTTGCACTTGACAAGAAGTGTTTTCTGCTGTTAGCGAATGGCATGATCTATGTATGTCAATTATGTCTGTTGATTTATAGTTTTGTTCAAGTCCTCAATTTCCTTACTGATCTTCCTTCTAGATAGTCTATCCATTATTGAAAGGGAGTATTGTAGTCTACTAATATTATTGTATAACTGGCCTTTTGTCTTTAATATTGGTATTTGCTTCATAAATATTATGGCTCTGTAGTTTGGTGCACATATGCTTACACTTACTATACTGTCTTGATGAATTAATACTTTATCATTATAAAGGTCATTTTTCCTTTACTAATGTTTTTTGGCTTAAAGGCTATTTATTTCTGACACTAATATAGCCAGCAAAGTTCTCTGGCTACTATTTGCATGGCGTTTCTTTTTTCTTTTTCTTTTTTTTTTTTTTTTTTTTTAGTATGAACTTAGTTGTGTTTTCGGATATAAAGTGAGCATCATATAGACAGCATATAAGTGACTCATATATTTTTTAATCTATTTTTCAATCTCTGCATTTTTGAGTGCAAACTTTAATCCATTTACAAATACAATGATCACTAATAAGGGCGGAATCCCTTTCAACAATTGCTATTTGTTTTCTAAATGTCTTAAACTCTTTTGTTCCTTATTTCTTCTACCTCTGCTCTTTCTTTGTAGAGTTCCGTTTTATTTATTCTCTCTCATTTTCTTCTGTGTATATTTTTCAGTAATTTCCTTGGGGATAACTACAGAGGTTACAAACACTAAAATTATCCAGTTTGAATTCATACTAACTTAGCTTCAATAGTGTAAAATATTCTGCTTTTATGCATCTTGGAATTCTCACTTGATGTTAATATTGTTACAAATTATATCTTTACACATTGTGTGACTGTTGACATAGATTTATAGTTATTATTTATGAATTTGTCTTTTAAATTATGTAGAAAAAGAAAGAAGTTAGACAAAAATAGAATGTTGGTGACTGTAATATTTACTATTTGCCTTTGCTGGAATTATTTATTACATTGTACAACTTTGAGTTACTGTCTCCTTTTTATCCAGCCTGAAGGCCCCCCATTGTCATTTCTTGTAGGGCAGGTGTGCTAACAACTCTCTCAGATTCTGTTTATTCATGATTGTCTACATTTTTACATTTCCCAAAGAAAGTTTTGCTGGAAACAGATAATTTGTGTCAAGTTTGTTTGTTTTTCCCTAACATTTTACAGATAGTACTTATGCCCTTTTGCTCTTAGCTTTTTATTTTTGCTTGCACTGAATCCAGCAATCAAGGAGATGTGAAAGATTAGGAATTCTCTGGTCTTTTCTGAGAATTGAGCCCACCTTAAGCATGTATGTGATTCTCTCAATTTCCTACTACACATGGTGCTTTGGAATGTTCTAATTTCCCACAGAAATTCACTCCAGATTTTCTTCCCAGATTTTTGGTGCTTCACTGTTTATGTCAATTGTAATATTTTGCCCTAGGTGGCTTTGGTTGTTCACTTGCCTTAAAATGTTCTTGAGGAATGCTCACTATTTTCTGGCTTGATTTAGATGTTAGGCAAAATAATGACAAAGCCCTTTATGTCAGTCCTTCAAGTAAATACCCCCACAGAGTAAGATAAACAAAATAATAATAATAATATTATTATTATTATTATTATTATTTACTTAATGTATTCAGTGATTATGGACTATCTCAGTATACTTTAAAACTGAAGTTATTAAATACCATTGTTGATCTGTTCTATAATAAATTTAACTAATTCTCTATTTACAATAACTATATTTGCAAGTTGAATGTGGCACTGAAAATCAAACAAACTCAAAGTTATCAGAATACTAGGGAAATGGTGAGCCACCCTAGTGGCTCAGCGGTTTAGCGCCACCTTCAGCCCAGGGTGTGTCCTGGAGACCTGGGATCAAGTCTCATGTCAGGCTTCCCTCATGGAGCCTGCTTCTCCCTCTGCCTCTGTCTCTGCCTCTCTTTCTTTCTGTGTCTCTCATGAATAAAAATAATAAAAATCTTAAAAAGAAAAAAAAATACTAGGGAAATGGATTTTTAATTAGATAGTCAGTAAATATACTCATCAGTTAAGGTCAAGTCCTTTAAAATTTACATCCAATCTTGTATGTAGATTGGATACATACAATATTGCATCTATCTTGTATGTATATTGAATGTATCTTACTTGAAGAGTCTGTTCAAAGTCTCCCTGTGTCATTCAAATTAGAATCCAAAATAATGATAGTTTTATACAATCATGCCTGATCTTACCTTTTCCACCCCCAAGGTTACCTCTTAGACTTTACTTCCTCCTACACTTCCATTCGCTCAGCTCCCTGACCACTGTTGAGAAGGAGGAAATTTTTTCTGTTCAAGATTCTTCTAGCTGGACTAAGAATTAAATTTTCGTGAGACAGATTCATAGGAAAAAAATCAAAATTCAATTCATACATCTGGGGAATCCACACAGACATGAGATTCCAAAGACAATCAGGCAAAACTAGGTATATATGCCATCTTGAATTAAAGAGAAGGGTAGGGATATGGAGATAGAAAGTAGAGGAAGGACATTAGTGGGAGAGTGAGAGGAGTTGTTTGAAAACAGATGTTGCTCTGTTATGCAGATAAGTTTCTTAGGTAAAAAGGAATCTATGTGAATAGCTCTCTTCCAGGTACAGGTCTTCTTCTAAATTCTTTTTAGGCAGTTGTGGGGAAAGTTCAGAATTTTTTCCTGAGTCTTTGTCTTGATTATTTTCAGCTCAGAATAATCTGCATGCCATTGTGTCCCATCTTGGGGTAGCCTGACTTTGGCCTCCCTCTGTTTCCTGAACTTCTCCTTCACTTTCTTCTTTGCTCAAGGTCATCCCTTTGGAACCTAATTTAAATCTCACCCCCACTGGCAACCCCCTTTCCTTCTTACTCCATCGTATATTTTTCTTCCATAATACTTCTCATCTCCTAACACAGCATGTAATTTATGAACTTACCATAATCATTGTTTATTGTCTAACTTTTCACTGAAATGCAGAGTGCCAGAGGGCATGGATCTTTGTCTTTCCTCTTAGAATCCAAGGGACCAGAGTTGTGTGGGTGGCTCAGCAGTTGAGCCTTTGGCTCAGGGCATGATCTCCAGTCTGGGGATCAAGTCTCACATTGAGCTCCCCACAGGGAGCCTGCTTCTCCCTCTGCCTATGTCTGCCTCTCTCTCTGTGTCTCTCATGAATAAATACAATTTAAAAAGAGAGAAAGAAAAGGGACTAGAACATGGGAGCAGCTTATGGAGCATGTATATTTGATGAATGATGGAAAGCACTTTTTTCCACACTCCTGTTAGATGAATTAGCTAAACTCTACTTCATATTTTATTATTGATGGTCTTTCAATAATTTATTTTTATACATCACTTTTAATTTTACTATAAGCAGCAGCAGCCATTGTGCTTTTCGTATTAAAATGATATTCCCATTTAATATCTCTTTGTGCCCCACTTAGATTTCATGTTACTTTGACATTTCAACTAAATTGTTAAGGTGATTACATATCATATTTTCTACAGCAAATACAACAGATTTATGTACCTAGAAGCTGCTTAGCAAACAATTTGATTAATTCAACTTTTTATTTCTTTGTAAAATATTAGTTGACAAATATTTTAATTTGTATTTCTTTTTAAAATTCTGATGACCAAAGATTTTACTTCAGTTAAATATAAAAATAAGCTAAGATTCATGTCTATAGTCACATTTCCATTCTATATAGAATCTAGATAGATAATTATTTTTGTTAACATTCGCTTTCCATCATTTTGCATTACCCTCTTTCCTGGAGGCCACTTTCAAAACCTCAGAGGATGGATTGGAGACAGGAGGTGGAATGGAAACTGAAATAAACCAGAAAATTAATAATTCCATTGTAATTACAAAGAAGGAAATTTCAAGAGAAAGCGAAACAAGGTTATGGAAAAGGTAGTTGTTGTTATTTAATAATAGACATTTTGATAAAATCAAAAGAATCAAAACTGAGTCTTGGTTAGACAAAGTCCTTAGGATTATTAATAGAAAAGAAGCTATTTGTCTCCTCTGATGTACAAACTGCATGAAGGTTTAGACAAAATTACAGGAGATGGAAGGTATGTCTCTGCGTCAAGTGCTTGATTATCCTCGATTTTAAGTGATTGTTAGTTATGTGTTGTTCTAGAGAGGCAGTTCCAGTTTGGCCAATCAAAGTCTACTTTCCAAAGTTGTCTGTCTCGATATGCAGAAGGGGCCCAATAAATAGCTTTCTTCGCTACCTAAGTTATGAATAAATTGAGAAATAAGGCAAAAATGAGAGGCTGAGGGGAACCAGCAAACATCAGGAAGACTTATTACAAATTAAACTAATGTTAGACTCTTTACTTGATATTTACAGGCATTTGGTGTTCCCAATATGAATCTTTTGCATTAAATCATCATCCTTTCTCTCTTTCCCCCATTGAATTCCACCCATTAAACCCGTCCACATATTTGTGAGTACAAACCCTGTCTCTAGAAAGACACATAAGACTGCACGCTGCCTAACAGTGGGAGAGAGGAAGGAATCCTGTTCCAAATTTCAACATTTCCTTTTCAGACTCAGAAAGCAAATCATTTACTCTACCTCTCCTGAATTAGTGTGAAAGGGATGGGCAGAGGGAGACCAGATATGTTATCCTCATGAGGTTACCTCCACATGGAAGGAAAGCGTATTTTACAACCACTTGCATCCTTCCTATTGACATCTCTATTTACTTGCGATCTGCCTGAGTTACTGTCTGAACTGCATTCTGGAGAAAGATTTTACATACATTGCGAGTGCTACATCCAGGCCATCCCAGAATAATAGTTTAAAAATGGAACAACAGACAGACAATGCAATAGACAAAGAGAAAATACACCAAACAAATGTAGTGTTAAATTGGCTCCAGATTGCAAAGGAAGACAAAAGTGATTCTGAGGCTTGTTATGGGACTTAAAAGAGGCTATTTTCAAACTAAGAGGACTGTAGTCAATTCATGTACAAAGCAGACCTTAATACTTGGGTATCAAAACCCTGATCATGAGTAAATGAACCCAACTCAATCCTAAAATGTCCTTAATGACATATTTTGGAGAAAAGTGGCTATTGAGATATTTTTTTCATGAATAACAACATGACAAATGTAAGTCTTCTTCAGCATCCTAAAAGCATGACACTTGATAAAGACCAGTTGTTTGCAAATGCCTCAATTCAAATTCAAAATGATACTTAGCATGAGTTGGAGTTCCAGAAAAATGTGTTTGAAAATAGATTTCCCCTTTGATGTTTCCTTCTTGCCATTTGTGTCATGATTATTTTCAGCCTGGGGCAACTGAGCTACCCAAGAATCTTATTGAGATCAGGAACCCCTGCAGTTGACTTGACAGCACTGAGCTGTTATCTAGGACTATTTTAATGCATGTCATAAATCACAAAGAAAAGTTTCTATTTTGAAACAAATAGAAACAATCATGATCAGGGGTTTCTAAAATCTATTTTAGAATATCTGTTGCCTGTAAGTCCTTGCTTCATTTCAGATTTCCAAATCTGCCTAAGAGAGGGAAATAACATTATCTGCAACCGTACAGAAGCAGACAAGTTGCTATTGTGAATTAAATCACAATAATGAAATTTTCAAGTGATAGGAAAAGGATGGTGCATTCTATGTGTTTTTGCTGCTGCATGAAAAATAACCGTCAATCTACTTAATAGCCTGCTTAAAATGGAACTTTTAATTTAGTTGTGCATTAGTGATGGTCACCTTTCATCAGGTGCTTGGTGGTCCGTGGATCAAATTATCCTTTACCCTTGTCAGATTTTCGTAGATAAGAGAAGCCATTTACTTATTAACCTCTTAAACCAGCGCCTGGTGTTATCACGACATAGTCGACCTAGGAAAGTTTTACTAAATGGCCTGAACCGGTGGCGAGGGAAGAGACAAGGAGCTCAGAGTCTCATGAGCCAGTCGCTGACGCAGGAGCTGCCCTGTGGCTCCGTCTGGGGAGGCTCTGGTCCTGGCCGGGTGGGCACGCTCATTCTGTCCCATGAGCTGCGGGGAATGGCCCTGCTGGTCCCACTTCAGCGACAACACCCATTTGCCCCCAAAGCAGAACCGATGAAAAGTCAGAAAGGAAGTCTCCTATGTTTGTGTCCAAAGGGCTTTCCTGATGTTAACAAGCTGGACTTACAAGAAACCCCCGACTGCCTTTTACAGTTGATCCTGCTCTCCGGATAAAGGAGACTGAGTTCACCTTCCTAGATCATTTCCCCTGTAGCCTCCTTAGGGATTTTATGGTTCTTTTGAAGACTCCAATTAATGGAATCTCTGGATTCTTTAGGAATGGGAGTAGAATTTATCACACCTCTTCCCCTACCTTTCCTCATCTCCTGTCTTGTTAAGTTAGATTGGGAGATGGTGTTTAACCCCTTTAGGGTTGACGGTTCAGGCTCCTCCTGATTCTGGGCAGCTCTTGTATATCTTGGAGGGAACTCAGGTTTTAGGGATATTTACGGGTCAACCTCTCATCCAGGTCAGCAACCGAACCAGAGAAGGGGATGAGAACCTTCCCTCCGGTCTCACAGTCCTGGGACTTGCAGCAGAGCCTGTGTCCCTGGCTTGCAGCCTTCCTGAGAGAGGAATCTTTCATCTCAAAATCTCTGTTTTGTTCAGTGAATTGAATACCCTGTCGTAACCATGCACCTACCCAGATGGAGGGGAGGTATGTGCGTTTGATCCTAAAAGAAGTGGCTGGATTAGAGAGTCTGAGATAATAAGGACCGGATGTCATCATACACCCGGCAGACACGGAGGTGCCAATGTTCCCGGGGGACGAGTAAGGACCCTGTGAGTCTCTTAGTCATGTGAACTCTGCTTTGCAGCTGGGGCCCGAGCTGCTGATGACCAGCAGACGTCAGTCCTTCGGTGCGAATGCAAACTAGGACTCGAGTTGAGAAACCACTACACATCATTCTTTCTTCTCCGATCCACTTCCATTTTCCAGTTTCATTTTCTACCAATGATTATAACCAAGCTACATGGGAAAACCTAGGTTCAGCTGTGGTCACCATGCTGTACCTGACATCCCCAAGACTCATCTACCTCAAAACTAGAGGCACCTTTTGATTCCCTTCACTCGCTTCAACAACTAATTCTTAGTAATTAAACACTTTTTATCACTTACTCATTTTCTCTCTACTCCACGCTAGCTCCATGACATTGCTAAATCTGTACACTTCCAATGCTATGGAGGTTTTTACATCATTAGGATTTTATCATGGTTGAAAGCAACACACACACTTTAGCCTCAGCCATTCACTTACCATCACAGGCTCGTTCCTCGAGACATCTCCAATAGATCTAAATGTTTTCCTTTACTGTGCTAAGCTCAGAGCAGTTAACACTGCAGAGGGCTCTTATCTCTGTGTCCATATTCCTTCTTGTTACAAATATTGAAGTTATGAGTATAATCTTCTGTCTCATTGAAATAGTTAAAGCAAAGAAAATTAAATTAGTATGTTTCTGCAAAACAGATCCACGCTTGTGTTAATATTCTTTATCTAGGAAAAAAGCTGTTTTTTTTCCCTTAGTCTTATTATTTTTTAATTTAAAACCTTGGAAGAAGGGTGCTTGCATGACTCAGTTAAGTATCTGATTCGTTTTTTTTTTTTTTTTTTAATTTAATTTTATTATTATCTTTTTAAGTATCTGATTCTTGATCTCAGCTTGGGTCTCCATCTCAGGGTCGTGAGCTCAATCTCACATTGGGTTCCACACTGAGCATGGAGCCTATTTTAATCGATCAATCAATATCAATCAAACCTTGGAATATTATCTAGGATAAAACAGAAAGGACTAAAATCTAGGTATAACTGAAAAACTGTGTTTACAGGAGTGGGGCGGGGTGACGTTTGTGCCCTCAAACTTCTCATCAGAAATCAGTAAAATTAAAAGAAAATAAATAAATAAATAAATAAATAAATAAATAGAAATCAGTAAAATAAAAACACACACAGTCAACTCTAGACCTTATTCTTCCAAATCAAGATCCCAGATTTTGAAAGGACGGTAGTTCTTTTTTGGCCAAAGTAGCTTGTACTGGGAATCCTAATCCTCCATGGAATTTTAATATCATGCATGATTTGTTCAGAAACATCACCAAACCAAGATAAAATAAGGGGCAGATGCCAGGACTGTGTGCTCTCTTGCTCACAGCATAGGAGCAAGTTGAAAGTCCATAAAAACAGACGGAGATATGCAGGTAAAGATCAGTTATAGCAGCAAATTCATAAATGGAGCTTTTCTTTCCATTGATATTTTCCACAGCTGTGTAGTCAGTGTCTCTGTCCTGGTACATATTTAGATATAACCTCATTTCATCTAAGACATGAGAAATTCTGATGCCAATCAAGTTCTCAATAAACTTATATCCAATCAGCTAATCAGGTGGGAGGTGTGTGTGAACAGCACCCCCTGGAGCTGTGCAATATATATCTTATGTGTCGATACATAGTGTCCCAAATCCACACCTAAAAATATACCTGAACCCTAAACCTTTTTTTATGCAGTAATTCATATAATGGCTTTGGGTCAGAGGACTTATTTAAGGAATACAACTGTAACTGGAAATAGCTTTTGGCTTTCTCAAATGCCCACCTATAAATAGGGACAAATAAGCAGAATCCAGGCCTCAGCTTGGATACACAAAAACACTTTTTTGTTTCTTTTTCAATTTACATAATTACCTGGCTCTTCACAAAGAGCAAGCAGTAAGAGTATTCTGAGGATTTAGAAACTGTCCTTTGCTTCTGTAGTATGGTCTGTAAGAATCATTCTTTTTAGAAAATAGAAGGGAGAAATAGCATAAGGTTTCTAAATTGTGGCATAAGGGAATGAGCACAGGTGTTGAAATAAAATAGCCTGGTTCACTTCCCTCTTCTTCTGCTTGTGTATGTGTGTGGCTTTGGACAAAGCACTTACTTCTTTAGTTTCCTCATCAGTTAAAAAAAAAAAAAAAAAAAGGAATCACAATGGCTGTGTATCAAGATCCCTGAGAGGATGAGACAACTTATGGAAAGTGCTTGCCATGTAGTGAGTATTCAATGCCTCTTGCAGGTAGTAGTAATATCCTTTACCAAATACAACAGGTAACCTGGGTTTTCTGCTCCTGTCTACTAAATATCTGATATGTGCTGGGCATTGTACTTAGCACTTGAGCTGGAGCATCAGTCTAGGATGAAGATACCTGCCCTCATATGGCTTCTAATCTAGCGTACTTACATCTTTATGAAAAGATTACATAAAATGATGACGGGTCATCAATAAGGACTCACTTTTTTCAAATGCATTGCCAGATATAGCACTTGCAGCCCAAAGAGAGGTTTAGGCCAGGGGAAATAGGTAGTCACAGTATAGATAATACAGTAATGGGATTGATAATTCCCGGTTCTGGTGGACTAAGCATGAGTACTAAGAGACTGCTAGATTCACTTCTGACTAAAATCAATCTAAGGTATACAAGGAAACAAATTCTTCATACTTTGATGTTGTTACCACAGTAGACATGCACCTTCCCAACCCATAAAATACACATTTAGCAGATGAGAAGTGCTTAACAGGTAACTCGCCCCAGTCCTAGCTGAGCACTGAATCTGGGACAGTGGGCATCATGATGTTTCCCTGCCATTGCAACAGTAGTTTATAGTAGAATCCTTATCCCCACAAATTCACTAACTAAAAATCACGACTCTGAGTAAAAACACAATTGTAAATGTCAAAAATCTGCTAAAAGATGAAACATGATTGTATGTGAAATCAGCCCTGTAAACGATGACATAGATCATAGTTTCATGTGTGCAGCCACTGTGCAAAAATTTCATTTTTCATCTAGGTAGGCATTAAATCCATATATAAATCTCAACATCATTTTATCGAGAGGCAGGAGAAGAAGGCTCATAGCATGCGTGTGTATGAGAGAGGAGAGACCGAGGAGAGACCAAGAGACAGAGAGAGAGAATCTTGCTGTTTCATGCTCCTTGGCTGTAGGTTGTCACAGGACTAATGACTGAGGTGACCACTGAGGGCCAGTGGGTGATCAGGATCCTCCCAGAGGGCACTAAGACTCTGGGCAGCAGAGCCTTCTCCACATTTGAGAAACTGGAACAACAGAGACATTAAATTGAGACCCCTAACATTTCAGGAGTCTTAGAGGGCTCCATGGTCTATTTACCCAAAGGGACAAATAGATGCAAATCCTTTTTTCAAGAAAAAATAATAATAATGAATTTAAGTGCAACTTTTGGAGACTATTATTTTATATTAAATCTATAATATAACCCTTAAGAGGCTGACTTATCTGTCATCTCAGCCACTTATTCTATGTTGTATTAAAAGAGCAGAGAAAATCATTACATATTTATTTTTCATTTTTAAAATTTATTTGCTAATTTGGGTACAGATAATAAATAACTGTTCATGATTTGTCATGCTTTCAGACTCTGAATCTGAAAAGCTTCTCCAGCTACTGAGGACCTCATCAGTTAATGTTGTCTTTTACTTTCCTCCCACCCAGAGACTTTTCATTGGCTCCATTTTTCATATAGTAGGTTGAGTGTTTAGCATGACTTTTGAAGATTTCGGTTTCTCTTTGGAGAAAACTCACTCAACATTAAGAGAGACTATACTATTAGAACTTTAAAATATCTCTTGATGATCTAGAAATCATTCTCTGCTGTTCAGAAATGAAAGAAATTGGGAATGGAAGGGTAGTGATCACCCAGCTGCACAGGAAGAATTCATGTAGGGGTTGGGAGGCCCATAGATACGGGTAGAAACTCTGAGAATCCAGTGAAGGAGTCAGCTGGTGGTTTTATTTCACCTTTCTTAACAAGGAACATTGAATTGATTATACAGCATCGTGATTAAACTATATCAATTAGCATCTGAGATTTTTAATGCTCTATTTAAGGGAAACTTATTTCCTTACATTGATCCACCACCATTACCTTGGGAGCCTGATTTATGCTTCTTTTGACTTCTCCTGTATTAAAGCAGGAGTATGAAATAACATTATTTCAAATTTGGGGAACAGTTCAATCCTAGTTATCCGTAATGATGTGTTTCATTACTGGGAATTCCATTAAAAGATAAAGAAAAATCTGACATCCAATTAAGAATGTTAATTGTACAGGCTATGGAGAGGAAGAATTATCTTAATTGATGAGCATGGTTTGTTTCTGTGAGAAAAGTAGAATTGGCTTCAGAATAACTTGCAGTATAGAAAGATAGATTTGAAGTTTCTGAAAGAAAAGACTCAAATTTAGGCAGGAACCTGTTTTAAGCAGAAGGCCATCTATTTAAAGAGCACCAGTGTGGGATTTGGGAACCACAATAGAGCCAATAGAGCGGGGCTTCGTTTGCTTTTTTGTTTTGCCTATTGGGTTTGTTTAGTGATATAATCAGCTTCATCACTCAAAATCTCTAAAGTCAAATGATTTGGCACTTGTGATCTTGGTATGTCAAGTACCGTAGTGGGCCCTGAGGGACCATCGTGGCAAGGCACCAAGCAGGCATGAGTGGGTCCAAAGGCACCTTCTGGAAATCACTACAAGAACCTTGCAAAGTCACCCTCACTTCCCTTCTGGAAACGGAGGCTAACATTGACCTGGTGACTTGCTCCAATCCCCAATGGTCCAAGCTGGAAATCTGTCACACTTCTGTTTGTTTGGCCCAGAGACCAATGCTCTTTTGCCCCCACACCGTGCATGCAGTTCTTCCAATTCATCTCTTCAGAGTGCGTAGACACTGGCCACCTTGATTACCACTAATGTAATCAACCATGTCTCAGTTGGTGAAATCATGGCAGTCCTAGAATTAAGCAAAGTTTCCTTCCCCCGGTGTCGCAGCTAAGGAAACAACATCGACATCATAACCCTGCAGTTCCAGGTCTGAGTCACTTCAGCGTTGCCTTGCCCTGAATTATGACCCCGTTCAGAACAAAAAAGGCAGAGCTACCAATGTGCAAGGAGGGTTGCAGAGGAGGAATTCAGCTTCAAATGAAGCAGGGGACATTTGAGTTAGTCTAAGGCACTCTTGAAAACCAAGCTGCTAGACAGGATTGAGGTCACAGGACCCCACTTCAGGATACAAATGACAGCCCTGAATGCCCTGGGCAACCCAACACCTGGGTGGAGTTGACCGGTGAAGTTGCCTCTAGTACCGTGACTTTGTATTTTCACACACTCTTTCTAGCTGAATGTGTATATAGATTAAACCTGTGCCACCGTTATCACTGCTGCCCCCTCACACCCAACTTGCCCACATACTTCAACTATTGCATATCAAGTGCCAAACACTATTCTGGAATGGGGATATCAGCCAAGCAGGCAGCGTCCTCACTCTGGAAAGGGTCACATATTAGTTACAGAGACAGGTAGTAGGTGAGTAAACAGGTAAACAGGATACATTCACAAAACCATAGGTACAACAACAAGTACCCTCAGGGTGAAGGACAGTTAGCAATGATGCAGCAGGTCATTGACCAAGATGAGTGTCTGCACTCAACCTGCATGAAGCGATGTCAGATATGGGAAGATCTAGGAGAAGGGCATTCAGGGCAGACGGATAGGCTTGTGCAAAGGCCCCGAGGTGTGGATAAGCTTGGCATGTTCTAGAAAGGGAAATAGATTAAGCAGACTTAAACTGCATTGGCTTATGATAAGAAACTTTACTAAAATGAAGAAAGATCATACTCTTTATATTTACACAGCCTGGAGAAAATCTCATCTTCTGTTACAAACAATAGAAATTGGACATCCATGGTTCATTTGTACTCAAAGGGCTACCTGTGTGGCCTTGTTCATGGGCTGGGGAATCATTAGGGATAAACTGATTCCTTGGCCCCATCTCAGGTTCATGAGCCTCTGGCTTTTCTACTTTTTTTTTTTTTTCTTTGCTCATGTTGTGAGTAATCTCCCATAAGTGTTTGGGATTAAAACTAAACCAAGCACCCCAAGGCTCTCAACTACAGGAGCCAATATTCAGCTGCTCCCAGTGCACCGAGAAATATAATGCTTTTAAAACTTCCTTCAGGACATGCTGTTTCTAGAACATGCCTGAAGACCTCAATTTCGAAACACCTTAATCAAAGTCCTAGGAAGGGCATTTTAAGTCATGATCCTTGCGCAATTAATCATTTTCCAAAGAATACAGGCCCTGAAGTAATCGATGAAACTGTAGGAGATAATGCAGAGTTTACTGCATATTTGATTTGTTTACTGCTTCAAAAAGTCTTTATCTGATCAGGGGAACTTCCTCTTCCATCATTGAAATTTGAGGGCTCCTGATATTTGAAATGCTGGATCCACTTCAAAGTATGTCATAATCTTTAGTCATTAGGGACAATGAGAACTCAAGTGAAGGCCTTTTTTTTTTTTTTTAACTTCAGAGTTACTACTTTGTTACATCAAGAGGAAGAGGCGATTTTTAATCTTGTAGCAAATCTGCAGGTGTGCAGTATTATCTTTCCAAAAAATGTCAAAATCAGAGAAGCTTCAGAGAGATCAAGAATCTGGTCTCACGGAAGTAAAATTTCCCTTGCGTAGAAATGTATGTAAAGCGGGACAAATGTAAATTGTTGTTTTCACAGAAAGGATAGAGGGAGTGAACGGAGGTATAATAAATATGTTTAGTTTTCCCAAAATTGCACCATTTTCAAAATAAATCAGTGCGGTAATCTGTGCTTATTGCAACAGGATATGAACTTGTTTATTTTTTTTTGTCTGTCTTTCCTGAGACTTCGCTGTGATGTTCATATAGCTTCTGCTCATTTTCTGTGTTTACATAGAAATTTATTCGCTCTTATAAATGATACCAGGCCAGGTAGTTGGAATATGATTATAGATTTCCCAAATCTTCTCATCTCTGGATTATGTCTCCGTGGTCTCGGTGATCATTTATCATGTGACTGGTTTCCGTCTTGGTAGATTTCAGTGTGGAGTACCCTCTCCTTGTGTGGCTTCCTTCACATGCTGAACAACACAGACCGTATCTCCCTGGAGTCAACGAACTGAAATCGCTGAATGTCAAAATGCCCCGGATAGGAAAACGTTTGCTCTCAGAATGGGGTTTCGCGTAGCAGAGGCATTCCCTTATCATAAATCTTTGTCTAAATAAATCTAAGAGCGAGCAAAATGGAAGCTAGGCTAGCTCCCACCCAGAAGGCGGTGCAACAATTAAATGAGATAGTACACGCCAAGTGCTTGGCACAGGAGTTTTGCAAAAACTACTTCTATCGCTTTCTAAGAATGGGTCATGAGGTCCAGAATGGAGGAAAACAGCAATGAACGACTGTGGAATCGAGGAAGGCATTTGCTTCTAGACACACTCATTCATCAGATGCATACAGCAAACCGGGATGAATCACAGATGAATCATCTCATAAAATTCTTTTAGGAAATCAAAGGTGTATGCTCACTAGGAGCACAGGTTAGACAGTAAGAGATTAGGGGGGGTCCAGACCCCGAGGTGGGCAGTGGGGGCAGGGGATGCACCTTCAGAGCACAGAGATTATTTCATCTCAGAAATGACCAGGGCAGAGCGCCATGCTCTCGGTTGAGTATTTCCAAAGCAGGGAACTGTCCCCGAGCACAAGAAATTCAACCTCTCCCAGGATGTGTGTCCCACTCAGGGGCACATCCGCGTGCAACACGCAGCAGCTATACTCTCCACGGGGCATGGGTTTTCCAGTGGTCTCCTTGAGGGGTGGGGGTCATCTTACAAAGATCAGCATTCACCAACCCACCCAGACCCATCCTGGATCTGGTTCTCATTGGCTCTTGCTCATCCTGTAGGCCTGGCAAATATGTCATCTCAAACACACACATTAGGTAATACAAGACTGCTTTAAATTGTGTCGAGCTTAGAAAGGTGTCCAGTAATGATAGTAACAATCATCTTTAGTCATGGGGCTCTCAATGATTAGTATAGTTTTTTTTTTGTTTTGTTTTGTTTTTTTTAAGGATATTAGAGGTTTAAATAGATCATCCAACACCGACACACATCGGCAAGGGCTCAGGGCCATTCACCTTCCGACCTGTCGTGCTGGGCCAGGCCCATGATTTATATAGTTTTAAATGCTACTTTATCCTTTTTTTTTTCCCCCCACTGCAATGGGCATAGACCTGTTTTAAATAAAAACTGAAGTTAGAGTTTCTAAGTATCTGTTTCATCACTGTTTTATTGTGTGATCCGAGCCATTCACCGTGGTTCCATCAGTGCTCCGGGATAGATAGGATGGATTGCCTCTCGTATCGTGCTTCTCTCCAGTGAGACAGCTGTGATTTGGTGGGACAAACATGAGTCTCTTAAGTCAGAAAGCCGTACTTCATGTCTGAGAAACTTGGGACGGCTCTCAGCATCCATCTGCATGTCTACATCTATACCCGTCTCGTCGCAGGACTGCTATCTGGCCAACTGAGATTCTGTGTGAAAATATATTTTGAAAACACTGCCTCACTCCAAAACGTCTGAGAGAGAAGTGAAATGCCTGCTGGTAATCCTCTGTGTTGGACGCCGTGGTATTGAGGATCTCTAAGTTGGGTAGAAATCTATACTAAATTAACTCGGTGTGAGTCCCTGATACCTAATATTATGTTGATTAGTTCAGAATGAACCAAGTATTTCACAAGGTATAATTTAACTGCTAGATGATCTAGATACCAGTTTCTTTTGTTTTCTTAGCTTCGTTGAGATATAACTGATATATCGCATTATTAGACAGATACCAGTCCCTTAAAATTCAGGCATGGGTCGAAATATCCTGATTTGGTCTGTTTCAATTGTAGCACCTAACAACTTACCTGTAGGATCAGTTCTGCGTGTTTCTGTGTCATGTGTATTTAGGGCATGTGTGCCATTCATCTGTGTGTGTACGTACATTCTTTTTCTCCCATCGACATTGACATTTGATTCCAAGGTAACTTTCAGCGTCAGTACTCAAAAAAAGACCATTAGACATTTTCTTCAGTAATAATCAAGTTTTCAATCTTGCAAGAAAAACAACACGATTTCCACTAAAAGACTAAAATTATCTGCAGATTACTTCAGCGCCCTCAGGAAATATAACTGACAAAAGTACTTACAAAAATAAAAAAAAAATAAAAAAGTACTTACTTACAATGGACGCCTGTTGAGCAGTATGTTAACGTGATTATGTTTACAGTATTTAAAAAATGTGGCCATTGAATTTTTTCCCAGTTAAGGTAATCTGCTTATTTTAAGCTATTTTTAAGACCAGCATTTAAATCGAGAAATAGAGATTTGAGCCATTTAAAAAGAAAATATTTGTGAGATATTTGAGAGTTCCCTGTAGAAGGCAAGTGTCCATGATAGTGTAAGAACCAAGCAGGGAAAATCATATAAGGGAGACAGACAAAGATCTTTGCTGGGGAGGTTTGAGGAAGAAGCTCAACCTTGACCTTTGGTGGTAGCGGGGCTATGGACGAGTCCCATACATGCAAATTCAGAGATACATATGGATGTCACGTGTAATCTACATACATTCTTCTATAGCTTTATTTTGTTCAACTAAAATAACTCTTTGCTGTTAAAGCAATCTTTATTTCAGACATACATACATTACCAGGATACCTGGATTAACTTCTGGTACCAATGAAGGATGTCATCTTTAAATTACTTGCATTCATTAATTATAATCACTTTACCTCCTGGGATTAACCATTTGGAGAATAATTTTAGTTCAATTACAGATGGTGTTGGCCATTACGTGGGTGAGTGTGTTAGGAAGCATGAGCCCCAGATAGATCATAATGGTGCTGACGTCCACAACTTCAAGATAACTAAGATGGCCTTCAACACAACATTAATATAGAATTTTGAATTACTCTCAGGAGCTCTAGTCAATACCATTGTAGTACTAATGCTTAGACAAATAATTATTTTCATGTACCATGTATATTGGTGTTTTAAGTAAGAGTCAAGATGATTTGATGGGTGGGGAGACATTGAGTAAATTGCTGGCAAGTTCACAATTTCCTCCTGTGACCAAAAGTTGAATGGTGTACAACAGGGTGGGATTGTTGCTCCTGCAAAAAAAAGTCCAACAAAATCAGGATTTTTTTTTCCCCCCTGTTCCACAAAATGTTACTTCCTTACATCTTTTGGATCAGCACTGACCCATACAAGAAAGAGGTCGGGACTGCTGAAGAGTTTCCATTTTATGATCCATTTGTCTTTTTTCAATTTTAGAAAAACCCACCCTGATTCTGAATCTCCAGCTGCCTATAATCATTGTTGTTGTTGTTTTTTTTTAATTACTATACTATTACCTTTTTTCTTATAGATTTGTGAGGTGTATTTATTATATTGGGAACATGCCATTTGTTGAATACAAATATCCCAGTGTTTGTGTTTCTTTTTCACTCTTTCCTTTTAGAAGTATTACTTTTTGTGTTCTGTGTAAGAAACCTTTGCTTAGCCCACAGTTAAGAAGAGTTTTTACATTGTTATCTTTTGGAAATGTGATCCTTATACATTTTACATTTAGGTCTGCGATTTATAAGGAATTGATCTTTATGTGCATTGTAAGGTAGGGATTGAGACTTATTTTTCTCATCTGGATCTCCAATTGGCCCAGCACCATCTACTGAAAATACCATCCTTTTTGTAGTGCACTGCACCTCTGCTATAAATCTAGTGTCTATATCTCTAGGAATTTGTTTTGGGACTTTCAGCTCTGTCCCATTGCCTAGATATCAAGGTTTGTACCAATTAAACACTGTTTGCTTTTTACAAAGATATATAATGCCTTATTATATATCATCTTATATATAGATATTATATATCTAATTATACATTATTATATAGATAGATACATACACTATATGTATATTTTATATATTATATATATATATACACATATAATAAGATATATAATAATATAAAGCTGTATAGCTTTAAATAAGATGTGATCTTCAGTAGGATAAGATCTCCAGTTCTGAAAAACATTAAAAAACAAACAAAAAAAACAAACAAAAAAACCTCCAGTTCTTCAAGGTTGTCCTGGATATGCTTGGTCCAGACCACCTGCATCAGAATTGATCTGAGGCAGAAACACTTGAAAAGCTCCTATGTGGTTTGGAATGTGCAGCCAAGCTCGAGTTACTTATCTCACTTTTGAGCAGTCCCAAAGTTTCCACCAGGACCTGTGGAAAATTCTATCTACTGATCAAATGTGACTCATTCTTCAAAATACACTGTACTAATGGGGACCCACTGCTGCCTCAATATTATTCCTTGGAGAAAATCTTAATATTTGAACATCTGGTTCAGCGTGATGGGTCTATCATAGTAGCTACCTTCCAGCTGGCACTTTTTCTCTTGGATTTATTTTTCTTTCCTCCAATTTATAATCAAGTCTTCACTTTGTGATTTACTGTGAAACAAGAATTGCTAGATAAACCAGAAAAGCTATTTTCCTTAAAGACCTTTCAAAACCCCACAGCTTTAATACCTACTTGTTACAGTGTTATTGTTAGACTTAAATTTAGTGGAAAATGGGCTTCTTATTAGTTCTTTGGTTTTAAACTCATAAATCCCTTTCATTAAATCTTTTTTATGAAGATTTAGCAAACTCCCACCAGCATTTGATAATATTCCTGTGAAAGACTTGACTCTGAGAGCTACTACTGTATTTTTTTTTAACACGTGAAATGTAGTTGCAAATAATCTTCTGTTTGCAGTTCAACAATAAAAGCTGAGATAATACCAGTATTCGGATAGTTACACTACACATAATAATCTGAGTGTATCCTGGTCCCTCCCAAACTTTCATATCTTCCTACTGTCAAAACACTTAAATACATTTAAACATTGGTAGGAAATGTCCAGATGGAGGAATGAAAGCCCGCAGGCAGTTTTCAGGGGCTACTTACTAGCTAGCCCCAGGCAGAGTGAAGGCTGGAAAGATTTGATGGGAGTTACTTTGTTCCCTCATCTGATGGTGAGATTCACAGTTAAAGTGATTTAAATGTGTTCATCAGGGCAGTTCACACGGCCTATCTGTCCCGACCTTTTTCCATTCTGGCTGCTTGGCCCACACGTAGCGGTGGCAGGCACATGATGGGAAGTCACCCACAAGGGCGTGTGTCAACCACAGCAGGGACCAGGGTAGCCTGTCACTAAAGCTTTTATGCTAGACATGAAATGAGGGAAGAGGAGGTGGGAGAAACAGGTAGCAGAGGAATGATGGAGCTAAAGCAGGTGGATGAAGGCTGAGGAGCATCAGGCAGGAGAGGTCCTGGGGAGGTCGGGAGGGTCAGGGACCCAGGGTTTATCTACCGGTAGAACACAGTGGATGGGCGGGCATGGGGCTCTTGCCAATCGCCCAGACACTGTCCTTGCACCAGAAGCCCTTGTACATTGAATCCTGGGGCTACGGTTTACCAAAAAGGGCTTATTCTTGAAATTGCAGAACCACCAGAGAATCCCAATGTTAAAATCAATACCATAAAATCTTGAGGACCCATGGCCGCAGGGAACCAGCTCTTAGGAACAATTTCAAATTCGCCCAGTGGCTGAAGGCAGCTTGACGGTGCTCGCTGTGCTTCCCATCTTTTGCCCATTTGGTTTCCGCACCAATTCTGCACCAATACCACTAGTCGTCAGTGGGGGTGGGGACCCACCCCGACAGACCAGCAATGCTTAGGGCGCCAGCAGAGTATCCTGCAATTCACCTCCATCCTGCCACTGTCCACCTGCAGAGAGCATCAGATTTCACAGGGCAAGGGCTCAGTTCTATGGTATCCTCTTCCACTCCAGGCACACACAACCCAGAAGTCCAGGCTGTTACCTGTATTTCTCACCTACCAGCTGTAATCAGGGGTTCCGCCGACCTCTTCCTCAGTTCCATTAATGTCCTAGAGGGGCTCACAGAACTCAGGAATTCCCTTATTGGCTATATCACAGGTTTATTACAAAGGCTATTAAAAGATACGAGTCAACAGTCAGATGAGCTGCACAGGGCAGGGTCTTTCATGTTCACCAAGCTGGAAGCCTTCTGAACTACTTCTTTTGTGTTCCTACAGAGACTTCATTATAAAGATATGATTGATCAATAGGTATCATTGGCCATTGACAGTTGATGTAACCTCCAGCCCCTTCCCCTTCCCAGAGGTCTGGAAGGGGGACTGGAAGTCCCAACCTCTCTAATATTTAGTTGTTTCTCCATGCAACTGGCCCCCATCCTCACGTGCTTTCCAGAAGTCCTCTTGTTATGGGAATGCAGGGTTCTTGTCTCACCAAGTCCAAGAATGAAGCTCATAGACACCGAGGGGTGAAGTGAAGTGAAAGTGTATTAAGTGAAGGTGAGAACAGATAGCAGAGAGGAAGCTCTCTAGAGTCAGAGGGGTCCTGAACGGGTGGCCACCGAGGGCTTTTAGGGGCAGTCTTCTGTGCAGAACTGCCTGGGAAGCTTGTGGCCTTGAGATTCTGTACTGTGTTGGTTGGAGCCAGGACTCTCCCTGACACCCTTAATGGCTTCATTCTTTGAGATTTGGTCATTTTCTGTGGTTACACACAGTAGCTGCTGAAGAAAGGTTCTCCCTAACATCCAGGGCCATGGTCTGGTCCATTCCCTTATCTCTTGCTCACTCTGGTTTAGGGCTCTTGCCTGCCAGGAATAGTCTCAGAGCCCCTGGCTCTCCCTGCCTGCACCTGCACCTTTTCCTTACTCACTCCCATTGACATGACACAAGACACTCTTTTCCTGTCATCCTTTAGGAAATTCCAAGGGATTTAGGAGCTCTGAGCCAAAGGAGACAAAGACCAAATAGGTATTTCTTATTATACATCTTATTATCCATCATCATGCCACAAATGTCAGTCTTGAGCAGTAAGAGCAAGGCTGATTCAGCCCGTCTGAGGGGAGTTAGACTAAGAAGCAGGAACAAAGTGTAGCCCGCTCTGGGAAGCCTGACTGTCAGGGCATCTGTCTGGGGGCGATGCACCTGCTCTCCCTGCCATTGCTGAATTACTCCCATGGGAACCGGAAGGCATTGCTGGGGGGGCGCCCCTTCTTCTGCTGGGCTACTCCTTAATTTTTGCATAATTAATTTCTCTTATTTTATGCCTTTTGTTTTGAACTGGGAGAGATTTATGCAGCTTTATTTTATTCTTTGGCTCTGTGGGACTTTGCCAGGGTTTGTTAGAAATCGACAGTTTGAAGACTGAGTGTGGTTTTCCCTAATCATTCATGTTGCTTCGGGTGGCAGTCATTTGGATATATTATTACATGCATCTGTGTGTCGTTTTATAATGGTTATTTGATCTGTTGGTTTAGTTTTTCTGAGCAAGAGATTAAGGCAGAGTGTTTCAGTATTCAGCATCACACTGTGGCAGATAATCGACACCAAATTTGTTTCATAAATATGGCAGGTTGGCATTGATGAAGATGTATTTGAAAATTGCAAAAAAACATTTTTCCCAAAATTTCTAATACGAGTTCCTAAATTTATATATTGTCCTTCTTTGCCTCCTCCTCATCCCCCACACCCACCTTTTAGCACCAGAGAATGCTTCTACAATTTACCATTTTTGCATGAAGGGTCACAAAATAAGTCATTGTAAAAATTGGCCAAAATGGTTGGAAATTTAGTAAAAAAAAAAAAAAAATCACAGAGTAGACAGGCCAAAATAATATACTGTTTTTTGGTGTGCTTTCTTTTTCAGGTCAGAACTGCGGAGGTTTAGTCCAAGGTCCCAATGGCACCATCGAGAGCCCAGGGTTTCCTCACGGTTATCCCAACTATGCGAACTGTACCTGGATCATTATCACAGGAGAACGTAATCGGATACAATTGTCATTTCATACCTTTGCCCTTGAAGAAGATTTTGATATTTTATCAGTTTACGATGGACAGCTCCAACAAGGGAATTTGAAAGTGAGGTAAAGTATTGGCTCTTTATACTATAGATTAGGTGGCACGATTTGACTTAGATTCTGAAACTTAATTGGAATCGATTATTCAAATATAATTATCAGGAAATTTTAGTTGCAATAAAGAAAAAGTAGACTTTTAAGCACATTTTTTTTTTTAATACTGAACAATTTCTTATTGAAAGCAATCATCAACTTCATTTGTAGACATCAAACTGCTGCGGATCCGTACATGGTGTTGTCAAGGTAATTCAAGTGAAGTTACAATACACCATTGTTTTTAAGCAACTGTGGATTTGAGAGAAAACTCACAAAGAGAAATGCATGAGTACAATTCAGGGAACAACAAAAGGAACTTCTACATTGTCAGAGAATTCATTGAATACAAAGAGTCAGGGAAAGTGGGTGGGATAAAACATGAGAGAATATTGAACTCTTTGGAGAATTTTTGGTTCACACAATTATAATATATTCCATTCCTCATTAGCTTTCTCTTCTGATCTATGATTTTAACCATAAAGAAAGGACAAATATTTTCTTGGATGATTTTAAATTACTTTTTTTTTTCATTTATCGCAAGAAAAAAAATTGTGCTTGTACAAGCATATCCTTTTTTTTAAAGAAAAATTATTTTGTCAAAAGAAAGAGGAATAACCCTTAAACAGAAATTGAGATTTCTTAGGTAAATGAATACACATACTTAAATAAGACAAATAAAGCTTTATCCTTTGGCTTTAAAATTCTGTACTAATTAGAGATTATTGTTGACTATACAGAGTTTGTAGGAAAATTTTTAGTGGGCAGAAGAAATTGTATGGCTTGGATAAATAAAATACTATCATTGCTAATGTCTGCAGAAATACACACAAATCACATACTTTATATTTTATTTTGTGAATTGAGGAAAAAAATCTAGGTAAAATATTAATATACTAACGTATATATAAGTTAATGCATTAAACATATAATGATAATTTCTATTTGCACTTTCTTTATGTATTTTCATATATAAAACACCTTTTGGGTTTTCTGCGTCTTTACAATATGTGTTGTCTGTTTTTAGAAACTCTTTTCCAGTTACCCTTTTTGTCATATATTGCACCCAACTATATATATTGCACTACAATTATAAATTACTTAGGTAAACTTTCTCCTAACACATATGGTTGTGCACTTTGGATGTTTGGGAAAGTCTCCATAAATATAATCCTTGGTAATTCGATGCAAGATTTCTTACCCATTTCCTGTTCTTCTAAAAATTAGTATTTACTAGTTTTTATTCCAAATAAACTATACTAGAGAATGGTGATATGTTATAACAATAGTAAGAATTTTAATAGAAACTGCAAAGAAATAGAGAATCGAGTTTATTCAAATATCATCAGATGACTCTCTTTTAAAAGTAATTCTTTCTCTTTCCACTAAGAAAATTCTCCATATGTACTCTTTAAAAATATTTCCTTGTCAATATTTCTATTTCCTATTTTTAATTTATAATTTAAAATATTCTTATTTTAATATATATTATGTTTTATAATTATTTTACTTTATTATAATTCCTATAGTTTACCTTATTCTAAAGGAGATCTGCATAAATGTTAATCTGATTCCCTGTCTATGCTCTTACCATGACATCATGGCCATTTTCTATCTTAACTATAAGGTTTAGAAAACAACATTCCTATTATCTTCAGTATTATAAAAAGATCAGCAGTGGAAATATTAAGGTTGGAATAACTAGATTCATTGTATTTTATTTCAGTGAAGAGTATATAAATTGGTATCAGTGCCTTAATGAGCTTTAGAAATATAGGTGAGTTATATGTACAACATCATGATTTTTTTTTAACTGACATAGATATTTTTACCAGAGAAAGATACACACATAAGGCCAATAAGAAAGAATCACTTGGGTTGCTATAAATTACTCAGTTACCTACAGTTTTTTGTTTGAGACAGAGACTAAATATGTCAGATTTCTACCAGTTTCTAGTCTTTAACGTGAGGAAAATGCTTTGTCTCTATGAATCTAATCTCTATTAGATTTCTTGTATCTCCACACTTAGGACACCTTCATGTGGACAGTCTATGGGCTGAGGGTAGCTCTTCTGGGACAGAAGTGACCATTCCAGGTATCATTACACAAATAGGCAAAACATCAGAAACAGAATGTCACGGTGTCCTAAGTGCTAGGAGTCTTTACTCATATGACATTTTTGATAAATTATGACATAAAATAGGAATATGAGCTTTGTTGATGTTATAGGATTGCAGGGTTCTTGTCTCACAGAGTCCAAGAATGAAGCTCATAGACACCAAGGGGTGAAGTGAAGTGAAAATGTATTAAGTGAAGTTGAGAACAGAAAGCAGAGAGGAAGCTCTCTAGAGTCAGAGGGGTCCTGAACGGGTGGCCACCGAGGGCTTTTAGGGGCAGTCTTCTGTGCAGAACTGCCTGGGAAGCTTGTGGCCTTGAGATTCCTGTACTGTGTTGGTTGGAGCCAGGACTCTTGCTGACACCCTTAATGACTTCATTCTTTGAGGTTTGGTCATTTTCTGTGATTACACACTGTGGGCACCAGAGAAAGATTCTCTGTAACATCCGGGGCCATGGTCTGGTCCATTCTCTTATCTCTTGTTCACTCTGGCTTAGGGCTCTTGCCTGCCAGAAATAGTTCCAGAGCCTAGTCAGGGGCCCCTGGCTCTCCCTGCCTGCACCTGCACCCTTTCTTCACTCATTAAGGTGGTTGCAACATTTCAACATTGGCTAATGGCAAAGCAGTTTCAATTACTATCAAATTCTAATTAACAAGGTGGAGGAGACTCTAGTCTCCATGCTTGCTACCATTAGATCTTGGAACCGTTGTCTACTTGTCTAGTTCTTGAACATAACACACACAGCAGTTCTGGAATTCCAAGGATGTTTTGTAGGAGGCCTGATGCCTGCCCTGACCCACTGAGTTGTCATAGAAGTTCTTTTCTTAGAGCTGTCCTGGTCCAAATTCTTGCTTTGCTGAAGCACAGAAACTGTTTTTACTAGCTCAACATGTGCACTAAAAAATAATAAATAATAATTTTTTATTAAAGAACTTGAAAATTTTATTATTTCTTTTGTTTAGCTACAGTAAAGAATTTTTTTCAAGTAATATATAATTTAGATTTAATAACTAACAGAATTTAGGATGTGAAGGCTGTTGTAATTTTGTAATGTAATTTGATCTTTAGCGAAGACTATCCGTATTATTTACCCTGTGTAAGAAAAAAAAGTATTTAAAGCAAAAAATGAAACGAAACAAAAATCTCCAACATGCAATGTGTTATCATCTTGGATTATTTATATAATTCAGATAAACACATATAATGTGTACTTCCATCAATAAATTAAATTTTAACAAATAGATATTGAAAGGTAAATTAAGGCTTCTCTTAAGTACAAGAGAAAAGATTTGACTCAAAGTTAGGAATAGAAGTCTGCTCTTTGAAAAACACATGTCTGGCTTGGTGGGAAGAGCATACAACACTTGATCTCCACGTGATGAGTTCAAGCCCCACATGGGGTGCAGAGATTACGTTAAAAAAGAAAAAAATCTGCTCTTTGAAGTACCTAGACTTACAACCAGTGACTTTTATGACCTGTCATTGACCTGTCACATTATTGCTATTTTTTGAATCTCTACCCTTTATAGACTCTGCCCTCTATCTTGCTTCTCAAATTCCCACAAGGGTCCAATTATGTAGTCGTCAAGTCTTACACTTTTTATTTTGCAACATCTCTCCATTACTCAGACATTCATTCCTCATATTTCTGGAGGTTGAAAGTCTAAGATCAAGGTTCTGGCAAATTTAATATTCAGTGAGAACTGGCTTCTTGGGTCATAGATGACTGTTTTCTCCTGTCTCCTCACATGGTAGAAGGGCCAAGGGAGCTCTTTAGGATCTCTATTATAAGGTTATGAATCCCATTCATGAGACACCCCCCCCCCTTTTGCCCTATTCACCTCCCAAAGGACTCACTTTCAAATAGCGTTGCATTGGAGATTAGTATTTCAATGTCTGGATTTGGGAGAAGGGTCAACAACATTGTCTACAGCATCTCAGGAGTTTATTATTTAGTTGAAAGAATCTGTAGGTTATTCCTTAACCTGATTTTACAAGAGAATATCTTTATCACCTCTATTTCCTCATCATTCCCTCTGCTCACCTAAATGACATCCTACTTCCAAAATCCACTTCACATTATATGTATTTCAGAATATTTTGCCGGTGCATCCCATGTTAAAAAACAACCATGGAGAAAAGTTCCATTTTTTTCTGAGCTCCTTTAGCACGTCCCAGTAACATAGACCTTGAAGGATATGCTCCTTTGAAATTACACAGACTCTGACGTTGCCTGTTGTTGGGGTTGTCTATCTCTGTGTTGAGTGTGTCAAATAGAATTTATATCCTCTGAGGCCAAGACTTGTGTCACGAGTGTGTCTTCACTGGTATTGATGGATATGTCCACTTCTATCTCTCCTCTGGATGAGCATGAGTTAATCGTCCAAGTGAGAGACTGCTATCCAGTAGGTGTTCTCTAAATATGAAGTAGTGAAGTAGTGTTGATTTGTCCCCAAATCAGAAAATAATCGAAGTTGGCATTAATCTCCAACTGTGATAACATTATAACCTCAATAAATGGATAAAAGTGAATCTATGGAGGGGAACTGTGTCGTGCATATGTGGGAAATCAGAATATATTATTCCATGATTATTGTAGAATACAAGAAAATAGCTTTGGCAGTGATCTCGGCAATCCTTCTGTGACTTATGCAAGATTATCCCTTGTTTTCTACAATGATGATAAGAAGCTAGAGATTAATGTGATAGGGCCATCAAAGTGAGGGGATCATGTATAAGTGTTGCTAAAATATCACTGTTTTCTCCAGTACCTTTTTCTGTAATCATGTGCCTGAATGCATTAAAATTAGCTAAGAAACCTTTGTAATATTAACTATATCTAGTGATGTTTAGAACTTGAGATGTTTTAAGGGCTAAAAAGAGGTTTCAATTCCATTCAGATTATATCAGCCTAGAGATCTAGCAGTGCCTACATTCTGCTTTTCTGTCCCCCATTGCTCATAAGAGGTCCCAACAGAGCCACTCACAGATCAACAGTCAGATAAAAATCAAAGCATCATTTTATTTTTAGCTTGGATGGTGACTAATGCTCCAATTAATATTCTGATAAACGTAGTGCAAAGAGGGTCCGAAAGATTCTACGGAGCCTAGAGTTCCACGCTAACAGCAAACAGGTATCTTGACCCAGTATCCTATTCAGCCAGCCACACGGTCAGGAACTGAAGGAACGGCCACCCTGACCACACAGGCACATGGCAAGGAGGCCCCGGAGAGCTGGGCCTGGTAGCTGGGGAGAAAACATGTCACGAGAGCCCATTCCAACAGAGGGAATGTCTCAGGCCATAAAGCCCAGAAACCCAAGCGGTGCTTACATGTTACTGAAACAGGTTCTCGTACCTTAATGAAGACCCTGCAGAGAAGCTGAGGGGGGACAGTAGTGGTGTCTGGTCCTCTTGTATAAATCGATCGTATTCCCATAATTAGGAGAATTTGTAGCTGTGTCCACCACTTTACATAACATACTGTAGGTGATGAAATAAAAAAAAATTGTTTCTGATACATCTTTCAAATTTCCTTTCCATATGATTGAATGATATTGTTTTTTTTTTTTTCCTCAACATATGCTTTAATTTAGGAACTCATAGGCAAGGTTAGTGCTTACTGTGTAAGGATGAGTTTATTTATTTATTTATTTTGTTTTTTTATTTTTTATTTTTTTGTGTGTTTTGTTTCTTTAAGTTGGCTATCTGCAGTAGGCTAGTAAGGAAATGAGAAATTCAAGGATAAAATTGAGGCCTGAGCACTGCTATATATCTCTATCATCTTTATCTTTCTCTCTCTCTCTCTCTCATCTCCATCTCCATCTCCATCTCCATCTCCATCTCCATCTCTGTATGTAATTACCCCAGCTGATTTTAATAGGTAGTTTTGGTTGAGACCAACTATATTATATAAACATATTCATAAGACTTGTGTTTATTAACAAAAATGATGACACTGCTAGTGTGTAGAAATCCCAGAAATAAGATAACAAACTGTTTAAGGGAGATTGGAAGAATTATGTTTGCAATACCACAAGCAAGTTTTAACATGCATTTGAATTTCAGCCGCTCCCTCGTCAAACTGGTGATTTTTTTCTGCAGTAGCCAAACACTGATGGTTCGTTTCAATATCTTGGCCATTTTTTTTAAATTTTTTATTTATTTATGATAGTCACACACAGAGAGAGACAGAGAGGCAGAGACACAGGCAGAGGGAGAAGCAGGCTCCATGCACCGGGAGCCCGATGTGGGATTCGATCCCGGGTCTCCAGGATTGCGCCCTGGGCCAAAGGCAGGTGCCAAACTGCTGCGCCACCCAGGGATCCCTATCTTGGCCATTTTGAAAGCAGAAAACTTGTTCATTTGGTCAGAGAAGCCTTTTGGATCATCAAAAAAATATGCTTATGGAAAATATTCAATAAGCTCCCACTCCCAGGACACTTTCCTTATATACTTGCAGATGTAAGGGAAAGCATTTCAAGTCCTAGAAAGAGAACAGATGACAAGAAGCCTGACAAATGATATCCATGTTCAGCAAAGATATTCTGTGGTTTTGGTCATGGGAACCTGAAAGTAGACATGATTTTATAAAATATAAAACCTTATCTTCAGTACTTAATGACTAAAATAAATACATTGGATCACCAATTTAACTATTAACATGGAATAACAAAAAATACTAAAAAAATTCTTCAGTACACATCAGTTAGAAATCTTAAAGAAAATGGCTGAAGAATCTGATGTCTTAAAATTTAAAATCCAAAAGCCAAATGACAAATTGAGAAAAGGAATTCATAGCAGGTATGCAAGACACAAAGCTGCTGTTGCTAGTGGATAAGATACCTTATCAGAAATATCAGGAAAGAAAATCATTTAATTGAAAATCTGTTAAAAATATGACCAAAGTGTTCAAATAAAAGAAATTCATGGCAATAAGTATATGTAAAGCCAATTGAATAATAATGCAAAGTAATGTGTCACCATCCTGAATGGCAAAACTTTACATGTTTTCACAAGTCTGAGTTTTTTAGGATTATTTCAGATGTACATTTTGAAATTTCTCTCAAATTTAAAAAAACTATAAACAAACTGACTCAGCTAGGCTGTGCTATGAATTTATTCCACAAATATACCTCCAAATATGACAAAATATATGTAAAGGAATGTTTATGAGTGCATTTTAATAATACTGAAAAAAAAAACAAGATTGTCTCCCTTTCCATAGAGTCTAGTTAGAGTACATAGGTCGTACAGCACGCCAAGCAAACTTAGGAAATGGGATCTTCCGTGGCTGATATGAAGAGATCTCTGTATTTTACTTTTAAAAATAAATATAGTATTGGAATGTCCAATTTCTCTCAACACCTGATTCTCCTTAACAGATGATATGCAAGAACTCATAATCTAACGCCCTCCATGGACTTCCGGACGATGGTGGGATGTGGGAACTATCTTCCCTCTATATAATCGCGGTGCACTGTCGTGACTTCAGTGGGGCTTGGAAAGCTAGTCCAAGGGCGTGGACCCAGCCCCAGGGCTCCCACAGGGTTGCAGCCAGCCAGAGTTGCTATAATCAAGAGGAAATGCTGCCGTCATGCTGAAACGGTGTGGCTACTGAGTGTCCCTGGCAGGCCCTACTGGAGAAAAGTTGTGTGTGTGTGTGTGTGTGTGTGTGTGTGTGTGTGTGTCTTTTAATTGTAAGTATCTGTTTTCTGTCTTTGGAATTCTTGTAGAAGCAACTACATCTATCTATGCCTATCTCTGTCTCTAACTCTCCATCTCTACCTATCTCCATCGCTCTGTGTCTAGTGCTCATGCATGTGTTCTCTCTCTCTCTCATCTTTATCTATATTTATATCAGTGTTTCTCCACCAGGAGTGACTTTCAGCTCCAGGGCACATTGGCAATGTCTAGAGACATTTTTGGTTGTCCCAACTGGGTGGGGGGCACTCGTAGAATAGGGTAGGTCTAATACAGAGATATTGATAAATGTCCTACACCGCACAAGACCCCAAAGAATTGTTAGTCACAAAATATCAATAATGCTGTGGATGAGACCCTCTGATTCAGAGCACTACATCGTCCATAAAAGCCATCAATGCAAACCATCTAGAGCTATGCACATCGACATCTGGGCCTGGACCTGTATTTCTCCACATTGTTTTATTACTGAAGGATATCAGCCAAAAGAGGTGAGACAGGTCACAGGGACCCAGTGGCAGGTGCTCCGTGCTGTGCAGAGGCAGCAGGAGGAGGGTCTAATGGGCCCGAATGGAAGCGACGGTGTCGCTGGCAGGATTGTGTCAGCAAGGAAATGAGATCTCCACAGTATTAGGCATAATCAGATTTCACCAGGAGTCATGTCTATATTGTCTCTCAAAAGGAAATGAAATTATTATTTTTTTAGTCCTTGGTTTCCTGGAAAAGAAATAAAAGTGTCAAGAGGTCAGTAAGACACTGACTTTTACTCTTCATCACGGTAGTGAATCTGCAAAAAGAGTTTGGTAAGATGGCTCATGGGGAAGCTGTCCGCCCTGATAAGCAGAAAGGACCAATGAACAATCCGAGTTCTCCAAATTTCCAGGATTTTCAATGAGGTTTATGTGGATGGCCAGGTTAGTAGTTGAATGACTTCTAAGCTTCAGATTTTCTTTTTCTCTCCTCTCGTTGTCTTAACTACTTGGATAGCAGAGCCAGTGCTGATGTATCATTACATGCCCTATAGCAGCAAAGCCTCCAGAATACACTAAGTAGAAGCGTTTTAATTCAATAATATTAGTCCTTTACAAAATTATTTAGCAGAATGAATACTATGTATCACAATCTCGTAGTTACGTGCTTTTTTTTTTTTTAAATTTTTTTTTTAATTTTTTTTTTTTTTAATTTATTTATGATAGTCACAGAGAGAGAGAGAGAGAGGCAGAGACATAGGCAGAGGGAGAAGCAGGCTCCATGCACCGGGAGCCTGATGTGGGATTCGATCCCAGGTCTCCAGGATCGCGCCCTGGGCCAAAGGCAAGCGCCAAACCACTGCGCCACCCAGGGATCCCAGTTACGTGCTTTTAATTCACAAAATTATTTTTTTAAAAAAGGATAGAAAATTGCTTAGAACCTGAAGCGATCCTTTTTTTTTCACTATAATCAACACAATGACTCTCCTTTGGCTATAAATATGATTTCCTTTGTATCTGAATGTACTAAAAATAATCAACAATGTAAATATTTAAGTCTTATTTCAAACTTTTAAAATGTTACTAATTTTTTTTTCAAAATTTTTTAAGAGGTTGTATTTATTCATGAGAGACAGAGAGAGAGAGGCAGAGACACAGGCAGAGGGAGAAGCAGGTTCCACGCAGGGAGCCCGAAGCGGGACTCGATCCCAGGACCTTGGGCGTCAGGCCCTGAGCCAAAGGCAGACACTCTACTGCTGAGCCCCCAGGTGCCCCCGAATGTTCCTCTTAAACTGAAATAGTTTCAATAGACATTTTACAAGTTTGTGCACTTAGGCGGCCAGTGATAATGATAAATAAAAATTGTGCAAACAATTAAAAGTATTTTTCAGCCCAAAGCCTTTAAATTTAGAGGATTCTTTCAAATGAGGCTTTCAGGAGCAGAAATATAGGTCTTTCTTAAACCTCAGTTTTTTCCTGGCCCACATCTCCCCTTCCTTACCCCCATAGCACCTGGAGTATTAACTGAAGCAGAATTCAGAAACCTGCTCACAGCTTCCAGGTTTGTGAACGTCCGTGAGTAAAGCCTTCGGATCTTTTCTCTGGGGCATCCTTGCCCTGGAGCCGAGGCAGGCTGGGGAGGGGCTTTACAGGAGCGGGGGTTACAACCTGCAGGTGCCGGCTTCTGCAGAAGGATCTGGAGCCGTGCCCTCCTAGCTGTGCCCCTGAGGTCACTGACCCTCATTGGATTTTCTTGGCTTCTCGCCCCGAGCCCCAGTTTCCTTGGCTCCGTCTGCCAACCACGTTAAGATCTAACAATTTCCTCTCTGAAGCTTATCCTCGGCACAATCTCCCAAGCCCCCCAACGGTATGGGTCCCCCTCTAAACCCTCCAACAAAAGCCTCAGGGTCATCACTATTGTTGGACTACTCACCGCCACATATTTTACAGCCCACATCTGTTCCTTTTCCCTTTAGAAACCACTCCTATAAAAGCCCAATCTGCGTGGCTGGCTCCCAGCTTCAAGGAAGCAGTCCCCGCGGAACAGGGCGTATGGGCCCTTTGAGAGGGAGCCTTGGAAGGATCTGGAAAGCCTACAAGTGAATGCTTCCTATGACCCCTACCCTTTCAGCCCAAGGAGGCAAACTGACATTAAAAAAAAAAAAATCTTGTCCTCCTGCAAGTTTCTAAAAATGTCTTCCTTAATCAAACAGCTCTTGGGTTTGTCCCAGGCTGTACATGTACCCCCATGGCATGGTCTCTGACCGCAGGCCCAGTTCTCACAGGCCCATGACCATCCCCTCTCAAATGTGCTGAGCTTATCCGAAATGGGACACACACACAGTAATCAAAGCACTTTTTCTTGCTTAGGTTCTAATGGTTCTCACACTCTATGTGCCCATGCATCGGAAAATATTAGATTAGATATTTCTAAAATATGTATAATGTATAGTGTTGTTGTTTTTTTTTTAAACCCAGTAGAGTTAGGCACATGCTACTTATATGAGAGAGCTTGGTTCTTGTCTCATGGAGTCGAAGGATGAATCCTGTGGACGATGGAGGTGAGCAAAGCGATAGAAGTTTCTGAAGCCGAGCTACAGAGGGGTCCCCACAGAGCTGCCACTGAGGCCTTGTAGAGTCTGACTTGTATAGGAAAATGACCAGGGGACTTGGTGAATTTTTCATCAATATCAGGGCGGGCGTGTGAATATCAGGAGCCTATTTAGAACAAACATGGTGGACTTGGAGATGCTTCTTTGTAAATATCAGGAGCCCAAACCAGGTGCTCCCTTCTCTCTCTTACTATCTTCTCCATAACATTTCTCTACATCGGGGGTTTCTGGGAGCCTAGTAACCATCTAAGGAGAAGACTCCCTAACAGCTTGGAGCTAGGGAGCCAGGTTTAATTTTTCTGTTTTTACTGTCTTATCTCTGTTTCCTTGGGATGCGCAGGCACCTGACTATGGGGCCTTTCCCTTATCGTTGCCCGCCTAGCCCCCGTCGGCCCCTAACTCGTCCCTACATCACTACCTTTGAGAAGAGCTGCTGCAGGTGGGAAGAAAGCAAGCCCCATGTAACTTGCAGAGGTGGACTAGTCGAGAGTATTTACTAGCGTTGCGCTTGGGCATTTCTGCTCAGTAACACCCCAGGCATCCTCAGAGAGTTACTTTCAAATACAAGGCGTGTTGCTCACACCGGGACCTTGAAAGGAGCACTGAAGCTCTGCACTGGAACGGGACCCTCTCTGTGAGACGCTACCATCCGGTGTAATAAATGTGTTCATGATTTAGGAAAAAACACGCATCTCTTTACAAGGAGGTGATGATTAATGGATGTTATCCTCCAGCCAATGTTAGTGGCTCCTTTATTTCTGCATATTCTAAATAACAGGGGTTGTGTGCATTTTCACTCAAAATGCACAGCCAGAGGTGCAGGTTTTTTTTTTTTTTTTTTTTTTTTTTTAGAAAAGTTCACAGCTCCATGTCCTCCCCTCCAAATAAAAGGACATAATTGAAAAGGTTGAGGGACATTGAGACATTGAGGAAACAGCTACGGTTCAGGAAGGTTACCATTCTTGGAGGCAGCAGGAAGGCAGTGGTCAAGTGGCAGGTGGGGGAGATGCTCTGTGCAGTATGCGCCGTGGCTCGGGCTCATTTCCTTACAAGGCACATTCCTTCCCTCCTTGGTCTGTGGCTTGCTTGGCCACAGGGGTAAGTGGCATTTGGAAAGTGGGGCAGTCAGGTCTATAGGGTGAGGAAGGTGGAAGATGGCTGTGGAAGGGTGTCGGAGCGCATTTCAGAGACGGCGCAAGGTTATATAGGGTGGCCTAACATACAGGTCCTTTGCTGGTTGGACCCCCATCATTTTCTGGTTTAAAAGAATATATGGTGTGGGCCAATGGGAATGCACTGGGATGGCAGCAGCTTGCAGCCTGTGCCCCAGAGCGTTCATTAACACCTGCAGCCTTGTGGATTCCAGAGTCATGTGTAGAGGCATCCACAGGACACCTGGTCCCAAGGTAGCCTTCAACTTTCTAGAGTTCAGTTACCTTGGGTTAAAAACTAGTTTTTAAAAAACATACCTAGTTTTAAAACACCAAGACTTGATAAAAATCTCAATGGTGTCCTGTAGAATAGAGCTTACTTCTTCCTGTTATATACCTTATGTTGCGATGATACGGTTTGATTTGTCGATAGTGCATTTATGTTGCCAGGCTCTTTAAATGAATAAAGTTCATATAATTATTAGTTAGCTGGTTTGCCAAGTTTTTCCGAAAACCTGCTATTTGGGTTTCCTGAATTAGAACTCTGGTATGTAAATAGCCCAAATTACATTGGATGTACTCTAGACTTCTCTACACAAGAGCTGAAGACTGGATTTTGAAAACTAGATTGACAAATGGATCCTTTAATTTCTCACACTTTCTTTTTTTAAGATTTATTCATTTATTTGAGAGAGAGAAAGAGCTTGCGGGAGGAGTGGCAGAAAGAATCCTGAAGCAGATCACCCCCTGGCAGCACAGAGCCCAGTTTAGGGGCTTGATCCCCCACCCCTGAGATCATGACCTGAGCCAAAATCAAGAGTCAGCCACCAGGTGCCCCTCATGCTTCATTTAAAATATGATAAACAATAAGTTGTATATTTTGAAAATGTAGAATTCAGGTTCTCATATGCCACCGTAAAATGTCATCACAAATATTTCTGTTACCCATGAAAGTGTCGTTGTGCCTGTTTGCGATCCATCCTGCTTTCTACTGTTGGTTTCCAGGCAACCACTATTTCATTTTGACTCTGTGGATCTGTTTGCATTTGCTAGAAATTTATATGGATTGAATTATATGCTATGTATGCTGTTTTTGCCTTTTTAAAAAAAATAGTCATTTTTAAGATAAATCCATGTTTCTTTATGTAACAATAGTGCATTCTTAAAAAAAAAAGATTTTATTTATTTGAGAGCTAGTAGGAGCAGGGGGACGGGTGGAGGGAGAAGCAGACTCCCCACTGAGCAGGATGCCCAGTGTAGGGCTTCATCCCGGGACCCTGAGATCGCGACCGGACCAAGGGCAACTCTTAACCCTGACTGAGCCACCCAGGAGCCCCAGGAGTGCATTCGTTTTATCACCGAATAGCATTCTATTATATGGATATACCACATTTGATTTATCCCTTGTTGATGAATATGGGTTGGTTTTCAGTTTTTTTCTCCCCAGTTTTAGCTATTAGAAATAAAGTTGCTGTGGTCATTTGTATGACAGATATTTTAATTTCTCTTGGGCACATACCTAGGATTGGAACGGATGGGTCACAAGGCAGCCTCATGGGAACTCTAGAGGCAATGGCCACAGCTTCCGTGGGCTTTACCATTTCACATTCCTTACAATAGTTACCAATTATGGTTACTCCATGCCTTTGCCTGTATTTGATGTGTCCACCTTTTTAAATTTTGGTCATTCTGATGGATGTGTCGAGGAGTATCTTATTGTGGTTCAATTTACATTTCTCTAATGACTAATGATGTGCTTACTGGCCAAATATCTTCCTCTTATGAAGTGACTCTTAAAATCTTTTTTCCACTGATGTTTGTTATAGACAATTTCTCCCAGATACCTTCTCTTCATGGTATATTTTGAACAACAAACATTTTTAATCTTGGTAAGGTTCAATTGATCAGCATTTTTATTTTTTTTAATGATTTTGTGGAATATATAGGAAGGCTTGCATACCCCGAAACCACAAATGATTTATTCTAAAGGTTGAATAGTTGAGCTCTTTATTGTAGGTCAGTGATATATTTGGAGTTAATATGCATATGTGATGTGAATTAAGGCTTTGTTTATTTTTTAATTTTCTTTACTTTTAAATATTTTATTTATTTATTCATGAGAGACACAGAAAGAGAGAGAGAGAGAGAGAGAGAGAGAGAGAGAGAGGCAGAGACACAGGCAGAGGGAGAAGCAGTCTCCATGCAGGGAGCCAGATGTGGGACTCGATCTCAGGACTCCAGGATCACACCCTGGGCTGAAGGCAGGTGCTGAACCTCTGAGCCACCCAGGGATCCCCGAATTGAGGCTTTAAATTCATCTTTTTGCATGTAGATATCCAAATGTTCCAGCACCATTTGTTGACAAGCCCATGATTTTTACAAAGCTAACTTTTTGTGTATAGTACTAGGTAACTGTAGATGCTCATTTAGAAAGAGAATTAAATATTCAGCTGGTCTAACATCTTTTGTTAAAGACTTCATTTTCTCTCATTGCAATGAGTTGACATCATTGTTGAAAATCAATTTCTGATACATATGAGGGGCTGTTTTTTCAATGTCTGTTTTTTCGCTGAATTGATCATTGTAATACATAGTAAGTCATGAAGTCAGGTAAAGTAGATGCTTCAACTTTGTTCTTTTTATTACTGTGTTGTTTATTCTGGGCCCTTTGCATTTCATAGATTCATTTAGAATCCACTTGACAATTTCTATAAAATTTCCCTTGGGATTTTGGTTGAGCTTGCTTTGAATCTATAAATAAATTCAGTAAGTATTGCCATTTTAACAACAGTCTTCTAAAACATAAATACATAAAATATCTCACCATTTATTTAGGGGTTCTTTCTCTCAGAATGTTAAATTAGATTTATTCCTACCTACTTTTAGTTTTGGTTGTTACTAGAAATGTCATTGTTGATTATATTTCATTTCTAATTGTTTGCTGATAATAGGTAAGGATATTCTTTTTACATTAATGTATCCTGTGATCTTCCAAAATTCAATTAGCTCTAGTAGCTGTTTTGAAGATTGGCTGGGACCTTAACGTAAACAATCATATCATCTGCAAAAGGGAAGGGGGGTTTTACCTTTTCCTTTTGGCCTTTTATTTTTTAAGATTTAATTATTTTTAAAGAGAGAGCGTGTGTGAGTGAGCGGAGGAGAGGCAGAGGGAGAGGAGAGAATCTCAAGCCAACTTCCCACTGAGCAAGGAGCCCCACTAGGGGCTCAGTCCTACAACTCTCAGATCATGACCTGAGCCAAAACCAAGAGTTGGATGCTTAACTGACTGAGCCACCCCAGAGCCCCTGCCTGGTCTTTCATTTCTTGTTGGAACTGTCTTGACATGGACAGTACCTTCCGTACTTGGTTGCATAGCAGTGATCAAAACGAGCAACTTTGCCTTGGTTCTGAACAAGGAGGGGACATAAAGTCCAGTACAGATGACACTGCTTGGCCGGGCTACCAACATAGCACCCCTCATTTCCAAGTCAACCCTTCTTTTCCAGCTCTGTGGTGCTAGGTATGTGCCCTATAAGCAGTTCTCCTTTGCCAGCTCGCAGGATGTTAAGCTTTCCCAATTGCTGCAGGGGCACTGGGAGAGGAAACCACGTTTCCTACTGGTTCCAGGGCATTCTTAGCTTCCTATTGCTGAGTTCTGTGGCTGGCAGCACCAAGCAGGGTGGCCAGTCACATCATCCTCCGTAGAGTTGTGCAGGCAACCCCTACGGTGACGTGCCAGAAAGGTTCAGCACTGCTCCAGCAGGCCCTTCCTTCCTTAACAGCTCTCAGCTGTGGGACTCGGCAGCTGCTTCCATTGTCCCGTGGACCCGTCGACATTCTGTCCTGACAAGTCCTGAATGTCCGCTGCTCTGTCGGAGGACTTTTTTTTCCCCCCTTCTTCTCTGGGTGTTGTGTCAGCCTTAAAGATGATGGCTACTCTCCTTGTGTTATTCTCTTACCTCTCTTTGTACTTAATCCTCTGCTAATTAATCTTTTTTTTTTTCTTTTTGTCTCAAAAGAAAATTTAAAAAAAAGTTTGAGTAAGTAAGACACTTGAACTCCTACAATTCACTAATTTATTTCACTTAACATAATAGCCTCTAGGTGCATCCATGTTGTCGCAAAGGCAAGATTTCATTTTTTTGATGAAATCTACTGCAATGTATAGACATCTTTATCCATTCATGTGTCGTAGTCCATTGCATATATAGACCACATCTTCTTTATCTATTCATCTGCTGATGGACACCTGGGCTCCTTCCACAGTTCGGCTATTGTGGGCATACATTTGCATCCTTGGGGTAAATACCCAGTGGTGCTATTGCTGCATCCAGATGATAGTCATTAAAGTCTCAGACTTATTCAGGGTAGTATGACATAGTGTGTAAATATTAAATCAGATTCAGACTTTTTGTTTCTTAACACTAAATAATGATCATTTAAACACATTTTGCAAGAAATAATACTTGGAAATGAATTATTCTTTAATATAAATTCTGCCTGTCAAATTACTAGAGGAGTTTCAGTCTCCCTATTGGAACTTGACTGATAAATTGATTATTTATTTTTTCATAAATATTTTTTATCAGTCTAAGAAGGTTTACTACCTTTTGCAGATGGTTTTATTATGGATGTGTTTAATTTTGTCAAATGCTTTTTCTGCAGCAACTGAAATGGCGGTACTTTTTCCTTCCTTTTTATATTAATATGAGAGTTATATTGATGAGTATTTAAAATGTTAAGCCAAGTTTGCATTCTTGATAAGGTCTATTTGGTCATAAACTATTGGACTTGACTTATTATATTTTATTAAGAACAATGTGTCTATCCCCAAGACTGTTGTGGTTTGTAAGTCTCTTTTTTGGTAACTTTTTCCAGGTTTTGCTATAAGGATATGGGTGATCTCAAAAAATTGGGTAAAGCAGTGCTACTGGCCTCTGTTTCTCAGAAAGTTTGTGTTATTTTGATGTTATTCCTTGACAAAATTCACAGAGAAATCTCTGTTTCTAAGTTTTCTTTTGTGAATCTGTTAAAAAAAATATATTTCCTAGGTTTAGAACTTGTCAGATTTTCTATTTCTTATGTCAATTTTGGTAAATTATGTTTTTCAAGATATTTATCCACTTAATTTCTGTTATAAAATGTGTTGAAATAAAGTTATTAATAGAATTTTATATCCTCTTAATGTCCATGGAATCTGTGGTGACAAATCATTTTTCATTTTTGGTATTAGTGATTTGTATACTTTCTAGATAAGAGTTTGTCATATTTATTTTTCCCCCCAAAATACTTTGGCTTATCTTTTTTTTTTTAATTCCACTCATTTTTGTTTTTCCTTTCCTTCTATTTGTATTGGATTTATTCTGTTCTTTTTCTAGTAATTTAAGTAGGATGTAAGGTTACTGATTTAGCTCTTTTATATAATAAAGATTTCCCTCCAAACACTATTTCTGCATCCCATACATTTTGTTGTTATTCAGCTTAAAATATTTTCTATTTTCTCATATGATTTCATCTTTGACATGTGAATTATTAAGAAGAATAGAGTCTGAGTTCAAGTATTACGGGTTTCCCAGCAATTCTATTGCTATTGACTTCTCATCTCTATTATAGTGAGAGAATATGTTCTGCAGGATTTGTATCCTTTCATCATAGTGACATATTTTTTTCCTCCTTTTTCACTGTGCAGTAGCTTTCCCATACCTAGCTATTAGTAAGTAGAGGAAAGCATCACACATGACCATTCTGGAAATTTCAGCCTCTGGGCAAGTCACTTAACTTTCTCAGGGTATATAAATATTTTATGCATATATGTGCATGTTTTATGCACTCATACTATGATTACACATATAAAATCTCATTTCTTAAAACAGAATCGACTTTTGTAGAACACTTGCTTTATTGAGTAGTTGTTGTTTCAAACATTTTATAATTTTTAAGATTCATTTGTTTATTTGAGAGAGAGTGAGCGAGCACTCAGAGGGAGAGAGAGACACAGACTCCCCGCTGAGCAGGAAACCTAATGTGAGGCTCAACCCCAGGACCCTGAGATCCTGACCTGAGCTGAGGGTAGATGCTTAACCAACTGAGCTATGCAAGCACTGCTCAAATATTTCTGCATATTATCTCAAATTGCCACTTCCTGAACACCAAACACAATAGGGACAGGTTTTTATAGACCTGCTATTACAAAAGGAAAAACTTATATTCTCATAACTAATGACATAAATCTGTACATGTGAATATGAATAGCAAAACTAATTCTGTTAATAAGGATTTAATTCACCCACAGTGATTATAATTTAATAAAATGTGTATGTAAAATAATGTTTATGAACACATAATTACGCCTCTTCTTGTCGCCTATGCAAATTTTCCAGGGTATAAATGTAAATCTATTATTAATATTTAACATTTAGATCTGATTGGCATAGTGTTAATGCTTATGCTATTATTTGTCCTTAAAGGAAGCAAATGGCTTTTTCTTAAATGCAGTTATTTAATTCAAGTAAGATGTATCCTGCAGCTAACCTACACAAGGTACTGCGTTAAGTTATGGGGACACCAAGATTCTTAGGACCTGCCTGGTTTTCCAGGAGCTTTCTCAAGAAAGAAAGATGTTATTAACGCCAGAGGACAGGGACACCTGGGTGGCTCAACAATTAAACGTCTTAATTTTTCTTTTACGAATTACATTCAGGACAGAAGACTAGTGAAGTTCATCAGGGTTATTTACCATGAATATTTATTTGGCATCCTTATGGGCAGAGTTAAATAGGTAAATCTTTTTTTTTTTTTTTTTTGAAACAGAATTGCATGATTTTATACTCGTTCTAGTATTACTGAAATTAGTGTTACCTCTGCTAGAAATAAAAGAGATTTATTAGTGTGTGTGAAGAATTCATTCTATCCAGCTGTATCCGTTCCTTTACGCATACTCTTGTATTTTAAATTGCATAGATTAAAAAAAATTAAAAAAAATAAATTGCATAGATTAATGGTAAGGTAATGTGAAAAATCCGGTAACATTTTCTCTGAGAAGGGGAATCAGAAGTACATTTTGGGCTTACCCATGGTACTAGAGAGGCAGCAACAACATTCCTACCCCCTTCCCACATTTTTAAAACAAGATGATCAACTGCATTTTAGATCTACTAGTTTAGCTACAGTAATGCCTGATTGAGACTCAGTAAATAACTGCTTCCCACGGCAATGCTTCTGGCTATGAAGCTCAGAAAAACTTCAAAAACCTGCTGCTGTTGGATATGAGAGAAGCCTATGCAGGAGATAAGAAGCATCCAGAAATAAATATACACATAGAGTTGAAGAAAACCCTATCCTGAGATGTTTTGCTTGGTTCCCGACCAGAATATAAATTAAGCTTTAGCATTGTAATAGTACCCGATCCGAGTCCTGCCCACTCTTTTTTTTTTCTTCTGCTAAAGGCCTATAAAATATTTCTGCATTTTAGAATACTTGGTGATAGGCCACCTGAACAAAACCTGTTCATCAAGCAATGCTTCCTTCACGGATTTCCAGCTTCTAAAGAAAAAACACTGCATTCCTGAATTTTAGTCCCATCTCAGAAGGGATAACCTGGGAAAGATATTTATAAGATCTGGGCTGGAGTCCTTTAAGATGGATTTTTCCAGGCTGGAAGCCTGATTGGTCACATAGCATGGACCCTATGCATGAATGGTCTCCAGAGTTTTTATTTTTATTTTAGTTTTGGGGAAAAGACCCTGTCATGCACCAATTGGCAACTTCCCAGTCTATGCACAACTAAGTATGACTTAAATTGCAGTGATCTTGTCATCATTGCTCATATTCTAAAATCTTTATTCTAGAAACTAAGAGCTATGCAAGGACAAAGGTTCAAGGGAAAACTTTTCAAAATAATTAGTGATGATATTATAAATACTTAAAGAGATCAATACTACATTTTGTCATTCAATTAACAGATATTGAGTGAATATGAACAAGCCTGCAGGCATTGGCAACGAAGGTGGTAAGGTGGATAAGATGATGAAGGGGAGGAGATGGAGCCCTTGACCCTCAAAAAATGATCGCACAGAGGAGACAGATAATAAACAACTATCCCAGTAATGAGTGCCAAGTGATGGAGTACAGAGATACTGGCTTACTGAGCCCGGATTCACTGAGGGGAATGGCCTTTGAGCGAAAACCTAACCAGGAAGAATGAACATGGGCTTTGGAGAAGAGGCCTTCTTCCCCAGTGCAGGTGTCCTCACACAGTGACCTGCGAGGGCCATGAGATTATTTGACCATCAAGCTCTTATTTCTTCCCTTTCTTTTTTTTTTTTCTTTTTTAAAAGATTTTATTTATTTATTCATGAGACACAGAGAGAATCAGACACATAGGCAGAGGGAGAAGCAGGCTCCCTGCAGGGAACCCGATGTGAGACTTGATCCTGGAGTTGAGAACCTGAGCTGAAGGCAGACGCTCACCCGCTGAGCCATGCAGGCGTCCCCAGGCTCTTGTTTGTAACACAGGGCTTGGGGGGTCTACACAATGGACTCTGAGGAGAGGGCGTGATCCCAGTGGTGCTAGGAAAAGCAGACTTCAGTTGGAAACATTGCTGTGGTCTATTATTTGCCTGGATGTTTATGTTCTTTGTTCATGGCGAGGTATTTGCTCTACTGAAAGCTCAATCTTACATATTTAGAAATATGGAAGAATAACGTGGTTGCATTGTTCTTGATGCTATTAGATAGTATTAGAATCAGCTCTGATTTCTATTTCATTTCCATTTGCAATTTGAACTTTTCTGGTAAACCTGTATCAATTTTTATACTCTATCAAAGAAAAGAACTTGCAAGCTCTTAAAGATTTTATTTATATTTTCTTTATTCATCTATTTGTATGGAAGTGTGAACAGTAGCTTGACTAAAAATGACAGAGCAGATGGGACTAATAAAAATACAGCTTGGCTTAGTTCCCATACAAATTATAAACCTGTTGAAAAATTAAACCGTATCACTTTGGTCATACACCTATTTCTCAAACAACTCTAAACTAAAATTGATTAAAAATGTAGAAACGTTTTAGAAATTGTGTATGAAATGTTAAGGAGTATATCAGGCAAAATAAAGGAGAACTAACACTGATTTGCAGTCAGCTGTTAAACAGATCTATTGCATTATTAGTTTCCTACATAAGGTTAAAACAAGCTGTAACTTAAAAGTCAATCAAATGTCAGGGAAAAGTATGAACCAGCTCAAAATACTAAAATGAATTTCTTGCCTTTAATTTTTCCTTTGGTTGCTCAAAATAATGAAAGGTAGACATGCATTTGTTTTAGTATTATGGGAAAACAGAGAGGACCTTCAGCTTTTGGTAAATAACAGAGGAGTTACAAACCCCTAAAGTAAAACTAATTCAATGTTTCCTAAGTCTGAGGTTGTGCCGTGTTCCTCATAGGCTCTCATCCCTTGCTGGACCCTCTTCCCTGTACTTTAGAGGTATTTTTTTAAGTGTAATCTATTGAACATGATCAAAAATTATATTTTGCTGAAATGTAGGAGCGAGAAAATCTGTGTTTGATGTAGTTTAGGGTCTTCAATACAGAGAGTGAGCATGAACATCACGTTTGTAAGCAGCTTAAAATATTTTTTTCTCACATAAATTAGTGTTGTTGAGGGGCTCTGCAGATCAGCACTTGCCCCCTTAGTGCTTCTCCCTGTGATGGGGGAATTCTGATGATAAAGGACGGGTGGGAAGTTTGTTTTGTTCGAAGAAGGATTTCATTCAGAAAGATCGGGACAGACCTCTGGGATGGGTCTGCTGTTCATCGTGCTGTTTCAAGTCTCAAAATGCTCCTGTAGAATGTAGAACTTTACCAAGAAAATGACATTTTTGGAGTGTTAGTTGTGGTGTTTAGCAGCAACAAAACTTTATAGGATGGCTTCTAGGTTGTTTGGGCTTAGATGGCCACGTTGTGGACTGAGAACTCTTGAGTAGAATGACTTTTCTTTCATTCCAAGATTATTTTAGGAATTAACTAATCAAAAGAATGGTATTTTTTTTTATATCCCAATTTACCAATGTCTCCCGCTAGAGACTCAATCTAAGTTTATAGAGGTGCAACATATAAATTATTAAAGACTGTAAATCCATCTGCTATAGCTGAAAAATAATCCTTTTGAAATAGTAACCATCTTCATTCTGATGTATTACTATCAGCTCTGAGGAGCAAGATGGAAACCATCATTTTAAACGTGGAAATGCTACTCCCTGAAATGATGTTTTATTTCATTTTTAAACTATTCTTGGATTATAATAAGGACAGTTTCAGAAAATGAAACTAGTTTGGGTAGTACAGATGACATAGGAAATAGCACCTTGTCATCCCAAAACTTGTCCATTTACTAAGGACTTTTGGGTGTAGTACAACCGTTAATTTGGATTAAAGTTCTTTCTTCATCGTGTGAAGACCTGAAGCTAGCTCTCGAATACTTGTTGACTGTTGAATAAGAGACTGGCTCTGCTTAATATTTTGACGACTTTCTGGTTAAGAATTGGACATTTCTAAGCAATTAGCTTACTGTGATCTAAGTCAGGAAGTAGTTCTGCATTTCTAAATAACCATCTTCCTTTGCAGAATGCAGTGAACGATACTTGCATACTTTCTCCACGTAGAAGATGGGAATAAAGCCCAGTCCTGTTTGTCACCTGTAGTGGGGAGGCTTTGCAGCCTTCCAGGAAATGCTTCTTAAGTCCATCGTGAAGAGACTAGTTAGTGATGCACAACATAGAACCCGGGGAAGTTAGCAGTGTGCATGCGTGTGTCTGTGCACGCAGCCCTTGGGGGCTTTGCACACTTGACTACACACTCATACTCACCTTTGTTTCTCTTTGAATTGAGAGTCCAAGGGTGATAATAGATTTGAAATAAGTAATTGCTTTTCCTTTTCATTGTGCCCTATTTATTTTATGTCATGGTGTTACGGAGGCACTAACAGATTATATGGGTTTGTGGATCTGAGACAAATAAGAAATTTTTCTTATCTGAAAATGAGTGTGAAGTCATTAGAGTCCACGAATTCTAATTTTCAGGGTAAATTACTTTGTGCTACCAATATGATTGTTTTTCAGATAAATCAGAGAAAATTAGTAACATCTTAGAAAATTATCTGAGATGCTACGATTTTTACTATAAGGAAAAAATCAGATAGTTTTTAGTTTCCATATGAGATGGCAAAGTTTTCAAAAAGGGAATATTTTACTTCCTGTTAGTAAGATGAATGCATTTTAAATGCTGAACAGATATTATATTTTAAAATATCCTTTTAGGTAAGAGACTTTAAACTTTCCTGCTCAAAAAAAAAAAAAAAAAAAACTTTCCTGCTCAATTGAGTACTTGAGAAAGTATCAGCCCTGTTTTCTCTGTGTGTGTGTGTGTGTGTGTGTGTGTGTGTGTGCGCGCCTGTGTCTGGGAGTGTAGAGTCCTACTCAGCTCCCTTTCAGCTGGTGCTTTCCACGTTCTAGATACCTTTGCCTGCATCTACAAAATCCTCAATAGTATCTCAGTCTTAAAAATGAGAAAATTATGTTAGAAGTGAAAGAATTTGCTCAGGCACAACTAGAAAACAAGTGCCAGGGGCTGACGCTGGTCCCGGGCTTCCTCTTGTCTGTCTCCCTGCCCTCTCTGCATGAGCGACTACGGTGACCAGAGGGGTAGTACCTCCAGGAAAGACTTTTCTACCTGGATTTGACATTTGGTAGAGTCAATTTCGGCTCCAAACTCAAAACAGGGAGAGAGCAAATTCATTCTTGGTACAGATCCTAACGATACTATACCCTTGGCTGCCCTCCGACCCCATTTTTCTTCCTAAGAAATGCATTTCTCATGTAACTGATTTCATTTTATTGTCTGTGCCCATATGTTTATGGGTCTTACTGCCTCTGATGACGCTCCCATTGGTCTGTCAGTAAACCGTTGAGCGTAAACTCTATTATTTGTTTATACAACACTTTTAAGGCTCCTTTTCTCCTTGTTTTCCATAAGGGCCCCTGGTAATTAATCCATAATGCAGAAGAAAACCTCCCCAACGCTGAATTACAAGCGCAGAAGTACATGGACGGAGGGAGCTTTTCTGGCATTGGGCAGGCCTCCTGCCTTCAAAAATACCACTGCCACTGTGCCATTTCTGACATAAATCTCAATCTCTCCATGGTCCTCTACCAGGACAGAGAGAGAAAGTCAGTTAAGGACCCAAATTTAAGCCTCGGGCTTCTACTTCGGGCATGTGTGAATGGTTCACTACTGCCATTTGACAGGAAATTGACTCTTTGTTGCATGCAATTCATTAAGGGTTGTCAAGCAAACCTTGCTCAAATCACTTCACAAAGAGACAGCAGGGAAAAAAACCAAGCACCTGATTAGCTATTACATGACTTTGTCAGCATGGGAGTGGATGCATTTGGTTTGCAGTTGTGTCCTCTAATGAAAAGCTCTGTGGCAAGGGGGGGGGGACTTGCTGGTGTACTTCTGGGCTCAAGTGACGATGTCTGTCTGGGTCCTGGGGGGCCGCTGACCCAGGCTCACCGTGTAATTTATCAGCAGGGGGTCCTTAACCATGTCCTGGCTTCTTGCTCTGCTTCCTGTATGTGTTAGCATGGAGGTGACATGGGGCAACTGTTTGGCCTTGCCCACCATGGTATCCAGTGTGAGGTTGCACACCTGGTGTAATCCCATTGTCATTGATTGCAAACAATAATTTGTAGACTCCCAAGTGCTTTCCTTCTCACCACCTGGGTGTTATTTAAATGAAGCAGAGTAGTTCTTACTCTCTAATGGGAAGGGCAACATTTTTCCATTGAAGAATCCTGTATATGTGTGTTTGCTCAGCCATAATACAAATCCTAGAAAAGTAACAAACAAATCCACACCTTATACAGAGGATGTTTAGCCCACACAGAGATGGCTAAATGGGAGTTTTAGGGGGAATCTATTTCGTATTTCTGTTTTTTTGTTTTTTTTTTTTAATTAGATCGTTGGCCACCGCGTCATGCCGTCAATGCTCCACCTAATTAAAGGGTAAAGTGTCTTCTTATCACATTCGGGAAACCAAGAGCACATAGTCTACTGTGCTCTAATTCAGCACACTTGGCTTCTGTTTACCCTGTAACCTGCATCAAAGAAGGGTCAGCTATTCCTTGACTTAGTCCACTTGGGCTGCTCTCACAATAGAGCAAACTGGTGAGTTTAATAACAGACGTGCATTGTGCATAGTGTGGGGGTCTGGGAAGTCCCAGATCTAGGCCCCACAGACCTGGTATCTAGAGAGAGCCCCCTTCCTGGTCACAACCCTTCCCCCATGCCAAGCTGTGCCCTTACCTAGAGGAGGGGCCTGGGACCTCTCTGAGGTCTCTCTTTTGAGGGACCTTAACCCCATTCTTGGGGCTCCACCCTCTTGACCCTGTCACCTTCCAGTGCCACACCCATGACACCATCATCTGGGGGGTTGGGTTCCCACCCTCTTTCTGGCTGCGCTGCTGGCTCAAGTCCACACCCCCATTAATTCATTGATTCCTCCCTGTCCTTGAGGCAGAGAAAGCTGTGCTGAAAGTGTAGTGATTAGTAAAAACGGGTCTCTCCACCCGGTCCAGCACTCCCTAAGTGTGGGCTTGCTGTCCTTCAGGGCCTGGGAAGGAGGGCGCCTCTGCTCTGGGTGGGACACTCACCACTAAGGAGGGCAGTGACTTTCTTCCCAGCCCTCTGCTATCTTCACTCCTGGTGGAGCCTGGCATTCTTCTCATTCAGATCAAATCATTAAATTCCTCTCTGTTTCAGAACTGAGCAGGTACAAAGCAAAGAGAAGCAAATTATGCCAAATTCAAGAATACATTCACAAGTAATTGATGGAGAATGTGAAATGGATATCTGGTTTCCAGCTGACCTTTCAGCTGCAAATTAAATGTGAGGGTCTTTGATGCCTAGTGAGGAATTACCATTTTAAACTAGGATTAAATTAGAAGATTTATCAAAAGCAGAAGGGAAGTAGTGAGGAATTTTGTTACATTTCAAAGAGAGAACACATAAGAGAATAAAAACTACAAAAATGTGTTGAAACATAACTTTTAGTCATGGCACAAATGTACCTTGAGTGAATGGAAAACCCTTTCTTTCTTGACAAAATAACTGACATTTATGGAGGGTGAGGGTGAAAGTGATGCTTGCGTGTCCAACTGGTGAAATTGGAAATGTTTTTGGAAAGACAATTTGGCAATATATATGGAAAGTCTTGGGGATCCCTGGGTGGTGCAGTGGTTTGGCGCCTGCCTTTGGCCCAGGGCGCGATCCTGGAGACCCGGGATCGAATCCCACATCGGGCTCCCGGTGCATGGAGCCTGCTTCTCCCTCTGCCTGTGTCTCTGCCTCTCTCTCTCTCTCTCTCTCTCTCTCTCTGTGTGTGTGTGTGTATGTGTGTGACTATCATAAATAAATAAAAATTAAAAAAAAAACAGGAGTATATGGAAAGTCTTGATAATCTTATATAGCTTCACTCATACATTTCAAATCTAAGCTCTTCTAGGGAAAGTAAATAATTACAAAGAGATATATGCTCAAGGAAGCTTCCTGCAGTGGTGTTTCAAATATGAAATAATTGTGAACAAATCACATTTTCATTAGGAGGCATCACTGAACTCCCGCAGAGGCATCGTGATGTCCGTAAGATCGTAAGATCTTCAAAGGTCTTAGTTACAGATACAAAAATATTTTCACAACACATTAAATGAAAGGCATATTGGTAAATAGTACATATAGTAAAATGTCGTTTATATTCCAAAGTTAGGACTATGCACATATAGACACATTCCTAGATCTGTGGACAGACATGGAGCAGGACATATAGCCAAATATTAGCTGTATTTATCTCCGGGGATAAAATAAAATAACAAAAAAGTTACTTTTCAAGGGAGAAATTATTGCTGTTTTCCAGAAGAAGCATGCATTCATTAGGTTAAAAAAACCAAATTTCATTAAGTGCAATTTCCAACATAGAAGTCTATTCTTATCACTATTCATGGGTAATTAAATATCCTTAAAATAATTTTACAGGGATCCCTGGGTGGCGCAGCGGTTTGGCGCCTGCCTTTGGCCCAGGGCGCGATCCTGGAGACCCGGGATCGAATCCCACGTCGGGCTCCCGGTGCATGGAGCCTGCTTCTCCCTCTGCCTGTGTCTCTGCCTCTCTCTCTATCTCTCTGTGACTACCATAAATAAATAAAAAAATTTAACAAAAATAATTTTACAGACAAAATGAAGGTTTTTACATATACATACAGTTGCTTATCCGCATGTGTGCGTGCCACGCCAAAGTTTTGCAGAAGGCAATATAAGGAGTGTTATTAGATTGAGTAACATGAATTTGGCAGTTTAGTCAAGAAGAACCATTTTAAAAGCTGTTAAAACTATAGACCTTAATTTTTAATGTTTTTTTTTTTTTTAATTTTTTTTTATTTATGATAGGCACACAGTGAGAGAGAGAGAGAGAGGCAGAGACACAGGCAGAGGGAGAAGCAGGCTCCATGCACCGGGAGCCCGACGTGGGATTCGATCCCGGGTCTCCAGGATCGCGCCCTGGGCCAAAGGCAGGCGCCAAACCGCTGCGCCACCCAGGGATCCCAGACCTTAATTTTTAAATGAATACAAAGCTAATTCATTGATGAACCAAATGGACTATCATTGGGTATTTCTAGGTTCAAGGCCATGCATCATAGTCATTATATATTAAAAAAAAAAAAAAAAAAACAGAAGACATTTCTGGAAGACAAAATAGCAAGTTAGTTACATATTTATGAGATATTTCTAGTGCGTACAGCACAGCGAGCGATCCAGTGCGGGAGTCTGCATTCCGGGGCAGCTGGTTTACCTCCGTGTTGGCCATCTGTCCTGGGGAAGACACTCGGCCCCTCGGCATTCTGTCCTCATCCATAGAGTGAACATAGATCTGAACATTACTGCATGGAGCTGTTAGGAGGTTCACTGATCTGTTCACGTAACATGCTCAGAACAGAGCCTTTAATACCAGAGGGACTTGGCCCAATTTTATGGATTCTGGAGTAAGTTTATGGCACCTCTCACCTGATCTCAATTTAGCTCTTAGGACTTCAATCTGGAGATTCTCAAAGTTTTGCTTCCTTACTTCCTAATTTCAAATGGAGTAGTAGAAAGTGGAAAGGGGGAAAAAGAAAAAAAGTATTGGTGACCTATTAGATCTTAAATGATACAATTTTTGGGGAATGGCCATTGGGGAAAGAGGAGAGTCCTTACAATAGAGAGGTTGGGGAAATTAAAATTTGTCATTTTTTTTCTGTGGAACGTGACACAAGGCAATGGTCATTCCTGTAGCTTGTGTAAAGCTGTGGGAAGATTGCTACCCTTCCTATAAATACCTACTGATAATTGTTTTTATTTTTATTTTTTTAAAATTTTTATTTATTTATGGTAGTCACAGAGAGAGAGAGAGAGAGAGAGGCAGAGACACAGGCAGAGGGAGAAGCAGGCTCCATGCACCAGGAGCCCGACGTGGGATTCGATCCCGGGTCTCCAGGATCGCACCCTGGGCCAAAGGCAGGCGCCAAACCGCTGCGCCACCCAGGGATCCCTGATAATTGTTTTTAAATGTGACCGATCCTTTTATTTTAGATAAGCTTTACGAAAGTAGCACATCCCATTGCTCTTCCAGTTTCACCAGAGCTATTAGAAATCCCAGCGCCTTGTCTGATGCTCAGCTGATATGGGTTCCCACCTGATATCCATTTGTTTGTTTCTGGGCTAATATTGCATGACCCTTTATTGTTTCATTGTTTGTTTCCTCATTTTAACTGTTCCAACATTGGTAACATAAGATGAGCAACATAAAATCTTTGCAAGGAAGTAGACTTAGAGGAGTAGACTTTTAAACATCTGTCATTTTGATAGGTTCATACCCGATGATGCCAGTAGGTGATTACCCTCATTTTTATATACATATTGTTTAGAAAAATAGAGAAAATAAGTTTATGAGTCTCTATTTACAATTATTTGCATAGCAATATAATAAAATGTCAGCTAGTAAGGACCTCTGGGGTCACCAGAATTAGTGCCTCATTTTAAGAACAAGGAAACTAATTATTACAATTAGTAATTGTAATATTGGAAGTGGGAGATTTTAATCCTATTTCTGATTTTTTTTTTTGTCATTCAAGTGTGACATGTTCCTTATAACACTTCAACAACAACAAAAAAGTATGTTAGTATTTCCTGGAGTTCCATCAAATAGCATTCAGAGTACTTAACCTTAGATACATTTTTTAATGTTCGGTTAAAACAAGTGAAGGATCGAGTTCCCAGTCCTGTAGGACATAACCTGTGCTTCAGCTCAGGTATCTTTGCATCGTGATGGAATGCATCACACATTAAACTGGGTATTTCCAAACTTCCTGGAAGCAGACTAATTAAGGAAATACATTAACTCGTAAGAGAAAATCCATTGTAGCATGCTTAATTTTATAAATGCCTGAGGGATAATTTCCATTATTCCACAAGGAAGACTTCAAGACTTTGTTTTATAAATAATAATTAAAAATTTACTGTGAAGGTCGCTAAGATAATTATTAATATTATAGATACTAGTGTTCCTTACCTTGCTGATGGCAAAGAGTAGACTTTAATTACAATTCTGGTATATCTTGTGGAGATTTGACTCTTGAACACTCCAAATAATAAGTCATTTTCTTGCCTTTCTCTCAAACTCCATGTTCAATCCATTGGGCCGATCACATCAGCTCTACTTTTGCTGTGGTCCACCCTCCCTAAATTGATTTGTTGAAATCTTAATCTCCAAGGCAATGCTGTTAGGAGGTGTGGCTCTGGGATGTGGTTAGGTCATGAGTGTGGAGTCTCAGGAATAACATCAGAGCTCCCTCACCCCTTCCTCCAGGTGGGGGTACAGCCAGGGCTTGGACGGCCATCTATAAACCAGCCCGTACCCGACCACGCGGGCACCCTGATCTCAGACTTCCGCCTCCAGAACAGGGAGGAACAAGCCTGTTGTTCATAGGCCACTTACTATGGGCATTTTGTTATAGAAGCCCAGACAGACTCAGAGGCCCTTCAAAACTGATTTATACAACATGCCACCTTCTCATGGCCTTGACCTCTATAGCACACTGAACCCATCAGCATGGCTCAGCTGGGGCATGGGAGTAGCCTTCTGCCCTTGTGCCCAGCAGCTCATGGTGGCAGCCAGACAGCACCTCTGACCAATGACATCAGATCGTGGGACTCCTCTGCTCAAAACACTTCTGTGGCTTTCCATCTTCTTTGAAGCAAAAGCTAGACTCCTTACCCTGCCCTATGGAGTCCAGCGTCTGGACTGCTGACATGCCATCTTCCTCCTGTCTAAATTCCTGCTGTGTGCCCTGCCACCCTCACCTGCCCCACCCCTGCCTCTGCTGTTCCATTAGACACAGCAGGTACACTCCTTGGAGCCCGCACCTCGAATGTTCTACACCAGCAAGGACCCAGCTCTCCTTCACTTTCGCCAGACTTGTGGCCTCCTGTCACTCTAGAAAACAGAGTCAGCTTCTGCCCTTGCCCTCTCTAGCTCCTGGGGGTCTGAAAATATCAAGTATACTTTCTTTCATGTTTTATACTTATCACCAATGGATTTATTTTACACTTGTTCATTGACTACCCCCACTCCCCGCAACCGCTAGAATTTAAGCTTCTTCAATGCATGGATCTTGTCTTTTCTATTCCCTATGTTTCTGAGTGAAAAAAAAAAAAGTGCTTGAAACCCAATCGGCATCATTTTTGGTCCAGTAAATGAATATACGTGTGAATAAAAAAATAACAGAATTAGAGGGTAAATATTCCATTTTTAGACATTATCACTGAGTTGCTTTAAGTATGGCACGATGTCACAAAAATTTAACTAGCATCTCAGCAACCTTCAAAACTGTGTGCATTAGTGAAATGCTGGGACACCTGCACCCCGATGTTTCTAGCAGCAATGTCCACAGTAGCCAAACTGTGGGAGGAGCCTCGGTGTCCATTGACAGATGATGGATAGAGAAGCTGTGGGCTCTGTATACAGTGGGATATTCCTCAGCCATTAGAAACGACAAATACCCACCATTTTCTTAGACATGGATGGACCTGGAGGGTATGATGCTGAGTGAACTAAGTCAATAGGAGAAGGACAAACCTTATATGGTCTCATTCATTTGGGGAATATAAAAAATAGTGGAAGGGAATAAAAGGGAAAGGAGAAAAAATGAGTGGGAAATATCAGAAAGGGAGACAGAACATGAGAGACCCCTAACTCTGGGAAACGAACAAGGGGTGGGGGAAGGGGAGGTGGGCGGGGGGTGGGAGTGACTGGGTAATGGGCACTGAGGGGGGCACTTGATGGGATGAGCATCGGGTGTTATGCTATATGTTGGCAAATTGAACTCCAATAAAAAAAAAAGATATTAGATTAAAAAAATAAAAAATAGAAGTAAATAAAGAAATAATAAAGTATATTCAAAAAAGAAAAAAAAACTGTGCATTTGGCATAGAAGACCGACTCGCCTACAATGAAATAAGGCATTGCTGATATTGTGGAGAGCTTGAGGATTTATTTTTGGTTCATGTTTAATGGAAACAGTTTATTTCTGGATTTTTAAGAGTGATTCTCTACTTCTGGGGAGATAATATAGTTTCTCTTCTGATTCTTTCCAATTGTACTACTACTCTGGGAGGCTAAAGTGGAGGATGGAGCGGTCGTGAAGGAGGACATGCAGGAGCTGCCCCAGTGAACTAAGCGCTCGCTGGTTTAGTGCAACATTCAGCCCCCACTTGGCTCCTTCAGCTTGGCTCAAGGGACTGTCCGGCGTCGCCTGGCCCCCGGGAGGGCCTCGCTGCTCCTGGGCAGCTGACAGCCCTGCTGCCGTGGCCACTGTGCTCTGGCCGCACATCCAGAAGACACGGGCAGAGAGCGGCCAAGGGCTTGGCATCAGGTGGCGCCTCGGCACAGCCGAGGAGCAGCCACTGTCACCTCTAGGTGACCCCCTCGGGGGGGCTGGGCCTGGCTGGGGGCTGGGCCCCTGACCCTGAGTGAAGCTCTTCCCTTGCCTCCCGTTTCCTTGACCCTTCCCTTGCCCATGCATGAAGGAATCATTCCCGTGCAGACCATATTTCTAATGCCTCGTCCCTTGTCTGCAGCTTCACTTTTGTTGCTAAACGGAGCCTGTTTCTCCTTCTACATCCCAACAATGCAAAGTGCGGGGAGCAGGGGAGAGGGTCACACGAGGTCCCCCGGATTCAACCGCGATGGGCCTGTGAACTGCCAGGGCCAGGCCCTAGGCCGCCCGCTGGGGTTGGGGCAAGGCCTCCCCCACCGCCTTCCTCTGGGCTTCACCCACCGAGCTCCTGGCTGGCTCCCTGGCTCCCAGCACCCTGTGGGTGCCTCAGCTCTGCCCCTGCCTGTCCAGGACACGCTCCAGTCAAAAGCGTTTCTCCTTCTCCCAGCTCTGATCTTGAGAATATTCCAGATGCCGTTGCTCCAGACTCTTGTGACTGCGCTCTGGCACAGCGTGACAACACGAGAGCTTTACCACCATCACATCTCACCTGCCAGCATTTGAGAGCTGGAGGGTGGCCCCGCCGTCCTGCACCCCCAGACCCAGAGGTCAGAGGTCACCGAGTCCAAGAGCCACTGTTCGATTGTGTTGCAGGGGCTCCAGAGTAGAAGTAGGTGTTTTTAAATTGTAAGAAAATTTTAAAGCTGAAAGTGGTGCTAGAAAAGGTCAGGTTTGCTTCCACTGATTACTTGTCATGCTTGTCTCCTGTCCCTTCAGTATTGGGATCATAATCCTGTCTGTGATGGTGATTTTTCCACTGACTTTCACTAGTCAAACTTGCTGATAAGTAAGGTAGGTTCATAGAAGAGAATGGAGCAAAGACGAATGATCACAGTCAGGACGACTGTGGGCCAGTCGGGGCTCATCCCCTACTGAGGTGCTCCATGTAGCCAGGTGTACACGACTCAACCTCCATTTGGCTTCCGGGGATAAGTGCTCAGTTCAAGCACACACCTGCACACGGCAAAGCCACGCATCCCTGCCCTGCGGTCTTCTTCAGTGAACACCCAGTGTGGATGGCTTCCTCTGGTCACAGATTTTCCTTTGCGATGGGACTTAGTCATGCAAAACATGGGCCGCCATACGGGACAGATTGTAACTGCTGGTGCACACGGCTGAGAACAGATGTCAGAGATCCTCACATTCACCTTGATCCAGTTTTTCTGGTATTTGTAAGGACGTCTAACAGAGCGTATCGCAAGATTGCAGTGTGGGTTCAGGTGAAGGGAAAGCCAACCCTGTGCAAAATCTTTGAGGCAAGCTCTGTTGGGCTAACATTATACCAGTCGGGCTCATTGCCCTATTTGTCAAGTTAACATACTGATGATTGTTGTCTTAAATTTAGAGTATGATCGAAAATGTTCTTTTGTGTACGTTGTGATCCCAAAGATAGACTCATCGCAATCTTCATGGGGACACTCTGTCTGTCTCCAGCTAATCAGTAGAAGTCATTGTTAAACTGCAGGTTAGCTCAGCAGGAGTTAGATGGTAGGACTTTTGGTGGCCAGCCACGAGACATGATGAGGGTTGTTGCCTAAGCTTTCTGGACAGCACCGCAGGGGAGCCTTTTCATTTCTGGCACATGCCCTCAAGGACAAATCACAAATTTGGCAGAGTCTGACGAGTGCAGACGTGATTGTGAGCCCCAAACACAATCAGAGGCCATAGAAAATCTTGTACAATTGCCTTCTGCTATCAAGGATCTTCCATTCATTGCGGATGCAAGGCTGAGAAGAAGGAGATGTAACTCAGTATGGAGCAAGGAGCATATTCATGTTAGAATTTGATTTTTTTAATTTTTAATTTTTTAATTTTTTTAAAAAGATATTACTTATTTATTCATGAGAGAGAGAGAGAGAGAGAGAGAGAGAGAGAGATGCAGAGACATAGGCAGAGGGAGAAGCAGGCTCCATGCAGTGAGCCTGACGTGGGATTTGATCCTGGGTCTCCAGGATCACGCCCTGGGCTGAAGGCAGGCACGCTGAGCCACCCAGGAATCCCTCATGTTAGAATTTTACAGAGTTAACAACAAATATTATTCTGTGTACAAATATTCCCATTAAATTCCCATGTCCTTATCAGTTCCAAATCAGACTAATAATATGGAAGGAGGACAAACAGATTGTTTTTCATTACTGATCATTCTGAGACCCATGACTTTAGTTTCATTTTTTTGAGTCAATAAGGCATCATATAGAAAATGCTTATTAGAAAATTTAGCTGGTTTTTCTCTCAACATATTGAAGGTTTAGGAAAATTTAAACATGTTCATTTTTTTATAGCTGTTATAATCATAGTCAAGATAGAACCTAATAACCGTGAGAAATGAACCAGAAAAAAACACATGAACTTGATCCTCCTTCTGAGGGCATAAGTCTTTAGTCTTAATGAATAATATCTTACACATATAAGAAGATTTAATGCAGACTCCTTCTTTGTCACACTGACATTAATGTCTTACCTCCATTGGACTTTAATTATGTGCATTTGTGATAAAGATGCTAAGGCCTAAAAACAGGACAGGACAGGATAGGACAGGATAGTCATAGCTCCTTTTCTGATTATCTATAAGGTCTTTGTATTTGGTTTATAATTCTAAAACTGATGTTTTAGAACATAGACACAAATATAAAGCAAAGAATAAAAATCGTTTGTAGATCTATGACCCAAATTTAACAACTGTCAATAAATTTATGTTATCCTTTCAGTTTCTAAAAACAATAACCATACATAGTAAACAGATGATAACATAATGCCAACTTTGTAAATTATTTAGAAGCACATATATAAAACTATGTTAATGAGTATTCATTTAGTAATTCAATCACATGCAAAGAATTCTCAGAAATAGTACTTTTAAATTAAAACTTGCTCTTCCGCAAGGTTTTGGAAATACACGTTGCTCTTTCAAATGTTGGAAATTATTGTGTTTTATCCCAGCACCACTGGCAACTGAAATCATCCTTTGTCTTTTTCCTGAGGAAGAATCTTCCTGACTAGCATGCTACCTAACATTTAGAAACTGAAGAACATCATAATACTTAATATGACAGACAACCCACAACATTTTGAGATGATTTTGACTGAGATGAGTATTTTTCATATTTTGCATTAAATATTTTGCAAAGCTTGCTAAAAGGAATTGAGAGGTCAAGTAATAGTTCTTTTTCTCCTTTTATTTTACCGACAGGATTTCTTCTGAAAGTGGAATAATACTTTATCATTTACTCACTATTTTTAGGATTCCAACTGATTAACTAACATACATCTCAAATGAAGATTCACTTTCTTGTGTAAGATTTCGATAGGAGTTTTTAAGAAGTTAATAAATCAGAATTTTTAAGATAAAATGAAATTGAATATAAAAAATGGAATGAAATGTAAAGAAATAACAAAATGAATATGAAATATTCATGGTAGGTCATGGGTCAAGAGAGCATTTTTGTCTCTTGCTTTAGGCTATAAGGCAATATTTTTAAACATGTGATTTCAAGTGATATTTGTTTAAAGTCATAAAAACAATTAGAATCATTATTTGCTTTAAATCATAAATGTAGCAATGTCTCCATAAAAAAAATTCAGCTCCAGCTGGTTTAATCATTTCTAAATTATCATTCTTTCATTCGTTATTTAGAATGCGAATCATGCTTTTTTTTAATTCTCTTGCATTTCAGTTGGAGAATCAATAGTATTTAATTATTGAATAATTTAAGAAATCATCAAATAATTTGAGTATCATGATGTTGCATTCTGTCCCATCAATGCATTTCTCATATCAGTAAAAATTATGTATGATCTTTCTTGTCATCCTTCATCAATACAGGGCAAAGTTAACTTTCCATCAAAGTGGTGATCATGGGGCATCACCTAGAATATGCTTATTACAGACTTTCAGTAGCAGCTCTCTCTAAATACTGGTGGCTTCCTCATGAGTTACAACCATGATGATATTAAGACAATTAAAACATTTCAAGGCAAGGCATATTTGCCACTTGTTCTAATGTGAAAAGAAAGCGGATCTTTCAACTTGTCTGAATTTCATACAATTTCTTTTCCTTGTGAAGTTCTTTTTTTTTCCATCCAGTCTCAAAAATTGTAATAACAAATACTTCCCTTAATATTAATATTTTTATAATATGAATACATAAGTATTGCATAATATTCCAGACGTCGTTATCTTAAGGTCTCAACTGTGCTCCTTTATCAACATGTCAGCAACCCGTTTCTGTGTCCGATATCTGAGTCCTACAGATTAGTAGTCCATTTCTCCTGGTAGTCGGTGGGCATTTCTGCTTCCACTGCTTTACCTGTTATGTGCTCTGGGCTGAAACATCTTGAGGGGCTCACCTATGCAGCATCCCTTTCCTCTTCTCTAATGAGAATGTTCATCCCATGAAACAACCTCCTACAACATCCATTTTCAATGACATAGGGTGGAAATGTGATGCCTCAAGGCATGCAATAAGAGAAAATAATTTTCACATTAAGCTAGTTCGCCTTAGGGAACGGCGAGAACAAAACCAGTTTTCCTGAGGCTCTTATCTCAATGAATGCAATTGGTAACTTCCCTGATACATTCTTTATCTGTGTCTATGTTCATGCTTCTTTGAGAATGCCTGCCAGCCAATGTCATTTTGAAGGTAAAGATAAAAACTTTCCGAGAGTGCAGCCATTCACTCTGTGGAGGCTCTGACCTTCCACCTGTGGAGTCAGCTTTAACAGTGGCTTCATTCTTGCTCACGTCCTGGGTGGGCAGTGGCACGGTTCTGCTCCACATAGCTTCTCATCCAGAACCAGCGGTGAAAGAACCATCCTCATCTCATATATGCCATTGACACTTGGATGTGCCATTCTCTGGGCAAAGTAGAAGAGAGGATAAGTTGCCCAAAACTCATAGCATCTCTCAGAGTTTCTACTCAGAGGGGCAGTTGAGGTTCCTCAGTTTCCACTGGGCCATGTTGATGGGACACACGTCCCATTTCCACCTTCAGGAGGCACTGTGAGTCCTAAAGCAATGAATGGAAATTATCTTCCTCTTTCAGGGGAATGTGTTTAGAAATCAGTGCAAAATCTCCCATATTTAGTGATCCACAAATTTTGAGGGCTGGTAAAAAAAGTATTGACCTTGAATTTAGCAAATAATACTCCCTCTTATCAGTTGAATGTCCACAGGTGTCTTATAATAGCCCTGTGCCTCTTTTTCTTCTTTTGTGATGTCACACCTGCCCTATCAATTAACCAGGTTCAAAACCAAATGAGAATAATCCTTGTAGAAAGAGCATCAGAGATGGTGAAGATTTAAACAAAAGCAAGTTAGGAAGACAATGGTCGGGCAGCCCCAGTGGTGCAGCGGTTTAGCACCGCCTGCAGCTCAGGGTGTGATCCTGGAGACCCTGGATCAAGTCCCACGTCAGGCTCTCTGCATGGAGCCTGCTTCTCCCTCTCCCTGTGTCTCTGCCTCTCTCTCTCTCTCTCTCTCTGCATCTCTATGAATAAATAAATTAAAAAAATCTTTAAAAAAAAAAAAAAAGGAAGACAATGGTCTTGGCAGATGCTTCAAGGATTCACTGATGGACCGCCACTTTAGTCCAGATCCCAATGACTGACTTCTTTTAACTTCAGCGTATAAATGTAGGAAAAGATGAGGGTTAGAGCCATCTATTGCACCCAAGCAGCAATTTAAATAAGCAGAACAGTTTATTCTTCTAGAAGAGACAAAGCAAAGACTCCAGTTTCAAAAACTGTTGAAATTCCCTTTGAGTACTCCCAAACTTTTCTTCTGGTATTTCTCTTTGCCTTGTATTGTTCTCATCTCTTTTTATCTAAGTGTGAAATTTCCTTGGGACACATTTGTACATAGCATGTATTTTTTTTTTTTTTTAGTAGGAGAAGTGCCTCAAAAATCAGTTGACATGTAGTGGATAAGGAAACTTTATGCTTAAGAGTGAAATAGACTATCTTTCAGACAGAAAAACTGGTCATTATTGAAAGATTTTTCTTCTAAAACTTGAGATTACTATCAGCATATCCTTATGCATGAATTTCCACTAAGATAAGTTTGTACCTTCTATTTCTATGAATAGAAAAGGATGCCAGACCCTCATTTTTGTGGAATAGTTTTATCAAATTTTCATTTAGTTTATGGTAATGTTTGGTATTTAACTTGACAAATACTATTTAATATTGAACTCAAACCATAGAAGTGCCTTTTTTTAGGTTGGAAAACTCATTAAGAAGGGATCCCTGGGTGGCGCAGCGGTTTGGCGCCTGCCTTTGGCCCAGGGCGCGATCCTGGAGACCCGGGATCGAATCCCACGTCGGGCTCCCGGTGCATGGAGCCTGCTTCTCCCTCCGCCTGTGTCTCTGCCTCTCTCTCTCTCTCTCTGTGACTATCATAGATAGATAAAAAATTAAAAAAAAAAAAAAGGAAAACTCATTAAGAAATAGTTATTTCATCATGTTTAGTTACAATTCACATACTAAAATAGATATAACATGCCCAATATCATCTACCTATCATCTATCATCTATCTATCTATCTATCTATCTATCTATCTATCTATCTATGTTAACAGAATTTAGGAAAGACATTGATGATCAGCTGAATTTATTTCCGAAACAGGGCACATTTCTATCAATAGTTATATTTCACATTAATACTGATAGCTGTAAGTTTGACTTCACATTTTGTAGCAAAGCTATAGTTATAATAAAATCTGTGTATTTTACTATATCTTCCAAGGTAATCCTGGAGGGTAAAATCCAACTGGCAGAAGGGGAGAGAGAGGATGGAGTACCCTGTGGGAGGTTTTCATAGGCTAGATTTGGAAGTGGTGTTTGTCACTTTCACCCACATTCTGGGCATAACTCAGCCACAAGGCCTCAACTAAGCAAGAAGCGCTGGGAACTATAGCCTCTACCCACGCTGCTATTTCCCAGCTATAAAAGGGGAGCACACACTATTCGTGGACACCTGGTGATCTTTGCTACATGGACCAACACCCAAACCTTCATTTCCAAGCATTACATGTGAACACCTCTTTCTAGGGGAAGTAGGGGCTACTGAAGAGGCTATATGTGTTTCAGATCTAGTCATCTGAGTTTGAAATGTAAATCTACCACTTATTAGTTGGATTGCCTTTAGAAATGTGCACAAATTTCAATTATCTCTTAAATGGAGATGATTTACATACTTAAGAGGGTTGTTATGATAAATACTGTAAGAAAAGCACTAGCTCTCAGTAGCCACTCCATAAATAGTCACCATTGTTACTGTTGTAGTTGCCTACCGTGTACTCATGGGCTATTTTCAACATCTGTGCAAATGGCGAGAATCTGGTCAGTGTCTTCTCTGGTCATTGTGTGAGTCATGCTGATGGTTAAATATGTTGAGTATCATTCCCTCAAGTAGCCAAATACATAAAACAACCAAATGTAATATAAGCATGATTAAGAGGAATGAACTTTTATGTATATTGACCTGGTTGCTCTATGAGTTTTTCTAATTTCATGTATATATTACACTGTAAACCTATTTAGTATAAAAAGATAAGTGTTAGTACAGAACTCAGAAGTTCCACTTAAATTTGAGCTTCTACTCTTTCTTCTGTTAATGATGTGGAGTCTATTCAAACTTAAAAATATTTGAATTTTTTCCCCTCCAGGATCACTAGGCCGTTCTTGCTTTAAGTGTTTCCTAAATTCCTGATGAGCACGAATGACATGACCACAAGATTCCTCCCTGCCACAGGGTACATGGTAGACTTCTTTTTATTTTTTATTTATTTATTTATTTATTTATTTATTTATTTATTTATTCATTCATAGAGATGCAGAGAGAGAGAGAGAGTAGCAGAAACACAGGCAGAGGGAGAAGCAGGCTCCATGCAGAGAGCCTGATGTGGGACTCGATCCAGGGTCTCCAGGATCACGCCCTGGGCTGCAGGCGGCACTAAACTGCTGCACCACTGGGGCTGCCCCATGGTAGACTTCTTTAACCTCATTCTGTTCTTTTTGAATCATGTTTTTGTTTTGTTTTTGTTTTTGTTTTTTACTGTTCAAGGTTTTAATGTCTCCCTACAGTTACAGTCTTTCAATCTATTTTAGACTTTAGTCTACAGACACGCTCTCACTCTTTTAACCCTAACGTGAGAATTTGCATGAATTAGGTCATCTTATGTGGTTGCTTTAGATGTAAATGAAAGGCAAAGTAAGATTAAAATCTTTTTAGCATTTTTCTTACATATTTGTAACCTGCTTGAAAGACAAACTTGATCTTAAACCTAGTTTATAAAAAAGGCAGGGTGAAACTAGTTTCTCTCCAGATCTTGACTATATGAAATATGTCTGAATAAAGACAAGGATGGAAAGGAAAAATAAATATATAAAATAAAATCTGGTTGGTATACAATGGAAATTGTTCTTTGAAAATTTTCACTGAATCTAGAAAAAAATAAGTTGTTTCTTTCTCCTACGAGAAACAATAGATAGTTGTTATTTTAACAAGCTTAGTCAAGTGAAATCCTTCCTATTTAAAACTCACCCCAGCTCTATGATCAAAAATAATACATGTTCTAGATGGATTTCCACTTTGCTTCAGTCAACATAGGCTGTATACATACATCAGTCCCCATCCCACATGAGTGTTTGTCATCCACATATATAAATCCTTCTGACAAAATTACGTGGTTGGATTCTTAGTAGTTAACTGAGATTGTTTAATATGGAAATAAACATACCTAAAATGGGTCCTTTAAACCTTAACAACTTTAAAGTTTTCCTTGAATTTTGTTGGCAGATACATTGGGACAAAATAGTCATACTTGTAGGTAGGGTTGAGTTTGTGGTCTCTGGTGCCCTAAAGCAGCCACTATCACTATGAAACAATTCCACGTGCATACTCCTGCTCGTAGTGGTGGCTTCTATCATCGTATAGACACACTGATGGCTGACATCTAAACACTATTTTTTTTAAATATTTTATTTATTTATTCATGAGAGAGACAGACAGACAGAGAGAGAGAGAGAGAGAGGCAGAGACACAGGCAGAGGGAGAAGCAGGCTCCATGCAGGGAGCCCCACGTGGGACTCAATCTGGGGTCTCCAGGGTCACGCCCTGGGCTGAAGGCAGTGCCAAACTGCTGAGCCACCGGGCCTGCCCCTAAACACTATTTATTCCGGCAAATCCAACACTATTTTCAACTGTACATAGTGCTAGGTGCTCAGGATAGTAATTATAATTCAAGTAGAAAATGCAGCTCATGACTGTGTCTGAGCAGGACTGGTGTAGCACAAATTAGACAAGAGAGCTCTCAGGCATCTAAATATTAATCCCTACAACTATGATAATCCCATTTACAAAAGCTTTACTGATCTAACATACATTTTGATTGGGGTTGCATTGGTGAAGTGATCCAGGGGGAATTTTGGGAAGCATTTTTCCTAGTTTTCTTTATCTTCAGTATCTCATTAGAGAAAAGTTATTGTGAACACAGAAAAGAAGAAATAAACTCTGCTGTAATTTTGCATACATACATATATTACTTTATTAAAAATTGTATCTTTAAAAATGATCAGTGGTGACACTTATATTTGTCATAAGCACACCATACCTTTAATAGCTCCTCTGTTCTCCAGATATTATGTGATCCATTTGAGTCTCTCTCGCTAAACTGTAAGCTTCTATAAGGTCAGGGACTTATGTGACTATTTCTGTAGGTCCAGTAAGGAGCACAGGTGACTGGTCTATAGGAGACATCCAATAATTTTTCAACTGAAATAGAAGAAAAGCTAAAATACAACATTTTTCCATGGGAAATACCATGATGGTCCACAGAAGGTAATGGTACTATGTTGCAGCAAAATGTGGAGGCTGACTGTGATCTACTATGCTAAAATATTAAAAGTACATACTTCTGATCCAAATTTTACTTATCATTTCTATATTTTAGTTCATTTTATGTAGCATGATTTTGGAAAAAGTTTCACCTCAGATAGATTTAAAAATACAAAGTAAGAAAATGCTCAGGTATACATTTTTAGAAAGCCAATGATATAATTAAGATAAAAATCAGCTAAAAGAGATAGTTCACATGAGGGTAGTAAATGAATCAGGATTGGGGGTATGAGTTTATAATCTCAAAATGCACATACATTTTGGAAAATGAGAGGCCCATCTTTCCTGTTTGAAAGGGTGACATTAAGGATCTGGTAAGATAATATATTTACATGAATTTCTTAAAATAGTAGAAAAAATCCACTGGAAAACTAGATTACCATTATTGTTATTAGAAACCATGCACTTTATCACATCATTCAGTCAATTAACATAACATCCTTATTAATTGAACAGGTCAGCTGAAAAGAAATTACTTATGAGGCCTTCCAATTCCAAAAAAAACAAAAATATTTTCTTTTCTTTTTTTTTTTTTAGATTGTATTTATTTATTCATGAGAGACACAGAGAGAGAGAGAGGCAGAGACACAGGCAGAGGGAGAAGCAGGCTCCATGCAGGGAGCCCGACATGGGACTCGATCCCGTGTCTCCAGGATCACACCCTGGGCTGAAGGCAGTGCTAAACCACTGAGCCACCCAGGCTGCCCATAAAAATATTATCTATATGGGGCCCCTGGGTGACTTAATTAGTTAAGTGTTTTATTCTTGTTTTTGGCTCAAGTCATCTCAGGGTTGTGAGATGAAGCCCTGCATCAGGCTCTGCACTGAGCAGGGAGTCTGCTAGAGATTCTCTCCCTCTCCCTCTGCCCCTGCTCATGCTCTCTCTCCCTCTCAAATTGTATATACATACAGTATATATACATACCTTTATGTATGTATATATAGTGTATCTCAGTTATTGTGTATTTCTTTCAAAATGTCCATTTCTTGAAAGAACCGCAGTTGGACCCAGTGTGGAAGCAGCAGGAGTTGGCAATCTAACAAAGAAACAGCAGTAGTGATTGCACAGAACTCACACAGACAATGGTGCTCAACTCAAAAAGAAAGTATCCATTTGAGGAAGTTAATTATTTTTTTTAAGGAAGTTAATTCTTAATCACTGTGAAACGGTTTTTCAAAAGCAGGTAAATATTGTGTTTGCAAAAATGACTATAGTTAAGAAACAATCTTTCATGCATTGTACATGTAACTCTAAGTATTATATCTGTATAATAGAAATAATTTGCCAAACTCCCAATATTTGTTTAGAAAAGAACAGAGACATTTCTGAGGATTCAGTCTAGAAATATTTTTTCCAGAAAATTTTTCCAATACCTTTTCTTTTGGAATCTTTCTAACTCCAATCCTGAAAACTGGATTGGATATGCCTTCCACAATTATTAATAAATTGCATTGTGATTCTCATCCTTACCTATTCACCTTTCCTACTAAAACCAAATCTGTTAGTGGCAGGGACTACATACAGTCCAGAGTTGCTCAATCATCAACCATGGAATTTTAGAACCTGTAACTCTATGTGTGAGGCACTAGCAATGATGGACAGAGAAAGAAACTGGCCTTTTATGGTGGGGTTGGTCACAGTTGATCCACTGTAGTTGCACAAAGAGCAGAGTCAAATCAGATGGTGGATTTAGTTGTAAGAGGATGTACAATGTCTGAACTTGAGACTTGGTGAGGGTACAATTACCAGAATCACAAGATTTCCCAGAGTCTCTAAGGACAGGTGGCTGAGTACACGATTGTTTGATGTGAAATTGGTCAAGGAACTGAGATTGGGGGGTAGATTGTGATGCCCGTGTTGACATCTCAGTGCCTAAGACAGCAGGAGACAGGAGCACTGCAGAGAGAAAGCGTGCTGCCATGGTCAGCAGTGGAAACCGAAATAAGAATGATACTTTGGGCTATTTTTAAGTAAGAAAAAGTAATATATTTGAGAAGCAACATAGAGAAGGTACCCCTGCTGCCTCCAGGGTAAGTCTATGGTAGCTGTCAGAGTTTAAAAAAAAAAAATGAAAACAAAAACATTGTTTGGAAAGCCTACAAAAGGAAGCACCCGGACCAGGAGAGCCCTACCAACACCTCCCCTGGTTGTTTGTGGGCTGAGAGAATTCAGTAGATGTTTCATTGCGTGAATGGATGAAAGGAAAGAAAATTAATTTGATGAAAGTATGAACAAAGAAATGAAAAATGAAAAAATGTAAAAAAAAAACTATCAAGGGATTATCCTCGGGGTAATCTTTCCATTGCTCACATTTTGTCCTCCATCTCAGAACTACAGAGTAATAACCCACCCACGCCAACTTGAGTTCTGCTCTATGGACCTCCATTCTAGGGTGTTTCCACAGTTGATTAATAATATTCTTACTTTGTTAAACTAAATGAAGGTCCCCAGAATTCCTCAGGCCTTTGAATGCCAGCTCTGTTGAAGCTGTAAAAAAATGCCACACCTGTATTTACTGTTCCGAGAGCTTTGTTAATCAGTTCCAACAATGAATCATAGTATATCACAGACACCAACATTTATTGCCTTTCATCTCATTTCTTTGGTGTGTAGAATCAAAAAGAGCCAATCATTGAATTATAATATGTAATCTCAGCATTCAAACTGCTATATATACTGGAATTATTTACAACAAACAATTCTGTTGAGCACAATAAAGAGAAAAGATGCAGAGGACACTTATCTAAGGGATGATGATGCAATCGTAGTACAAGGATATGTGAGTCTTCAGGAGCGTAGTCTGAAGAGGATAGATATCTGAGTAAACTGGCATTTAATACTTTCAAATATTAGATTAAAATTTTTGCATATGCAGTTTTGATAAAGGGGTGACATGAGCAGCAGAGCAAAATGTAGGATTTGAAGTCAAAAGAACAGATTCAAATGCATTTGCTGTTTTTTTTTTTATCTGTTCTGGTTGAATTGTGTTTCCCCTTAAAAGAATATGTTGAAGTCTTTAATCCGGAGTAAGTCAGAACATAATCTTACTTGGAAATAGGTCTGTATAGAGGTAATAAGTTAAAATGAAGTTATTAGGATGGGCCTTAATCCAGCAGGACTGGTATCCGTTTAGGAAGGGGGGATTCAGAACCACGGACAGACAGACACAGAAGGAAGACAGCCATGGGGGAAGGCAGTAGGGGAGACCTGTGTCCACGTGCCAGTGCCAGGGAGGGCGGGCAAACCACAGAAGCTGGGAGGAGCAAACCTTCAGTTGTCAGAGGGAGTTTGCCCTCTAAGACTGGTAGACAGTTTCTGTTGTTTTAAGCCCACCAGTCTGTGGTCCTTTGTTAAGGCAGGCTTAGCAAATGAAGACATTTTCTACAAGGTTTTTGAGGAAGACACTCAACGTTTTTGAGCATGCTAACTTCTCCATAAAGTAGTAATGGTGTTACACAACAGCTAGGGAATTTTTTGGCGAAATGAGAAGACATTCTGTAGGCAGGACACCTGGAATACAATTGGTGCTTAATAAATGAAGTTGTATCCAGGATTTTATTTTATTATTTAATTTAATTTAATTTAATTTTATTTTATTTTATTGTTTTATTTTATTTTATTTTTTTGTATGCAGGATATTTTAAAAATAAAGTCTTTTCAGAGGCTGAAGAATCCCGATTACAAAAAAATCGTGGAAATGTTTTTGTTCCTTATTTTCTATTTTCATTATGAAGTGTGATTATGTATAAAGTTTAAGTGCTACAAATACTCACTTTATAAGCTATTTATAATAGAAAATTAATCCAAGACTCTAAAAGCATTCTCTTTTGTTTTGCACTTCCATTAAATAGCCATTCTCCCATGCTTGAGGGTATTTCTAGTGAGATGAAACAGTTTGCCAAAAATGCATAATGAGCACCAAAATTATTACACTATGTTTTTTATCATGACAATAACAGAGCTTTAGCAGTGCTGTGGGACTATTTAATTAATTTACCATGTACATGTTAAAAGGAAGAGGAATAAACAGGGAAATCAAATTAATGCATATGTTTCTGCAAAAATTCTATTAACCTGGCTTTTCAACAACAGCAGCGTAGTGGGGGCTTTCATGACCACTTACATTCACTTGGACTGAACACCTGCTTGTCCCAACACGATGAAAACTGACCATCTTCCACTCACCCCTAAACATGTAACTAGGCCAAAGACTGGTATGGACAAACTATTAAGGATGCTTTAGATATTTACCATATCCAAGGATTTTTTTAATCCTTTAGAATATAGACAAATAGTTTTTCTAAATATATTTATGAAATATACACTTGTGAAAAATCTGAGTAAACACGCATAGAAAGCAAATCCCACACGTAAGTCCTGACAAAAATTTCTAAATATACATTGTAGAATTTGGGATTCAACAAATACAAGGTAAAGGCGATTAATTTCATTAATATTACAATGGATTGTGTAACAGAAAATTCCATCTATCTGTAGGTTCTTAATTTATATTTACAAAGTTATAAAATAAAATTTAGCAGTTGTTTCTGAGTTTTATGTAAATTTAGTTAAATACCAAGGAGGGTCTTTAAAAAAAATGAGTGCCATTTTACTGGAATACTTCCAAAGCATTCCAATCAAAGACAAAGATATCACCTTTGCCACTATTATGTAATATTCGCCTGGAAATGTTGAGTAATGCAACCCGTAAGAGTAAACTAAGATATTTTTTTTTTAAACTGAAGTATAGTCGACATGCAATGTTACCTTAGTTTCAGGTGTACAATGCAGTGGTTCCACAGCTGGATTCCTTATATGATGCTCCCCGCAAGGGTAGCTACCGCCTGTCACTGCACCACATCACTACAACACCATTGACTAGGTTCCCTGTGCTGTGCCTCTCATCCCGCTGACTTCTTAATTCCTTAACTGGAAGTCCGCCTCTTTCAAGATCTTTCACCCGTTTTGCCCATCCCCCTACATCCCTCTAGCAACCATCACTTTTCTGTATTTATAGGTCGATTTGTGCCTTTTTTTTGTTTGTGCATCTGATTTTGTTAGATTCCACATATGAGTGAAATTATACGGTATTTGTCTTTTTCTGTTTAGCACTATACCCTCTAGGTCCATCCACCTCATTGTAAACGGCAAGATCGCATTGTGGTTTATAGCTGAGTAATATTCTATTGAAGAGCTACTTTTTTTTTTTTTTAATTGGGAGCTTGAAATTAATCATGGGAGAATTTTTTCCACATTTCTCCCAGTTTTATTGAGACATAACTGACATATAGGACTACATAAGTATAAAAGTCCGAGCAGAATGGTTTGAATGTAGGGGAATTTATGCCATAGAAATGGGCAAATGCTAAATATCAGGGATGCTCCTCTCCCAGAGAGCAGGTTGTTAGGTATGTACCACCATGCTTCTATTAGACGTGCGGGCTTACGTGTCCCCAAGTAGCCTGCGTGCAGCCGTGTCCCTCAGACTGCATCAGCTGCGGCCCGTGTCACCACTGTCACCCTCTCTCTGGACCCTTGTACTGGCACCTGCCTTTCTACGTTCAATCCTGTCAGAAATCTCTGCCCCCTCCTCTTCCAGGTACTCTGCTGTAACTCTCTCTCGTGTGCCTCGTTACCTGGCTTCCAGGTTGTGTCCCTGCTGCCACTGCCTCATGGCATTCCATACCATCACAGACCCTATCACCTCATTAAACTGTGTTCAGCCTTCCTTAGTCTTCATACATTATTTACAGAAAAATTAAGACCCATCCCAGTTCAACCCTAACCTGCACGTCTGCACGTCTCCTACTGATAGAGGAAGGTCCTGATCTGCCATCACTGCTACTCTTGGACCAACCAAAAGCTGACTTGGAGCAGCTCCCTGGTGGGGACCCTCATCACAGAGCTGACTTTGTCTCACTCACTACATCTTTACCCATTTTAGAGGACTCGGACTTCGCCATATCTACTATGGAACTTCCAGTTCTTTGTAGCATTGCTCAGGTTTTCCTTATGTTTGCAGTGCTCTTTTCCTCCACCCTTTCTCCACCTAAGATAATCTTACCCATAGGTTCAGGCTTCATTCTACTAGGTGTTCTGTGAATTTGTCTTGATATAGCCCAGGAAGACTATTTTTTTTTCACACTTTATTTTAATTCCAGCAGAGTTAATACAGTGTTACATTAGTTTCAGGTGTACTGTATAGTGACTCAGCACTTCCATACAACACCCAGTGCTCATCCAGCAAGTGCACCCCTTCATCCCCATCGCCCATTCCACCCATCCATTAGTCACCATTAGTTTGTTCTCTAGAGTTACAAGTCTCTGGTCACCATTAGTTTGTTCTCTAGAGTTACAAGTCTGTTTCTTGCTTTGTCTCCTCTCTCTCTCTCTCTTTTTTCTTCCTCTTTGCTCATGTGTTCTATTCCTTAAATTCCACTTATGAGTGAAATCATATGGGATTTGTCTTTGTCTGGCTGGCTTATTTCACTTAGCACGACAATCTCTAGCTCCATCCATGAAATGGCAAGACTTCATTCTTGTTTATGGTTGTATAATATTCCATTGTATATATACCACTTCTTCTTTATCCATTCATCAGTCAATGGACACTTGAGCTGCTTCTGTATCTTGGCTCTTTTTTTTTTTAATTAATTTTTATTGGTGTTCAATTTACCAACATACAGAAAAACACCCAGTGCTCATCCCGTCAAGTGTCCACCTCAGTGCCCGTCACCCATTCCCCTCAACACCCGCCCTCCTCCCCTTCCACCACCCCTAGTTCGTTTCCCAGAATTAGGAGTCTTTATGTTCTGTCTCCCTTCCTGATATTTCCCACACATTTCTTCTCCCTTCCCTTATATTCCCTTTCACTATTATTTATATTCCCCAAATGAATGAGAACATACACTGCTTGTCCTTCTCCGATTGACTTATTTCACTCAGCATAATACCGTCCAGTTCCATCCACGTTGAAGCAAATGGTGGGTATTTGTCGTTTCTAATTGCTGAGTAATATTCCATTGTATACATAAAACACATCTTCTTTATCCATTCATCTTTCGATGGACACCGAGGCTCCTTCCACAGTTTGGCTATTGTGGCCATTGCTGCTAGAAACATCGGGGTGCAGGTGTCCCGACGTTTCATTGCATCTGAATCTTTGGGGTAAATCCCCAACAGTGCAATTGCTGGGTCGTAGGGCAGGTCTATTTTTAACTCTTTGAGGAACCTCCACACAGTTTTCCAGAGTGGCTGCACCAGTTCACATTCCCACCAACAGTCTAAGAGGGTTCCCTTTTCTCCGCATCCTCTCCAACATTTGTTGTTTCCTGCCTTGTTAATTTTCCCCATTCTCACTGGTGTGAGGTGGTATCTCATTGTGGTTTTGATTTGTATTTCCCTGATGGCAAGTGATGCAGAGCATTTTCTCATGTGCATGTTGGCCATGTCCATGTCTTCCTCTGTGAGATTTCTCTTCATGTCTTTTGCCCATTTCATGATTGGATTGTTTGTTTCTTTGGTGTTGAGTTTAATAAGTTCTTTATAGATTTTGGAAACTAGCCCTTTATCTGATATGTCATTTGCAAATATCTTCTCCCATTCTGTAGGTTGTCTTTTAGTTTTGTTGACTGTATCCTTTGCTGTGCAAAAGCTTCTTATCTTGATGAAGTCCCAATAGTTCATTTTTGCTTTTGTTTCTTTTGCCTTTGTGGATGTATCTTGCAAGAAGTTACTGTGGCCAAGTTCAAAAAGGGTGTGGCCTGTGTTCTCCTCTAGGATTTTGATGGAATCTTGTCTCACATTTAGATCTCTCATCCATTTTGAGTTTATCTTTGTGTATGGTGAAAGAGAGTGGTCCAGTTTCATTCTTCTGCATGTGGATGTCCAATTTTCCCAGCACCATTTATTGAAGAGACTGTCTTTCTTCCAATGGATAGTCTTTCCTCCTTTATCGAATATTAGATGACCGTACATTTCAGGGTCCACTTCTGGGTTCTCTATTCTGTTCCATTGATCTATGTGTCTGTTTTTGTGCCAGTACCACACTGTCTTGATGACCACAGCTTTGTAGTACAACCTGAAATCTGGCATTGTGATGCCCCCAGCTATGGTTTTCTTTTTTAAAATTCCCCTGGCTATTCGGGGTCTTTTCTGATTCCACACAAATCTTAAAATAATTTGTTCTAACTCTCTGAAGAAAGTCCATGGTATTTTGATAGGGATTGCATTAAACGTATAAATTGCCCTGGGTAACATTGACATTTTCACAATATTAATTCTGCCAATCCATGAGCATGGAATATTTTTCCATCTCTTTGTGTCTTCCTCAATTTCTTTCAGAAGTGTTCTATAGTTTTTAGGGTATAGATCCTTCACCTCTTTGGTTAGGTTTATTCCTAGGTATCTTATGCTTTTGGGTGCAATTGTAAATGGGATTGACTCCTTAATTTCTCTTTCTTCAGTCTCATTGTTAGTGTATAGAAATGCCATTGATTTCTGGGCATTGATTTTGTATCCTGCCACGTTACCAAATTGCTGTATGAGTTCTAGCAATCTTGGGGTGGAGGCTTTTGGGTTTTCTATGTAGAGTATCATGGCATCGGCGAAGAGGGAGAGTTTGACTTCTTCTTTGCCAATTTGAATGCCTTTAATGTCTTTTTGTTGTCTGATTGCTGAGGCGAGGACTTCCAGAACGATGTTGAACAGCAGTGGTGAGAGTGGACATCCCTGTCTTGTTCCTGATCTTAGGGGAAAGGCTCCCAGTGCTTCCCCATTGAGAATGATATTTGCTGTGGGCTTTTCGTAGATGGCTTTTAAGATGTCGAGGAAAGTTCCCTCTATCCCAACACTCTGAAGGGTTTTGATCAGGAATGGATGCTGTATTTTGTCAAATGCTTTCTCTGCATCCAATGAGAGGATCATATGGTTCTTGGTTTTTCTCTTGCTGATATGATGAATCACATTGATTGTTTTACGACTGTTGAACCAGCCTTGTGTCCCAGGGATAAATCCTACTTGGTCATGGTGAATAATTTTCTTAATGTGTTGTTGGATCCTATTGGCTAGTATCTTGTTGAGAATTTTTGCATCCATGTTCATCAGGGATATTGGTCTGTAATTCTCCTTTTTGGTGGGGTCTTTGTCAGGTTTCGGAATTAAGGTGATGCTGGCCTCATAGAACGAATTTGGAAGTACTCCATCTCCTTCTATCTTTCCAAACAGCTTTAGTAGAATAGGTATGATTTCTTCTTTAAACGTTTGATAGAATTCCCCTGGGAAGCCATCTGGCCCTGGACTCTTGTGTCTTGGGAGGTTTTTGATGACTGCTTCAATTTCCTCCCTGGTTATTGGCCTGTTCAGGTTTTCTATTTCTTCCTGCTCCAGTTTTGGTAGTTTGTGGCTTTCCAGGAATGCGTCCATTTCTTCTAGATTGCCTAATTTATTGGCGTACAGCTGTTCATAATATGTTTTTAAAATCGTTTGTATTTCCTTGGTGTTGGTAGTGATCTCTCCTTTCTCATTCATGATTTTATTAATTTGAGTCTTCTCTCTCTTCTTTTTAATAAGGTTGGCTAATGGTTTATCTATCTTATTAATTCTTTCAAAGAACCAACTCCTGGTTCTGTTGATCTGTTCCACAGTTCTTTTGGTCTCGATATCATTTAGTTCTGCTCGAATTTTAATTAACTGTCTTCTTCTGCTGGGGGTGGGGTCCATTTGTTGCTTTTTCTCTAGTTCCTTTATGTGTAAGGTGAGCTTTTGAATTTGAGTTCTTTCCAGTTTTTGAATGGATGCTTGTATTGCGATGTATTTCCCCCTCAGGACTGCTTTTGCTGCGTCCCAAAGATTTTGAACGGTTGTATCTTCATTCTCATTAGTTTCCATGAATCTTCTCAATTCTTCCTTAATTTCCTGGTTGACCTTTTCATCTTTTAGCAGGATGGTCCTTAACCTCCATGTGTTTGTGGTCCTTCCAAACTTCTTGTTGTGATTAAGTTCTAATTTCAAGGCATTATGGTCTGAGAATATACAGGGGACTATCCCGATCTTTTGGTATCGGTTCAGACCCGATTTGTGACCCAGTAAGTGGTCTATTCTGGAGAAAGTTCCATGTGCACTTGAGAAGAATGTGTATTCAGTTGAGTTTGGATGTAAAGTTCTGTAGATATCTGTGAAATCCATCTGGTCCAGTGTATCATTTAAAGCTCTCGTTTCTTTGGATATGTTGTGCTTAGAAGACCTATCTAATATAGAAAGAGCTAGATTGAAGTCACCAAGTATAAGTGTATTATTATCAAAGTATTTCTTCAGTTTGGTTATTAATTGGTTTAAATATTTGGCAGCTCCCGCATTCGGGGCATATATATTGAGGATTGTTAAGTCCTCTTGTTGGATAGATCCTTTGAGTATGAGATAGTGTCCCTCTTCATCTCTCACTATAGTCTTCGGGGTAAATTTTAATTTATCTGATATAAGGATGGCTACCCCTGCTTTCTTTTGAGGACCATTTGAATGGTAAATGGTTCTCCAACCTTTTATTTTCAGGTTGTAGGTGTCCTTCTGTCTAAAATGAGTCTCTTGTAGACAGCAAATAGATGGGTCCTGCTTTTTTATCCAGTCTGAAACCCTGCGCCTTTTGATGGGGTCATTAAGCCCGGTCACGTTCAGAGTTACTATTGATAGATATGAGTTTAGTGTCATCATATCTAATCAGTCCTTGTTTTTGTGGATTGTTCCACTGAACTTCTTCTTAAAGAGGAATTTTAAGAGTCCCCCTTAAAATTTCTTGCAGAGCTGGTTTGGAGGTTACATACTCTTTCAGTTCCTGCCTGTCTTGGAAGCTCTTTATCTCTCCTTCCATTTTGAATGAGAGCCTTGCTGGATAAAGTATTCTTGGTTGCATGTTCTTTTCATTTAGGACCCTGAATATATCCTGCCAGCCCTTTCTGGCCTGCCAGGTCTCTGTGGAGAGGTCTGCTGTTACCCTAATATTCCTCCCCATAAAAGTCAGGGACTTTTTTTCTCTTGCTGCTTTAAGGATCTTCTCCTTATCTTTGGAATTTGCAAGCTTCACTATTAAATGTCGAGGTGTTGAACGGTTTTTGTTGATTTTAGGTGGGGATCTCTCTATTTCCTGGATCTGAATGCCTGTTTCCCTTCCCAGATTCGGAAAGTTTTCAGCTAGGATTTGTTCAAATACATATTCTGGCCCTCTGTCCCTTTCGGCGCCCTCAGGAACCCCAATTAAACGTAGGTTTTTCTTCCTCAGACTGTCATTTATTTCCCTTAATCTATCCTCATGATCTTTTAATTGCTTGTCTCTTTTTTCCTCAGTTTCCCTCTTTGCCATCAACTTGTCTTCTATGTCACTCACTCGTTCTTCCACCTCGTTAACCCTCGTCGTTAGGACTTCTAGCTTGGATTGCATCTCATTTAATTGATTTTTAATTTCTGCCTGATTGGATCTAAATTCTGCAGTCATGAAGTCTCTTGAGTCCTTTATGGTTTTTTCTAGAGCCACCAGTAGCTGTAAAATAGTGCTTCTGAATTGGCTTTCTGACATTGAATTGTAATCCATATTTTGTAACTCTGTGGGAGAGTGGGCTGTTTCTGATTCTTTTTTTTTTTGAGGTGAGGTTTTCCTTCTAGTCATTTTGCTCAGTGCAGAGTGGCCAAAAACAAGTTGTATTGGGAAAAGGAGAAAAAGAGAGAGAAGGAAAGAAAAGAGAAAAAGAAAAAAGAGAAAGAAGAAAAAAAAGGGAAAAAGAAGAAAAAGAGAAAGAAAAAGAAAGAAAGGATAAAAAAAAGGGTGGGGTGGGGTGGGGTGGGGGAAGCAATCCGAAATCAAGAAGAAAGAAAAAAAAGCACAAACCAAAACAAAAACAAAAACAAACAAACAAACAAACAAAAAAAAAACAAAACAGAAAAAACACGGGAGAGTATCTTCCGATTCTGTGTACTTTAAGTCCTTTGACTTCCCCTGGAACTGGTCCGTCTCCTTGGTCTTCTGGGGGAGGGGCCTGCTGTGCTGATTCTCAGGTGTCAGCACTTGGGGGAGCTGCTCTGCCCCTGCCTGGTGCAGGGCTCGGTGGGGGTTGTTCACCCCGTGAGGCCCCGGGAGGAAGCCACAGTGGCGGGGGCAGCTCTGGGACCCTGGAGTCAGCCCCCGCAGTAGCTCCGGGGCTCTCCGTCTGCAGGGCCTGGGGGCTCCGGGGCGGGGCCGCTGATCTGCTCAGCTCCGGGCAGGAGCGTCCTCGCTGTCCTGGGCCCTCCCGGCCTCTGCCTGTCCCGGGGGAGGCCGGATCCTGGGCTGTGTCCCGGCGCCCTGTGCTCCGGGGCCTGCGCTGGTGGATTCGCGCCGCCGCCCCGCAGCCCCCTCCGCGGAGCCGCCGCCCGAGCCTCTCCGAGCTGTTCCTGGAGCCGCGCAGCCCCCTCCGCAGAGCTTCTTCCTCCGCCCGAGCCGCCGCCGCTGAGCTGCTCCCGGAGCCCCGCAGCCCCCTCCGCGGAGCCGCCGCCCGAGCCCCTCCGAGCTGTTCCCGGAGCCCCGCAGCCCCCTCCGCGGAGCCGCCGCCCGAGCCCCTCCGAGCTGCTCCGGGTCCCGCCGAGCGCTGCAGCCCTTAGGGAGCTCGGGGCATCTCCCGGGGCGCAGGTGCCTGTTAGTGTCCCCGGGAGCCCGAGGGCATCCCCGCCCTCCTGGGTCCTGCTCCACCTCCCTGCGGGCCCCTTTCCGCGGGGAAGGCTGGTGCAGCTCCTGCTCCTCCGGGACGGGGCTCTCCTGTCCTGGGGACACTCGCCCCGGCCTCAGCCCGGCTCCTCGCGGGGCCCCTCCCCCTTGGAGGCCTTTTGTTTCTTTATTTCTTTTTCCCCGTCTTCCTACCTTGATAGAAGCGTGAACTCTTCTCCCTGTAGCGTTCCAGCTGGTCTCTCTTTAAATCTCAGGCCGAATTCGTAGATTTTCAGGATGATTTGAAGGTATCTAGGTAATGTGGTGGGGACAGGTGACTTGGGGACCCTGCTCTGCCGCCGTCTTGCCCCTCCCCCCTATCTTGGCTCTTATAAATAATTCTGTAAACCTCGAGATGCATGCCTCGCTTCAAATTAATATTTTTGTAACCTTCGGGTAAATACGTAGAGGGGCAATTGCTGGATCCTAGGGTAGTTCTCATTTTAACTTTTTGAGAAATCCCCATCCTATTTTCCACAGTGGCTGCACCTGTGTGCATTCCCACCAATATGCAAGAGGGTTCCCCCTTCTCCACATCCTTGCCAACACCTGTTGCTTCTTGTGTGGTTGATTTTAGCCATTCTGGCCGGTGAGAGGCGCTGTCTTATTGTGGTTTGGATTTGCATAGCCCCAGAAGAATTAATCGCTCATTCCTCTATGTTCTCGCTTAGTTTTTACTCTGCATTTGGTGGTTCTTCTTGCTGACTCTAAATTTCTTTATGGTCAGAGAACACTGCTTACTCCTTCATCTGTATTCTGCTGTTCAGCCAGTACCTAATCGTGTGTGACAAGTAGTTAAGTACTAAAGAGACAGATGAAGAAAGTGTGTACTGAGCACTCGGTACTTTTAATATTGGTGGAATATTTACCAGCTGAAGTCAGCAACTGCCTCTAGAAACATATATTATTAGCAATATTTCTCTGATTTTAAACATATAAATGTATCTTCAGTAACATTTATAATAGATACGTATTAAATGTTAATAATAAATAATATTAGATATGTATATTTAGTAGCATACATTAAGAACAGACAGGATAATTCCAGGCACTATGCTAGGCATATCACATATATGAAATGAAATTTATTGACATTCTATAAGCTTAACTAGCACTCTTGAACATTTACAACAGTAACATAAATGTAATAAGGCTAAATACTTTGCATATCTTAGTGTTGATTAAATATACAAATATGAGAATGTAACATATTCTGGATGTAACTTTTGTTTTCATTGAAATGGATTCTGGTGCTCATGTCTTTCTCCCAGAACTTCTGTGTTGCTATGGTTACTGTCTTAGTCCATTCTGGCTGCCTTGACAAAAGACCATAGACTGGGCGGCCTGGAAATGGTAAACATTTATTTCTCACACTTCTGGAGGCTGGAAGTCCAAGAACATGGCACCTGCCAGATATGAAGTCTGGTGCGAGCCCACGTCCTAGATAGCATCTTCTTGCTCTGTCCTCCTCACATAGTGGAGGAGGTGTGCGAGCTCTGTGGGGTCCCCTTTGCTAGGGCACCAGTCCCACTCATGATGCTCCATTGTCATGACCTAAGCACTTCTCAGTGGCCTCATGTCCCAGTCCCATCATATTGGGGGTTAGGACTTCATTGTGCCATTTTGCAGGGACGTGGGCTTTTGATCTGTAACAGTCAGACCATCCTCCTGGTTTCGAGGATGAAGCTGGATGGCACCTTGGTAACAAATAGCACGAATTGGTTATCTGGGTCTCATCTCAAAAACATGACACAAACAATAATTGTGAGAAACTTCACACGCATTATAAAAAGAAATTGCATGTTATCATAGATATACCGAAATACCTTTGGTCCTACATTTCAGAAATATACGCATAATTTGTTATATTGCGCTTCATCTTATTTTGCTTCCGATACTGCTTTTTCTTTTTTTTTTTCTTTTTTTACAAATTGTAGGTTGCTGGTAGTCCTGCATCAAGCAAGTCTGTTGGTGCCATTTTTTGTAATAGCATGTGTTCACTTTGCATCTCTCTATATTTTGAGATATTCGTATCAAAATCACCATATTTTGGTGATTCTCACAATATTTTAAACTTTTTCATTGTATATTTGTTACGGTGATGTGTGATGACTGCTTACAACTTGTTGAAAGCTCAGATGATGGTTAGCATTTATTACCAACAAAGTATTTTCATTTTTAATTTTTAAGAGATTCATTTTAGAAAGAGAGGATGAGGGGAGGGGCAGACAGAGAGAGTCTTTAAGTATTCTCCCCACTGAGTCGGTCTCGGGACTCAATCCTATGACCCACGAGATTATGATCTGAGCCAAAGTCGAGAGTTGGAGGCTTAACTGACGGAGTGCCCCCGGCACCCTGGCAAGGAAGTATTTTTAAGTTAATCTTTTCACATTATTTTTGTAGACACGATGCTATTGCACACTTAATAGGCTATAGCACACTGTAAATGTAGCTTCTATATGCATCAGGAAACCACACATTTTATTTGACTCTTTATTACAGTGGTCTGGAACCAAACCCCCGTTATCTCTGAGGTATGCCTATATGTGGTTCTACAGAAAATAATCAGAGAACAAAAAAAAAAAAAAAAGAACAAACATTTGTAGGCAATCCAACTTTTAGAACAAGAAGCATGATAAGCCTTTACTTACCCTAGGAATCTCAAATGCCAGGTGAAGTGTATTGAACTGGACCAAAGTCATGTATTTAGATGATCTGAGATTTAGGTGACTTAGCACCATCCTGGCTCTGTCACATTGTCAAAAGCTTGTGTACACTGCATTTCAGAAACTGTTAGAATATTCTTGCTACTCTTTAACGTGAAAGATGTATGGTTTTTCCTGCTTTGGCACTGAAAACTTTTATCTTTCTGCCATGATCCCTGCAACGTAGAAATCACACGTTCATGATAGCAGCCGTTAAGAGAATTACAGAAGTTATTTATATCTGGTCTTTGCTGTGCAGACACACATACCTGACAATATTGTACAGTGAACACATTCACTGTGCTATGAGTAATGAGCTAGCAATTAATGGTATAAGCAAGTCTCATAAAGTCAAGATCAATAAACCATTCTGCCCATCATAACCGGAGGGGTGAGTAGTGAATTGCTCATCACTTGTTCTTCCCCAGGCACTTATAAGCAGAGAGCCTATTACTTTTAATTTAACCTGTTAATTGTTAATATTGCAGAAAAAGAAAATTTCTATTTCTATAGATTGATTTTTCTGTTCCAGAAAACCTTAGAAGAGTGAGACAGGATGGCTAGTACTTTGATTTAGGCAGAAAAAAAGTAAAAGGATAATCCTAACTTTTTTATTGACAGTATAGGTGGAGGGAGAAATAAGAGTTTAGAAATACAAAGTTAAATTCATTGACTTTCTAAAAATAGATAAACATACTCTTTCAGATTGTTGTGATGATTTTATACCATTCCCCTTTTTACTCTGTCCTTTCTTTCCTCTTTGAGATTCTTTTTAAAAAAACACATATAGATTAATGGTAGTATAAGAACAGTATTTGCCATTGCTGTATTTTTACATTAATATCACATAATCTGTTTTACTACAAAGATCTCAAAAGCAGGTAAATGTATTTTTCAAGGTACAGATAAACCTGTGAGGTTCCTTGATCCCCTCATTACTACAACGTATAGATATGATATTTGTGAGTACATATACTTTTCAAGGAATGGTGTCCCTGTATGGTCCTTTGAGCCATCCTCACACTCCTTGGGAGGGGAAAGGTGAGCAGCCTCCTGTGAAAAGATAGAAGGGTCAGGAGGCACATCCTTGTCTCCACCAACACAGGGGGAGTCAGGTGTGTTCTCTACATTGTATTTGAAATGATGATCATCTGATGTTTTGCTTCTTTTTTTAAAGGGTAGTATGAGGGATCCCTGGGTGGTACAGCGGTTTAGCGCCTGCCTTTGGCCCAGGGCACGATCCTGGAGACCCAGGATCAAATCCCACGTCGGGCTCCCGGTGCATGGAGCCTGCTTCTCCCTCTGCCTGTGTCTCTGCCTCTCTCTCTCTCTCTGTGTGACTATCATAAATTAAAAAAAATAATAATAAAAAAAATAAATAAATAAAAAATAAAGGGTAGTATGAGCATTGAGTGGAACCCTAAACGTCACCCACCACTCTCCTCCTTCTGGTGGCCACTCATCTGTGGTCAATAGAGGCATTACATCTAGTCTCTGTCTACCAAAATTTACTACTAAGAAAGTGTGTCGCATTATTTTAGGTGTCATTTACAAGAAGCTCAACTTTAAAAAGTCATTACGTACAGTAGACAGGGGAAACCCAGAGGCACTTCAGAATATGAAACATTTATTAGATATGTTTTACCTTCTTTCTGTGTAATATTCTTGCTTAAATGATGGCACATTCATGTTTCAGAGAAGCACCTACATAGAGCTTACTGGGTATGATTGCCTTCAAATTATGAGGGAAAATAAATTACTTTAAAAACTAGAGTCAATCTTTCATTATCACTGGAGGTGAGTTTTAAATTGTTTTTCTCTCGGATATCCAAGAGAATTCCAACTTTTACATTGCAGTAAAGTACAGACGCTGTTTATTTTTATGTTTATTTTAAATAGTGTGGTAAAGTAAAATGTTCAGCAATGTCCACACGTCCATAATATGATAACCGCTCATTATAGCATTTTCTCTACACACAGTTTTTTTACTTTTTTGAAGGGAGAGACAGATACAATCTTTCAACCAGTGCTTAGGAAAGTGGTAGTTTATTAGGCATATTCTTTGTCAGTAAATGAGGTCCCAGTCATGAGTTTGGGCATGGTTCTTTGTAAGCTTGTGTTTTCCTTTACACATCTAGGAAAGTTTCTATATCAAAGGAATTTCTTTAGGACTTGAACCACTTGGAACAAGGGAAATTTTGCATATATATTTCTCTCAAGGACGACTAACCCTTTGAGGAGTGATAGTATTGGAATTATCTCCTTTATTTTTCTCAGGGAAAGCGAACCATGACTGTTAAGCTCTCTTCAAACCCTGCATCTTTCTTGACCTCTCATGTCATAGTATAACAGACACATTGAGAAAACTCGTTTGACAGAAGGCACTACATAACTTAAAAATTCCACATTTTCTGATTCTTCACTTAGGCCAGAAAAATCAACGTGGAAGAAAGGGAGCCTCATCCACTGGCCTTGACATTTTGTGGAATTGAAATATATGTAAAACTCATTAAAACTTCAGCCAACTTTTGGTGAATATCTGTATCATTACTTTTTAGTCATTCTTGTGTAGATGCAGACCCCCTACAGCATATTCATGCATCCAAGTCTTCATTTATTCATCAAACAGAATACATTACATGCTTCTATCAGCTTGTATCAAGTCTTATCTATGCCAGGTACTGGATACACAAGGTTGCTAACCTCACCATAGTACCGTAGCAAGATGGGCCTGCATGTGAAGCAACCGCCATACAGTATCATCATGGAGATGCATATAAACTGCAGTGGAAAAATGCCAGTGTCTCAAAGAAGGGTCCCTGTCACCTTGCTCTAGGGAACGTGGTGTGATGGCATTCAACACGAATGTTAGTAAATTCTTAAACAGGGATTTCAGGGCTGTTTTAATGCTGTACATCACCAGCAGAGAACTGTCTTCATCCAAAGGTCCAAGAGGAAATAAAACAGGCCACAAGACACTTAAAAGAATATGTCCCTAAAAATACTCTTGGAAAATTGCCAAACAGTTGTCATCGTTCAAAAAGGAGGTGGGTGTGATTTTCATCATTAAGGCAGTCAATTCTGCATTAGTGTGTGGAGAAAACCTGGTTGAGCATATGGCGAAAGAGATGTACTAGAGCACAGAGAGTAGGGTGACTTAACGGAGTAGGTCGTTGGTAATTTTCATGTGAACCTATAAGCCTCTCTCTCATGTTCACTTGATAATCCTTAAAGATGGACGGTCATTGAGAGAACATATCTTACTACAACTATATTTTCCAAAACTGTTGCCTATTTTTATACGAGAACATAGAAGTGGGGGGAGTAGATTTGAGGTGAAGGCTACGACAGCGTGAGCCCTGTTAAACTAGCACTATCTAAAGAGTCTATGCTTGTGTCAGAAGCAACTAAAGCAACAATGCAGATCTTCATTAAAAGTTTGCTGAATTGACAATTCATATATTTCAATCCCAGGAATCATTAATTATATCAGTGCTACATACAGTCAATATACTTTTATATCCATGCACCAGCATCTCCTCTGCACCATCCCCTCTTCTTTCTGCACCTTGGTGCTCCCACCTGCTACCATTTTTCTTGCAGCTCAAAGGTCCTTGAGGATTACCCTGGTTTTTGTTTATCTGAAAATGTCTTCATTGCTTTAAAGGGATTGCAATAAGATTTCAGCTCCTTGGCCGGCAAGCATTTTATTACTGTTCTCTAAAGATCTCACCGGTTACCTTCTAGCTTCAGATTTTCGGAGGAGAAATCCGTCCTCAGCCTCCGTGTGGCTCCTTTGACAGGCTGTTGTCAGTGAGTGATTTTCAGGTCTTCCTTCACAATCTGACTTGCTCAGTGTGTATTCCACCTTTGTACTTCTGTGTAACCTGGTGTCTTTAATCACTTCCGCAAACTCACCTGCCATTATCTCTCCAAATATCGCTTTTGCTCCCTTTTTTTATTTTCCTGTTATGGAGAAACATGATTTACTATTTCTCCTCCTCACTCTCCCTGCTGATGATTGCTCATTGTACCGACCTTTCTTCCAGGTCTCTAATCCTCTCTTGCCCTTTGCCTAATCTGCTCTTAATTTACTTTTTTTTTTTTTTTTCCATTGCAGTTATTACCTTTTTTCAGTTCTGGAATGTCCGTTTGATTTCCATTTGTTATATAGTTGTCAATTCTCTCCTGACTTCTTTTATTCTATCTTCTATTGAGAACATTAATCACAGTTATTTTAAAATCAGCGTTTGATAACTTCAATATCTGGAGTTCCTGTGAATCTCATTGTGCTCTGCTTTCTTCCACTCACTCTGTGGTCGTTTGGTCTTCCCCTGGAATGCTGGAGACATTGGCGAGAGATCTATATGTTTGATTGGAGGACCCTCTGAATAAAAGACTGCAGGCATCGTTTGAGGTTCTGGATGATGTTAGATCCCCCCAGAGAGGGTCTACTTTCTTTCCGGCAGGTTGATCAGCTGTGGCAGGCCACCTTAGTACAATCCGAAGGTGAGCTGATTATAAACTGTATTTCAGCCTTTGTAGGCACAGGTGAGTTCTGAGAGCAGCCTTACTCAAGCATGGCCCTTCAGGGATCATCGTGGACTAAAAGCCTCCTTCATGAACCCTAAACTCCATTCTCACTCCTGTGAGACTGTAGCAACTCTGTTTTGCTTCTCAGCAGATGTTACCACAGGGAACTGCCAGAGGTGGGAGAGGGTGGTGACGAGCTCACACTGTTTTCTTTCTGGCTATTGTTCCTGCCTTTTAATTCACCCATGTCTTCAAAGCAATCATTATCTTTCTATATAGTTTATCTGGTTTCACAATCAAATTCATCAGGAGTCTTGGGTTGCTCCAAGCTGTTCCATTGTAGCCCGAGTGCTGGGTGAATTTTTGAGTCAGCCCCCTCCTTTTACCATAGTAATTTCAGGTGCTTCTCCTGTGCCAGGTGTGGTACACACATCGTGTCTATACCTTGTCACTACAGCCACGCGCTGAAGGAGTCAGGACTCGTGGACTCCTCACACAGCTACTCAGTGATGGGCTCAGCATCCAGACCCAGCTCTGGCCTCCCTCCTGTGCTGCATGAGCCTCTCATGTGTCAGCCCGCTGAAAACTCCCCGGCACTGGATTTTAACATACATTCTGCAGTTGTCAGCTATGGCTCCTCACACCAAACTCTTCCTTCAGCTGACTGTACTGTTACTGAGTTGAAGTTGATCCAGGGGCCAGTTGGAACAGGAGGATGCTTAGATGTGGGTTGGAGCTCTGTGTCCCCAGGCTTTCTGACTCCATTGCTCAGAGCCCAGCAAAGCCAGTTTTCCCTGTGCAAGCTCCTGGCTGCTGCCAGTGTCTGGCCGGCCCAATAGAGGATTCTCCTGAAGTTTCTCTAGCTCTCCTGCTCCTCTGGCCCAGCTGGGAGCTCAGACTGAATAGAATAAATCCCCTTTTCAACTAACTTTATTTTAGGGGAATTAATTCCTCAGTACTCTCTTTTCAAAATATGAGTCTTGATGAAATATTGAGTGTTTTACAGCACTTTCTGAAATAAATCTTATATATTTTAAATAAATGCATGATCTTCACACATTTTACATAAAAGATTATCTCACATTCAAACACTGTTCTGTTTACAAAATAGAAAACATCTCCTGATGAGATCTGCCAAGCTAAAAAGGATAAAAGTTGGAGTCTTGTTTTACACATAGAGGTAAAATATATTGACAAGCAATAGAATTTAATTAAATAAAAGTTTATTAAATTCAAAATACTTTATTACTTCCCTCCATATTTGTTTTGTTCTTTTTGTTCATAAAATAAACACTGTGGCATGCCTATTTTGAATTCTAATATAAAACAAGTTTTTTTTTTTTCATTGTCAGGCTAACTATATCCATAAGTTAAAGTTAACTAAAGTTATAAACAAAATTGATCATTCATAAACACTATCCTTGGAAAAAAGAAAACTTCTTTCTACCTTGCATTGCTTAATCAATATCATCTTAACACTTTACCTTAGTTTTTTTAAAGATTCTATTTATTTATTTGGGAGAGAAAGAGAGAACATGAGTGGGGCAGGGAGAGGAGAGGCAGAGGGAGAGGGAAAGGAATAAGCAGACCCCATGCTGCGTGGAGCCCAATATGGGTGAATCCCAGGACCTTGAAATCATGACTTGAGCAGAAATCAAGAGTCAGATGCTTAACCAGATGAGCCACCTAGGTACTCCTTTACGTTAATTTTTAAAATGATTTCTCATTCATTCCTTGATCCATGGATTTGTTCACCCAGCATTTTATCAGATGTCTACAGTGTGCTCAGTGCTGGAGACAGAGTAAGGACCAAGGTGGCCAGTTATTTTCCTTCTCAGCACTTAACAGTGAATTAGACAGTTTAACTGACTGAGGAGATGCCAGGCATGATGGCAAGGAAAAATGCAACAAGTTATGCTTGTTGACTGAATTGAAATCCAGTCTGGAACAGATGCTAGGTACAAGAGAGTGAGATACAGTCTATGCCTTCATAAGGAAATCTAATGTTCAGAGAATACCAAAGAGAAAGAGGCTTATTTTGGCCGATATAATGGGGGTAGCTGGAGTTGTAACATTGGCCTCAGAAGATATATCACCTTTTGGTTAACCAAAGTAAAGACTTGTTCCATGATATTTGACAGGGGAGTAGGAGTAGAGCGAGCTACCATGGGTAAGAGATGGAAAAGGGAAAATGAGCAGCTGTGTGAGCTCTCAGACGTGGCTAAGAACTCAGACCCTGGAACCTGACTGTCTGATCTTACTTTGTGGGCTTTGCTACTAGGTGATTGTGTGATGGTAGGGAATTTCTGTGCCTTCACCTTGCCTCTGCATTCCCACCTGGAAGGTGAGTGAAGCAGTACCTATGATTTTGGGGTACATTAAGAGTTAAAGCAGTACCTGGCATATAGTAAGTACTATTTGAGTGTTTGGTAAACTTTGAGAAAGAAACTATTAGTTTTTTCTTTATGTCTTTCTATCTCTCTTCACACACACACACACACACACACACACACACACACACACAAGGAAAAAATACTCTCAAGTATGTATTGATCTAAATTATTACTGTAATACTGTATGATGGTTTACAAGGATATAGCAATACTTAATTAACATAATTAAAATATACTTCTATAAATACAAACAAAATATATGAACAGTGCTATGAACTTAGAGTTAGACACTTAGTTATACAGTTAGCAAATTCATACAAATTAAGCAGATTTATGCAGCTGAAAAAATTTTTAACTGAGAATCAAATCGTAGAGTTGGGCAGAAAGGCAGAAAAGGCCAATATTGTATTTAAGACTAAGAACTTAGAATGGCATTAGGACAATGAGTTCTCTGGAATATTTTCTTATAGAGATGTCCTCAAAACACAGGTTTGAAGATAACCCACCTTCATGGAGTTTCTCCTGATTCTCTCAGAGCAGCCTCACTTTCTTCTTTCTGAACTCTTACATTCATGCCTGATACTTCCAGCATTTTTTCCATGTTTTTATTTAGAGCTTTTTCTATATGTGTTATCCTTCTTGATCTTTGTGACCCACGTGAATGGAAATCTAGAAATCCCCTTCCATGTCTCAAACCACTTAGTGGTACATGCTTAGTACATGATAATCATTTAAATAGGTATTTTTCAGGGGCATCTGTGTGGTTCAGTGGGTTAAGTGCCTGTGTTTGCCTCAGGTCATGATTCCAGGGTCCTGGGATTGAGCCCATGTTGGCTTCTCTGCTCAGTGAGGAGTCTGCTTCTCCCTTTCCTTCTGTGCTTGCTTGTTCATAAATAAATAAATAAATAAATAAATAAACAAACAAACAAATAAATAAATAAATAAGAATAATTTCCTAAATATTTTTGAAAAGGTCTATGTGTATTTAATTCACATTGGAGAACACTGTTCAGTCACTTAAAAATATTTTCCCCTGAGCTTTTGATCAAATGTGAGAAACTTCTACCATAGCTAGAGAAAATGATGGAAACAATCTTTGAGTTAAATTTTGAGCATTTGTAAATAGATGTAAATAGATCTGTAAAGTAGACTTTGAGGGGGGCATTGATTAATGGTCAGTTCAATAGCCAAGTTCCTGGTTCACCAGATATGTGACTCCTGAAAGTCCAAAACTTGCAAGGACACTGGATCCATCTGATTTTTCTTTGGCTACCAAGTGCCATTAATTGAACTTGGGCTTGTTTCCTGTGATTGGATAAGTTTACCGTATTTATTCATTAAATGCATATTTATTCACAGTCTGCCATGAACCAGGGAATTTGCAAGCAAGGGAATATGATTCGTAAGACCTATTCTTTATTCTCAATGAGCTTTCAGTTAAGTTCAAATAAAATAAGATAGACATGGAAATGCTCCAGAAGGGTACTATGAGGTAGCACTTTCAGGGAGCAATTTGTCCTCCTGAGAGTGAGTTCAGGGAAGAGCTTTGGAGTGGAAGAAAAATCTACACTGAGCTGTAAATAATAAGTGAGACTCTCCCTGATGAGGAAGAAAAGATCCTGGTTCCTGCTCGAGGGTTCAGCATTCTGAGCACTGGATCCCCTGTGGTTGGCACGCTGGCCAACTGGGTGGCAAGTGAGAGGAAGAAATGCGATGTCAGGGTCTTCCTAGATCCTGAGAGTGCAGATGGATAATTGAGAACAGTGCATCTGTGTCATAGACTAAAAACCCCAAAGAAAGAATATCCCCACTTAGTGGAAATTTCAGGAAAAGTGCCACAGGCTCTTCACAGGTGAATCTGAAAGAGATACTCTAGAATATTTGGGGGTATGGTATTATCATAAATTATGGTATCTCCCAAGAAGACAACCATGAAGTCAGCCAATCTGAAGAGCTTAACCCTCCATTAGGTGAACTTCTCCCCTCTTACCTCATATATTTGACGTTGATACACTTAAAAGGAAATTTGAATTCAAAGAGTATAATCAGTGCAAAAGGAAACAAAAGGAAATGTAAAATTAGCATATATTTATATATGTTATATATAAATATACAAATTGCCATGTAATCCTTGACCTGTTCATAATAAGCAAAGCAATATTAAGGAAATAAAAAATGTGTGATTTAATATCTGTCACCATGGAGATAGGTCCACACAGTGTTTATTGAATTAGAAAATTTAATTGAGAGCTTTGGGGATTTATACATGCATAAATCTGAATAGTCATCTGGTTAATTCCTGAGAAATATGTTTAGTCCTAACTGAAATATATAACTAAGAACATGTGAAAAAATACATGAGATAAAACTAGGTTGTTTTAAGTATTATCACTTAGGTAAATTTCTGGAAATATCTTAATATCATTTGAATTGGGAGGTATGTGGATAAATATTAATATATATTTATAAAAAGTTGAGTTAAATTTTGCGAAGTGATTTTCCTTTTTTTAGCTATTATACTTATAACTGAAAACAATTATTTATGCATTTTTTATTTATGAAAACATATGAGTGCCAATATGTAAAACTGAACAGTAATTCAAAAAGATGTATGGACTCCTATGTTTATTGCAACATTATTTATGCTAGCCATACTATGGAAGCAGCCCAACTGTCCATTCGTGGATGAATAGATAAGGAAGATGTGGTGTGTGTGTGTGTGTGTGTGTGTGTGTGTGTGTGTGTTACACAGTATTACTCAGCCATAACAAAGAATGAGATCTTGCCATTTGTAGGAACATGGATGGGCCTAGATGGTATAATGTTAAGTGAAATAAGCCAAAGAAAGACAAATACCATACAGTTTCACTCATATATGGAATTTAAGAAACAAAATAGACCAGGTAAAAAGACCAAAAAAGAGAGAGACAGAGACAGAGACAGAGAGACAGAGAGAGATAGAGGAAAAGATTCTTAAACACACAGAACAAACTGGTGTTTGCCAAAGAGAAGTGGAAAGGTGAGTGAGGCATGAACTTCAAGTTACATAATAAGTCAGAGAGATGAAAAGTACAATGTAAGGGATATAGGATGGTGATAATGCTGTGTGGTGACAGATGGGGCCTACACCTCTTGTGATAAGCACTGAGTAATATGTAGAATTGTTGAATCAGTATATTGTATACGTGAAATGATAAGCACTGAATGTTAATTATAGCTCAATAAAAAAACAAAACAGGAGTACCCATATATATATAATATTATGTATATATATATATATATATATATATATATATATATATATATATAAAATAGAAGCTCGACACGTTTGGTATACAGTGACATTCCTCCCCCACAATACCAAAAGGAAGGATCAGATGTGGTCCTTGCTCTCTTTGCATAGTGGGAGGGAGTCCTTGATCTGACACTAAATGAATATATACTTTGCAATGTTAAGTATTGTGAAGGAAAAGCTATAAGAAGATTTACCAAGAAGAACTCATCTAGTCCAGAGAGTGGGGTAAGGAAGGACCTCTTGTTTTGACCAAAGGATGGGCAGGAGTGATTTGGGAGAAAAGAATGAAGAGATTCTAGGTAAAATCTTGAGGCAAGAGGAGGTTGGGTACTTGGGTAGAGAGACTGGGAAGGGTTTGGAGCCCCAGTGAGGTGGAGACAGGAGCAGGATAAGCCTGAGGACTGAGGGGCCCAGTTCCTGGAGCTCCCAGGGTCTTCTGTTCCCTTAGCCCACGTTTGTGAAGAGAGATGGGGCAGCCATAAAGAGCAGACACAGTTCAGTCATACTGTGTTGGGGAGAACTCGTGAGAGGATGGGAGTTGATGTGGAAAGGTCATTTAATGAATAATGGCCAGTGTCCATCCGAGATGGAATGGTAGGTTGGACTGAGGATGTGCGATGGACATAGACAGAAGTGAACACGTCTGGGAGCCTGGTGATGTGGTGTGGGACTGTCTGATTTATATAGTTATAAAGCCACTGTGGCTAATACAGGGAAAGCAAACAACAGAGGAATGAACTTGCCAACAGAAGGCTATTGAGCTGGTCCTGCTGAAAGACCCAGATGACTTGGGACCAAGTCAACAAAAATGGTGGATAAATGGGTCTAGAGTCCAAGGAAAAGAAGAATCAAGAAATGCTTCACTCTTGTCCATGTCAATCAATATATTTTACATCATCAGAACAACCCTGGCATTTAGACAATCTTACTTTTATGTTATAATCAAGGGAAACTAGAGTTCAAGCAGGTTATGCAACATGTCACAGCTAGTTAGTGACGGAGGCAGCGTTCACTCTGAAAGTCAGTTTGACAGCAAAATGTGTGCTCTTTCCTGCCCCCCTGATGCCTTCCTAAAGGTGCCATTCTTACCCTACTGATAATGTTTGGAAAAGTCAAACAACCTGCCAAAATTCACACAAACAGATAATAAATAGTGGAGATAGTTTTGGGAACCAGGATGTGCATTTCTAAAATTCACCCTTTTACTTACCTAAGGTTTAACATTGATGCAACCTTTCAGTGCCGCTTTATAATATGACATCATAACATAAACAAGAGCATGGTGACATCTATTACTTGTGGACTTAATGAGATTCACCTCCCTGTTTTAATTGCCACTGGAGACATAAACTGTATGTTTAGAAGAATCCTGAATAACCTTGGAAGAAGTGAAATAAAAAGATACTTTTTGGCCATACTGGTTGTGAGTTGGTGCTCCATAAATATTTGTGGAAAGGAAGAATGAAGCATGCACCTTACTTGTTAATGCATTCTGACCAGATTCCGCCCTATAATAAATTATGGGTGTACTTTAGAGAACTTTGTTCTCCAGGGGCTATTTTTTTTTCCTGGTGGTTACTGATGACACATGATATTAAAACAAAGTTTCACTTAACTGGTATGTTGGAAGTCGTTAAGTATAGTTTATGTATAGTCGATATTGAGACAATATTTTTAAGATATATATGTTATTCTATCATATAGAAGGTTCATTTAGATTCTATTTTGGACCAAAAGTCACATGAATTTAAAAGCTCATAGCTTTGTCTTGCTTCAAGTTTTAAGGGCACAAGGCAGAGACCCCATACTTTGCCTTTGCTGTGACTTACCAGTGCACCTCCTGGTGGCCTGCTGCTGTTGTTAGTTTTGGAAGGGGACTGTTTTTCCCACAAATCTGGAAGACCAAGTTAATTTAGTTATTCAGGGATCTAGAATCCTTTAGCTGGCTCCTATACGTGTATTCATGAACCCACGAATGAAGGCGAGGGGAGCACCTTAGGTGTGAGCATGATTGTGAGTATGAGCACTCACTGCATCAACCACACATTCACATCTCACACACATGTACTTTTGTAATTATCACACTTTCAAAGAATGGCTCTCTGTAAACGCTACCCAAGGCACTGAGACCCAAAATTAAGCCAGAGTCCTTGCACCCTGGAAATCTCAGGTGGAAATAAAAGTGCATTTTAGGCCATTGAATAGTTGAACCCATTAAAAAAGAAAAAGAATAAAAAAACTCTTACTAAGCACATTTATGTGGAACCTGAATTGATGGCAAATGGTAGTTGGCTCATGCAGTCTCACTTTTTTCTTTCCTTTCTGGTATATGATAATTTTATGACCAGCAATATTTTAAAATAAGTACAGGGAAGATTATACATATCATTAACATTATAATCGATCCAGCTAAAGTGTGTTGTGAAATCAATGTGTGGCCAAAAGGACCTTCATTCTTCTTTAGGGACAGAGGGACATAATCTCACACTAATTGTTGAGAGCCCTCTTTCTGTGCATTTTTAGGCTCAATGTAGTGATGAATTCAGGCAGTTAAAACATAAAAGCATGTTTATCTGGCTAGGTGGAAAATAAACAAAGGTGGAGTTGCCCATTTATTTTTTTTCTTCCAAGAAAGGAGATGTGGTGAGCAAAGAAGGACCTTCTGCCATTATTGTGTCAAGTTTCTGGAGTAAGATAGGTCTTTTTCAGCAAAATGATGATTTTGTTCTTGTTGATTTTCTTTTTGATAAACATTGTGAGATTTTATAATCCTGAGAAATAACACAATTATTGCCATTGTAGTTAATAAAACACTTACTCATACATTCATGCCATCTGGTTAGTAACATTATGAAATAAAGTAAAAGATGTGTACACATAATTTTATAGGTATTCTGGACCACTCTATGTGGAGCCAAGATGCTGTGGTTTATATGTTAAACCATATGTATTTAAGTATGGATTAATTTTTGTAAACTGCTATTATAGATACTCTTTCCACTACTTTCACCATAATACATCTGTTAGTTCCTTGAATAATGCATATGGGATTTGATTTGGGAAGATCATCTTTTCTATGGTTTGCTTTTGTCTTCCTTTTTCTAATTAGCTTAAGGTTTTACATATCTTCAAATTAATTTTTTGAACCTTGGGAAACTTTCAGAACCATCGATATATTTTGAAGGAAATTATGAGCTATGTTTAAACAATAATATCTCGAGATCTTAGAGATGTTTTGTGAGTAAATTTATACTCAGATTAAAAAAAAGTAGTTCTATGATTAGGCCATATGTTCCACACAACATACTTGGACCACTTGAATATATATATATCGATATATATATATATCATATTCTATATATATATTCAAAGATTCTAATGTTAAAATTTCTCATAAAATATTTTACTTCAATGGACTTCTATTACACTTTTTGTAACAGATCCATTCCATTTTTTTTTCAAAATCTATTTTGTCTTTATTGTACTAGATGGTGTCAACTACCAGTGTTTAAGTGACGACTTTCATATCTGTGTTGTTGAAAATCTATATATTGACTGGAATGACCTATTGTGATTGAATCCATAACATTGTTCAGTAACCATAGTGAAGTGCTTGCTTGTCCTCAGGTAATGTGAAGTATGTTCTTGGAAAGAACAAGTTTGGGGAACTGCCTTAAACATTAAAGTCAACATAATGAACAGGCAGGATGCTTTATAATGGTTTCCCTAAAATTCCTATATGTAAATGGGAATTCAAAAAATTCAGACATAAATATAGACTGTCCTGTGAGAAATTGGAGACATCGAAGAATAATCATCTTCTACTCAATGTAACAATAGCCCTCTTTCTAATAGGAAAAATTAATATGTCTTCCAACAGAAGAAGAAAATCTAGAAGGACTAAATTAGTTTTAAAATCTATATTTGCTTGGAAAATTTCTACTGAATTACTTCCACTGCAATTTAAAATGAAGAGGTAGGTGTGGGCACACCACAGCTGCGCATGGTCTGTGACAAGCCATTTTTAGGCTGCCTGGTTGGCCACAGCTGCCTAAGACTGGTTTAGAAAATGATAGACCTACACTTATCCACACCCAATTTTCTCCAAAAATACTGTCACTGAGGCATTCTGACTTTCCTTGCAGTTATTACATCGCACATATGCAGGAACGCTGTTGCCATGGTTGTTATATCCCAGCATTTTGAAACAAGTTAAATCAAGTGGATATAAACTAAGAAAGAGCCGTACTTATAATGAAAGTAAGGAGGGTCTTCATCAGGAACACTTAGTGAAAGTGCTTCTTGAGCACGTATCTTAAATACGGACCTCAAAGTATATTTTCTTAAAGGCAGAGAACATCCAGGATTACAATAACTCACAAGCTTCCTATGCTACAAAACCCCACATTTTTTATTTTGGGCATAGCACTCTGAGACTTTAGGAAGAAGTTAGAAAGTACCTATGAACTATAACATAGGGATAGGAGTAAATTAAGCTACATGAAGAAAAACAGCAAAGCAGATGCTGAATCTATTATAACTGGGAAAAAAAAAAAAAGTTAGGTTGTGGGTGCTGGTAGGAGTTATTGTTTGATATTTTCCAGTACTTTCTTTTGGATATATACCAATGGTAGTTAATTGTCATGTTCATGTATATCAAAATGTCCTTAATATTATTTCTGTATCCATGCATTTTTTAACCTAATCAAGCCTATAGAACTTTAGAACTAGATGCTTCCTGAGAGAAGCAAATTCAAAGCTTGCTTCATTCTGGCAAACTTAATTGCTCTGTGCAACAGAACTTAAGTGTGACCTAGAGTTCCATACCTTGCCTTTCATATCAACCACTACTACTCTTACACTTCCAAAATTGGAAGTATATACATTTCCAACATTAAATTGCAATTATAATAAACAAACTGTAACATGCACTCCAATTTTATGCTAATTAAAAATGTAACAAAATTAAGAATTTATGAAAATAATGTCTCCAAGGATTTTGCGTTTGTTTCTTCTGCGAATGTCTAGGGAAAGAAGTGAAGAAAGAGGTTGAGAAAGCTTGCCAATGATTTATTACCTTCGGAACCATTCCTGTACATTCATCTCTTAGGTATAAAAGAGGAGATTTATTCATCCATTCATTTAAAACACACTTCCGACATATGTCAGATGTGCCAAGCATGTTGGGTAATTGAGCTACAATTGTTAAAAGCCTTGAAGGAAATCATAGTTTACTTGAGAAGCTGCAGATAGGAGCCAACTAAAACGAGATAATGTAGTTAGTGCTCTGCTAGAATTAATTCTGTGGAGCTGTGCTATAGAACAACACTTTAAATAAAATTACTCTTCTTTGTAACTTCCCAGCTCAAAGGCTCCTTGGCAGGCATCCTAGACATCCTTATACTTAGTAACATTTAGGACAGGGCCATAAACTCCAAAGCTGGCATGGTCTGGTGATGTGAATATGTAAACAAGTCCCACATTCTATAGTCCCAATTTACATGTTAAAGAAGGAAGAATTTCCTCCAACTTTCATAACATGCGGCTCTACCCCTTTCTATCTATTTTTAGGTTTTACATTTTAAGTAAAGAAAGACTTAATTGTTTTCAAGAAACACTTCATTGACTCGAGCTCATTTACAAGGAACATAGCAGGGTGAGGGTGATGACAAATGGTAAAACACTCAGTGGCGGAGTAGGGAGGCAAGCTGTGTGCCCTGGTATTGTCGTATGTGAGGTGGCCATTGTTGAGGAGATTCCGGGAATCTGGGTTCACATGAGAAATCTCCCAATTTTTAAGTTATCTAAAACAAATCAAATGGTGTTTAAAACATCCTAGGAATCTTCATTGTGGAGGCTGAACATTCTACATTTATAAGACAGACTTTGCCTCCATTTGACAAAGTTCTGCAACAGAAAGTAGAATCTGATTTCTTAATATATATTTACTTTTATTATGAAGGAAGGTGGGTAACTTACTAAGTTTATCCTGGGTATTTTGGAAGGTATTCAAATTGCTCCTGATGTTCTAAAACAATTAATGGTCTGCTGAATTTATGCATACACCATCAATCTTTTAGGATGAATAATGTTGACTTTGCTAATGGCCACTGGCATGCTGTCTGTCTGAAGGTCCCTAATGAGATTGTTAGTTGAGTGCACCCTGGATGTACTTTCTGGGGCTGAGCATTAGTTGTTGTATATCCTTATATCTGATATTTCTGGTGTGTCCTTAGTTTCTTTTTCTTTTTCTTTTCTTTTTTTTTTAAGATTTTATTTAGTTATTTGAGAAAGAGAGTGATCTAGAGGGAACACAAGAGGGGAGAGAGGCAGAGAGACAAGTAGACTCCCCATTGATCAGTAAATCCAATGTGGGGCTTATTCCAGGACCCTGACATCATGACCTGAGCCGAAGGCAGACACTTCACTGAGTCACTCGCATGCCCAGATATGTCCTAAGTCTCTTAAACTGAGGTGTTTTTGTTTTGTTTTGTTTTTGTATTAAAGGCAAGGATTACCCAATTTTGTTTCACTTTTAATATTCTTATTTAATGATTAAATTTCTTTTTACCCACTAAGTGACTCTATATTTGCTAAATAAATTTCTAATTAAGTCCATCTATAACAACATGAGTTGATTTATAACCTCAGATTCCTGTGATTGATGCTAAAAATAAATCACTAATTTGGGGGCTAGATTTGTCCCAGTCCTTTGGCCTCTGGTTTATGTTCTTCATATTTTCCATTTACTAAGGGATCTCCTGTAACTTTGTCAATTATTCCATTGAGGAGGATGCTTTTTCTTTGGAATGTAGTTATACCCCTGGATTTCTTCTGCAGAAAACTAATATGTGGTTATTTTTAGGGCTGAGATCAAGTTTTCTTCCTGAAGTCCTCCTGCTCTGTGCCCCCTGTTTATGCTTACCTGTTCCCTTCCTTGTCTCGGTTGCTAAAACCTACAGCTTTTCCCTCTACGCTTGCCGGCTGTGTCATGGAAATGTCCTTCTGTCTTCCTATATAATCGACATCTGCTTTCAGACAACATTAAATATTTATGGCCTTTCTCTTTTTGTGTGATTTTAAACTTATTCAACTCTTTGTGTTGGCAGGGTGGCAACTGGGAGGGCTGGCAAGTATCTAGGACCCTGGCATTTGTGGATATGCAGTGCTGGTTATAACCCTGGCTTCACTATGTATTCACTCAATGGCTTTGGGCATGTTGCCCTATGTCTCTGTGACACCATCTCTTCCTCTGTAGGATGGGTATACTTCTATCAATACCTGCCTTACAAGATCAAATGCCAGAATGTTGGAAAAGTTTTTAGTGAAGTATCAAGAAAACAGTAAGCATTCTACAATGATTGCTGTTAACATAATTTTTATTATATCAAAGTATGTAAATCATGTAAATAAGTATGGGTGGAATAAATGTAACACACCATGCTTTTGCATTTCCAATGCTTATGCATACCTTGTGTGCAGTATTTATTCAGCACAAACTCAGAACCGTTCTGTGGTTTGAGACTTTCTCTGCCCAATCCTTTCTGCTCTTTGTCCTTTCACATGTGTTGGACCTGCATTGTAGTGTGAAGACTGTTTTCCTAACTAGTCCTGCTTGCTCCCCCTGTATCCTCTGCAAGAGGTATCAACAAATCTCTCATAGGTCAAATCCTACCTTGTTGTCTGGATCTCAGAAGACTGGGAAACATCTACTTACCTAGTATCTATTTTCTCTGGTACATTTTGGTTTGGTGACGTTCATTCCAGTTACTGGCAAAGAATGGATTTGAGAGGAATATGGCCAAATGGAAGAGGTTTGGATTCAAGGAAGAAATCATGGTCACTTGTTCTGTGGGTCAGAATTAAGAAGATGGATTTTAAGTATACCATGTTGTATCTTGTTATCTGACTAAACGACCAGGGTGGGTACATGAGCTCCAGGTACTTCTTCCAGGAAAACAGTTCCTCCTCAATGAGAAAGGCCAATCCTATAGCTGTTGTTCAGGGGGATGGCTTCACTTTAAAGTGTGCACACACACACCAAGGATTGAGCAGCTATTTGTGAATGACCAAAAAGACTGATGGAAATCCGTACTCAGCATCTTTACTCTGTAAAATTTACAGGGCAGCCCAAGTGGCTCAGTGGTTTAGTGCTGCCTTCAGCCCAGGGCATGATCCTGGAGTCCTGGGATTGAGTCCTACATCGGGCTCCCTGCATGGAGCCTGCTTCTCCCTCTGCCTGTGTCTCTGCCTCTCTCTGTGTGTGTCTCTCATGAATAAATAAATAAAATCTTAAAAAAAAATAATATGAACTCTGAATCCTACCACCATTCAGTCCATACCCTCCATGCTGACCTTCAGGTATAGGTTAATAAATATTAATTATTAGTAACTATTGTATCCTTGGACATGGGGGTTATACATTTTATACAACACTGAGGTAATCATGTAACTTTCTATCAGTGACTTCAAAAAAATCCTAACACAACTTGACATACATTTCCAGGAATTTGATAGGAGATCTTCTCTTCCACTTCACTAAAGGTACTTTATCTTGGGACACCTGGATGGCTCAGTGCTTTAGTGCCTGCCTTCAGCCCAGAGCATGATCCTGGAGTCACAGGATCAAGTCCCACATCGGGCTCCCTGCATGGAGCCTGCTTCTCTGTGCAGACTCTGCCTGTGTCTCTGTCTCTCATAAATAAATAAAATATTTTAAAAAATAAAATGTACTTTATATTTTGTTATTCATTTCCAAGACCATATGTCTTAGCCCCTTTGTTATCTTGTTTATCCCCTTCTTTATTAAATGACTTCCCAAATGGCATTTTTTTCTTATATTGATGTAAAATTATATGAAGATATAAAATATCATTTCATGATATAACCTAAAGATGGGAAACAGGCAATTATGAAATCGCCTTGAATTCTATCATCCAACTCAGAATTATTATCATTTTTACATTTATCTTTTTGAACTTTTTCCCTCTCATTGTAAGTTTATTTGACTTAAGATCATAACAGAATAATGAAAACATGCTCATAAGTTGATAATATGGAATCCACACTTTGATCATAAGCAAGTGCCTACTTAAGGCATCTAGGTGACTCAGTCGGTTAAGCGTTCAGGCCATGGTCTCAGACTCATGAGCATGAGCCCCATCTCAGGCTCTGTGCTGCATGGGGAGCCTGCTTAAGAGTCTCTTTCCCTCTCCCACTGTCCCTGTCTCCTGCTCTTTCTTTCTCAAACAATTTTACATTAAAAAATTAAATATTTGGCTAGCAGTAAAGTACCCATGTACAGAAATAGAGTAAAGCATGCACTCCTCATTGCCTCTCAAATACAAGCTGAAACATTAAGTGAGGAGTATCCAAGAATTCCAAGATGCATGCATATGGACTTAAGAAAAACCAGCATCTTCACAAAGTAACTAAATTTTAGCAGAATGAAATAAAGGAGGTTAGGAAAAAAGACATGAGGGTTGGCTGAAGTCTCTACACCAAGGTGGGACTTATCTGCAAACGATACTTCCTTAAAGATCTGTCAAGTGTTAATGGAGCCTCATAAGAAAATCTAGGTACTTTGTATTCTCCTGTCAAACTGCAACCTTCACTTAAGCTAATGATTAGGTTTAAAACAGGGAGAAGTTTTAAGGCTTATTGAATAGTTAAGCTTCATAGTACAGTTGTATGGATGGTTTGAAATCAGAAAATGATAAGGGATCATATTTTTAGGTGAAAATACTCCCAATGTGTATATTTACTATATTTATAAAAGTGTATATGCACCAAGTCATCTTCATCTTTACTGATTAAAGTTCACCATGGGTTGATTATGGGCCAAACCTTGTCATCTTATATCTTCACTTAGACATAGTTGTGGTTTCTCTTTGAACAAAGTTGAGCTATGACATGATGACTCATAATGGCCTTCCTGCCTGGGCCCCAGGGGACTTTCAGCAAATGTGTGTCGAAATAATTGATTAGTCATTCAGTATAATACAAAGTTGTGCTAGCTTTAGCTCAGGGATCTGTGTTTTGGTCCAAAGACGGCTGGCCTCCTTAATGCAAATAATGCCTCCTTATTGTTTATGAGTTTCCTGACAGGTACTTATAGACTTTCTAAGATAGGGTGCAAAATAAATAATTAAAAGTATCAAATGTGAACTTGTTTCACTATCTGACTCCCACTCCACGTATATATAATAAACGGAACATGAACTAGGGCTGTGATAAAGGACGAATGGAATGAAGAAAGAAAATCTAATCTCAGAATGGAGTCTTGTGCCAATGTTACACTTAAACATCTTTGAAATTGACTCTTTCGTGTATACAGATTCCTTCTTGCCCTCCCTTTTTCCTCCTTCCCTCCCTCACTTCCTTCCTTCCCTCTTTTCCTTTTACCTTGGCCTGGGACATCTTCTTGCCCCCTAGTCCCAGTTTTAAGCCTCTTAGTATTGCCATTTTTCTGCCTTCATTCACATGCTGTGAAAGATGAATTTTATTTCTCCACTGAAAATATTTCTTCAATGGTTTAAATGATAGAGTAGATGCATGTTTTAAAAGTATATGTCCTCTTATTTCAAAAAGGATTTTAGGTAGGTCATGATGTCTTATAACCTAAGAAAATGTTACTCAGTTATATCTTGACATTTCAAGGCATATCTAAGGTTTTCTTTTAAATTTAAACTTATTGATTTTCATATATGTGAATATAGACCACTTTGACATCTTTAGTTTATAGGACTGAGAAGTTACAAGAATAGCATTGACGTTTGAATTCAAGACCTCAAAGTCATCACCAAGGTCTGATGAATTGAGTTAACCTGGGTGGAAAAAATAAAAATTGACCATTACTAATTGCCCAGAATATGTCAGGAATTGCACAATGGTAGCATTTTATGCTATGTGTTTCATGATCCAAAAGTGACTCTGTTTAAAAATGTTCATGGAAGTTAAATTTGAAAAACACTGCATAATCAATACCAATTTTAGAGATTAGTAATGCACGTTAGTTTACTTAAGGCAGCGTAAAGCAAATAAATATTTTTTGGCTTAGTATTTACATCAAATAAATTTAGTGACAAAATTGTTGTTTGCACTCCACTATTATCATTCTGTTAAACATGGTTGGGAAAAATGAACAAGATTATTTTACCATAATCTGCTCATTTACTCTTCCCTACCTAAGCAAGCAGGCATTATTTTCTCTATTTTACAGAAAAGAAACCTGAGATGAGATATTACTTTATAATTTAGAGAGTCACTCAAGTGTTTGTTCATGAGCCTATAAGCACGGAAAGCAAAAGTGGGATGGATATGGACCATCCTCTGACACCTGGGGGTCCCTTACTAGTGTTAGGAGCTATTGCTGTGTTTTAGGTTTATAAAATCATTCCTGGCCTTTTTCATAACCTTCAGTATTATTTTAAACTAGTTATTATAAACTATCTTATTGCTGAGATTTATGAAAATGGTTAAGATTAATTTTTAGAGAAAAGTATGGCATAATGAGTTTTATTTTCCCAAAAGAAATAATAACTTTTCTGTGACTTGAGGGGAAAAAAAGTGTGTGTGATAAAATGTCCTAAATTCAAAGGAATTAATAAAAAGTTAATTCTAAAGATACCATACGAATGCAATCTTAATGTCTGAGGGTTTTTCTGGCCCCTCTTTTGCTGAACATCAGCTAAGCACAATGGCAAATTCACTACTTTAATTACAGCACATTTTTAATCCATTGATTCTAGTGGAAATATTTTGAAGTTCAAAAAACATACTTTGCTCCAGAAGGTGAGTAGTTTTAGATAGAAAGAAAATTTTGCTTTTTTAAAGTAAGGAAGCTTTAAAAAGTTACTAATCATATTTTATACAATACTATACATATGTTATACCAACACTCATAAAAGCTCCTTTAAGAGAAGTTAGTCTTTTAGATATAACTTTTCTTTGACATAATTCTGGTTAAAATTATGTCACAAGGTAGTGATATTTACTTATTTATTTTAATTTGAGAGTATTTTTTAACATTTATGAACCAAAATAGCATAATTTCCTGGTTGAGTCTCACTCAGAAGTATAAGGTTCTGAGAACACCCTGCTGTAAAAATATCTTCTCTTCTCTGCTGATTTATTTCTACTGACAAGGGTAGCATCTTCCCATGAAGAGATACAAAACCCTGAGGGAAGTAACTCACAGCTCTAAACCCTGAGATGACAGTGATCCCACCTGGAGGCAATTTTACAAGAAGAAGGAGTCGGGGTGGGAGTGGAGAGGAGAGGAACCCTTGCCTGAAGGGTCACAGTCCCATCTGATTCAGAACTGCCCCTGATTTGGCTACATCCCCCAATGACAACCTGCCCAAAGCTGTCTTCTCCTCAGTGTCACAAATCAGAAACTCTCCGAGTCACCCATGACTCTCCCTGCCTCACCACTACTACATCCAGTGTCCACTTGTTTTCCCTTCTGGTCAAGCATTTATGTTTCCTTCTATCCCCTTCCCCTCCACTCCTTCATGTCCACACCCATTCTCTTTCAGATTTCTGTGACATCCTCTGCATCTGTGCTCACCTCCACTCCATCTGACTGACACTGAATCAGAACGATCTCTTCCAACTGTGACCATCTTTCTTACTGATGGAAACGTTTAAACCACATCCCTTTTGGCTTAAAATAAAGACCCATACCCATATCCCTGCTATGGCTTCCTGAGGATGGCATCATCCTACTCTCACTAACATGGCTGCTTATCTACACATGGCCACCCTGTGCCAAGGTCTTCATGGGCACTGGGGGCCCTTCCAGCCAGCTATACTGGCCCCCTAACACAGGGGCCGTAGTGCTTTTTATCATCCTCTTTCCTAGAAAACTGAATCTCGCATCCATGAGCATGTGCACATTATCACCTCTTGGCCCACTTACATACCCTGTATTTTCAACACTCAGCTCCATCACTACCAACACACTAAAGAATTCACGGCTCTACAGGTCACCTATGAACATTCTGTTTGTTCATGACTTGGTCTCACCAATGACTATCATTTAATGGATTTTGAATAAATCAACAAAGGAGAAAAAAAAAACATCTTGGGAATCCAGTATCTACATATTTGTAACGATACCACACTGTATTTAATGTTTAAGCAAATGTTGAACATACTAATTGTAAAATAAGGTAAATGTGCTCCCAGCACATACAGAGAAGGACATGATATATAATTCTTCAATAAAGCTTCACTGTTATCATTAATGGTTGTTATAAAGCATCAAATTAGCATTTTAAGGGGGAGAATATTCCAAGTTCTCAAAATATAGGAATAATATAATAAGGATGATGATGGTGATGATGAATGTTCTATTACAGAAAAATGATTAAGAAAAAATAACTCCTAGAAGTGACTGATAAAATAACCATGATGAATTTTTTTTTAAAGATTTTATTTATTTATTCATGAGAGATACAGAGAGAGGCAGAGACATGGGACTCCATCCCGGGTCTCCAGGATCACGCCCTGGGCCAAAGGCAGTCGCTCAACCACTGAGCCACTCAGGCATCCCCCATGATGAATTTTGTAATGTCAACAACCTAAATTTTAGCACTGATAGGGCAGCAATGATATGATAGTAAACACCAAGTAGTTAAATCCGACTGAACACTCTTTTTTAACAAAGACTTCCCCATGTTGACTTATTGGTAGATAAGCATTGGCTCAAAGGACCGATTGATTTCCTTCATATGATTAATATTTTAGTTCTGACATTTAAGAGCACATTAACGATTCTAAATTAGATTATTTTGGAGGCATTTCTAGCTGAACCAATCAGCTAGACCAGTTCTCTTGCAAGTTTGTAGCATCTTCCTTTGGGTGATGCCATCCTAGTCCTACAGGATCACAGCAAACCCATAGAATTCCCTTGTAAACATCCAAGCGCATCCAATGTCTTCTTGATGTGATAGTAGGCCTGTTAAACATGCTACTCTAGGGACGCCTGGGTGGCTCAGTCAGCTGAGCATCTGCCTTCGGCTCAGGTCATCACCCCAGGGTCCTGGAATGAAGCTCCACATTGGGCTCCCGGCTGAGTGGGGAGTCTGCTCCTCCATTTCCCTCTGCCTGCTGCTGTCGAACAAATGAATAAAATCTAAAAAAAAGGGAAAAAATACATGCTACTCTGACCTATTAGCAATATTCTGTACAGTAAGAAGACTGTCATGGGGCAAAATGAGCATCACTCTCGATTGTGAATATGCTGGGAACGAGCTCAAGAAGGTTATGATCTCACTGGTGCTTTTCACGCTGAATTGGTAGAGCTTAACTTTGCTGTCTAACATGCTCAGTCCAAAATAATCTAATTTAGAATCGTTAATGTGCTCTGAAATGTCAGAGAAGAAATATTAATCATATGAAGGAAATCAAAGTTCTCTTCCTTTCTCTACCTGTCTCTCCCTCTCTTGGGTTTGAATAGTCTGTCTTGCCTTCAAGGTGTTTTCAAAATTTATTTTTGGTTGAGGAAGGTCTTGTGTGTGTGATTAATAGAAGCAATGGAGTGGGGCAGCTTTGCACACAGTAGTACCGATAGCTCCAGCACCCCACAGTAGGCTTCAGGGTTAAATGGAATAAGGAACTCCTTGTGGGGACAGAGGACACGTGTCGACACAGGTGAGCGGGCTGGTGCTGCGTTGAATTCATGCGTGTCTGACACGGGAGGGAGAATGCAGAAGACAAGCTGCAGCAATGGTGCTGTTGTCATAAGCTGAAAGGAGGAAAGACACCCAGAAAATTAGCTTTGAAAGAAATAGGCTGTGCCTAGAATCGTCGTTGGTTGTTATTTTTTAAACAGGATTTCAACCTGTGCTTCACATTCGGACTTCATGCAAAGTGCCAGTTGCCGGCTTGGTTGGCCCAGGGCAGGGGAGGGCAGAGAGAAGGCAGGGCCACCTTGCTCCTTACAGGTTTGGGACCCTGACTCTGGAAACCTGTTTCCCCAGAAACTGTTTAAAATAAGAGTCAGTGGACGCAACCTCTTGAGATAGGATCTTGGACTTCGGTTACCTCTTATTTAAGGAGCACAGAAACCAAAACAGAGGTTCGGAAATCTTAGCATTGGGATAAGTGTGAAATTTTAGTGGAGGACCTTTCCAGGTCTCTCAAGAGAAGAAACAGAGCAGTCAAATCTCTAACTTTGACAGAGAGGGATACACAGAGGTCTAGTCAAGTGTGATTATATGGTTAGTATCTCAAGATAAAAATAATGCTTAAAACAATAAATATTTGATTGCCTTCTAAGGCCTCTGCCTTCTAAGATGCAGCATTAAACTCAGAAAACACAACACTTAGCTATTTAATGCCAATACAGGAGACTATGGGAATAGCGATTTTAAAATTGAATTATTAGTTTCTTCCAGATGTTCCATATGTACAGGAGTGTGACCCTGACACCGAGGAGGGCACGTGATGTGACAAGCCCTGGGTGTTATACTATATGTTGGCAAATTGAAAATAAATTAAAAGTTTGGGGAAAAAAAAAAAAGGAATGCGATCCTGAGAAGGGCTGTGACCAGCACTGCCCTGGGTATTAAGTCAAGCAGCCTGAAGGTGAGGGGTGATATCGAGAGAAGGGGCTGGTAAAGGAACGTCAGCCAGTAGGAAATCCATTGAGAGGATGAGATTCCAAGTCTGTCAATATCCGGGATGGCTGGTCTTCACTTTGAAGTTGTTTTTTGCAAAGTAAAATATCACCATCAGATAAAACCTTTTGAAAAAGCATGAGAGCGTTTTAAAAGCATGAATAGATCTTAAAGTTTCTGATTGCAAGCCAAAAAGAAAAAATATATTGAGACTGTACGTGGTGATAAAGGTCACCCAGACTTACTGACGTGATCATTTTGCAATACAAACAAATACAGAATCATTACGGTGTGCACCTGAAATGAGCATCATGGTAAATGTTGATTGTATCATGATAAAATTTTGTTCTAATAAGTGCAAGAAATAAAAAATATGAGAGGATCTGAGAGAAGGTGTGAAAAGGGCTATCGTACACAAAGAATACGAATAGGCCTTAAGCTGGTGTCATTGAAGATGTAAAGAAAAACAGATTTTCAGTGACTAAGCACCTCAGTGGAGACAGATTGCTGGGCTGTATTTGTGCAGTGCCAGATAAAGATCACCAGGTATGTTGGCAGAACCAGACCAGATGTTTCCAAACAGCGAGCTTAGGTTTTTGTTGTTGTTGTTTGTGTGTTTTGTTTTGTGTGTTTGTTTTAAAATTTTATTTATTTACTTGAGAGAGAGAGAGAGAGAGAGCCAGAGCACAGTAGGGTGGATGGGTAGAGGGTGAGGGAGACGCAGACTCCCCTCTGAGCAGGGAGCCCAACGTGGGTGGGGCTCGATCCCAGGACCCCGAGATCATGACCTGAGCCAAAGGTAGACGCTTCACCTACTGAGCCACCCAGAACACCTCATGAGCTTAGTTTTGAGAGTTTATCAAGAGCTATTTCAAAAGTCAGAATTCTATAGACCCAGCTATCATTTCATATAGACTCTGGTCTGCTTCTCCTTTATGATGGCACGCTACATATCCTCATGTTCGGAACCTCAAGGAACTCATCTTAACTGAATTACTGGTCTCCATTTTCTCTTATGTAAAATGACAAGATCCAACTATTTCAGGGAGTGCAGATAGTTTTCAATTCCTGCACCTACTGCAATCAATCAGTGGTGGTTGCGTGAAGAACTGGGTTGGCAATGATGATAAAACCGCTTTCAGGCTCCGAAGGAAAAATTGTCAAGATTGATTCCAAGTGTGGGGCACCACGGGCAGGATAATGGGGAAGGGGAGAGGGAGAGCACCATATATTTGCCATCGTGGACTAGGTAATCTATTAGAGTTGCTTTTTCAATCCAAGTGTCTATGGTTTATCACTTTAAAAAAAAAAAAAAAAAACACTTGCTGCGGCCCCTTGGTGGGTCAGTTGGTGAAGCCGCTGCTTTCTGTTCAGGTCATGATCCCAGGGTCCTGGGCCTGAGCCCCATATCTGGGGGGGGGGGGCTGCTCAGCGGGGAGCCTGCTTCTCATTCTCCCTCTGCCCTGTGTCACTCCCCCAGCTCCTGTTCTCTCTCAATCTCTCAAATAAGTAACTAAATCTTTAAAAAAAAAATCATTTGCTTTGATGGTCTCTGATTTATGAAATTACCTGAAAAAATTAAGTAAAATACCTCCTACAAAAATAGGCAGAGCTTTTAGTTAATACCTACCCCTTTCTTAATTAAGAGATAAGTTAAGCTGAGATATCAAAGATATTTTTTTTTTTAAGTGGCTTTGGTTTCTTTTTCCTCTAAATAATAGCCCACAGATTGTTCTGAAGAAAAGATTCCTGGCAGCCGTACTATCCCTTTCAAAGGGGAAAACCCACATTGTGGATATTATAAAGGTCTAAGAAACAGAAAGAAGAGAAGGGAAATCTGCACATAGATTAGGGCAAAAGTATGCAGTAAAGGAGAATAGGACAAAGTTAAATCAAATTACATCATCCACCTCATCAGTTGGGAAAACCCTGTGGAGACAGCCAGGCTGGCGCCCGACCTGGAGGCCTGGGGGGGGATCCTCCTCCCCTCAGGTGAGGTTTTCAACTGGCCATCCCCGTGAGGGCCATGTTTATAGGCAAATGACAGGGTGTGAAGTTAAACATTTGTTCACCTACATGCAGTGTGGAGCGAGCTGCATTCCTGTTATTGTGTCTGTGCATCTTCAAGGGGCCTGGGCCACATGTGTTTGCTCCCTTCCTGGATTCCATTCCCTGGGGATCAGCCCAGCCTGGAGCCAGAGGGGAAGTGAGGTAAGACCCACAGCTCTGGGTGTCTAGAGCAGAAGGGCCAATTCTGGCCTGGAGACCAGCTCATGTCCACTAATTGGGCTCCCGAGGTCACTTATGCAGCAAACGTCTCACACAACGTTCTTTAGCCTGCCTGCGTATGTAGAGGTTGGGATGGTTGATTATGCAGGGCACATCACAGGAACCCCCATCCATACAGTTCTGGCAGAGATACTCAACCCAAGGGCCATCCAGGGATCCAAGACGTGGCCCCTCCATTCCCAAAAGGTTCTGTACTCCACTGCATGGTCAGAATTGGCTCCCAAACCACATCCACGGGAACAGAAGAAAGAGAAGGTGGAGGCTAAGCCCTGTCCTATGAAGACGTGATATGCAAGTCATAGACATCACTCCCTATGGTGTTGTATGGATGATGCCTTGGCTACATCGCCACACTCCCAGAAAAGGAGAACTGGAGAAAATTGGTTTCAAATTGAGTGGTCGCTTGCCTAGGAACACCTGGGAATGTTCTGCTATTAAGGAATCTACAAAAGAATGGTACAATGGTTCTTTTGCTCCCCGCTTGTGCTGGATCAGCGAAGACCCCCAACTTGAAAGCCACTGTTGCAAGACTTTGTTTTAAAAGTCCCACAGCACAGGTGTATGTCCACTCAGATTTGAGGAACACCAACACTATTAAAAGCAAAAGGCTGTGGACTTTGCTGTTTGTTGTCTTGGGCAGGTGGGGATTGACAGACTCATCTGTAGACTGAACAGCTGCCAGAGTGGGTGAGTCACCAGAAGTTTGCTTAAAAGGAGCAGTTCGAAAAGCCAAAGAAGGTTGGTTGGAAGAAGCTCTAGTTAGAAAAGTATAATTAGTTTAATTCATACACACCATTATTAGACCAAGAGTTTATTTTTCTTATTTCTAAGATGATTTCTCCTGTCTCCTCCTCTTTCTTTCTCTCTCCAAAACCCCTAATGTTTGGTCTTCCATTTAAAAAAAAAAAAAGATTTTACTAGTTTATTGAGGGAGACACAGAGAGAAGAGAGAGTGGGGAGAGGGGCAGGAAGGGGGGAGACAGAGAGAGAAAATCCCTAGTAGACTCCATGCTGACCACAGAGCCTGACATGGGGCTCAGTCTCACAACCCTGAGATCATGACCTGAGCCGAAACTAAGAGTCAGATGCATAACAGAATGAGCTACCCAGGTGGCCCGGGTCTTCCATTTTTTCTTTTAATTTTTTTGGTGTTCTGGAACAACATAATTGATAGAACTATATTCCGACAAATAAGGCATTTTTCAGATTCCAGGCCAACCTGTAATCTTTGCACCTTGACTCAGCTTGTGCAAAGATGTCACTTAGGATGTGATTATTTGGTTTTAACATGCATTTATTTTTATTAAACTTCACATTTAAGCAAGTTTTAAAAATATTTGTGAAACGGAAAATAATAAAGAGGAGAAAAGAACCAAATGTACTTAATTGTTCATAATCTTATAAACTTGGAGATTCAAGGTAAAATTGTATCTTAAAGCTTCGTGCAAAAATCAGCTCTCTGGGGTGATATTTGGAGTCAAATTTCCCGGGTTATAGAATTTTTGTTGTTTTTTTAAGACGTGAGGATATTCTTGACCTCCTCCCCTAGTCACATATCCTTCTAGGCCTGACAAGATGTGCTTCCAGCATGTGAGGTTGTTACCTGATTTCATGGGCATTATCAGGAATGCACCTGGGAATCCAGCTGCTTTCAAAATGGCTCCGTAATTACACCGACAATCGAGGATCAGTTAAAAAAGAGAAATGCCTTGAAGACAGGTAGATGGGAACTCAAATTGCAGTGATTTTTTTTTTTTTAAATCATTCAGTGGTGGTGGGGGGAGAAAGCCATTTGCATCTATTACTAATCAAATCATATTTAATTATATATTTAAAAAGAAAAGCTTGTGCTTTGAATTCATCGTGAAAGGAAAAGCATTAAATTTTTTTGTGTAGCACTTCCATTCTGAGGGCTTACCTCTTTATATGAATGCAATTAGTTTGATTTTATATTTATAAGAAAGTTGGAAATGTTATAGCATAACAAAGTAAGAGACTATGCATCTAAATGAGCAACATAAATATTCAATGAACAACTAAAAAATGATAGTTTGTTTCTCATGGTGATATTATTAAAATAAAAATAAGACAGACAGGAGTAAATAGAAAAGTGTATCTTTCTTCGTGGTTTTCATGGCAGTTATCATTCACTTTTGTACTCAGCATAAAGTACTTATTAAATACCAGTTTTTGATGGGGCTGTGGTAGGCTCAACATCGGCTCTCATAGGAGTCTACAATCCTAGAAGTTCAGCACTATCCAATATGTCATCATCATCAAACAAATAAACTACAAAGAGTTCTAATTCTTTCTTTATACTCTGCCTATTGCTTAATCAATTGCAAGTCTTGGCTATACTCCATGGTGTTTTGTGTAGAGGGTAATGCATTGGTTGTAGTGCATGGCCTACATTTGCTCAATAAATGTAATTACTCTTCTTTTGTTTTCCAGACCTAAACCAAAATTTATTATTTTTTTAAGGCCTTTGTTTTCTTGTGACTGAATTATTGTCTCAGTTTCTGCTGGGGTGTCCAGTCCAATCCCCATTCAACAGCAACAACAAAACATATAACAATTTATATTTTCCTCTGCTATTTCAGCTCTCTGTTTTCTGGAAGATTCAATTTTGAAGATTTAGCTTACTTTAAAAATTATTTTTATCTGAATTACCTTCTTAGAGCTTCCACTCTAGAAGATATATTCTTTTCTATTTCTTGTGTAGAACTCAGTGCCATTTCATGACAATCATTGATTATCATATGTCTATGTATTTATTTTTTTACCTTTGCAGAAACAGGAATGAATGGGACTGGCATAATCTGAGAGATCATAGTCTATTAAAACATCTCAAAACACTTCCTTCCAACTAGAGCAGAGTGTGTAAGGTGACTGCAGAAACACGAGGACAAAGCTGTGAGCTAATACATGTAGTGAAGGGTGTTTTTTCAGTCTATTGTTCTAAGCCATTTTTTTCTTAATATATTTTTTTAAAGATTATTTATCTATTTATTTGAGAGTGAGAGACAGAGAGAACACAAGCAAGGGGAGGGGCAGAGAGAAAGGGAGAAGCAGGCTCCCCGCTGAGCTGGGAGCCTGATGTGTGGGACTCAATCCCAGGACTCCAGGATCACAATCTGAGCTGAAGGCACTTAGCTGAGTTACCCAGGTGCCCCAAAACAATTTTTTTCTAGAAGTCATTTAAAAATTTAAAGCAGGAGAGTAATATTTTCAGGCGTCTGTTTTAGAAGGTTCACTGCTGTGGCAATATGGAAAACGAATTGGAGAAAGTCCTGGCATGGGGCTTTTGTAGTTCATAGTGTGAAACATGATGACGCCCTGGACTGAAGTAGCTGCACTGAGGATGCAGCTAGAGAGACACGATGGAGGACTCACTTAAAGCATCCAGCTTGGCAACTGGATGGTTTGGGACAGAGACACAAGAAAATGGCAGCTTTCATGGTGTTTTGAAACCGGTGAAAGGGCATTCATATGTTGAATTATATATGACTGAAATATATACATGGACAAGAGTCAAAGGAACTTGAATATATGAATTTGGAGCTCCAGGAAGATATTTGGCCATAAACTATAGTTAATAAACTATAAACTATAGTTAATAAACTATAAACTATAGTTAAATGTGGAATGCAAGCGAACAGCACTTAGCCAGGAGGGTGGATGAGATCCTCTTGCAGGTATGAGTTGTAGAAGTCAGACTTCAGAGCCCGGGAGCATTCACTGAGTTTCACTTCCAGAAAGTCTTGGATGAGCTTCTGGATGTGTCAGTGGGAAATGAGATGGGGGATACTGGATACAATGAGTGGAGGGTGAGAAAGTCTGGGTGTCAGGCAAACAGGGCTCAAAAGGCTCACCTGTGAGCACAAGGAGGCAAGAGAGGTGGCCATCAGAAGACATGCCCGCAACATGGGAGAGAGTCTCTTGTTGAGAAGGGATGGCTGGGAATATATTAGGTGGTGGAGAAGAGAAAGGGAGAGCTTACAAATAAAAGCAGAGGGGTTACCTGATGTGATGAACTTCCCAGGAAGTATACACTCTGTGGGCCAGATGTGAAAGTTTTCACCAGCTGGATGGAGAACATTTCCGTCTTAAAGCATTTCAACATGGTGGATGGTTCCAGGGGCAGATACACATTTCAGTGGATGACTCAAACTTGAGGAACTTCCTATCTGATGACATCACTTTTTTTTTTTTTTAAGATATGCTTATTTAAGAGAGAGAGAGAGAGCACAAGTAGGAGAATCTCAAGCAGACTCCACACTGAGCACAGAGCCTAATGGGGGCTCAACCTTACAGACTGTGAGATCAAGACCTGAGCTGAAACCAAAAGTCAGATGCTTAATTGCCACCCAGGTGCCCCTGAAGACGTCAATTTTAATGAGCAAACTAGAGAGCTTACTTCATGACACGTTTGGGAACTCCAAGGATGACCTCCTACCCTCAGCCATGGACCACCTCATCTGTCCCCAGAGACTCTTCTGCTACTAGCATCTCTGTTTAAAAGAACCTTACCTCTGTGCCAGATTCTTATATATGTTGGTCATTTACTATTTTAAGGTCTACATACTTATTTATTTTGAAAAAAAAAAAGAAATCTCTTCAAAGATAGGAACTAAGTCTCTTCCCACCCATATTCAAAGATTTCCTCACATTCAGTGTTTTGGTTAATCAATGCCTAAATTCACATTTCATGTAGCGAAGATTCCATAGTGGGTAGTAATGAAATGAGGGAAGACTACAGATTTATTAGGGGCTTCCCTGCTGTTAAAAACTGTTGAGTCAAATTTCAAGGAGTATTTTATTTTGTACTGACAAAAACATCATGAGATAACTGTAAATTTCCTCTCATTTTACAGTTAACAAAACTCAAACTTAGTTGTCCAGGTTTGTGTAGCTACTATTACTTGCCAATGTGGTTTAAGCAAAAATCTATGTGATTTTATACTGTGTTTCCTCATAATGATATAATTTTATACGCATGTCACAAATACATAGTTTAAATGTATATATGTATTTTCAGATATTGGCGTGTATATTGAATAAACAGTAAAATACATCATATGTATGTCTATAAATAATGGTAAATTATAATTTCATACTTTCCATGTTTTTTAATTTAAACATGAATGGAAAGTTGAAGACCAATGTGGTATTTCCAAGAAATGGATTTTCTCTGTACTATGAAGATAAATCCGTGCCCAGGAATGAGTTTTAATGGATACATGTGAAGGCACTCTGGCTTAAAGTCGGATGCAGAATGTATGAACACATCTTATCAAGTGTATTTAAGGTGTATTCTTTCATTTCTGGTTACATATTTGTGTATTTGATTTTTTAAGGACTGACTTTTTCTCTTTTATCACCATTTGATCACAACGGAATATATCTGAGTAAAACTTGAAGATATATTTTGCGTCAAATTGTGAGAAAAAAATAAGTCACACAACTATTAGAATATTTTGTAACTATTACAATTATGATTATCAGGGCTACCACTGTTTTTTTAAAAATAACTTGATTCAGCCATATGGATAGCCATATGCATGCCTCCCACCCTCCAAAAAATGTAGATATGGATCTTCTAGTTTTTACAAAATTAATTCAAAATGGTTCATAGACCTAAATGTAAAACATGAAATTTTTAAACTTCTAAAGGATAACATAAGAGAAACTACAAGTGACCTTGGGTTTAGGAATGACTTTTTAGATAAAATACCAAAGCACAATCCATGAAGTAAAAAAAAAAATTAAAAAAGGAAAAATAGGACTTCATTTCAAATTAAGATTCTATTCTGTAAAAGACAATGCTAAGAGAATGAGAAGCTGAACCACAGACTGGGAGCAATATTTGCAAAATATATTTCTGATAAAGACCTGTGTCCAAGATAATAATAATAATAAAAAAAAAACTTCTCAAAATGCTACACTAGGAAAATAAACAACCAAATTTAAAATTGAGCAGAAAATCAGATGTCTCAACAAAAAAGATACATAAATGTCAACCAAATGTATGAAAAGAGGCTCCTCATGATATTTTGTTAGTGAATTGAATTTAAAACACCTATTGGAAGGGCTAAAGCCCAAAACAGGAAAACAAACACTGTAAGCATGGGGAGCAACAAGACCTCACATTCTCTGCCCGTGAGAATGCACAGCAGTCCAACGATTTTGGAAAAGTTTGGCAAACTATTACAGAACTAAGCTTAATTATACAATCTAGGAATCTTAGATATTTACCCAAATAAGTTCAAAATTTATGGCCACACAAAAATCTGTGCATGAATGTTTACAGCAACTTTATTCATAATTGTCAAAAATTGGAAGCAACCAAGATGCAAGCAACTGTGCTGTATCCAGACAATGGAACAGTATTCAGAAATAAAAAGAAATGAAATATCAAGCCATGACAAGACACTGAAAAACTTTAAATGCATATTATTAAGTGAAAGAAGCCGATATGAAAAGGCTACATATTGTGTGATTCCAACTACACCACATTCTGGAAAAGGCAAAGCTATGGAGATAGATTAAAAAATTGATGAAACAATTTTATCTGATGTTGTAACGGTAGATATAGGACATTATTCAATTAGCAAAACCTGTAGAATGATAGGACAAGAGTGAATCCCAAAATAAACTGTGGACTTTAGTTAATAAAAATGTATCACTATTGGCTCATCAATTGTAACTAATGCAGGATGCTAACAGTAGGGGTAAGTGCATGAAGATGGGACACTTGTATGGGAACTCTGCACTTTCTGCTTAATTCTTCTGTAAATGTAAATCTGTTCTAAAATAGTTTACTTATTATTAATTTTATTTTTTAAGATTTTATTTATTTATTTAGAGAAGACAGAAGTGGTGGGGAGGGGCAGAGGGAGAGGGAGAAGTAGACTCCCTGCTTAGCAGGGAGCCCATCGTGGGGCTCGATCCCAGGACCCTGGAATCACGACCTGAGTGGAAGGCATGTGCTTCACCAGCTGAGCCACACAGGTGTCCCAGTCTACTCATATTTTTTTTCAGTCTACTCATTTTTAAAAATTGGGTTACAATTTACAAATATTCTATGATTCCAACCATATGGAGGCAGGTGCCCTGGAAAAGTGCTAGAGAAATATACAAACATGATAATATATGTGTGTTACAGTTGTAGAAACGTGAATGACTTCATCTTTTCTTATTAATATTTAGTAATATGATCATGTTATTTCTAATATTTTAAAATATTTATAGCTACCAAATATTTATCATGTGCTTCATCTTTTCTCATGGCTATCCATTGAGTTTCTTTTTTTAAAGATTGATTGATTGATTGATTGATTGATTGATTGATTTAACAGAGAGAGATATTAGGACCACAAGCTGAGGGAGCAGCAGGCAGAGGGAGAGGGACAAGGAGGCTCTGCAGAGCAGGGAGCCTGATGAGGACTCGATCCCAGGACCCTGAGATCATGACCTGAGCTGAAGGCAGGTGCTTAACTGACTGAGCCACCCAGGTGCCCCCAAACTCTGAGATGTTTGATTTTTCTTCCAGAAGGAAAATAATCAAAAATTAAAAATAAGTTTAGAAACACCCATTGTCTTGTGGAGAATAGTAGTTTATATTCATCTATTAGTGACTCTGTTTATCCTAATATCTCCCCCACAGCATAGTTGAATTCGAATCGCTTTTCCACAAATCGTGTTGCTGTGTACTTTGATTCAGAGACACTGAAAGATGCAGAAAGTTTGAGAAAGATTTAGAGCTAAAGGTGAGGATTTGAATTCTCCGTAGCAATTCTTTGCTGAAGTAGTGGGTTCATTAACCAGAGAAGAGCGTTAATCTGACTTGGTGAGAAGCTAGGGAGGCCCCATTACTCACGCCAGTGTCACCCTCTGGGACTCCGTGTGCTTCATGAGGCCTCACACCCAGGCCTGTGGCAGGTGCTCTTCTGCGTCCAGGCTGTCGCTCCTGGTTATGACACCCAGGCTTCCCAGCATTAATCCTATAAAGACAGATGGGACACAAAGACAGGTGAAGTGTCTCTGCGTCTCTCTTGGCATTTGTATTGCTAGCTATGCAGTTTTGTCAGGATTTATGGAGAATTCGACCAATATTTGTCAAGCCAGGTGATATGAAAGTGATTTCTTATGTGACACCTCAGTGCCAGTGAAGCCCGCTTCAGGCAAAACGTCCAAAATAAATAAAAGTACTTTAACATAAATAAACAGAATTGCAAAAATCGGTACCAAAATCATCATTATAACTGCATAGAGTACAAATTGTCCACACCGCGTCATTGCAGGCCGGGACCTGGAGGGCAAGCGAGATGAGGCACATGGATGTGATCTAACTCACAGGCTACGTAGTGACAAAGCTGAGGCTGGCGTCCAGTCCTGGGGTGGGCGGTCAGAAATACTTCTTAATGTCATGAAATTTAGCTCAGGCATCAGTATTGGCTCATTTTGAAAATCAATGGGTGGAAAATCAATTTACATAATTCTCCACTCTACTGACAGTAGCGATTTTTGGTAACACAAGCATGTTCTTAGTGTTTGAAACAGTTGAATTTGTGGAAAATTTTAAGTAACGTGGGGCATTTCAGGAGCTGTAGCTTTTCGTGTTTCCAATTCCCCAAGACCCTCTCTCTGTCTATACAGATTCAGGTCCATGTTGAGGCAGGCCCTGAATCTGTTTGTCTTAGCATTGCCTACAATTAAAGGCAGAAGGGCATGACGGATCAGGGCCAGACTACCCGAGTCCTTGCATTTGGGGCATGTCCTTGCCTCCGTTTGCTTCAGTTTCACCACCTGTCAAAATGGGAACAAGAGTAACATGGGGTGCCTGAGTGGCTCAGTGGTTTCCACCTCTGACTCTTGATATCAGCTTAGGCCATGATCTCAGCGTCATGGGATCAAGCCCCCGTGTCAGGCTCTGCACTCAGTGGGGAGTCTGCTTGAGATTCTTCTTCTCCCTCGCCCTCTACCCTTCCCCACTCTCACTCCCTCTCTCTTTCTCTTTCTAAAAAAAAGAAAAAAAAAAAAAAGAATAACACCTACATCACAGGGCTCGCAGGATTGCACGTGGTAAATGGACAACACTTAGTATTGGCACATGTTAGAAAGGTTGATAAATGTGAGCAATTAAAAAACTCCTGATTTCTCAAGAACATGGTGAAGTGTTTCCTGACCTTCAGATGCCATGAACGGTTGCCTCTCCCTGGTACCCCTAAATCTATTTTCTCCTTTATTATGATACTTATTATCTTTGATTAAAATAATCTGCTTCCATGTCTGCCCTTCCCATCAGATTTTGTGGTTTTTGTGTCAGAAACTCATACCTTATTCTCCTTTGTATGACCGGAACCTGCCATACTGTCTGACATGAAGCAGAAGTTCAAACCCGATTACTTTCTTACTTCAGATTCTTTACTCCTGACTTCAGTGCTATCTCTGTTTTCTCATCTTCCCCCCACCCACAACCTCTAATATTTATGTACAAAGAAAATAGTACATGGAAATAACCTTGGGAAAGCATACTAGAAGTGCTGGAGTAGATTTCCGCCCCCCCAACCCCCACCAAATACTAGCATCATTGAAAGAAAAAGTGGCTTGCCCGTCTTTTCCACAGAAAGACACAGGCGGTATATTTGTTCTTCTGATCTGTGAGATGGAATATCTTTCCACTACTTTGCGTCACCTTCAATCTCTTTCGTCAGTGTTACGTAGTGTTCATAGTACAGATCTTTCACCTCTGGTTAGGTTTCTTCCTAAGTATCTTACAATTTTTGTGCACTTGTAAAGGGGATTGGTTTCTTAATTTATTTTTTTCTGCTGCTTCATTATTAGTGCACAGACATGCAACAGGGTTCGGTACGTTGATGTTGTATCCTCCTAATTTACTGAATTCATTTCTCAGTTCAAGCAGGTTTCGGTGGAGTCTTTTGGGTTTTCTATGTATGGTATCATGCCATCTGCAAATAGTGAAAGTTTTACCTCTTCCTTTGGATTTGGATTCCTTTTATTTCCTTTTGTTGTCTGATTGTGGGTAGGACTTCCAGCGCTGTGTCGAGTGAAAGTGGGGAGAGTGGACGTCCCTGTCTTGTTCCTGATCTTAGGGGAAAAGCTCTCAGGTTTTCTCAACAGAAGATGATGTTAGCTGTGGGTTTTTCATATATGGCCTTAATTACGTTGAGGTGTGTTCTCTCTAAACCTACTTTGTGGAGGGTTTTTATGATTAATGGATGTTGTACTTTATCAAATGATCTTTTCTGTGTCTATTGAAATGATCATATGGCTTTATCCTTCTTCTTATTCATGTGACATATCACATTGATCGATTTGCATTATTGAACTACCCTCACAATCCAGGGACAAATCACACTTGATTGTGGGGAATTTTTTTTTTTAATCGTATTGTTGAAATGGATTTGCTAGTATTTTATTGCAGATTTTTGCTTCTGTATTAATCAGGGATATTACCCTGTAGTTTTCCTTTTTAGTGGTATCTTTGTCTGGTTTTGGTATCAGGGTAATGCTGGCCTCGTAAAATGAATCTGGAAGTTTTCCATCCTTTTATATTTTTTGGAATGGTTTGAGAAGAATAGGTTTAATTATTCTTTAAATATTTGGTAGATTGACCTGTGAAACCATCTGACTCTGTACTTTTTTTTTATTGAGAGTTTTTTGGTTACTAATTCAATTTCTTTTCTGGTTATTAGTCTGTTCTAATTTTCTATTTCTAAATAGAAATTTAATTTTTCTATTCTAAATTTCTATTTCTCCCTGTTTCACTTTTGGTAATATATATGCTCTTAGAAATGTATCCATTTCTTCTACATTGTCGAAATTGTTGGCATATAATTATTCATAATATTCTCTTATAATTGTTTCTATTTCTGTGGTATTGGACATGATCTCTCCTCACTCATTTGTGGTTTTATTTAATTGGGTCTTCATTTTTTTTTCCTTGATAAGTCAGCCAAGATGTTTATTAATTTTGTTGATTTATTTTTTCAAAGAATCATCTCCTGGTTTCATTGACCAGTTCTCTTGTTTTATTTGGTTTCTATATCATAGAAATCTATGATATAGATTTCTATAATCTTTATTATTACCTTCTTCCTGCTGGTTTTATGTTTGGTTTGTTTTTCTTTTTCCCTCTCCTTTAGGTGTAAGGTTAGGTTGTTTATTTGAGATTTTTTTTTTCCTTGAGGTAGGCTTGCTTTTATGCTGCATCCCAAAGGTATTAGACTGCTATAATTTCATTTTCATTTATTTCCATGTATTTTTTTATGTATCTTCTTTGATTTCCTTATTGATCCTTTCATTATTTATTAGCATGTTGTTTAACCTCCAATTATTTGTCCTCTTTCTATTTTTTTTTCTTCTTGTGGTTGACTCCTAGTTTCATACCATTGTGGTCAGAAAAATGCATGGTAGGCCTTGATATTCTTGAATTTGTTGATAACCTGTTCTGTAGGCTAATATGTGATCTATTCTGGAGTATTTATTGTGTACTTGAAGTTGTATTCTGCTGTTTTAGGATAGAATGTTGTGATATATCACTTAAGTCTATTTTGTCCAGTGTCTCATTCAAAGTCACTATTTCCTTGTTGATTTCCAGATTAGTTACGTATTTATTGATGTTAGTGGGATGTTAAAATCCCCTACCACTACTATATTATTATCAATTAATTATTTTATGTTTGTTACTTACAATATTATGTATTTGGGTGATCCTGTGTTTGGTATGTATGTGTGTGTGTATATATATATACCTTTCTTATATATTCTTTTTCAATTGTCTGCTTTATTAATAGATAGTGCCCTTCTTTGTCTCCTGTTACAGTCTTCACTTTAATGCCTATTTTGTCTGAAATAAGTATTGGTACTCCAGCTTTCTTTGACATCCGTTTGCATGATAGATGCTCTCCATCCCCTTACTGTCAATCCACAGGTGTCTTTAGGTCCAAATTGAGTCTCTGGCAGCAGATAGGTGGGTCCTTTTTTTTTTTTTTTAATCAATTCTGTAATCTTATGTATTTTGATCTGAGTGTATAATCCATTTATAGTCAAAGTAATTATTGATAGAGACATATTTATTGTCATGCTGTTTTCAATTTTTGGTTGTTTCTGAATATTTTCTCTGATGCTGTCTTTTCCTCATTCATGGTTTGCTAACTCTTTAGTGATATATTTGGATTTGTTTATCATTCTTCTTTGCATATTTAGTAGTGATTTTTGACACATGGCTACCATTAGGTTTGTATTTAACCTCTTCTGCATATAGTATTCTATTTCAGGTTGATGGTCTTGAACCTATTCTTTACTCCTCTCCTTCCCACATTTTAGGTATATGTTGTCATATTTTACAACCTTTTATTTTGTGCAATCCTTGGCTAATTCTTTACAGAAAAATATTCATTTTTACTTCTGTTGTGCTTCTTACCTTTATACAGTTCCTCCTTTCTACTCAGAGTCCTCTTTAATATTCTTGCAGGACTGGTTTAGAGTCATGAACTCTATTAATTTTTGTTTGTCTGGGAAACCCTTTCTCTCTCTAACCATTCTGAATAAGAACCTTGTTGGATAGAGTGTTCTTGGCTACAGATTTTTCCCTTCAGAACTACGGATTTATCATGCTATTTTCTCCTGGTTTGCAAAGTTTCTATTAAAAAATCTCCTGCTAGCCTTTTGTGTTTTCCCTTATAAGTTACTATCTTGTTTTCTGTTGCTGTTTTTAATTTTTTTCTTTGTTATTATATTTTGTCAATTTAATTTACAATATGTCTTGGTGTGGGTCTGCTTTTGTTGATTTTGATGGGAGTTTTCAGTGCCTCCTGCATGTGGATCTCTGTTTTCTCTCCCAGATTAGGGAAGTTTTCAGCTATTATTTCTTCAAATAATTTTTCTGCCCATTTTTCTCTTCTTCTGGGATTCCTATAATACAAATGTTTTTATGTTTTATGGAGTCACTGAGTTCCCTAAGTCTGTTTTCATTTTGCATAATTCTTTTCTCTCTCTTTTGTTGAGCTTGATTACTTTCCATTACTCTGTCTTCTAGGTCACTAATTCATTCCTTTTCTTCTTCCAGTGTGATGTTCATTCCATCAAGCATGTTTCTTTTTTCATTTATTGAGCCCTTTATCTCTGCTATATCATTCCTTACTTTTTCTTTAAGGATATCACTCATGTCTTCTACTCTTTTCTCAAATCCACCAAGCATCCTTATGAGCATTGCTTTAAATTCTCTATGAGGCTTGATATATATATTTTTTTTTTCTCTTAGAGATCTGGCTGTGGCCTTGTCATGTTTTTTTTTTTTTAATCTGGTATTAATTTATTTGTCTTCTCATTTTGTCTAACTCTTTGTGTCTGTTCTTAGGTGTTGAGTAATTCAGATGTGTCTCCTCCTCTTGGAAGTAGTGACTTTATGAAGAAGAAGTCCTAGAGGGTCTTTCAGTGCAGTGTCCCCTGTTCACAAGAACATGGCACTTAAGATTATTCTATGTATGTTATGCCTGAGTCACTTGTCCTTTCAGTACAACAGTTGGCATTGACCTTCCGCCTATTGTGGCCTGTGCTTACTCTGTGTTGTCAGTGAGAACCAGGCAGGCCAGCCCTGAGGTACATGCCTGCAAGGGAACTTGGGAACGGGGCAATGGTGTTAGCAATATTTGTGCTGGGCCACTCTTCCTATGCTGGATCACTGAAATGCTGTGGTGGCTTGTGGCTGCATACCAAGCTTGCAAGGCTGGGCATGGCACCCTGCAATGCCTGGGTGGTCTGGGCCCAATGCACAAAGGTTCCTGGGGGCACAGTGGCTGGCCACAGTGTGACATCTGTGTACAGCATGCTGCCACAGCTGTGTACCCAGTAGCTGGGTAGGACACATGCTCTCTTTAACACAATCTTATCTGAGCCCAAGGCTGGGGCTAATAAGCTTGGAGCGGGCTAGTCCACAGGAGAACTTGTGGTCATAGTGAGCAGCCCCTTGGTTCAGTAGTGTGGGCGCATCCCCACCTCCTGCAGATGGCCTGGTGTTTATGCTGGAGGGCAAGGAAGGAAAAGGCACCTGCCAGATCCTTCATTTTAGAGAAGTCCCTCAGCACACTCTGGAATCAGTACAAATAGTCTCCCATTTGTCCCTGGCACTGTGTGAACTGTCATTGTTTTGTTGCCTCTCTCAATAGGATTTTATCTTTTTAAGGGTGGGAACCAGGCCATCACTTACTTTCTTGGTTGACCCAGTGCTAAGTCAGCTGACTTTTAGATCTCCAGGTTCCAAGTCCCTCTGGTTTTACAAACTCACAGAATTCAGTCTCTCTGGTGTTTAAAGACAAACATTATGCCAATTAGTCTTACCCTTGGGAGCTCCCTGGTGTGAAGGCCCATTTCTCTGCCCTCTCTGGCCATCTACCTCCCTCTCTCTTGTGGATGGACTCTCTCCACCTTTCTCACTTTCCTAATGTTGCAGCTTCTTCTCTCTATTTAGTTGAGGGCTTTGTTTTGCCAGTGTTTGGTTTGCTCTCCAGTTTGTTTACTTGGATGTGGAGGAGAGCTAGCCTATATGTGGGGCAAGATGAGCTCAGGGTCCTTCTTCTCTGCCATCTTCCTAAGCTCCTTGAATGTCTATGTTTTTAATTAAAAAAAAAGACATCATGGAATAAAAACAACAAACATGCACAGGGAGAATAAAGCCCAGAAGAATATTTACACAAAATGGAGGAAGAGTAGTCTAATTTGGCTGGAGAGAGTTTGTGAAGAGATAAAAGTGAAAATCCCCAAGTGACTCAGATTGTGAATGGCTTGGGTTTTCAGAGGAAGGAGTTTAATGGTACTTGGTAGATACCATGACATATTGAAGATTCTTGGGCAGAAAATCAATATAAGTCCAACAATTAAAACTTAGAAACTTATATATAGAGTAGATTGTTGATGTGCCACCAAGCAGAGGGAGACAGAGGTGTTGGGCAACCTAAATACTGATTAAAGCTTGACCAGCATTAGTGACCAAAAAAATGGAGAGGATGAGATAAAAAAGTTAGGGAACTGTCAATAGCATCTATGGATGGTATCTGCTAAATGGATTTGGAGGATGAGAGAGCATGAAAAACGTTCAAGGAATGGTCAGCTTCACTTTGTGAACAAGGAGGGGGAATAGCACCAGATTTGTTACTGAAGAGCCCTGTGGCTTCTGCAGACAACCCATAAATGGTGGTGCTGGATAGGATGGGGAGGAGTAACAGGAAAGGAGCTCTGAGGTTTTGGTACTCCTGGCCTCTCTTTGTAGTCCATATCCTGAGGCAGAAGTTGACCCAGAAAAGAGAGTGTGTTTGAGAAAAATATTTCACAGTCTATTTTAGAATCCTAGCTATTTCAATTTTGATAAGTATAAGCCTAAACCAATTTAGGAAAGAAACCAGAATGAAAGTGTCCTAAAATATTGTAGATTAAGTGACTCAAGGTAAGACTTTTTTCCCCTACGATTTCAAGAATTCGGGAAAAATTGAGGTTATTTTTCCCTGTAAGTCTTTGTAAGCAACATTCTCAATGACTCGATCATTTATATTTATCGTATACTTACGGTTCATCAGATGGCCTTTTCTTAGTCTCTTTTAACACCATAAGCCAGGGTAATGTTAGAAAAATATCTGAAGTCTGTTAAATATCATGCTAACTCATTTCACAAGGCTAATGAAATTGAGATTTCAGTGGTAGAAAAGTTTCTTTGGGGAAGCTACCTGCTGCTATTTTTTCACATAATTTCAAACATGAGTTGTGTGGTGGCTGATTGAATATGTAATTCCATCACAGGTGAAATGATTTTTCTATAGGCACACTCCAAATCATTACTGCTGATCCATGAGCTTAGTGGAAGATATTTCCAAGTCCATTTAGTCTAAAAAATGTCTCAAAAGCTATATTTTACATTCACATATGCATACTACCTTCCGGAAATATTGCATGTGAAAGCTTAGCACAATATTTAATGTCTGGTGACTTATGGCATTGGCAAACCTCAAGTGCAGAAACACTGCAAAATAATTCAAATTGCATGCTAATTCACAGAAAATCCATTTTTAGCTTCTTCCAGAGAATACACTAAGCTAAAGGTCATTGTATAACATTTCTTAAATGAAAAAAAAAGAATGCCAAACATCTTTTTGGCACCTAACACTGGTGAAAAAAGGACAATAATATCTTAGAAGGGAGTAGGTTCTTTGATGTATGCTAGCTAAGTTTAGAGCTCAAGATTGATTTAGCATATTTTGATGAACAAGTGAAGATTTTTATATTCAGTATAAATTTTTAGATTCAAATATTATTTAAAAATAATGAAGAACTTTGGTGATGGACAGAAGTGCTTTGAAAAATTCTTTCTACATTCTCTCCAGCTAAGCAACCTGAAGCAGGTTACTTCTTTGATTCTGTAGCATCTTATGTGTAACATCACTCCCCTAAACAAGTTGGAGGATTCATTGGTAGGATAATTGTCATGTTCCAACCCAAAGACTGATATCAGGGAGCAGTTGTTATTGCTTTGTCTTCATTCTTGACCTTCAGAGAAGATCTGAAACCTAGAGAGCTGTTGTTCTATGAATGGTATAAGGATCTGAAATTGAACTCCGAGTAGAAGGACTAGAGAAGTATAAGGACTCTGAGCAGGTCAAGGTACCAAAAATAAGGAAAGGGCAAAGAAAATGAGGCCATCTCTAATTAAAGTTGACACCGGAGCCACAGATACCTGTACCTAATGACTACATAACATTACAAGCTTTTGGGCATTTTATTTTAGATTGTTGTTACATTGTAAAAATATTTCTCAGTATTATTTGAAATATGAAGCAATTGACAGCTATATTTACATTTAGTAATATGATTCAAATGAAAAGCCATGACAAAAAGCATAGTATCTGTCTATGAGTACAAATGTGAGAAGCAAATTGGTCTGTCAAGGTGAGTTAGTGTACTTAAGGCTTTCTCCACAAAGAGAATAATGAGAAAATAATCATTCTAAATCCTGTGCGATAGTCAGTGCAATGCAAAAGCCTTGCTCCCTCTGGGATCGTATACAACTTTGTTGGGTAGATGTAGCCTTGAAAGGTAGCACTAGCCCATGGTTTCAATCCCAAGTGTCTTTTCTTTCCAATTTTTTCATGGCTTTGCTGACAGATCAATACTTTGTGTAAACATGATCTCATGATCTGATTGAATCCTCGAGCAAAAATGAAAGCGATGCAAATCAATACCAACCTTGAGAAGTTCATAAAATAGTATAGAGTAATGGTCCAAGAAAAGCCAAGACCACAAAATCCCAAGTGGACTCTCAAAGCTAATTTTTCAATCAGAGTAAACTATAAACAGTTCTGGGATCACGTACAGTGATTCTGGAATATACATGTCTTAGCCACATAATAAACAATAATATCATTAACAAGAATGGCAATAAAAAATCTATGAACAATATTGTCTTCCAGATATTGGACATATTTTCTTAACCTAATCTTTCTTTTTAAACATTCATTATATCATTTAGCAATAGAGCCTGCATAAAGGTATAAGTGCCCTAACCTTTATTGAAGCAAAACTGTTGCATTCATGACAAGTCACCTCTAAGTCAAATATATTTCAAAATTACATTTTTTCCTTGAATTATAAAGCCTGAATAATAGTATTATTTTTGAAAAGTGCAATAGGGCCCAAAGTTTAGTAAAATCATGATTGTTGAACATACATGCTAAAATGTTCTATTTCTTTATTTTCATTAAACTTTGTTTGATTACTAAGTCTAGCTTAGATGACCTATGGCTGGCATTTAAAGTCATTTAATTCATAATTAAAGTTATGACATGCCATTTCTCACATATTTAATTTGCAAAAATACATCGTTTGACAATGGAATCTGTTGGTGAGATTCTCAGAAGAACTGGAACTCTCATGCATTGTTGAGAATGAAGAGTTCTACATCTCCTATAAAAGGGAATTGGGCAACTTTTGGTAAAATCTCACAGGCATCCTGCTCTGACACCACAGACTGACTAATAGGAATCCATTCCAAAATATATACTGGTGAAAGTAGCAGTGACATGTACTCAGGCTCTCGTTTTAGCATGACTTATATGAGTGAGATATAAATAAATACCCTGAATGTTGCCAAATATCCACCTGTGGGAGCCAGTAGCACACCCACAATGAAATATGATAAATGGACTACTCTTTACAGTATAAGCTGTAAATAAGAAGGTGAAATTTTTATACATACTCTCCTATAATGGTTAAGATTGGCTAAGAGAAAAAAAAAAGAAAACAAAATACAAAAAACAAGAAGAGGAAACAAAACCTACTTATTTCTCAAATTGGTGGCTTAAACATACAGAAAAGAATCATGCCAAGTGAGTTGTAAATGTAACAACTAGAATTGCTTATGAAGTGGCACATAACCCCCCAAATATAAAGCCCTTAAAGAAATTTTCAATTCTTGAAAATATTAATAACAGTTTTCACATTGGTATGGAGACTTTTATTTATGTGTCTTTAATGTGAAACAAGTAATTAAGTTAATCTTATTAAAATCCAAGTTTCTTGATTCTTAGTATAAACAAAGTGATAGATGACTATAAAATTAAAAGAGGTAAAACTCAGTAATCCTACATTTGAATTGAAAGTGTAAGGATGAACTCATGATATATTTCCTTTTAAAAATGTACTTTTATGGTTCCACTGAAAAGACCTAGGAACAATTACCCATTGACATGAGCACTCCTGGGCCCCAGATTAGTGTCTCTAAATACCATTTTCTATGCAGATGGATCAGGGCACCTTGGAAATGGCTGAATCCAGGGATTTGGCAAAAAAAATGAGCAGGATTATTTAAGAACATATTGGCATTTCAAAAAGCACAACGAGCGAGCATGGGTATCTGAGGACTAACAAGGAACTTGAAAAGCTTCTACTGCCCCAACACAGTTTGAGCCTCTAAAATGACAGTGGCAATGAATTGAAGCACATTTAATACACCAAAATCTTAGGTTCATAATGATACTAGAAACAAATTACAGGCTAGTAAACAAATGAATTATTTTGATCATCCTTGGGAGATCCTAGAGAACTGATTATTCTGAAAAGAATAGTGAATAATGAAAATAAAATACTTCTTTGTACATACATTGTATTTTTCAGCCAGATACATGATTCTCTCCCCCTGACTTTTGTTTGTTCTGAGTATTAGATGCTTCTAACCCAATAGAGTCAAATGGGAAATTTGGGGGATTGGGAGAATTATTCTCCTTTTTTCATTGTGTGATTGATTTTTAGTATAAATACAGATAAAATATATGAATGCAGGCTTAATTTTTCAACAGATAGTTTGAAATGCAATAGATGACAATTATATTTCATAAAAATTACAGTGAAATTGGTTGAAATGCAGTTATTCTTACAAGTAATGGTATTGCAAGCATTTCTTCATGTAACCAACATAGATTTCACTACATCATATAATTTTCAAAGTGCTGTAGGGAAGAAAACAATACACAACAAAGTGGTACAGAAGCTGGTAAGAAAGTAAGGGCCAGTGTGTGAATGCAGGTATGTTTTTACCTGATTAATCATTCATGGAAAGACAGACTTTTACAGCAAAAATATGGTTCTTTAAAAATACATCAGAATGTGAGAATAAAGAAAATTTGTATAAATCAGGATGACTTCTGAGTCAACAGTTGTGAGCAATTAATTGTTTCCTATTGAATCTCTGCTCTTTCTGTCTTTCCAGCTCAAAAATCCAGACCAATGCCAGTAAGACAGTGTAATGACAGATTAAGTATATTATCCAGATTATAGCAATTACCTATCTAATCCTTTTATTTTTTTTCTTTTTTTTCCTTTTTTTTTCTAATCCTTTTAATCTGATCTAACATTTATCTGTCCACCCATCCAAAGAATTATGTCCTTATACATCGCTTGAATTCAAATTTCTATAGAGAGGGATATATATATATATAGAGAGAGAGGGGGTGGGGTGGGGTCTGTTCACCTACATGTTTCATGCTCACAAACTGACAAATCTGCCCTCTAGAAGTAGTTAATTAAGAAGGATTGTAAAATAGAAATATATTTTATGATTAAAGCCAGAAAAATTACTGCACTTTTGTTAAAGTGCCCAAGCATAATACTATTGCTTATTCCATTGTTTTTGTTGTTTTTATCTGTGACTACTTTGTAAACATCTAGAGGACTTTTCTCCTTTGAACCTGCAGTGTACTCACTAGGACACCATTTCAGCTCCTGCCAGATAATCACCTGTAGTTAGTTTTTCTTCCTTAATATCAGCTTTCCCGACTTGCTACTTGTTTTAGGTAAAGCAGGAAAAGATTCACAGGAGTATTGTTTTCACAGAAGACCTGAAGATCTGTTCTTCAGGAACGGGACTATTAGTGGAAGTCATCCATGAGATCAGGGCTCATGGGGACAACTGGAAGAGGGAAGAAGGAGCCTTCTTCTACCTCAGCATCCTGTAGAGATGCACTTCGAAGCTCCATGGTCAGAGACATACCTTCCCAACTGAATCAGCTCCAGACATTCTATAATACTTGACTTTGGGTAATGATGATCTATTTTCCTAAACATGGTATTTTGGAGCAAGCAATGGTTTCTACCAATGTCTGGCTTCTTAGAACAACACTGAACTTTGTAAATGTTTAAAACAGGAGAAAGGAGGGGTGCCTCGGTGGCTCAGTGGGTTAAGCATCTGCTTTTGGCTCAGGTCACGATCCTAGGGCCCTGAGGTCCCACCTCTAGTCTGGCTCCCTGCTCCGCAGACAGCCTGCTTCTCCTTCCACCCCTCCCCCTGCTCATGCCCTCTTGCTCCGTCTTTATCAAATAAATAAACAAAATCTTCAAAAAATATGAAAAAGGAATTAACTACTAATACAGGTGACAACATGGAAATACTTTGAAAATATTGTGCTAATAGAAAGAAGCCAGTTATAAATGTCACATATGATATAGTTCCACTTCTATATATGGAACTGGGAAATCCATAGAGAGAGACAGTAGGCGGTGATTGCTAAGGCCTGGTGGGGGAAGGAACCAGAGACTGATGCTAACAGGGACAGGATTCCTTAGTGGGGTGATGAAACTCTCTGAAAAGAGATTGTGGCAATGACTAAAGGGCCACATACACTCCAAAGTACCACGTAGAACACTGTAAGAAGGTGGCTCTAATGGTATGGAAATCCTATCTTAGTATCGCTGTTACATGAAAAGTCTAAGTAGATCTGAATCCAACAGACTAGACAGTTGCACACAGAGCTATTGCAGGGCACCGTGAGAACATCAGGGTCATGGTGATGGAGAAGCTTCACCTAAAACTGAAGGAAGTTTCTGAAGGGCCATTGTGATAGAAACCGTGAATGGAGTTACAGACACAGGAGTAGTCAGCTTCAGAGCAGTGATTCCATGTCTTCCAGGTGGAGAGCACATTACAGATTTGTTTGGCACCTCATAGACTTAAAGTTTATTTATATTAGAAATAGTGGGACAAATAGACTGAGCATAGAGGACTTTTAGGGCAGGCGTTACTCTACGTGATATCGTGCGGTGGATACATGTCATTATACATTTGCCCAAACCCATAGGATGTCCACCACCAAGAATGAACCCTAAGTTCATAAATAAGTAAGTTATTGGCTCCTGGTAGCTGTGATGTGGTCATGTGGTTTCACCTTCCAGTGGGTGATGGGCATGGTGGGGGAGGCTGTGCCTCTCGGGTATGAGGAGAGTATATGGGAAAGCTCTGTATCTTCCTCTCAATTTTATTTGTGACTCTAAAACCACTCTAAAAAAAAAAATAGACAGTGGAACTTAGAAAATAAAGTGTAGGCCACTATGTCAGTAAGAGAGAAATGCATTATCTTATGTCTTTCTGAAAAGAAGAAAGACAAGGATACCTCAGTTTTAGTGTAACATGAGGTAAAAAGCTTATGTCTCCTCAAAGATTTACATTTCATAAACACTCATATATTTAATTACATCCTCATTCAAATTTTCTGAGGTCTGTGGGACAGGTAATGTTATCCTTATTACATACACGAGAAAAAAGAGCTGCAGAAGGACTCATGGCTGGCAATGGATAGAGACAAGGCTACACCTACAGCTTTCTACTCCAAGACCCGTCCACACGATAAAAGATTCTGACACTTGGAGCTTATGGGATGACCTGAATAAATCCCACAGCACATCTGGTTTGGTTATTTTTGTTGTTTTAATTAATGGATTGTCACACGGCCTATAAGGAGATCATCTATCAAGGTGGCTAAAAATGGCACATCAACTGTAGCAATATTGCGTGACTATAAAGTTTGGGCACAGATCCTGCAGAGACTTGTCTACTCACCATGTCTAGTGGTGCATCTCCCTCCAGCTTGTGATGACTCAGCCAGGTTTGGTCTACTGGTTCCATCGGTACCAGTTCTATAGGTAGACAGCAGAAAACCATGCAGTCCAGGTAAGTTGACCAGAGACCAACAGGGAGCAGACAGGCTGCAGTGAACTGGATCCCACATCTTGAGGTCAGAGGACATGGTCTGATTCTCAGTCTGCCTTGTCTTCTGTGTTACATCCTTGTTTCAGCCACAGTCTCTGTGCAGTGGGATCAATGAGCCTCCCTTTCTGGTTTGTGAAGAGGAAAGAGGATAAGATGACATTGATCTAAAGCAAATTATTAATAATGTGTTCATTGGAATCTGGGTGATGAAGGCACCGAACAGAGCATGACAGCCAGCAGCAGCAAGGGCCTCAGCCTTTGCTGTAAATGTAGAGCCTGCATGCAGGATTTAATTTGTATTTATGGTCTACACCTCCATGTTTTCTGTGGCAGCAATTCCCAAACCTTTGGTGTCAGGGCAACCTGATACTCTGAAAAATGTTCAAGGTTCCTAAATTAGGATTGCCAAATATTTCTTGGGACATACACATAAAAACATCTTTTGTTTATGTGAAATTCTAATATAACTGGGTATCCTGTTTTGTTTCTGTGTGTTTGCTTTTGCTATATCTGCCAACTCTGACCCAAAGAGCTTTTGCTTATGTAATCTTTATGTAACTTTTCAAAAATGAAGACCGAGCCATTCTTGAGTATTTATTCATTAATTTTAAAATAACAGTAATCCATTGGATGTTAATATTAATACCATATTTTTAACAAGTAACACATTGTTCTCTACTTGGAAAAAAAAATAACACATTGTTAAGAAAATAGCTTTTTCCAAAGCAAAAGCAATTTAGTAGGAGGTGTGGCATTGATTTATATGTAGACAATGTTCTTACTGCCTGGGTTTCGTAGAAGGCTGATTAGTCATAGCTGCTTTTGCATTTGATCTGTTGTAGTATTATGCACAATAGAGCTTTTGGTAAAAAATACATAGTGCACTCTATAGAAAATGAGAAAAAGGCAGATAGAATGTTAGTATTGCTATGATAGCAGTTCTGATTTCAGAGACTCCCAAAAAGATCCTGAGGACTCCTCGGGCCACCCAGACCATGCTTTGAGAAGCATTCCTCTATGGTTTTAACTGATTTTCATGATAGAAAATGCTTTATCTCCTGATCAACTTTCAAATCATCTTTATGAACTATAGTTCTCACATCTGCTATCACAAAGATGATAATATTTCAGGAATAACCATTCTTTAATAAATGCCACAAAGACCCAACAGAAGTCAAAAATGTTCTTTGAAGTATTTTATGTGACTTATCGAACACAAGATCATGGCCTGTCTCAAACACGCAATTCATGACATTTTTGCACTATGCCTTAGATTCCTTCTTAGAAGGTAGACTATATGTGTGTATGTCCATGTTTGTCTCTCTTATCTGAAACTACAACAATATTTTCATTTTACATGGGATATTTATATCTGTGGTGGGGATCATAATAGTCCCCATGTGTTCCTCATATTCCACGAATCTCTTGGAATAGATGAGACCCTTGGACTGCCTATCTCTGCCTTCCTTCATCTCACTTTCTCTAGTCTTATAAAAATAACTTTTGTTATTGCAATTCATAGATCTCTTTCCAAAAAGGTAGGGATGCAGTAGACTTGATGAGCTATGCATGTTTGGGCTTTATCTCATCATTGAGGAAGGAATATCAGTTTGGTTACAAGATCCATGAACTGGCAATGGGTATAATCCATGGATTTTTATCCATGAGGAAATAAAGTCAAAACAAGGACATTGACCAGCCCTATGGTGTGATTTAGAAATCATTTAAAAAAAAAAAAAAAAGAAAGAAATCATTTTCAAGAGGGTGACAGTCAGAACCAGGATATAAAATGTTAAACAATTTGAACCCTGCTACCAAATGTAGTGGGGAAATCTCTGGGCTTCTGTGCATATGTCCCAAAAGCATTTACTTAGTCCCATGCCAACAGTGGAGACTCAAGAATACTAGGATAGCATGGGCGGACGTGGCCAAGGTCACTGCACATCAGAAAGCAAGCACATACTTTAGGTTGCCTTCTCTTCCCTGTAGGCTCTGCTTTTATGGCAAGAAGAGCTCATGGGATCAAAAAGACACAAACTAAGATAAAAGATTAATCTTTCTACCTTCTGACTGTCCAGAACTCATCAGCAGGAAGAGTAGCCATGATCTAGGTGTGTCCAAAGACATTAAGACATTAATATGAAAAATTCCATTATCAATGTACCGAGAGACAAATAGCATATTTTATAAATTTCCACATGATACTACACACCTGGTATTCACATTTTATCTGCTGTTCTTGGATCTATTCTGCAATATGAGACCCTACCAACTTCTTAAGAAAAAAAAAAGCATCTTTGTATGAAGGACAACTTATCTCTCCAAACACCTGCTGCTACAGATAATCTGTGTATTGGAAAAGTGATATCCATTCTTTTTATCTTGACACTGACAACTCACCAACTGTGCAAACAGAATCTGCTGGAAGGGTGGTTAGAGGCTATCGGATGGCCTAATAGTATATTTGGGGAAAAGGCCTAAATTGGCAGTATAAAAACAGATAGAAATTTCCAGTCAGATTTTATTGTTTTAGATAAAATGGCAGGAGAAGACTCATATAACAAAATAATGGATGCTTTCTTGTAAAGTTCATTTTTGTTTATAAACGTTAGGCAAAAGAAAAAAAAATCCTGATACTAATGTTTCGTAAAATCGTAATAACTGAAATGGTTAAAATGGCTAATTCTCTTTTGAGAAGCATCTAGTAAGAACTGTGCATGTGCTCAAGTCATCAGGTAACTGATCTTTTTTGGGAAAAGATCTAAAGTGAAAGCAAGTTATGTTATTCTGAAAAGCTTCTGGCATATCTCCAGACACACAAGGGAAGGCAAAGACAAATGTGAGATTTTCCAGCTCAGGAGCTCTTAGGAAGACTTTGTAGGCAAGAGTTAGTGGATAGATGATGTCAACAGCTGGGCTAGAGGCCACTCTCTATAAACCAAGATGGTCTAAACTGAACTAAGCTTTGATCAAGTCTAGTCATCTTCCAGAACAGGTCCACTTGTCCTATGTCTTTGGGAAAGATCAATTTTTCCTCAGATTTATTCTCCAAGGTTATGGTAATTTGATAGAAAATCCATGTTGATTCTTGTAACAAAACCTGTTATTTATAAAATTTGAAAGCAGATTTAAGCGTTTTATTAAGACTAGTTCAATTGAGACTATTATAATAAACCGACTCTTTCTGGTTTCCTATTACTTTAGATTGTTGTTGCTGGATGAGGCTCAGAAAGTTGTGTTTTTATTCCTAAGACTGAAGTTAAGTCGATGAAACAGACATGACAGGTGCCTATCAATATTTGTGTCAATTGCTTTCCCAATAGAACACAAAATATTTTGATTATCTTACTCGTTACCACTGTCTTTTTCACGAATGTGTATTCTTGTTTGTACAAAAATTATTGCAAAAAAATTTTCAAGCATTCATTGTGTGATTATTAAGTACTAGGCATTTGGTACTGGGCAAAAACAAGTAAGATGTAGTTCCTCTACTAAGGAGATCCCACTGTTCATGGTAGCAGTCTATGAACATTATTTTGCAAAAGTATTTCCATTATTACTCCATTATTTTGCAAAAGTATTTCCAACATTAAACAGAAAGTGTCATATTAGGCATAGCTTGGTGCTTACAAAATATGCTTTAATTTTTTTAATCTCTCATGTTATCCTAGCATTATCATAGAACAAGTACATGAGAGAGTACTCAGAATTATAAAGTTGGTATTCAAAAATCACAAATGTAATCTCTTAACACCACATTTTTTTCTTTTGTGAGTTTGTTCCCATTTAGCTGCTCTCATTTTGCAAATAATTTTCTGTTTGTAAAGTACATCCCAAAGACAAAGAATAGTCTAGCACAAAGATGTAGTCCCCACCTACCTCTCTCTTGCTGAACAAAACAAGAGCTCCCAGGTACTCTTATGAGTCATAGCAAAGGCAGCAGCCAGGGTGGGTGTTGATTCCATGAAGACTATTTCAAGAGTGATCCAAGGTGCATGACGGAGCCTGGACTCGAGGAATCAAAGTGAAAGCCCTGCCAAATCTCATGCATGCCTCCAGGGCCACCTGTGGGAAATGTCAGCTCATTTCCCGTTTGAACTCATTACTACCAAAATGTTATGATGGGATGACAACCTGACTTGCCAGAAGATGCTCAGCATTTCTTTCATTTATGCATCCGTCAATTAAAATTTCTAGTTACAAACATGTTTGCTACGATTTATTTTAAACATTCTTGTTTGGAGAAGAGTTAATATTCTTCTACTAGATCAATGAGGCGACTTTGTTCTGAGGACACATCACTATGAGATTGGTCTAATGTCTAATACGTCACCACGGAAGGTGAGGGAAAGCTCTCCTGTTCTTCAGAAGCTCCAGGTGAAGTTATGGGTGGCATTCTTCTTAGTGTGAGGTCACAGCTGCCTGATGCCCCCACCACATGCCTTTCCCTTCTTTCTCTCTTCCAGTGCATGATGCTTTTCTTCGAGAGTCAATTCTGAAGTCTGTTTTTTCTCTCTCTCACTTTTTTTTTTCTTGGTCACTTTTCTCACAGAATTATTTTGGAGTTGATTGAAAATTTTGCACTTGACTTATGCTATTTTGCAGAGAACTTGAAGTATTTGACTTGCAGTTTAATTGGCATCTTTATAGGAGACATTGAATGTCTCAATTCAAGCTAAGAAACAAACAACAAACCCTCAAACCTCTCAAGTTGTTCTAAGATTCCATTTGCCCTTGTTTGATGATAACATGGTTTCAAAAATGGTGATGCTAATTTTTACTGTTTGAATACTTAGAACTCATAGTAGCGTTGAAAGAACAGAGTTAGTTATTTTTTAATCAATCATGTTATTTGCATTATGTATCTTACACAATTTTTATTTATTAAATTTTTATATATTGTGGAAGAATTTATTGTTGAAAATGGTAAAAGCACAGCACGTTTTGACTCACTGTTATTTGCTGGATAATTTTTGAAGTAAGGTACCAATGGAATGACGTACAATAATTTAGTTTGGAGCATTTTCAGTCAAGTATCATATTTGTTTTAAAAAGCAGTGAGTCTATTTGCATATTGCCTCTGAGACAGGTATATGTTTCAACGACAGTGGATGTTTTGTAGATGGCACATATTTTGCTGTATAGTATTAAAAAACAACAACAACAACAACTACTAAGCACTGATGAAATGTGTCACCAAGCTACAGGTTCACAGACGTGTTATCATCTGTGTTGCCCCATCCTAGGCTTGGGGGGCTTTACTAGTGTCATTTCCAATCACAAACATCATCCATTTTCTATGCAGAAATAATTGACTGAACACTAGAATGTACTTTCTACTACACCATTTGAAAATGAGATACATCTTCCCTTTGCTATCTTCCAGTTCTTAGCAGAAAATAGTGCCTTTTATGCAGCAGGAAGTCAACACAATATGTTTGTGCTTAATGAAAATTTTAGTTTCTGTGTTGCCAAAATTGCTTCTTGAGTGCATACATTTCCATGTTTGATACATCTTTTTAAAATTTTTCTGTAACCACTTCATGGAATCTGGCTTCTTTACATGACAAAAGATAGATGCATACGATTGGATTTCTCTTTCCAATTCAACCCATGGGAGATATTTATTGAAAATATCATTCATTCTAAAAACATGTATGGGGATTAACCATACCAGGAACTACATTTAGTGCTGGAGGTCTGTAATCCAACTTGAGGAGGGAGGAAGAAGTGCTAGCTGAGGAAAGTTCAGGCTTTCCTGAAGCACCGAGGGCCGACCTGAATTAGAAACTGATGTCGTGACTGGTTTCAGAATAATCACTTTTTATTTTATTTTTAAATTTTATTTAAATTTAATTAATTAATATATAGTGTATTATTAGTTTCAGAGTAGTGGTCAGTGATTCATCCATCTTACATCACACCCAGTGCTCATTCCATCACGTTCCCCCCTTAATGCCCATCACCGAGTGACCCCGTCCCCCAACCCTCTCCCTTCCAGTGACCACAAGAGACTCTGAATCGTAGGACTGTGAGACTGAGAAGAGTCACATTTTAAAGACTGAAGAAATACTGCAGAAGGGAAGATGGTCCTAGAAATAACATAATGGAAGGCTTTATGCTAAAGTGGTGTTTCTAAAATGTTGCTTTGTGTAAACCATTTCAATATGCATTATTTTATTTATAACTCATGAGAACCCAGTGAGTGGGTAGAAGGAGGGATCATCAGCTCATTTTCTAAGCAAATCTCTGAGGCTGCCATCATGCAGCCACCTTCAGGGAGACGGCGGGAATCCAGATTTCTGACTTCATTTCTTTCAGCATGCCATTCTTCTGTTCTTTCAGATAACTAATTTTACACATTCTTTCTTTGTGCATGCCTGTGTGTGAGTGAGAACTAGCAAATGCCAGCCAGCACTCCTCCTATAACAGATACTTTTATATACTTTTTTAAAATAAGTTTTTATGCCTTGGCAACCAGTATACATAGTATAAAAATAGGGACTATCAGCTAGAATAAAGAAACAATTCAACAGAAACTAACTCTGATGAAGAAGAAGCTTAAGCTAAATCTGTCCTTTTCTTTTTCTTTTTTTTTTAAAGAAAAAAATGGATACCGTGAAAAAACAAGTACAATTAAATATAAGCATTGATGGTGTATTTGTTTAGATCTTCAATGCTCACATGAGATCATAAATATGACAGTCATTTTTAGTTCATATTTTGAATTAATATGTGGAAGGATCACCACCATTATGAAAAACATCAAAAGATGTATAATGAGGGGCACCTGAGTGGCTCAGTTGGTTCAGGTCAGGTCCCGAGATCAATGCACATGGGATTCTCTGCTCAAGGAGAAGTCTGCTTCTCCCTCTTCCTCTGTCCCTTTCCCTCCACTTGTGTTCTCTGTGCGTCTCAAATAAATATGTTTTTTCTTAAATATATATAGTGAAAATTATATTGGCCTGCTGTCTTCCACCTAGAGTTTTCAGGCTTTCTATCTATGAGTTTCGAAGCTCTGCAGAGTTGATGAATATCTGTACATTTTACAATCAAACCTGGTCCTCCCTTTTACTTAGTTCTTGTGTGACTTTGGGGTAAGTCCTTAACTTTTCCATTTGCAGTTTTCTTATGAGAAAATGGAGGATAATAATGATCCCCTACTTTGTAGGGTGGTGGTGAAGTACAAGGAGAACACTGGAAGCCGTGCCCTGAACCTTGCAAATACTCAGTGTTTGTTACTATTTCTCCCCTTGTTTCCTCCCCCCATCTCCCCCACCCTCTTGTCGCCTGCCTTCCTCCCTCCTCCCTCACCCAGATTTCCATTCTTATAAATGATGCCTATCAAGATGTTTGGCTTGTACCAGACAAGAATGATTCAATGGACAATTTTTCTTTACAATAAGACCTGAGGGCCTCATTTATCCTAGATAATATTATCTTGGAATTATCTTATCTTCTCTTTATTTATATCTATTAGATGGAACGGAATGAGAAACATTTCTACAACACATTTATATCATTTATCATTTCCGTATTAGACAAGGAGGACATAGTCATCAATGAAATCTTTGAAGTAGAATTTTCTTATATAAATGCAAATTTCTCAGGAATACCATACACATGCAAGAGGTATACCATTTGTATAAAATACAAATAATGCATGCTATATTAATCTTTAATCTTTCTTTTTCCTCCCTATTTCAGCACCACTCCTTGTTCTTTCAGTAATCCCAACTCATTTTCCCACTTCTTGACTTCCTTCTTCTAGAAGTAAATCCCATCTTCTCTTCCCAGCTGTATTTTTGACCTCCCTGACCTCATAACCACAGTTCATATTCTTTTTGTTGCATTTTAACACAAGTATAGAAATAATATTTATTTTATTTTGAAGATTTTATTTATTTGAGAAGAGAGAGCACAAGCGGGGGAGCGGCAGGCAGAGGGAGGGGGAGAAGCAGACTCCCCACTGAGCAGGAAGCTAGATGTGGGGCTCGATCCCAGGACCCTGAGATCATGCCCCGAGCTGAAGGTAGATGCTTAACTGACTGAGCCACCTAGGTGTTCCGATGACAATTTTTTTTTAAAATGTGCATATTTATTTAACTCTGTTAAGTTGCTTCCATAGATGGCCTTTGTGGAAAGACATAGAGCATAAATAACAAAATAATTTCAGAGGACAGAGGAGCTATCGAATAGCTGCCACAGACCTTCTGATTATAAATCTGTGTGACATAGGTAAAGCAGTGCTCTCTGCTCAAGAGAAATATAGTGAGAGCCACATATGTAAAACAAAATGAAATGATATGAAATAAAAATAAACCACACTTAGAGAAACATGAAATAGATGTGATTAATTTAATAATTTATTTAGCCCAAATGTGCACAAAACAACATTTCAACACATAATCAATAATGAGATATTTTGTATTCTTTCTTTCTGAAGAGCTTGTCGAAATCTGGTGTGTACTTTACATAAATGGACAACATGTTTCAATTCAATCTACAGGGGATCCCTGGGTGGTGCAGCGGTTTGGCGCCTTGCCTTTGGTCTAGGGCGAAATCCTGGAGACCCGGGATCGAATCCCACGTCGGGCTCTCGGTGCATGGAGCCTGCTTCTCCCTCTGCCTGTGTCTCTGCCTCTCTCTCTCTCTCTCTGTGACTATCATAAATAAATAAAAATTTAAAAAAAAAATTAAAAAAAAAATTCAATCTACAATTTTCAGTGGAAATATGTGATTGATATTTAAAATCCATAAAACAATTAAATTGAAAGATTTGATGCACATAATTCATGTTGTTCCAAACATGCTTTTCCAAAGTTTTCTAAACCCTGAATCAAATATTAGTTGTAAAATTTACATATACATGGATTATAGTTGGATAAAATTGAAAATTCAGTTAGTCACAATTTTAAGGGGTCTAGAGTCATGTGTGGTTAGAAGGTTGAAAAAATGAGAAAAAAATAAACTTAATTTCTCATTGAAACATATGAATAAGAGGGCCTGTGTGCCATGAATGAGTTCGCAAATCTGCTTCCCTAACCACCCCACCTGACCATCACCCAGCCCCAGCCAGGGCTCCAAGGGGTTTTTCATGGTTGTAAACTTTGAACTTAGGGACCATCATGTGTTCTTCCTTGACTCCTTTGTTCTCCAGGAGGTCTGCAAAGGCTTAACTAATTGCTGGAAATGGTATCACGCTCAAGATGTAAAGCAGCCCACAACCAACCTGACTTGCCATGAATATCAGAGTCACGGTTTTTGATTGACAGTGTGGAATTTCCCTTTGGAGTGAGAGACGGGAAATGGGAGAAAGAACTGGGATGACCTCACTGTCAGACTTGAGAGTGGAAGGGGATGGGGAGAATGAAGATTGGCATCTCCACAGGAAAGGGTGCAGGAGTTGCTATGGTCACTTCCCAGAAACACAAGGGAGGACCCAGTTCACTCACAAGTAATGCTCTGAATGTGACCAGGGCATAGTCCACCATAACGTGGATTGTGGACCATGAGAAGTTCTTCCACTTAAGAGCATCAGGGGATCAGAATCCATCAGGAACCCGGCAGCAGTTGTGTGGGAGGTCACCAGAAACTATGCTCCATGTGGGCACGACGGGCTAATGGAGGCTGAGATGGGCACAAACGGTTTCTTAGGGAAAATTAGAAGATGCTATACTCACTGTACTCCAACTTATCTTTACAAAACAAAACTAAAAATAATAATAATAATAATAATAATAATAATAATAATAAAAGTAACTGTTTAAGGAAACTCTGAACATCCACCCTGGCAAGACTTCATGAGAAAAGCCATTCCAATCTCAGATATCATTAATTCTAGGAAGTCACTTCTTATATTCTGACAAATTCTACTCCCATAGCTTGTGTTCGTGGTGCTTGTGTTAGAAAATCCACCCTCCTAAGGGAAAAAGATGAGACTGGCATTTTGGGGAAATCAAACTAAAAGCCGTACCTGCTCTGAAGAAGTGATATTTGTCTGTGGTTTGGTGCCGCCGTCAGGATAGAATCTGGGAATTGGCAGGATCTTGTCTGAAAATCAGTGTCAGAGACTCTCAGTGTTACAGCTGAGCTTTCCCTCTTTGCAGGGGCAGCTCTAGGTAGGACGGTCTGGGCCTAGGAGCTGAGGCTGCACATGAAGGGAGGAAGTGTTTGCAGTAGTTAAGTTGGAGCTTCATTTGCTCCCTGATTGCTCTACTTCCTTAGGTGTCATGTTCATGTAGTGTGAGTTAGGGGAATGATGTAGACTCTGGGGTGGGGATGGGGGTTTCTAAAGCCTCCCAGCCACAGGGCCCCTTGGCCTCAGACAGAATTACCTGAAGGAAATCTCCAGTAACTGTAGAACTACTGGAGAAGGGGGTCCAAATATCTCCAAGGTTCTGACTCACACCTACCAGCAGTGTATATCGTTTCAAGTAAACCAGACACTCCTGGGTTTCAGAAGGGTCTTTGTCTCCTAGGCGTGACCATTCAGATGAAGGTCTATCACAAAAAGGAAGGACCGAGTGACCTCTCAGGAAAGATCCTGTCAAGTTGTAGGAGTCCCTACTTCATGGCCCCACCTGTGTTAATGATTGTGGCTTATTTTATCCTCCCTTGACTTACTAAAACCCAGATTCTTTGCCCACTGACAATGCAGATCCATTAAGGCTTGATGTTTCTGTCTAGTCATTGTTACTTGGAAAAATATCTTTCTCCGGGGTGAAAAATGAAATACCAAAATCATTGACAGTTATCTACAGCAAATGCTCTACGGGAGAGTTGTATGGAACTGAATTCTTGTGAGACTTATTTTTCGGATATTCTCACGTGAAATTCAAAAGCATGGGTAAGATAAGAACGACAATCATGATCTCTCTGCTATTATACTCACATTTTTATGAATATGGAAACAGGGGTGAGCTAAATGATTTTAACCCTACCATGTTTGCTCTTTCAGATGAAGGTAACAATATAAACCAGAACATCATGGCATAATGTGATTTATTTAGACTTATCTACAAAGAATTTTGAGTGTTGAAGAAGTAGAGAATGCATTCTAGTTTCTTTCTGGACATTCTTTACACTGTTTTGTGATAATCTTTGGTATGATGAAAATCATGCATGGGGTAGAAAATGAATATATATTGGGAGAGAACAGAAAGGTGCCTGGAATTCTTTTCCCCATGATCCAAATCTAGAGAATTCCCTCCTGTGAAACCTCAACAACTGTATGTCATACCGTGGAGCTATCCTTGGTTCTAAAAAACAAGGAACCATTCCCTTTCCTGTGGTCATGTGACATGCTATATTAACTATTATAAACTTACTACACATGTATTAATTTTTGTGTACGCATTTGACACCGAGTGTTCATGGAGTAGCAAAACAAGCTCATTCCTATCCTTCAAAGAGCAGATAATTTATTGGGGGAACCCCAATTTTTAAGAGGTAAATGATTTAATGCATTAACATTACAAGGTATCAACAATTATTGAGGTTATAGAGTTCTTTGATAGATAACAATAGGATGAGGAGAGCCAGCACAGATAAATTGGTCTGTATGGATTCTTGGTGTTCAGAAAAATAAGGAAAAAGTAGTCATAGGGAATGTAGACAAAAAACAACAACAACAACTGGATTGTAGTGAGGCAAAGAGAGAGTGGAGTGTTTCTCACTAATAAACAAATGAATAATGTGATTATTTGGTTAATAAATTCTTTGGCTCCTTTGTTATTGGATCTTAGGAATATTTACATGGAGACTTTTAAAGAATAATGACTTTATCTTTAGACCACGCCCACTTATTTTCTATAATTTACTTAGATTTTATTTTGATGTAATAAAGTATCAATGGTATGTTTTTGCCTCAGGAAAGGACATCTGCCTTTTATTTGCTTCCCTCACAGATTCAAAAAATTAGTGTGTGATATAGTTTTTTATGCAGTCCTCTAATTTTAGAGAAACCCAAATTGCTTTATGAAGAGTGTCCTTTGTTCTAAAGACTTAAGCTTTCGTGTTTCTTGCCACCACTATTCACTGCTCTTACAGGGCATTGGATGCTGCTATTTTGTGTCTGTGGGAGTGAGAAATGAAAATGCCAGACTTATGACAACATGATGTATTGAGTCAACCCGCATGAATACCATTAGTGTCATACTCTGTCTTCTTGTCTTGTGGCAAGTTATATTTCCAGTAAAAACATAATACTGTAATTCTGAATGTTTTCACCAGATTTTTGTATGATTTTAGATGTTTAAAAATCCTAATAAGGCTTGCAGTGAGCGATGCAATATTTTCCTTTCTGAAACAGCTTATGTATTAGTTTAATGAAAGTCAATAGTGCATAGAATAGGACTGGAATTTTACAGAAGGTACTTGAAATGCATCGCAACATACAAGTGTCATATATACTCTTAGGATGCAAATAAGCCCCCTACACAATGCAAATTATATGTACCAGGAAATATATTTTTTTTTCATTTAACTGTTGTTGAATATATATTTTTATATACTCGCTTTAGAACCAGATTTTTTTTTTTTTATGGTGTCCATTTCACTTTGGTTTTGCTAGGCAACTCCTTGAGGCATTGAGATGTCCTTTGTGTTGTATAAAACGGTCTTTTAAGGATAGGTATTTGTACATTGAAAGTTTTATTCCTAAAATATATTCATTCCAATTTATCCAGTTTGAATAACATATTATCCCCTTAGGTATTTAAAGTCTCATGCATGCTAAATATATTATAAATATTTGCTATCGACTCTCTGCAAAATGAACATGCTTTAGGATAAAAGAGGGAAGGGAGTTAGAAGTCAATATTTATTAAGCTCTTACTGTGCCACAGTTATTGTTTTGGAAGCATTACCTATGTCTCCAACCAAATTGTCTCAGCTCCGTGAAATAGTCTACTGTGTTCTCATTATGGGGGTGAGGAGATGAGCACTATGGGGGCTTAACAATATAGCCTGTGGTTACACTGACAGTAGGTTTGATGAAACTGATAATTCAAAACCAGGTCTTGCTTGACATTTAAAGGATTTGCAGTGTCCATTATTACATCCATCTAAAATTATGCCATAGCCGATTCCATAATTCATCTATAGAACCTGATCATAATGTTCATTATGCCTCACAAACTAGATGCTTTCTTATATGAATCATTTTCTATGATTTATATGTCGTTTATTTTTTTATTTCATTTAGACAGCCTCCTATATGGGAAAGTGAAAGCATAATCTTAATTTCTGCATTCACAATACAATTCAGAAAAACAGAGATCTGAATAATTAATCTTTCAAATCTTGGACTACATCCGAATACCCTGCATCCTTATCTTTGGTTTTCATTTTTCGTAGTGAAAAGCAATAGCATACTGGATTAATAACTCTTGAGTCATGACATTCATGTTCATATAAAAATGTTACATTTGTATTCACCCTGTAGCTATGGTAAAGGCAAGAATTTTGCTCTATCTTGCTGAAAATAACCAACATAAATGTAGTTAATAAATACTTCCTGGGTTGATCACCAGCATATTTGCATGAATTTATCCAAATGCAACGGTACCTTGTTGGTGGAGAGACAAGAATTCACAAAGAGTGCAGAGAATGTGTGGGGAGTGGAGGGATCGGGGCTAGTCAGAGAGAAAGATACACCCAGCAGAGGCCCCCAAAACACAGCAGGCATTGCATACTGATTCATGGGCAGGGTTGCATGAGAGGGAATGTCCTTGGCATCATGGGACCATCCAGAGGCTTCCTGCAGAGGCTACAGAACCACTACCCAGAATGGGCGGCAGTGCAAGGGGTTCATGGTGAAGGGGTAGATGGGCTGGGGGATTTGTCAGGTGAGGTCATGGTGCGGGGGGTGGGGGGGTTATCTCATATGACCTCATGCAGCAGCATTTAGAGGAGCCTCCGGACAGAGGGCTTCCTAGGGGCAGCAGCAGCTTGGAGTCTACATTAGTCTGCTCTGGCTGCCATGGCAAAGTCCCACCGACTAGGGTGACACAGAAGAAATGTATTTCTCACAGTTGCAGGCTGGACGTCTGGGATGAAGGTGCTGGCAGGGATGGCTCCTCCTGAGATCTCTGTCCTCAGCTTGCAGGAGACCTTCTTCTCTCTGTGTCTCCACATGGCCTTTGTGCTGGTGTCTCTGTTCAAATCTCTTTAGAAGGATACAAGTCCTATCAGTTGGGTCCCATGCCTTTTCACTTTATTACTTCTCTAAAGATCTTTCGGATGCAAACACATTCTGAGGTACTAGGAGTTAAGACTTCAAGGGGTGGATTTGGAAAGGACACATCTGAGCCCGTAACAGAGTCTTACAACAACAAGGCCCTATCTTATCGATGGTGGTAGCTGTGGGGTGAGGTTTGGCAGGGTGTGCAAAGCAAGCAGGCTCTAAATAGCTTAAATGTGTTACTTTGGGCAATTTTAAAAAATAATCAAATGTGTAAAACTTTGAGTTTGGTGCTCGTGGACTTTGGAGCTAACGGTTGTCAGCCTGCAGTGAAGAAATAAACAACCTCGTGGAGCAGACCCCATTTTGCTCCTTTACATGACATTGGGTCAGGGCACGTCAGTACCAGCCCCTACCCCCCTGGGACTGCCTCAGCCGGCTTACGACTGGCAAGCTCCCCAAGAAGAAGTAGTTCTCTTTTTATTTGGTTTCTGTTATTGCTATTGATAAACCATCCCTTCCTTCAGCTCCTGCACATTCATTTGGATATCTTGTCTACGGCGAGTACATCCAGACTTGAATTTAACTGACTTTACCCTTGCTCAATTTTGAATAACTGTATGAAGTTTTCAATAAAACTGTGTATTTCATTAAATTCATCTTTCTAGACATTGTTTTAAATCCAGCTCAGTTATTAACTCCTCTCTGACACCTTCCCCACCTTCCTCAAGCAGAGCATTTCTTATCCTCAGTGGTCCCATAGCATTTGATACTTGTCTGCACGGCCTCACGGCACCCATGACATCGCAGCATAACTACTGTTTATGTGCATGGGTGATTCCCTGAATCTGTGAGCTACCTGTCAGATCAGGGACTGTGGTCTCTACAGACAGTTCCATTTCCTATAACTCAACACATAATAGGTACTCATTAAATGTTATTGAGCTATTGAATGAGTAGAACGAGGAAGCAGCCACCAAACTAAGACATGATGGCAGCCACCCCACAAGTATGTTCCTTCCTAGAGCTTTTGTTGGAAATCACAGTGACAAAGAATAGGGCACAAAATACCATTTGCCTTCTGAGTATGGAAAGCAGTGACTGAAATTGCTTCTTTTTGAGAACAGAAAACTCACGGAAATACAATGTAAATTATTTCTAGTGAGGTTAAAAAGGCTCTAAATCTGCTTCTTGGGTAAGGTTTGGAATGGATCTGCATTCTTCCTGCTTGCTCCGTAAAGAGCTAGCTTGGTTACTGGTCTGGTTCTTTTGGGGGAAGGAAGTAGACTTTTTCTACTGGTACAGATCGAAGTATAATTAACAGCAGCTAATCCTGAGAGCCTTGGAGTTTCTACAACAAGTATTCCTGTCATCTCCACATCATATTTTACTAGTAATGGATACTTGTGACCACTACTGATGTACAGTACTGATGCTGTTTTAAGCAGTTGAGTTTTCCCTTTTTATTAAACAGGGCTTATACTAATTTTGCTGTTTAAACACTAAAACCACCCCAAGATATATTAAGGTTGGTTGGGTGAAGTGGCTTCGGTGGCTACATGTTGAGTTGGACTTTGCATCAATTTTTCTGACTCTCTAACTCACAATTTACCCTCCCCGGGAATCCCCACCTGTGCCTGACCTTGACAGCCATCTGGGGTTCTTGTGAAACAAGCATGTCATCAGGTTTCTCTTCTCATCCAATAGCATGGTGTTATGAATGGAATGTTTGTGTCCAAAAGCCACATGCTGAAGCCCAGTGTAGCTGTATTTGGAAATGAGCCTCTAAAGAAGTAATTAAGGTTAAAGAGGTCCTAAGGGTGGGGCCCTGGTCTGATAGGATTAGTGTCTTTATCAGAGTAGACACCAAGGACCAGCTTCCTCTTTCAGTGTGTGTGTGTGTGTGTGTGTGTCTGCACATGTGTAAGAGAAAGGTCACATGAGGACATAATAGAAGGCATTTAGTTGCCTACAACCCAAGGGGAGAGCCTTCACCTGATATTAGGTCTGTCAGTGCCATGATCTTAGATGTTCCAGCCTCTAGAACCGTGAGAAAATAAATGTCTGTGATCTAAGCTCCCTTCCTCCCCCTGGTGTATGGTATTTTGTTACAGCAGCTGGAGCAGACTAAGACACTTCAGAAAGCTCCAGCCCAAACAAGGGTCTCAGGGGGCTCATGATCACTCCAGTGTAGGAAATGCTTGACCTCAGACCAACATCTGCAGTACCTGGAAACCACTGAGGCCTGCATTCCCCAAACTTGAGTTATCATAAGAATCAGACCTAACGAATAAAAAATTCTGTGAGGTTGAGAGCAGTCCACCATTGAGCAAACGTTGCTTAGCCAATATGCTGCACCAGTAGCAAAGGTATTTATTAATCAAACGTATACATTTTTGCCAATGGAGTGACTTTTTGTTATTATCTTTGAAGTGCCCAAGAAAACAAAATTTGCATGCTTCTCCAACTATACAGTACAGGTCTGAAAGACTTCTTTTCTTCTCATCATTTCTCTTTCATTTCCTCATGGAACACTAATATGAACTTAATATATTCACCTGATGCAATTCTATGATTAACTTCAAAAAACAGGAGTTCCTCTTAAAATCAAGCAGTAAGGGGGGTCCCTGGGTGGCTCAGCAGTTTAGCACCTGCCTTTGGCCCAGGGCGCGATCCTGGAGTCCCGGGATCGAGTCCCATGTCAGGCTCTTGGCATGGAACCTGCTTCTCCCTCCTCCTGTGTCTCTGCTTCTCTCTGTGTGTGTGTATCATAAATAAATAAATAAATAAATCTTTAAATAAAATAATAAAATAAAATAAAATAAAGCAATAAATGTTCTCGGTTAGATATTTCATCCATCCTCTGAATCTGGAAGGCCCAGAATCTATTTATTTATTTATTTATTTATTTATTTATTTATTTATTTTTTTATTATTATTTATTTTTTTTTTGTTTTTTTTTTTTAATTTTTTTTTTTTTCAGAATCTATTTATTAATGTAATTTAAATGTGAACCCTGGTACAATTATAATTCCACAGGTGACATTTGGGAATTTGTGTTTAAATTAATAGCTTGGTGGCATGTGGGTAGCTTAAGTCAGTTAAGTGTCTTCCTTTGGCTCAGGTCATGATCTCAGGACCCTGGGATCCATCAGCTCTCTGCTCAGTGGGGAGTCTGCTTCTCACTCTCTCCTGCACCTCCCCCCACTCTCTCTCATAAATAAATAAAAATGAAAATCCTTAAAATATAAAATAAGTAAATAGCTTATAAGAGCTTTGAAGTTCTTAATTTTTCCCACTCTTTTTAAAACAATAATTCTACACAAACCAGAAAACCGAAACCCACAAGTTCATAACATGGCCGATTTGTATTCTCCCTTGATTTGAAAAGGACAGAAATTTGCATGCCTTCCTTCCAAGTATTTCATTCTGCTCCGTAGGAGTTCCTGTGGGGAGGAGGGGCCGGATACCTGCAGCCTTGGGAATAGGGCCCTAAGCTGGCTGTCTGAGCAACCCACAGAATTCACGTTCCTTTAGTACAAAGTAGAAGGTGGATCATTATATGGGCTGGACTCTTACAGGCGTGCTATGCCTGTAACAAAAATTAGCAAAATCCTGAGAACGTGTTAAACCTCACATTGATTCTCTGTTCACATGAGACTAGACAGTGGGAGTAGTACTGACATGCTGAAGCAGGGCTCTGAGCAATGAAGTTCAGGAAACGGTGCAAGAGAGAGCTAGGTGGGTCAAAGGACATTTCGGAACATTCCTTAGAGATGAGCTAGTATATGCTCTTCACTCTGAAGAGGGGAGGGAGGAAGGTTGGGAGGCAGGGAAGCTTACGCAGGGGAAGGAGTCCCCTAAGAACCCGAAGCAAATTATCATCTGATATTTATGGAACTTGTAGTCTCTTCTTTGGCTTTTAGCACAGAGTTTGTTTTGCAACAACATATATGGTTTTGTTTTTTCATGTAAGGTGCTTTTTTATTAGACAGCAGAAATGTAAGCGTAAGTGCACTGAGACACTGGGCAATGTTGAGGAGTAGAGATTATTCTATGAGGACGCCACATACCAACCCTACCAGGAGGAAGGAGTTGGCTGGTTATCCCGCCAAGTACCAGCTGTGTGTTTTGGGGCAACTTAACTCCTAGGATGTTATGTTCTAGAATCCTTATCTGTAAAGGGAGGTGGTCATGATAATATTTTGTGATAACTAAGTAAAGTAATAGCTATAAATAACTTGGGGTAATGCTTAGTAAGCCTTCAGAAATGTTGGCCATTATTAGTACCACTATGATGGGTCCCAGTCACTGAATAGGCAATGGTCCCAGATTGACCCTGTCTAGGGATGAATGACTAGGTCATTGCAATTCACATCTTCGGCATCTGAGTAATAAGGAGAGACTGAAGACACAGATGAACAAGTTTGCCAAAAGTCTAATCGCGCATGGCAGAGTTGTCCCAGACATCACCTGCCACTCCTGGAGCAAGTCCTGAGAACCCTTCCTCTCACCAAGGGCTTGGTAACAGGTTCTGCTGGGGTGCCCAGGTGGAGCATGTGCCCTTTGCTTCTCAACCCTGGCTCTAGGTACTATCACCTTTCCCGTCTCTGTGTGATCTTCTCTTTGTTTGCAAAGGTAACAGACATCATGCTGTCTGGTAGGAATCGCATTGCATAGGTTTGCTGCCTCTGCCACAGATCTCTGGATTCTCAATGTGTTCCGGTGCTGCAGTTCTCCTGACAATTCTGTTGTTTACCTGCCTCCGGTGCTCAGTTTCTCTTTCCCCTCTGCCTTGTCTTCCACTGTCTTTGTCTGCCATTGAACTCTCTCTTTTCACGTTTCTGGGATTATCACTTTGCATCACTGCCTTCTCTCATCCTGATAACACAGACGTGCAGGGGGGCGGCTGCCCTGTGGCTTCCTTCTGTCAGGAGGGGCTGCTCACCTTTCACTAATGCCCCACAGCCTGGAAAGGGCCATGGCTTTTCTTGTGTTTATCAGGGGTGGGTGGGGAAAGACCACAGAGAAGAAGCAGGGTCTCCTGAGCTTGTCTGCATGTTTATGGCGAAGCCCCAGTGAAGTTGGAAGATTCGCCTCACATTTAACCTTTAGGCTGTCCGGTGGGATTTACACCCCAGAGCACCTCATGCTCTGTTTTCAAGACAGATATGGTACTGAAAGCTTCCAGAAAGCTTTGCACTTCTAAAAAAAAGAAAGAAAAAGCAAGCAAGAAAGAAAGAAAGAAAGAAAGAAAGAAAGAAAGAAAGAAAGAAAGAGAAAGAAAAGAGAGCTAATATTTTTAAATAGTTGATGTATCATGACTCATTGTTTTGACATCCCCCTGAACAAATTTATGAGTGTTTTATATCTTTACATTTAAATACATCTGATCCTCTTTGAAGAGGCTAAAAACTATTCAGACCCAGTACCAGCTTCCCTGGAATGAAGGATTCTTCTTTTGGGTTTGGAGAGGTGGAACATCTCCCTACCCTGTGACTCACTTATTAACGGAAGATATGGTACATCCCTCGTTTTCCTTGATCTCTTTAATATACAGTAGAATCCAGTTTCCAAATTTATAGGCCTTGGATGATTTTGTTTCAAAGAAAAGAAAATATTACTGAATTAAATTCTAGAATAGAATTTTTTTTCCCTAGTGTCACAGGCAGCTAATTCTATATCAAAATCATTAACACGGCTATTTGAACTAACTGGAAGCTCCATCCAACATAGCCTTGAAGCTTCCTTGAAGGCAAAACCTTGTATTATCTTCATCATTATTCACCCCGGAGCATGTAGCAAACCAAGACACACAGCTGAAGGAAAACAAATGCCTGTTAAATGAACTGACTTTAAGCAGCATCATAGAGATGCTAAAAATGACACCTCCTAGGAGTCGAAAAAAGAAGATTGTCTTATTTTTCACTGCCTCCTCGATCTCCCATGTCACTGGTTTTTGTCTTTTCTAGAAGACAGCCCTCAGTCTCCAGATGTCCCTTCCATGGAGACAGTTCTGATCTGGGGACTGAGAGAGGTTCAGTTCTCTCTTCTCAGTGTCCTCCTCCTTCTTGTCACACTCCTATGTGTCCTCTCCTGCCGCTTCCCTTTCTCATCATTCCAAATATCTTCCTCTTACTTTTTATCTTTTTTTAAAAAAATATTTTATTTATTTATTTATTTATGAGAGACACAGATATATATAGAGAGAGGCAGAGACACAGGCAGAGGGAGAAGCAGGCTCCATGCAGGGAGCCCAATTTGGGACTCGATCCCAGGTCTCCAGCATCACACCCTGGGCCAAAGGTGGTGCTAAACCACTGAGCCACCCAGGCTGCCCTCCTCTTACATTTTAAAGATGTTAGACTAAAACTGGCTGTTGTCCAATAACCCTTCCTTCCTTTCCAAAGAGATCCGGGATCGTTAAGCTACACGTATGCATGTGATAATCTGCCGCATTGTGGTTCCCAGCGACAGTCAGCAGGATGTCTTTGGGTGGATGGATGGTCTACCTCTCAGCTTGAAAATGCCTCCTCTTTCTCATCTGCCCAGTGGTATTTATCCATCTTCCAATCGTCTCCCCTTTTATGAAACTTTCTTATTTGTTTCAGTTGGAAAGAGGTGGACTCTTTTTACAAGCCACTATTATAACCTATGTTTCCATGCATGATAATTGAATATTTATATTTTCCTCATCATTGTCAAGAGCTTCTTGAGAGTAAGAATATTGTCTCATGTTTTTTTTGTTTGTTTGTTTTGTTTTGTTTTATTTGGAACCACTAGCCAGAGGGACACACAGTTCCTGGCACCAACAAAGCCCTTGGTAATGTCTGCAGAACGAGTACATTTGAGCATATACTATGTATTGCCCCAACATTATCTGAGGGAGAAACTAGTGAAAGGAGTAACATAGAATTTATTAAATAATTACTTCTTTTTTTTTCATGAGGTGTATGTGGAGGTAGAATAAGAACAGAAATAGTTTTTATAAGAAACATGATAATGCTGAGTTACACGAGTGTCTGCAATGAGAGCTTGTGTACTGGTCGGTTAGCAAACACATGGCAATAATTTCTTTTAGGAAAATTGCAGAAATTCAGACTGATGTCAAAGTTTAGTCTCGTGAAATGTATTGAAATACAGGATTATAAACGTGAATCATTGTACTAAAACAAGCATTGTTAACTAGGTTCTTTTTTTCCTCACAAAAAGGTAAGCCTTTATGAAAATATCTTAGAAAAATACTGTTAGAAATTTCTTATTTAGGGGTCACCTGGGTGACTCAGTTGGTTAAGAGTCTGCTTTGACTCAGGTTATGATCCAGGGGTGCTAGGATCAAGTCGCCATCAGGCCCCCTGCTCAGCGAGGAGTCTGCTTCCCCTTCCTTCTGCCTGCTGCTCCCCCTGCTTGTGTTCTTTCTCTATATATATTAAATAAATAAGTAAAATCTTAAAAAAAGGAAACTTCTTAATTTATTCAATTTGTTTAGAAACTAAAGGTATTATTCTCTCCATATAATTGAAGGACAGAAAAGTTATCTAAAAGACAAAAGTTGATTGCTCCCTTTTTACTTATTTTACACGGTTATCATTCTTAGACACACCAGATGTCCTTCCCTAATTAAAAAGATGGGAGGTTATTCTTTAAATTAAGAAGGTGCCCTCTTAAGAAAGTTTACTGACAAGTTTATAGTTACTTAACCATGCTTAAGCTGATAAAGCAATCTATTCCACAGAAAATGGAGAAGCTGACCATATAATTAGGTGGAATAAGGTTCTCTGAAATTTCAGGGTCTTACTGAGTAGAGATAGTGTGTCGCTCTTGAAAGGGTCCTGGGTGGTGTTGAAGTCAGGGGGACATTTGTCCTTCAGGCACCATTCAGGGATGCGGCTCCTTGCCCCTGGGGCCCATCCCACCTACAGCCAGCAGGCAGCAGAGGGAAGCAGCGCGGGGCAGACACCAGGTCTGCTATGTGGCATCCGTCCTGTCTGCTCACCCTCCATGCACAGGGCTTCGTCTCGTGGAGTAGGATTTGGTGCCTGGCCTCTACCTCAAGGGGGTTTGAGGACACAGACAGCGACCTTTGCATTCCACCCTTTAATCCCCATGGCATGAGCTCCTGGTGTCCCTACCATAGTTTCTGAGATGATGGGATAGCTTCACTGTTGGAGGGAGTGATTCCTGAGGTGTTGGCTCCTAGGGAGGCTTGTGCACTCAGTTTGGGCTTTTACATCCCCTTTGCATCTCTTAACATCCTGGATGATTGAAAATATATGCTTTGATGCTTTCTCAGAAATGTCTGTTCTCCTTCTCACTTTATGACACAGACTTTAAACATTTTATCAGACAATACGTTGCTTTCCTTGAACTCGTAGCTCCAAGGTTGGTGGAAACAGAACTTACAAGCCATAGGGTTGTAGCTTTAGAGTTTTGTCCAAAGCTTACAGTTTTGTTTAGAGGAATCTAAAGACTCAGGATGTCACTTGGTGAACTAGTGGCAGCGTGGATCCCAGACTCCATGCCATGTGGCTGTGATAGAAAGAAACAAACTCCTCTCTTCAAAATGCAGGATGAAGTCGTCAAGAGATCCTCTAATTTTATGTTTTGTAAATATTAGGATTTTGAGAAATCATGGATTAGATGAAGCAATTCACGATAGCACATTAGCTCAGAAAGGAAATACCAACTACTACCGTTTAAATAGAGATTTTTTTTTCTTTAAAGCTTATATTGATTAACTTTTTTTAATCTTTTGTTCATCATTATCAACAGCATTAGCTTCAATGTTCCATACATAAGATTGATTGCTTATTTTAAGAGTTTTGTTTCTGCCTTACTTTACTAATTTTCACTTATTTTAACTTTACTTTCATTATTTATATTTTTACTTTAAGATTGTTATTAACTTAAAATTGTATTTCCTATCAAAAGGCAGTGGATTGTTCTCAGGGATGCTGTGTATTTTATAAACTCAGAAACAATGAGTGTCCCAGTGAGGTTTCAGAACCAGTTCTCCTGGGAAAGTCCTGATCTATAACATTTATTGATTTCTGTGATTTAAATATTTTCACTATGGCTGATTTCCAACTACCAACATGATGTCATTTGGCTCACAAACTTTCTCAAGATGTAACAATTGGCTCTTGTGAGGGGGCGCTGGTGAGCTCCAGGCTAGCAATAACTGGGTCTGGGCCAGGTCTGACACCAGCTTATGGTGGATTTTGAGCAAGTCCCTGGGCTTCGGGTTCCTCATCAGGTGGGGGCTGGAGCTGGGCGTGAATTCTGATTGTTAAAATTATGCATTAGTTTACTCCAGTGGTTTGAGATAGGATTCTTGGGGGCCACTTCTGGAAGGGACGTTTAGGCGATGCTGAGCTGTTAGGGTTCCATCTCTTCATATCCACTTCAACTCTGTGGGGTCATGCTGACTCTTGCATACATTGTTTTAAATTTCTTGGTAAGGTACTGTTTGAAAAGAACCTTTTATTACTAAGGAAAAATATGAGAAAGCCATTTGAATAATAGGCCTCAAATACCCCTCCCATTTATAAAAATTGATGATTCTCTGGAACCTAAAATGTGAGTCAACACCAACATAATGATGTCTGTGAATAGTACTGGGCTTTCCCTCCCTTGGTTAAATATTTTTTTATTTTATTTTGTTTTTAAAATAGATTCCAGTATAGTTAATAAGGAGTGTTATATTAATCTCAGGTGTATACTGTAGTGATTGAACAATTCTATATATTATTCATTACTCAGCACCATAAATATACTCTTAATCCCTATCACCTATTTCACCCATCCGTGCCCCCCATCTCCCCTCTGGTAGCCATGTGCTTGTTCTCTGTAGTTAAGAGCCTGTTTTTTTTTTTTTTTTGGTTTGTCTTTTTTTTCTCATGCTTTGTTTTGCTTCTTAAATTCCACATATGAGTCAGATCATATGCTATTTGTCTTTCTCTGATGGACTTATTTCACTTGTCATTATACTCTCTAGATCCATCCATATTGTTGTAAATGGCAAGATTTTATTTTTTTATGGCTAAATACTGCCCCATTGTATATAAATATAAATATAAATATAAATATAAATATAAATATAAATATAAATATATATATATATATATATATATATATATATATATATATATAATATGTATACATATATACCACATCTTCTTTATCCATTCATCAGTCAATGGATACTTGGGCTTCTTCTATAGTTTGGCTATTGTCCATAATGGGGTAATAACCCTAGGGGTATACATATCTTTTAGAATTAGTATCTTGAATACTTTGGGTAAATATCCCGTAGTGAAATTGCTAGTTCATAGGGTAGTTCTGTTGTTACCTTTCTGAGGAACTTCCATACTGTTTTCCAGAGTGGTTGCACCTGTTTGCATTCCCACCAACACTTCATGAGGGTTCCTTTTGCTCCACATGCTCACCAACACCTGTTGTTTCTTGTGTTTTTGATTTTAGCCTTTCTGACAGGTGTGAGGTGATACCTCATTGTGGTTTTGATGTGCATTTCCCTGATGATGAGTAATTTCCCTTTTATTTAAGAAAGCACTTATAATCGTCATTATCCTCATCATCATTTTTTGATAAAATTATGGAATGCTTGGTTCCACAAATCTAGGGTTCACTGATTTAACCAAATACAAGTAGAAGACACAGAGAGGGTAAAGCTGGTAAAGCTTTTTATCTTTCTTTAAGGCCAGATAATATTCTGTTGTCTATATGCTGTCAATGGTTCTGTGGGTTGTTTGGACATCTTGGCTATTCTGATTAATGCTGTAATGAACATGGGAGTGCAGACATCCCTTCCAGATTCTGATTTCAATTATTTTCCCAGAAGTGGAATTTTTGGATCATGTGGTAGCTCTATTATTAATTTCTTGAGGAACAACCATACTGTTTTCTAGAGGGACTGTAAAGAGTTTGATTTGATTTTAAACTAGAATCATATGGAAAAGGACAAATCTCTTCCTAAACCAATGATTCTACCAAGAGCAGTCACTCTTATAGACATTCCTTTGAAAGCAACATTACAGTGATGATAATTCACATTCCCACATTGCATTATAGTTCACAAGGCATGTGGCAAAACTGCCTTTCTCTAACTTCCCGTTTTTATCCCATAATTCAAGGTCTTGCTCGTTCTGTAGACAAGTCTACAGAATGATGAATGCATCTGGCCAAATTAGCAGAGAATGAGGAGTTACTACCTTTGTCGTAGTGATTTTTGGTTTTCAAACTGGTTGAATTATTATCTTCATTTTTATATTTTTTTCAATATACCAACCCATTTGGCAAAATTGCATATTGCTTTTAATAGTGCTTTCCTTGTGTTCTCTTGGGTTTTCTAAATATATTATGTACAAATAAATAATGCTTTTCTCTTTCAAAATGTATTTGGGAATAAATTGATTATATAAATCTATTTTCTTTTTTTAAAGATTTTATTTATTCATGAGAGACACACAGGGAGAGAGACAGAGACACAGGCAGAGGGAGAAGCAGGCTCCACGCAGGGAGCCGACGTGAGACTCGATCCCAGGTCTCCAGGATCAGGCCCTGGGCTGAAAGCAGTGCTAAACCACTGAGCCACCGGCGCTGCCCTAAATCTATTTTCTTATTTCACTAGCTGGTACCTCCAAAATAGTAGAGTAAAAATGGAATAGCAGTCCCAAGCAATGTTATTTGTTTATTTATTTACTTTTATTGACGTGTGGTTGACATATTAAATTAGTTATAGGTGACAAAGAAATTTTAGCTAGTAGCACCCAGTATCTATGAAATAATAAATAAACATCAAAGCCTTCCATATAATAAACTAACAATCAGCTTGATATAGGAAAGAGCAATAATTATGGGCACTGTAAACTAGTACAAAATGTGAGGAATTACCTATTTTAGAGAGATAATAAGATGGAATAAATTGAAAGACTATCTAATATATAGAAAGCATAACAATTACACATAGTTTTCTAAATTTTAAATTCAGTCATTGCCCACGAATGCCAGATTACTTTACAGAACTAAGGTTCTTTTTTTTTTTTAAGATTTTATTTATTTATTCATGAGAGACACACACACACACACAGAGAGAGATAGAGAGACAGAGAGACAGAGACACAGGCAGAGGGAGAAGCAGGCTCCATGCAGGAGCCCCACGTAGGACTCGATCCCGGGTCTCCAGGAGTACGCCCTGGGCCGAAGGTGGCACTAAATCATTGAACCACCCAGGGATTCCCAGAACTAAGGTTTTTATTGAAGTAAAGGACATTTTAAAATAATAGTTTCACTTATGATCCCATTTATTTCTCTCATAGCAGAAATATTGATTCTCAGGCTGTTTAACCCTGAAATAGTATTTAGAAACAGAAGCCAACTAGCTATAGAATCCAACAGAGACCAGACAACCAACCGAGGGGCTTTCTGGAGCGGTTTTTCTATCTCTTTATTTCAAAGATCGAATACCTACTATGTGCACCACACTGTGATAGATCCTGGGATTTACTGTTGAGCAAAACAGATATGGTCCCTGATGTCATGGAATTTACCGTCAACAGCCATGTACAAATAATAAGGATCTGAGGTTAACAGCTCGATGAACTCTAGAACAATTCTGTGAAAGAGTGACTAGTGAGACAAAGGGAGAAATACAGAAAGCGACTAATGAAGAGTATTTATTGAGTTTAATATGCATTCATATGGGACAAGGCCCTCAATTCAGTGGCAGTGCCTCCAAAGGGAGGATTACTTATTCAGCTACAATGACCAGCAGTAAGTACAAGAAACCCTATGAGATATAAAAAAGGGTTTGCTGTTTGTTGTTTTGTTTTGAGCAATAACCAGTGCTGTATACAGCACTACGTACTTTGTGGACTTACCAATTGATCCACACAACTGTCCTTGTATTAGTACAAGACTGAGGGTCATAGAATCGAAAGGCCTACATCTTATAAGTGTCAGAATTTAAACCCAGTACTTTCCAGTTGCAGGTCTATGCTCTTTCTATTGTAAGAGTAAAAATGATTCTGTTCTTAAGAAACTTCATGCTTCTGGGAATAAAGATGTTTTTTTTTTTCCTTTTTTTTTTTCCCCCAAATACAATCCGTCATTAGAATTTGGGGATAGTAGGCTGGTGGGTTTGTGAGGAACATATTCACACATAGTTTCAGAACTGTTTATATACACTACAGTCTTTGATTTCCGACGGCAAAAGTTCGGACAGCAATCTTGCCTACCCACTGTTAAAATGTGTTTTAATTGTATCTGTAAATATACTGGAATTTTTAAAAAGAGTTTATTTGACATAAGAAGTATTCATCCAATTTATAAATTTTTCATCTTTGAAGTTTTCCCTTTGCTATTTTATGTTTTTGTTATTGATTTTTTAAAATTCTAATATAGTTAACACACAGCGTTATATCAGTTTCAGGTGTACAATATAGTGACTCAACCATTCTACACCTTTCTCAGTGATCATCATGATAAGGGTACTCTTAATCCCTTTTATTCCAGCCACCCCTCTACCCACCTCCCCTCTGGCAACCACGACTTTGTACTATATATTTAAGAGTCTGTGGGGGTTTTTTGGTCTCTTTTTTCCTTTGTTCATTTGTTTTGTCTCTTAAATTTTACATATGAGTGAAATCACTTGGTATTTGTGAAAACTCTGAGTTTTTTCACTTAAAAATGGGCAGAAGAAATGAACAGACATTCCTCCACGAAGGCACACAGATGGCCAACAGACACATGGAAGGACGTTTAACATCACTAATCATCAGGGAGATGCAAATGAAGATCATTATATCTTCTGACTGGTGCAAGAATGACTAAAGCCAAAAACACAGGAAACAACAAGTGTTGTACTTCAAAAGTTATTTTGATGCCGCTTGAAGTCATGAAGTTTGGAGCTGACAGCCAAGAAAGAATTTTGGTGCCAAATTGTGGTTTTATTAAAGCCCAGGGACAGGACCTGTGGGCAGAAAGGACTGCTGCCCTGGGATCATGAGGAGCAATTAATTATATATTATGGCTTTGGGGTGAGGTAAAAAGAAGGGAAATATCCAAAAAGATTTTCATATGCTCAAGAAGACCCACAGGATCTTGGAGGTCTGGCTATGTCAAGCAAAGGTTATTTCTCCCCCTAGCAAGGCATTAGCATGAAGACAGTTGGGAGCTTCCTGGAGGAATGTCAGACCTTACTGGTCTCAAGTACTTACCAGTGGACTGCCGGTTGTAAGGGAATTTAATTCTATCTACATTTCCTTTCTCCTTTGTTCTCCACATCATTGACAAGGATGTGGAGGAAAAGGAAGACTGTGCACTGTTGGTGAGAATGGAAATTAGTGTGGTCACTGTGGAAGTTCCTCAAAAAGTTAAAAATAGAACTACCATGCCATCCAATAATTCCACTACTGGGTACTTTTATTATTTAAAATGGCTTCTTAGGGATGCCCGGAGGGCTCAGCCTGAGTTCAGCCCAGGGCGTGATCCTGGAGTCCTGGGATCCACTCCCACGTCGGGCTCCCTGCATGGAGCCTGCTTCTCCCTCTGCCTGTGTCTCTGCCTCTCTCTCTGTGTCTGTGTGAGTGAATAAATAAAATTTTAAATAAAATAAAATAAAATAAAATAAAATAAAATAAAATAAAATAAAATAAAATAAAATAAAATAATAAAATAAATAAAATAAAATGGCTTCTTAAATAAAGCTTAATAAAAACCATAAGAATATTTTAAATGAGATAATGAACGTTAGGCTTATATTCAGAAAAAAAGCATGCCATTTATCTTTTGAAGCATTCTGCTCCAGAATCACAACTGGGATGAACATATCTATGAAGACTGGTAAAAGTCACTCATTAGGAGCTTATGTGGTCATTGTAGAAACTGCAGAGTTGTCCCTTCTTAAATATATATTCTTTCTTCATGGGCCACTGTCTGTGCTATGTTAACCTAAGCAGTTACTCTCAAACACATTCTAACAACATCCATTTGGACACCATCGACCTCTCAGCGCATGTAAATCAAAGGGTTACAAACTAGGGCAATGATACTCAAGTTATAAACTATCAGTAGTTATAGAAACATTTATTATGGAACAGAATGGGATGATTCCACAAACAGATTACTAGAAATCCTCCAAATACTAGACCCCCCCACACTTTTAAGTAAATAAACTTGCCTCCCTTTTAAAAATCTCTCTAAAAATAAAAAAATAAAAATCTCTCTAAACATTGTGAAAACTTAACTCACGTTCAGAAAGGGGCCAAAACGAATATTGATAAGTCAATTCTTTATCACGTGTTGAAAACTAGACGAACTCCAAGGGTGTCCAGGAAGGGAACGTAACCAACACCCGAGAGCCTCCTCTCCAACCTCTGCCCCCTCCCAACCATAACCACTCTACTGAATTTCTCAGTGATAACTCTCTTGTTCATTTTAGTGACAAATCTACATTATCTGAGATTGTGTTGCTAAAATCAGCACTTGACTTTGCCTTAAATGTTTAAATGTGTACAAAAGAAATCAGACTCTATGTGTTGCTTGGTGTCTGGGATTTTGCCTAATATTTATGAGATCCACCCCTGTGTTTGTGTATAATAATGGTTGATTAAATTTTATTGCTATGTCTATGAACACATGTGATGAATTTATCACAGAGAGATATGAATCTCTCTGAGTCACGGTCATAGAGCATCCCTGGTAACACAGATATAACAGCTTGAATACTTGACCTGCATGACTTAGCATTTCCATGATCTCTCTCTGTTGATGCTCATACTAACTGAGCCGGTCTTCCCTTGAGACCCTGTCTGTCCTCGTCGCTGCTGTTGTGTCCTCTCACTTTCTTTCACTTCTCTACTTGCTATAATCCATCTCTTCTTCCATTTCTGGGATGCCTCTGGGCTCATTCAGCCCACAGATACCCGCTTAGTCCCCTAGAGAGGTAATCCCTACATCCTCAACAATGAACTCTAACCAATAGCTTCCCCCTCAATCCTTCTCATCCTCCTCCTTATAGCTAGTTGGCGATGCCAGGTGTAGGTATTGTATGCAAAATTCCAATTTTTCTTCCTTCTTTATCCTCACCCTGACTAACTTTCTAATTTGTCTAATGTTCTTGTCAACATTCAAATGAACCTGACTCTTACTTCACTTTCAGTTGTCAAAAGTGTTTAAGGAAATTCACTATCTATCATGCACCCTGTGCTGTAAGGGGTGAGGAAGGAAATGCATGAAGTAATAGGGTTTGCAGGGTGCCCAGGATCGAGCGAATATTTCTTAATTTTTTTACAAAAGACTTATTTATTAATTTTGAGAGAGAGACAGAAGAGAGAGAGAGAGAGAGAGAGAGTACACAGGAGCACGTGGAGGGGCAGAGGGAGAAGAAGAGAGACAGAGAAGTAGACTCGTTGCTGAGCATAGGGCCTGACCTGGGGTTTGATTCCACAACCCATGAGATCAAGACCTGAGCAGAAACCAAGAGTCGGGTGCTCAATCATCGGAGCCACCCAGGTTCCTAGAGTGAATGCTTTTTTTTCATCGTTGCCATCATGTTTTACCACTGATTCCTTCATTGGTGAAAAAATTTTGTAATGTGACACCTTGAAAATTTGCTCATTTATGATCCATTGCCACATTGCACAACTGTGTGGTTAATAAAACATGCTGTGTTGGGTTGGCAGACGCCTTGGCAAGGCATCCAGCAGGTTTAAGCTCACCTAAGAAGACTTGCCTCACCCTCCTTACCTGGTACAGCAGGTCCCTTGCCTCTGCACCCCCCCCCCCTTGTTCTTGGTCCCAGGCCTTTTTAATGCAGTTTGTCTTACCTGTGCTGCCTTCTCCTGACCTGAGCATATCTAGACACCTACGGTTCACTGAAGATATGCTTTATTTATGCGATTTTTCTCATGCTCCTTAATTTACTTCTTTGCCTTATTCTTAATGATATCCTAATATTTCTTTTATTTCTTTACCTTGGTTATATCCCTAAACAGAAGTGACTACATTTCCTATTCCACTTGTGTCTCATTCACCAAGGCCATGCCCTTAGATGTTAGATATGCTGTGACTGAGTATGTTGAGAAAAAAACCCTTCAAAATTATTTTCTCTCTCTCTCTCTCTCTCTCTCTCTCTCTCTCTTTTCTCTAAGGAAGATTTAGCTCTACAATTAGTATAGAACCAAGGGCCATGTTAACACAATGCTGAGCCCTCTGGTCTAAATAATTTTATTCTTCATGTATATTATTTTGATTCCCTGGGTTGAGGCAGAAAGCAGAAGACAGATACTCTCAGCTATAAAATCTCTGAGTTATGGCAGAGATAGCCATTGGAGTTGACACTGAAGAATCGGAGACCAAAGTGTTTTATTGGTCAATTTCCTCATCTTTAAAATGAAGGTTGAATCTGCCTCAAGGATTCTTGGGAGGATTAGATTTAATGCATTTTGAGGGCTTAGCTAAGTGCCTGGAACAGTATGATAGGAACTCAATAAACATTAGTTTCCTTTACCCAGATAGAGTCAGAAAAACGCGACTCTATTTTACCACCACCATACTTCATAGCTTGAATTTACTATTTTAAACTTGAGTCATCTTCCTCCATATTAGACTCTGAATGTTTCTCTGCATCCTTCCCTGCAGAAATGAAATACATGTTAATGTTAACTCATACATAACTGTAGAATAAATAGATAATACATGCACAATGAGTCAAATTTTACAAAAATAAATATAAGTAATAAAATAAGTACAGTAGAAATCAGTCACCCTCACCAACAGTTAACCCTGGAAAACAAGTAGTTTATATTTACTGACTCCAAACAAGAGTCAAATCTGCAAACTCTCCATGTGCTGAACCCTGGGTCAGGCACTATCAGATAATCACAACATAGCCCCTCTTTGACTGGTTTATTATGTTTCCGAGGAGAAGATAGACAATTTCAATTTTTGAGCTCCGGAAGAGCTGTGTCCCCAGAGTGTTGTGCAGACCGAGAGGACCACCTCTAGCAGGTGACACTGCGGCTTGGACATGTGGGACTTTGTTGTGAGGGTCACATTGATGTGAAATGTCTGCTAACCCTTTGGATATGTCGTTTCTCTCCGAAACCTCGTGTGCTGCTCCCTGGTGGGTGTAGGAGGGCACTTGAAGGCACAATACGTTCAAAAGGCAGCGGGACACCTGCAAGTTTCTAAAATTGTACTCAGGAAGAAGAAATTATGTTTCTATCATTGATTGTAGAGAGCTGGGCCTCCTACCAATCCTCTTGCCAAGCCTCAGACCTTAAACACATTTCTTGCATGACTCTTTCAGGGAGGTTTGTGCTGCAAAGAATTTTGTATTTTTACCTGGCGGCCTCTTTATTTTCAGCCTTCCATTTAATTGGAGTGTGGTAATGTCCTCACTCAGGTACGAGTTCCCTTTCTCATCCATCTTCACTTGAATGCCTGCACAGCCTATGTGGCAGCAGCCACCACCTCTTCCCGACTCAGCTGTCTTTCCTTTAGCTCCCCAGCTCAGCCACTATGCACAGAGGAAGTCAGCTTTACAGTTATAAATAGAGGATGGAGAATAAAGAGCCATGACAGGTTATAACTCCGTTAAATACAGTTGGGCCTGGAAAGGTTATGCATAAATTGAAAAGCACTTAATATTTTCCCCCAAAATATTATCATCACCAGAGTTTATGAAGGACTTTTTCTGTAGCACCAAACCAGTGGCTGTATAAATAGATTTACTCTGTCAAGTAGTAGAAAATAATTTCAAGATGCCTTGCTTTGGGTTTCTAAGAAGTGACGGCATTCAAGGTCATGGTGAAGTTGAGTTGGGAGAAGGAGTGAGTCCATGAGTAGCATGGGCTGGAGGTCAAGTGAAGGTGAAACTACACCCTGGAATATTCTGTAAAAGAAGCCATCAAAGATTGAGCTAAGGGGCGCTTGGGTAGCTGGGTCAGTTAAGTGTCTGCCTTTGGCTCAGGTCATGATCTCACGGTCCCAGGATGGAGCCCCATGTTGAACGCCGTGTCGGGCTCCCTCCTGGGTGGGGAGCCTGCTCCTCCCTCTCCCTTTGCCCCTCCCCATGCTTATGTTCTCTCTCTCTCAAGTAAATAATAAATAAAACCTTAAAAAAATTGAGTCAAGGCTAGTAGACATGCTACGTGGTGTGTCACCACGGCTGAGGTGCTCATGGCATCTATGTAGAGTTCCTGAAGCAGGAGAGAGAAGTGAAGCTGGTGTTTGCCCTTTTTCTTTTCTTTTTTCTTTTTTTTTTTTTTTTTTTTGATTTTACTTATTTATTCATAAGAGACACACACACACACAGAGGCAGAGACACAGGCAGAGGGAGAGGCAGGCTCCATGCAGGGACCCCGGTGTGGGTCTCGATCCCAGGTCTTCAGGATCATGGCCTGGGCTGAAGGCAGCACTAAACCACTGAGCCACCCGGGCTGCCCTGTTCCCTTTTTCTTAAAGTCTTCCTGTTCAAGCTTCCTTTCCTCTCTGTCCCACTATAAGTGGTGAGCGATTAGTCAGGCCTGGGAAAGAGATGTCCCAATATTGTAAACCTTCTGTAAACTCAGTTTTTCAGACCTTGATTATCCATCAAAGCTCCTCTCCCTGCCATGACTCAGCTCCCAAGAAGTAGCGTCTCCTTATCCACTGGTGATGGAGGGCAACCCCAAGGTTCACTTTGTCAGAGTGACACGACATTGGGGGGGCTGGGGCCATGGGCCATAGGTGGGAGGGGATGCACCCTGATGAGTAGCAAAGCAGGGACAGCCGGTGGACAGGTGACAGGGGACACACGATCAGAATAGTGCAGGTCATCTGGGTGTGTGGCCTATCCCCGAATATGTCACCTGACTGAGAAGTTCCACAAAACAACATCCCATTTTTTTTTTGGCTTGCTTTGCACAGAATGTCTTGGTTTCGTTTTGTGTTGTTTCTTCCTGAGAGGACACATAGACCTGAGCATCATTTCTAGACTCTAGTCTGGGTAGAGCCCGTACAGCCGATTACTCGGAACAGTGTGAGCAGAACACAAGGAGCGCGTCTTGTGATCTTTATCCATTGCTCACACTTCAATGCACCTGATCCTACCCACACGCTGCTGCTGTGTGCAGATAGCAAACCAAAGTTATTACCTTTCCATGATGCTTTCTTTGGAATATAAGAATATTCCTCAATAGACAAGGTAGGGTTTGGATGAAGTAGGAAGCATTGCACTATAAACGTCCGCTAGAATGGGCTTTTAAGGAAATGTATTTGAACGTTCAAAGATACTTGGTGGAGGAGCAACTGGGAGGCTTAGTTGGTTACATGTCTGTCTTTGGCCCAGTCATGATCCAGAGTCCTGGGATCGAACCCCTCGATGGGCTCCCTGCTCAGCGAGGGGTCTGCTTCTCTCTTTCTCTCCCTCTGCCCCTCCTTCTGCTCATGGTCTCTCTTTCTCTCTCTCAAATAAATAAGAAATATTATTTTAAAAAAAGATAATTGGTGGAGAGTTAATAAATGAGCAATAAGAGCATGTTTCCAAAGAAGGGCGTTAACCTTTCTTAGGCTGGATCTCTTATATTTTATTTACATTTTTATCTCATTTCTTCCTTCCCCAAGTACCCATCTTAATACCTGCATGTAAGTAATCATTGATTGAACATCCCCTGTGCTCCTATTACTTGTCATGGGAGGATGGAGGGCCTGGCCCTGCCCTGCCCTCCCACTTTTCTGGGGCTCCTGCCATAAATAAGGAAATGAATGAGTGAATGAATGAATGACAAACCAACAGTATTAATTTCACAGTGTTGCCATAACAAAGTACCACAAAATGGGCAGCTTAACATAGAAATCTCTCTGGACATCTGTAGGCCGGGAATCTGAGGTCACACTGTGGTCAGGGCCCACTCCCTTCACTGGTGACCCCAGGGGAGCATCTTTCCTGGCCTGTCCCTAGCTCCTGCTGACAGCCTGTCATCTTGATATTTCTTGGCTTGTGTAGACATCACTCCAATCTCTGCATCTTTTATGTGGCTTTTCCCCCTATGTGTGCATCTGTGTCTCATTTTCTTTTCTCCAAAGAACACTGGATTAAGGCCACTTTAATCCTGCATGGGATTCAGTTACCACACAAACTCAGGGTATCAGCGTTTTACAGATATTTAGTGCCCGTTTTCTGTTGTAGTTATCAAAGAAAAATCACTGAGTATTTGTCAATTTTTTATGACTCATTGTAATAGTGTTTGGAGTATTATCCTTCTATTCATATTTTTGTTAAAATTCCCAGGGAATTCTTGTGAAATCTGGGGTAATGCTAAATATGAGAAAAGTACCAAATTCTAGTTAACGTATGTACACCAATACCTCCTGTCCTTTGCATGTTCAAAAGCACAGCTAGAGAGCCAAGTAGGTCTATTTTATTTTCTGCTTGTCCTCAGTGCTCGGCTGTCACATTGGTATTCCTTCCTTACTCATTTATCTGCTCTCTCCTAGGCAGGTCCAGCCTTCATTTCTCCACATTTTCTGCTGCTTTCCAATCTTGATCACAGATATTCCTGCAATTGCTTTTTTCTTTTGATTCACACTTAACAATGAGTATTTGGGCCTTTCTTTCTGTATTTCAGGTAGAATTGCTATGTCCTCTGTCTTAATTTATTCATTTTCATAGGCCATTTTCCTCAAAATTATAAGAAAAGATATATTCACAATAGAGAATAGATAATCAAAAAGACAACATATGCCACCATTTTGCATATTTTAACTCAACTGATTGCGATTCAACAAATTAATTTTTACATGATAAGAATAGCAAGGAAGATTCCAAGTAATGTGAATATGGATAAAGTAAACTTTCTTTTCAAGCCTGCATTTTAATGCAGTTTGTGGAGTTTTACTGACTTGCAATATTTTTTAACCATCGCCTAGGTAAATCTCCAATAATATTTATTAGATGGGAATAATGTGTTTTGATAAAATTTGGGCAGGCCTGTCTTCAAATGATAGCAGTAATGTTTTAAAATTACATATGCTATAAACTAGTCTTAGTTCAACTGACTTGTGAATATTAAAATATAAAAGCTATTCATATTTCACTTTGGAAGGTCTTAAATTTCATAGATCAGTTCATCGCGGGCATGAATAGAGCTACTAACGTATGCATTTGTGCATACGAGAGTTATTAGGATAGAAGAAGTGACATTTCTCCATTATGTTTGTTAAATTTACATTTAAATCTATATTTAGCTGATAATTTTCTTAGAGTTTGCTTCTTCACATTTATGTTGTGGATAAGAATATTGGTTTTAAAAACAGGGTGAGGTTTCCCCTCCCAGACTCCACTTCTCTGATGTTCTCTGCTCTTCCTGACTGTCTATTCTCCAGGATCTCCATTCGGAAGCTTGAACCGATGGCACAGGACCCAGTAATGTCGTTCACATTCCTGCCCCCAGAGGCTCTGATCATTTTTCTCTTCTATTTTATATCCCTAGACACTCAGAGGGTTGGCATATTTCCTTGAAGGGGATGAGTAGGATCAAGGTTGGTCTCATTATTACCAAAGTCATTGTTAAAAGTTAAGTCAGTATTTAATGCCTGACATTTGCATTTCTAGGTCTTTGCCCCTGTATATGGATGAGACACGGCTGTAGCTGTATATAAAACTATCCTGAGGTGCCATTTAGTGCCTCCACCTTAGCTCAGTAAACATAATCTTTGTGATACAGTGAATTCTGTTTATATTAATATTTAAGAGGATAATCAGTGATGTTGGAAGGTATTTGTACTGGGTAGTAACACCTGAGTAGGCTAACAACTGTGCTTCGGAGAGTAGTTAGCGGTGAACACATACACACACACACTCTCTCTCTCAGGAGTTCTAGGTTAGCAATTATTTGTTAAGGCATTTTAAACTCTTCTTATCCATAATACTTTTGTATGTCAAATACAGATATATACTTATTGAGCCATGAAATATTGTTGCCCTTAAAAAAATCTATAATCTTTTTAGGGTACCAAACTAGCTTCTTTCTTAATATGGATGGTTCAGTGTGGTTCTATAAGCAAATGTATTAACCTCAAGACTAAATATTTGATATTAATCTATTTTTCTTTTAGCCTTTATCCTGACACAACTTTGATCTTCAGATAGGAGTTGTGTGTTGAGCCCTAACTAGACCAAAATCAATTTTTAATAAGAATCCTTACTGTCTGTGACAGTTTCCTCTATCTAATTGATAGCATAGGCCTGTGTTATATGAAAAATGTATTTTTCAAGCATGTTCTCAATAACAAAGCATGCGTTAGTGCCAGGAATTGGACCAAATCACCGTGTACTCTGAATAAAGATTAACAATTCTATGGAGAAAGGGTTTTGGGTGTACCTGAATGGCACATGTAGTTTCTGGGATTTTTTGTGGGTCTACCTATGGTATCTCATTCTCAAAATCTTGTTACCTTTCAACTATCGTTTGCTTTTGGTTAAAGATAATTCCAAATGCAATACAGCACTTAGTGGGTATAATTAAATGAAAATATTTAATTATTCTACTAAAAATGGTTTAGTTTTTTTTTTCCTTTATGAAAATAAATTAGAAGCAAGCTGTAGGATGGTCAATATTACAATTATCAGAATCAGTTAAAAAAAGAAAGGACTCCTTCCTATTGCAATATATACCTACAAGCCCACATTCTGCACAGGTCAACCTTCAATGATGTTACCTGCCAATTATATCTCAATAGAAGCACGTCAACTTGGTATATCCCGAGGCTTCTCAGCTTATTTTTACTTGTGCTGTAAAATAAGACTTGAACTCACCTTTCCATAGTTGTCTCTTCTAGAATGTCATATAGTACGTAGTGGCTTCTTTGACTCAGCAAAATGCATTTAAGGTCCTTGCCTGTCTCTCTGTGGTGTAAGAGCTCATTTCTTGTTTTAGCCACGTAGTATTCCACTATAGGCATGTACCACGGTTTGTTCATCCCGTCGCCTACTAAAGGACATCTTGATGGCTCACAGGTCTTGGCAATCATGGATGAAGCGTGCTATAAATATTTTTGTTCAGATTTTATGCGAACATAAGTTTTTAACTGATTTGGGTAAATATATAGGCATGCAGTCGCTGGATTATAGAGTGTAATTATGTTTCCCTTTGTAAGGAACTGCCAAGTGGTCTTCCAAAGCGACTACATGATTTTATGTTCCAACCATCCATGCGTGAGTGTGCCTGTGGCTGCACATCCTCATCGGCATTTTGTGCTCTGACCAATCCAGATTTTCACCATGCTACTGGAGAGAGCCGCGTCTCATTCCCTAATCACTTGGGAGGTGGAGGGTCCTTTGTATGCTTATTTGCCATCTGTGTATCTTCCTTGGTGAGGTGTCAGTGAAGGTCTTCTTTCTACTCTTTGTTAAAGACAATTTTGCTCCAGAAAAGCATTTTCTGGGAGACAAACCATGAACCGTTTAAGAGAGGAAATTGCCAAGACAGCTCACAGGACATCATCTGTAGTTATCTGGTGTATCCTTCACTGATACTTTTGCTGGTCTTATCACGGGGAGGACACATGAGAAATTGTCTTATACATTAGAAAGTGACAGTTGTAAAAAGTGTTGCTGAGAAAAGCCAGGGCAGGTGCATCTAGACTTGTCCCCTTCCAGATAAGGCTGCACTCCTTGACACATCAGGTGTGGCCTCTCAGAATCCTCCCCTGCCAGCCTCTTCAGACTCATTTCTAACTACCTGCTCCCCAGCCACCTTGGTGTCCCTGTGTGGAGTTGCAGCAGGTGCCTGCACACCTAGCATCAGTGAGCATCACTGCTCCCCAAGCCTGCAACCTGGCAGCGGCTATGCATGAACCAGCTCTGGAGTTTCTTCCTTGGGGAATTTTCCTTAGCCACATCTGTGATAAGTTATGGTCATGACCACCACTCATGTCTATTAACTGATTTGCTACAACATTACAAAGGAAGGCATAATGTTTTTTTCCAATTCCACCTCAGAGGAAATGGTGTCTTGGGGAATTGAATTAATATTTCCAGCATTAGTCAGTTAGTTAGTGACACAGTCAGGGCTCCATCCCCAGGAGTCCTGGCTCCAGAGGCTCCGTTCTCCTCTGCAAAGCCACATCCCCTCTGAAGTGGGGTTTCTCCTGTTTGCCTGTTTGTTATATCCATAGCAATGAGTGCATGTGTCAAATAGGCATTGTTCCCACTTGAGTCAAATCATTATTTGTTTCCTTCAATTATCTGTGATCTCCTTTAAAAGAAGAATTAATGGGCAGAGTTATGCATCTCATATCCTCATCATCTAGTACACAGAACATCTAGTTCATAGAACATAGCAGGTGTTTAAAAATGTGATTGAGGACTACGTCATCTAAAATTATTAAAGAGAATTACTAGTTTGCAATACAAAAAGATAGAGTTAAAAATTTAAACCAGTAAAATTTGGGACTGATTTGCAACACACATTTTATTCCTTAGAAACTAAGCTGGAGAACAGAAAGGAATGACACGATGTTCATGAAGATAATGGCACCATGGGATTGCCGTGGGAAGAAGGGCTTTGGGAATTTGAGGCAAAGGCAGTCTGCATTAATTTAGTGTTACTACTTAACAACTGGCCCCTAACATAGAGGTTTAAAGTTACTCACATTCTGATGGGTCAGGAATCTGGGCACAGCTTAGCCCACTGCCTCCCAAGGGTGCAGTCAAGGTATTGGCTGGGCTGTGGTCTCAAGTGAGGCTCAACTAAGGAAGGGTCAACTTTTATTGGCAGAATTAAGTTCCTTTTCATCATAGGGCATCATGGGCTTGTTGTTGTTGGCTATCAGCCCTCCAGTCCTGGCTGCCTGGGGCTCACAGCATAGGCAGCCCACAATATGGCACCTTGCTCGTCCAAAGCCAACAAGGGCATGTGGCAGTGAGGGGGCTGCAATCTTTGTGCACAGTCAAGGTAAGTACACACATCCCACCATCGTGCCTGTGCTCTATTGATTTGGTGTAAGTCACAAGTCATACTCATGCCCACAGTAAAGAGAAGGGCACAGATCTCAGGAGGTGGGGCCAGAAAGAGCGATGCCTGAATAGTCTGTCCACCATACAATTATTGGGAATAATATTCAAGAAAATTGGCCCAACATCCTCTCCCTTGTTAGGGTATATGATGTTCTTGTCTGATGATTTTTCAGCAAATGAGAGTGTTGAGCATCATTTTGGAGAATGATAAAGCTTTCTGATGGAGATGAATGCCAAATAGACACAGGTGTATTTAAGCAAACACCAAAAAAACCTAACAAAACACTCAAATTTTTTCTTATAAGTTCAATTTTTAGACTATTTTTCCAGGCCTCCTGCAGCTACATTCTTGTTCTTCTGAACATAAGGGCTCCTTCAGTAGAAAAAAAAATGTTAGAGCATTTAATTAAGTCATGATTGAAGGCATATAAGTTCCATATGGTTCCATATGAATTATTTGTATTATTTTATTATAGGGTAAAGGATGTGGGATTCCATTGCAGAAAGGGAGTTGTAGAGAGAAAAGATGTGATCATAATATGTCCTTGCTGAGCATGCAAGAGGCCTACTATTGGTGATTTCTGAGGTCCTATTTTATTTTATTCTTTTTTCCCTTCAGCTTCATTGAAATATACTTGACATGCAAAAATCATATTTACTTGAGGTGTACAATGTGATATTTTGGTGTGTGTATACATTGCAAAATTATTTCTGCAATCAAGTTAATTAACACATCTATCACACTACACTGTCATTTGTTTTTATTTATTTATTTTTGTGGTGGGATCATCTTGGATCAACTCTCTTAGCAAATTTTGAGTACATGATATGTATTATTAATCGTTGTTGCCGTGCTCTATATGAGATCTACAGCACTTACTCATCTTATCACGGAAATGTCTACCTGGTGGCCAACACCTTCCCATTTCCTCCACCTTCAGGTCCCTGGAAACTTCCTTTACAGCTTCTACTTCCTTAGGTTGACTATTTCAGATTCCACCTGTCGGGGTGAGGGGGTGAGGGTCACACAGTGTGAGTCCTTGTGTGTCTGCTTTATTTCATTTAGCATAATGGTGTCCAGGTTCATCCAAGCTGTCACAAATGGCAAGAGCCTTAGACATCAACCCTTTACATCTGAATGTGACTCTTTGGCTTTTATTTTTAGAGGATAAAAGGAGCTATTTCGCTACAGGATGGCATGTGTTACTGCATAGTAATAAAAAGTATCACATTTGCAGATATATTGTCTGGGTTCAAAATCTGGCTTCGCCGTGTATTTTTTGTGTGTGTGAATTTGGACACGTTGCCTAACATCGACCTTGTGTAAACTTGGGACAATACTACTCTCCATAGGATTATTGTGAAGATTAAAGAAATGTCTGTATATAAAGTGTTTAGACAGTACTTACCCTATCTTAAGCACTACACAAATATTAATTAATTTTATGGTCGTGTTAAGTAAATGTCTTCAACAAGGCACTACAACCCATAGGGCCTCCTATTTTTTATGTTAGTTTCCTTCCATTTAGATCTTCCCAACATTAAGGCTCTGATTTTACACATAAATGGAAATAAAGGTATGCTTAGCCTTGCTATCGCTGTCTTGCATAAGTTAATTAATTTTTCGTAAGTACATTGAGGACATGAATCTTTTTAGATAATTAAGGCAGATAGACCAACCCTAGTTATTTTTATAGCCTCTGAACAGGTACTTTAGGAACATTTCAAAATTGATTTAATTATCAAAAAATCCATTTTAAAACAAAATCAGGATTTTTGCCTTATTTTTACTTTAATTTGGAAACACTCATCTTTATTACACATTGTTAAAATAGTTCCTTATATGATCTTCCTTGAGGCTAAATGACAAAACAAAAGAGTCTCCAACTTAATTTGAAAAGGGAACACTTGAAAATTCCCTTTCTTAGTATCTTCTGTGGCCTCGACACCTCCACCCAGAAGCGATTGAAAGTGAAGTCAGGGGTGCTGTCGGCTGCGGGTACCTCTTTATGAGAAACTGTTAGGGCTCTGCCTCCCAGACAAGCTTTAATTGAATTATAATTCCCTCTTCTCCTGTTTGGTCTTAAATGCCTTGTTGTAAACTTGAGGTGTAATTAATAACAATAAGCAGCTGAAACTTTCGCTTACATCTTTTCATTAGAGCGGAGGAAGTTTTCGGGATCATCTATCACTTTGGTTCCTTGTATCCAGGGATTGCTTTCTTGCACAAGTGGCGTTTTCCTTGCACTTCTTGCTTTATATTTCATTTTTCTTAATTTCACAGAGTCTACGCTGCAGGCTCCTAGTCTCTATTTACTTCACAAAGTTTAGATCACCGAGTTGTATTTATACTAATAAAGTCCTAGAAGGAGTGACTGTTTATATATGTATTGGGAAGTTTTTATTATGCTTCCTTCAAAACAGATTTTAATAGCAAATACCTGTAGGATCATAATTCTTTTTAAAAATCTAAACCAATATGAAAGAAGAAAACTTTGAAAATATAAGATAGGACATAATTATACCATGATAGAATATATCCATATATACACTATTTATATATATATAATATATAAATATATAATATAATATATATTATATATAATATAATATATAAATTATATATATATATATATATATATATATATATATATATATATATATAAAATGAATCCTGAAGTAAAAATGAGAAGGGACTATACACACCTGTGACACACCCAACAAAATCATAACAAGTGACGAATCTTTTTTAATTGAAAAAAAAAAAATCCCCGTGTGTCCATTTGTTTGTGTACAAATCTGTGTATGAGAGGGAACTTTAATTTTAATACATACTATTATTATTTCTCAGCCAAATCTGGTTTGTGAGAAACAAGTAATTGCCATCTCATGTGAAGAATTTATTTTTACTTTATTTTATTTATTTTTTTCATGTGAAATAATTCAGAAGAAGATCTTCTAATGTCTGTCAATTCCAGGATGATTAATTTTGTAGCTATTAAAAAAAAAAAAAAAGAAGAAAAGAAAACACACACAACCTGGATAAAAGTTACCGCCAGGCAGGAAGTCAATTTCTTACTGTCTGGTCAAAGAGGAACGTCACTGTGATGAGGGTTTTGGCATGTATGTCTGTCTTTTGCGCCATTTCAGAATTCGTTTTTTTCTTTTATGACCAACAGATGTGTGATTCTGTGTACATGTATATATGTACTCATCCCTCCGGCATTTGGAAAGATTAAGCCATTGAACTTCTCAGGATTGGGATTGTGTCATATTTTTTTTAATTGCTAATTATCACACTGATTTTCATCCACCCAATTACTCTGGGCTGTACTGTAACATAGAAGGTCAATCCCCACAGTACAAAACATGAAGAATTTTCCAGTTTAACCAATCAAGGAGAGGAAAGACAAGAAAAAACTTGTAAAACTATTAGAGTCTATTAACTGGCCATTGATGTTAAGATGAGGACTTGAACCAGGATTTGAGCCCAGCCAGGAAGCATGTCTGTAGTAGCGTGCTAATCTTCCCTAGTGTTGTGTCTTTGAGGGGAAGTCAATGGATCAGTCCCCATAGACAGGGCAGCTATTTCATTTGCTGCAAACTCACATGAGAAATGAAAATAAGGACAGATTGAGAATTTTGGCTGGAAAAAAAATATATCAACTGGAGTCAATCCAGTTAATTTCTAAATCTTGGTGGCTTCTCAGACTGTGAAGAGACAGTCTTTGCAGATTTAAGTGCAGTCACCGGCAGTTCAGAGGGCTCTGGGAATTCCTATGGGATGGCCAGCATCTGAGTTGTAAGAGCAATTAGGGACACTCTCTCTTCTACAGAAGAAATCTAAAGGAAAATCTGCATCTAAAACCTATCTGGAAAAAAAAAATCTCCACGTAGACCATCTCTCTATCAAAATGAGTAGAAAAAGGGGAAAAACCACCTTGTACAATATGAGGATGCTGGGCTCTCTGGCTCACCTAGAGCTGCATGAGCAAGCTCTTGTATCACCCTCCCCTCTACTGCCCATCAGAGTGGCTGGCCCATCATCACTCGCAGTTGGGGACGAACGAGCAGGAAATCAATCATTTATTCAGTATTACTCTGAAGGTAGGATGTTGTGAGAAGGACTTTAAGAATTTGCTTAGAAACCCTTTATTCTGTTTTATGCTTCCTCCAAATCATCCCTGTGCAAAAATAAAGAATGAAAACCCCACATACTCCTCATCTTTTCTGGACCAAATCATTTAGTGATATGCAGACTATTCTATAAGTAATGTTTGGTATATTATTATAAGTAACTATCAACCTTTCTCTGATTTTGCTTTTTCTTACCCAATATTAAAAATGTTTCAATTCCATAGAATTTAGACAGAAAGCTTAACAGGACAGAGGAAACCAAACCAAACCAGAACAAACCAATACAAACAAACAAACAAAAAACCCACTTTTTTAATAGAAAAGTTTGTCCACAGAATTATGGAGAAATAACTATAGAAAAAGCAACAGTTCTTTCAAGTTACCTCAGCCACAGTCTGACCTCTCTGGGTGTAAGTGAAAGCCCTCTGCAAATCCTTCCAGGCTCCCCTGATTGCACTGTCTTAACAGAAACCCATTGATTTCCAGAGTGATGCTAAGACATCCCTTGATGGACATGGGAAACGCACAGTGTAGCCCAATGACTTGAGCTTGAGTGTATCCTGGGGCAAGGATGAGCAAGAGCTGGAAATACGCATCCCTTGTAAACTGTAGAACATTTAATGAGAGACAGAACAACAACAATAAACAACCCAAAACACAGTTAATTAAGTTATGATTCTTTATTTGAATAAGCAGATCATGTCAGTTTACTTTCTATTTGTTCACATTATTCTAACATGCCCAGACAATATTTTTGACATTTTTCTGAAGTTTCTGGAAATGCTCACAAACCACACAATGATATTATTGTAAAATTAAATGACAGAGCAGTTATCCATTATTAATTTTTTTCAAGATTATCTCCTGGAACTTTTTGAACCTTTCTCTCTCTTTCTCCATGACAACCAGAATCAGCTTGTTTTCATGTAAAATGTATTAAATGTGTCCCTCAGCTCATTAATCATGTTTCTTTGTTTTAAATTAGTCTTCACCTATGCTTCTCTTGAAAATGCATCAACACGTTGATTTCAATACTCATGAAAGAAAACCACCATCAGTTGTGCTAAAATTTATACATATATTTTTTATGATCATATTTTCTTGCCTTGGCATTTTATTGACTAGAACTGTGTTATAGTAAAGAATAAACATTTTTAAATAACAATTAATTGTATCTTTACATGTGTGCTTTAGAAACTAAAACAATGTTAATTGGAATAATGCATTTACTGGGAAAATATTTTCCTACTTAACTCAGTTACTAGTTTTGCTATTGTGCCTGGCTAGCTCAGTCAGTAGAGCATGACACTCTTAAGTATTATTTTTGCTATAATTTATTATACTGCTATAAATTTATATTATTACACTATATAATAAATTATTTTGGCATTAAAATTTGCTAAAGGGGCACCTGGGTGGCTCAGGGGTTGAGCATCTGCCTTCGGCTCAGGATGTGATCTTGGGGTCCTGGGCTCGAGTCCCATAACATCAGCCTCCCTGCAGGGAGCCTGCTTGTCCCTCTGCCTGAGTCTTTGCCTCTCCTTTGTGTCTCTCATTAATAAATAAATAAGCAAATATCTATTTATTTAAATTATTTAAATTTAAATTATTTATTTAAATTTTCTTTTATCAAGGGGTGGTAGAAAGTGAGGTGGGCGGGGGTGGGGTGACTGGGTGATGGGCACTGAGGGGGACACTTGATGGGATGAGCACTGGGTGTTATTCTATATGTTGGCAAATTGGACACCATTAAAAAATAAATCAAATTTTCTTTTAAAAAATTTGCTAAAAACATATTATTTGGAAAATGTCATGAACATGCTTGATACTGTCACCCACATGATAAAAGTTTAGACATAGAGGTGGTAGATTTAGACTGTTGCTAGCCTTACATCAAACTATCACTGTGCATAGTAACAAAGCTCTGCCCGTGATCTTTCAAGGTAACTTGTGAATCTCTCGAAAAACCTATACTCATAAAAGTAGTATTGCATAGTGACTAGGAGTATAGATTTTAGAACCTACAGCGATTTGCCAATTCCAAGCCATGTACCACACCGAGCGAATTATTCTTTTCACGGTGTAATTTCCTCACTTCTAAACTGGGGGCAATAAGGATTGTTAAAAGTTAAGTGTGTTAATCTGGGCGGGTGTTTAGAACAGTGCCTGGCACAACGTGGGCACAGTATTTAGTGTATAGGTAGTTAAATGAGAAGAGATAGTCTACTATAGGGAAAACCAAATAGATCTAATAGTTGAATTGCAACCTTTACAAGCCCTGTGGTCATTGATACATCTTTCCCTTTCTCACTTGTTAAAGCTTATTTGTAAGTATCAGATGAAATAACACATGAAAAGTTTTAGCATAGTACTTTACCAGATAATAATAATAAAAAAAAAGCTAATTCTTCTCTTTCTCCAAAAGAGCTAATGGTTAAGATATTTGATCAAAGCTAAGATGTCATCTGACCAAAAACACATCATTATTTTATCTCTGTCTGGAAAGGAAAAATATTGATAATTAAATGATGGCCCCATGTTTTCTTATCATTGAGATTTTTCATTTCTATGTATTGAAATTAGGTTAATGAAGCCATAGACTTTCATGCATTATTCTTGATCCCCATAAAAACAAAAAAACGTAAGTGTCAATCCCACTAGGCTGGCACAAATGGAGAAATGTGCATGGATACACGCAAATGTAAATTTGGAATTTGTTGTTTTTGAACCCCCTAACTCTATTCCTAAGAAACTGGGAATAGATAAGCACAAGTGAGGATAATCTGAATTGATACTTGTACTGAAGCTTATGTGTGTTATGCTTATGTTATGAAGCTTATGTGTTTCTGATGCTTCTAGAAGCCCATTATAACATTATAAATAAGGCTTAAGTGGAAATAGCATTTTCTTATTTAGGAGATATAAATGTGTACATATATATAGTCTTTTTGGGCTGCTTTAACAGAATCACATAAACTCAGTGGCTTATAAACAACAGAAATTTATTTTTCACATTTATGGAGGCTGGAAAGTCCAGGATCAAGGTGTCCACAGGTTTGGTGCCTTCTGATGGTTTCCTGGTTCATGGATGATGTCTTCTGGCTGTGTCCTCCCATGGTTGAGGGTGAGGAACTCTATGGGGTCACCATTACAATGGCATTAATCCCATCATGACCTCATCCTCATCTCAAAGACCCACTTCCTAACACTATCACTTCCTGGGTTAGGTTTCAGCACGTGAACTTTGGAGGACTACACAATTCATCTATAGCAAGTATCCGTGTGTGGGGGGTGGTGGGGGGCAGGGTGTAGTCATTACTTGGAGTAAGAGAGAAAGAAAAAACAATGTGTTTTATTCTAAAGGTTTTTACAAATCAATGCAAGAAAAAAATCACCTGAAAATCCAGTTGATTTATTACTTACTTTTTTTTTTTAAGATTTTATTTCTTTATTCATAAGGGACACAGAGAAAGGCAGAGACACAGGCAGAGGGAGAAGCAGGCTCCCATCAGGGAGCTCTATGTGGGACTTGATCCCAGGACCCTGGGGTCACGTCCTGAGCTGAAAGCAGATGCTCAACCCCGGAGCCACCCAGGTGTCCCAAAAATCTAGTTATAAATGCAGATTTCTGGGTCCAGTCCTAAGAAGACCCTGACCCAGAGACAGGGGTTAGCCCCCAAAATCTAGACATGAATCAAGTGGTCTCAGTTGTAGCGACAAGAGTGAGAGAGAACCCAAGAGTTTCAATCAGCCCCAAGAACCCCTGTTTACTGGTGTTTGGTTGGTGGGCTATTCCCTTAACACCTAATGCAGTATATTTTGAAATCTCAAAAAAATATGGATTCTGTTCCAGGTTGTCCCTCCAAAATGGGTACAAAGCTGTAAAAGGACCCCACAGGCAGGTAGCATGTGCAGGTGTGTTTGGGAGAAGCACACGTATTTGTCTATGGGGAAGTCCGGGTTTTACAGCCCAAAGCTTCCCCGCTGCAAGCTGTGGCCGAGCTTCCATCCGCAGCATCAGGCAAAGTGGAGGAGACAAGGCTTTCGCCAAGGTCCAGTGCCTAGATGTCGAATAAATCTACACGAGGCCTCCGTTTCCTTATTGGAGTGAAGGTTACGCTCGCAATATACTTGAAATAAGGATGTCGGAGTGCTTTACCAACTTCAATTAAGACTCAGATATTCTGGGGAGGAAAGTCATTTTCTCAGAGAACATCTGAAGCAGTCTCTCTGAGGGGTAGGAACAAAGAGGTTAAGTGATCTGTGCAGATTCCTTCTGGGGGTTAGGGTGAGCCCCCAGCGTGATTTCCCCCTTGCATCTTGGATGAGACAACCATGTACTTTCCCGGTATCAGGTGAGTGGGAGTAAATGTAGATTCGCAGTGAAATTTCACCTCTCCATAACCCCGGGGTCCTGGGATCGAGTCCTGCATCGGGCTCCCTGCATGGAGCCTGCTTCTCCCTCTGCCTGTGTCTCTGCCTCTCTCTCATGAATAAATAAATAAAATCTTAAAAAAAAAAAGAAAAAATAAATTTCTCCCATCGCAGCCCCCTCTCCACTGTCCACGTGTGTCCCTTTCCCTTCTCCACCTGAAGTGAGGGAACTGTCCTCAGGTACAATGCGTGTGGCGCCCGGGCTTCTGTAACGTCAGGCTTCTCCACTCCGCAGGCGCCTTCACTCCTCCAGCTCTCTCCGAAAGGTACTTGGGAGAAATCCTAGATGTTTGTCATCACTTATCTTTGTGTTTCCTTTACTGATGCTATTCCTGAGATGCTCTGCTACGACTACTTATGGATTTGGTTCCTGTTTCCTGAATTGGAGGCGTTGTATGGCCATGATAGGGCCTTTCTCTTCATATAGTGAGATTAGGAGCAACATCGCAGACTCCAACTTGAGACATATCCTGAAACAAATATTGCTCATGACTCACATTTCCTAGAGAAATGATCTATTCATATAACAGAGGTGAGCTGTCACTTTTAAGGGAAGAGAGGGCCAGGCCCCCGAAGATGGTTCGTCGGGAGGCATCCAAGGCCTTGACTGAGTCTCCTTCTGCTACGAGGTGGGAGCCCAGACCAGTGAGCATCTCCTGGAGGATCAGCAGCCCGTCCTCTTTCAACGGGTCTGATGCTGCCAAATTCACGAGACCATTTGGCTTAAATGCATCTGAGAATTTATGTGAAAAATTTATGTGAAAATTCTACATAGGTATTTGATGCTTTGTAGATACATGGGGCGGGCGGGGGGCCGAGGGACAAGCACTTTTTAAAAGATCTGACATTAGTTGCAATTTCTCCACAGAAGATTCTTAAAAGCATTTATATTAAAGAGAAAGAGAATCTTTTACCAGCTGGGATGTAAATAGTTGTCATATTTGAATTTGGTTTGAAAAGCAGAGTTTGCAATTTTTAGGAAAAAAAGATATGCTCTTAATACTGTGGAAGCCAAACTTATAGTGAGTAAGAAGGGAAGGGACGTAGAAGGTTTGGGGACTCCATTACCGTCTTTCTCATTTTGATGCAAAGTTGCACGGATTACATCAGTTTGCGTCTTGGGTTTTGTTGTGTTTTTTGAATGGGTTCCCTGCCGAGTTACTACAGTGAAGGCGGCAAACGCCACAGCTCCTTGGTCCTGCGACTGGACTGGGGAGCAAAGTGCAGTGGTTTAATTGCAGCAGACTTGGTTTTTTTGTTTGTTTGTTTGTTTTTCTTTTTCGTTTTTTTGTTTTGTTTTTGTTGTTTGTTTGTTTACCAAAAACAAAACAAACAGAAGCAAGCAGATCCTCGATTTATTAATGAGGCAATATGCTGGTAATGCTAATCTAGAATCCCAAGGGCATCCTCCCGGGGCTCTGAACTCACTTCAGGGTGGTGGCTGCATTGTCACCGTATTACCTAATAAACCCCCGAAGCCTCTATGTTACAGAATTCTGCATTTTCTAAATGATTTTACTGTATCCTTCTTATTTCTTTAAATATTTCAAATATCTCAAACCCAGATCACATCCGTTGAGTGTCTGTCATCGTCTTCGTGTGTGGCGAGCACAGGCTCTGGCCGGCATCCCGAGGACGCTGCTGTGCCATGCCCCTCTGTGCCTGATGAGGACGCAGGGGTCGAGGGAAGGTGACCCATCACTTGCTGTCCCAGAGTTTCCACCTGCGCAACCGAAGGGAGTTTCCATCCTCCCTGTCAAGTGTGGCCGTGTTTTCCAAAGTCGGCATGCGATTCCGAAGTGTACAACGGAAATTCAGGTTATTGTCCGAAAGCCCATTGAGATGTTTTCAATGACGTGAAGCATTTGTGAAGAGGCACACCGTCGGGGCCTTGCCATTAGCTGAGCGAAGGGGAGGTGCCCTTTATAGCGGGGCAGCTTGGCAGGCAAGCTGCACCTCAACACCCCTGACGGCCACGTAACAGTCACCCCGTTAGGAAGTGAAGCTTATGCCTCGTTGATGATGCTATTAGCAGTCATCGGTATTGGTAAATAAAGCAGAAGGCAGCCCATTGAGTCTTCTCTTTGCTTTATTCAAATGACATCTTTAGGTTTTTTGAAAGGGGAGTTTCTAATGCAGAAAATAATTGGTTCCGTTTTTCATCAAAAGGATTTTGTAACTTACTGATGTACATTATTTATATACCTTCATAGTGAGGTTCGATATTTTGTACTTACGTTTCAAATCTCCGTATTTCTCACGACTTAGTAGATGTCAACATTAATTATATTGTTGCTGGCACTTTGTGGTGACTTGAGTCGGTTTTTCATTATTTTTAACTTTAGAAGTAATCAGGAAACAAGCTTTTCTAAAGAAGTGTCTTGGTGTTAAAATTAAGTGAATCATGTGGCGAGTGAAAGAATATAAAGAAAGAAAATGAAGAAAAAGGAAGGGAATCGCTCACCTGTGCTGCTAGCTGATAGGTACCAGGCTCCTGAATATGAGCATGGAGGGTACGGACTGAATGGTTGTAGGATTCAGAGTTCATATATTTTTTTTAAGATTTTATTTATTTATTCATGAGACACAGAGAGCGAGGCAGAGACACAGGCAGAGGGAGAAGCAGGCTCCAGGCCGGGAGCCCGATGCGGGACTCGATCCCAGGACCCCGGGATCACACCCTGAGCCTAAGGCAGTCGCTCAACTGCTGCCTCAGAGTTCATATTCTTAACGGTTTTGTATGCGGTGAATGAAAGACATGACCCAATATTCATTGAACACCAATCGTGTGCCAGGCACAGTTTGGCAGGTGGTTTATCCTCTGTCATGGATGGAGGGCGTGAGGTTTACAGATTTTGTGACTCAACTACTAACCGAGGAAGCCGACTTTCAGAATCCAGGCTTCTGTCTTTGGTTCTCTGTCACTGCCCAGGTCCTCTAACACGTCTCCAGGAAGGAGCAGAAACCCTGAAGCCGGGCAGGGCCACTCACACTGAGGGGGCAGAGGACTAGGATGGGCTCTGGCTCAGGGGTCTGCGAACGGCAAAGCTTGTAGCCAGGCTGGCCTGGCCAGAGACCCCTGCCCTTCCCTGCTCTGAGGCCTACTCTCCTGCTTTTCGCTCTGCAGGGGTTAAGCTCCAGAAACTTCCTCCTCCACCACTGCCACCCATGGGCTCACAAGGCCCTGCAAACTCTGGCAACTTCTTTAGGGCCAAATTGAGACCAAGTGGTGCTTTTCCTCTGAAACACATGTTGTCCCTTTTGCCACTTTGCAGGTTTGATGGAGTCTACTGTGTTCATAAGAATCTCCTGGGTGGTGCAGTCAGTTATGCATCCGACTCTTGGTTTCTGCACAGATCATGATCTCAGGGTTGTGGTATCAAGTCTCATGTCGGCTTCACACTCAGCTCTCTCAAATAAACAATTCTTAAAAAAAAAAGGGGGGGGGAAGCATATATTCTGATAAGAAATATGTAAAACGTATTGTAAATAGAATAAAAAAATAAAAGAATTGCTCTCACAAGCCTTTATTATACAGCATGGAGTTAGGGCATTGGGATGAAGCACTTTATTATATATGCATATATGTAAGCATATGTATAAGTTACATATAATGTGTATTGAGACTATTCACATAATATAGCTGTAAACATAGGGCAATGGATATGGATGTAGAAAAATAGATATTGCTATGGTCTGAATGTGTTTCCCTAAAAAATTCATGGTAAAACTCGAACCCCCAGGATAATGGTACTAGCAGGTGGAGGCCTTGGGAGGTCTTCGGATCATGAGGCCAGAGCCCGGCTGCCTGGGACTAGCGTCTTATAAGGGGACTCCAGGGAGCTGGCTCTCCCCACTTCCCCGGGGGGCCACTGAGCCAGCGAGGAGGAGGGCTCTCCCCAGACGTCAGATTGTTTGGCACTTTGACCTCGGACTTCCTTCTCCAAAGCCGTGAGGAGTAAATCTGTGTTGTCTGTAAGCCCCAAGGGCTGTGGTATCCCTGTTGCAGCAGCAAGAAGAGACTGAGACAGGTGCAGACGGGGTCATGGGCCGGGGCGGGGGCAGGTATAGTGCAGCCTTGGCTACCACAGCCGAGGCCAGCTGCATGCAATACAAACCCAGGCTTGCTCACCGGCCGGACAGAGAGAGAACGGACCGGGGAACCATGGACAAGGCCCTCTCTTAGGGTTTTCTCTGGAAGGAGCAGGTGAGGCGGGACCAGTAGGCCTGGGCTCAGCGAGCTGCATGTGAGCGAGGTGATCCCTGGAAAGCTGCGCTCAATGGGGCCGTGAGAGTGCCCAGCTCCGCGCTACCCCGGGGTTGCAGACGGCGCTGTGTGAGTCACACTAACCTTAGACGTGCCCAACAGGCCTTCCAGTGGGTGTTAAAGCTTCAATTAAAAAAAAATATAAAAATAAAAATAAAATAAAGCATCAGTTCAACAATCATCAAACCAAAAGTGTAATGAGTACAAGAATGGCTTTATCTTGACCCTATGTTGTCACACGAAATCGTTTCCTCCAAAGTGTTTGGCTAAGGAAGCATAATTCAAGACGTGATAACCAAATATGGCATTTTACCGTCCTTGGTCCAGAGACACAGGAAGGAGCGGGCTCGTGCTTACAGCAGTAGGTATTTTGTCCTAGTCTATCCAGGCTCCTGGCACCCGCTACCCTAGGCCGGTTGGCTGATAATCAACAGGCGTGTGTTTCTCATGGTTCTGGAGGCTGGAAAGATCAAGGCCCCAGCAGATTCGGTGTGTGGTGTGGACCTGCTCCCTGGTTCCGGGAGGGTGGTGTTGCCACCATGTCCGCACGTGGTGGGAGGGGTTAGGGAGCTCCATGATGTCTCTATTACAGGGGCTCAGGATCCCATTCCTGTCGGCTCCTCCTGATTACCTGATCATCTCCCAGGGGCCTCACCTCCTAATGGCATCACCTTGGGGGGTGATGAGTCAACAGACAGATTTGGGAGGACACTGACGTTGGAACCTTGGTGATATCCATTTCATTTCAATTAAACGATACAGTTCATTGGTCCCTTGAAACAAGTGTTTGGCTAAAAAAGCATAATTCAAGACATAATAACCAAATAGGTAGGTCCCTCCTACAATGCCCCACATAAAACATGGAACCCCCGTGAATAAGAATTTTGGGCACGGGTGGTTTGACCGATGTGTAGTTAGCTGCGGGCCGCGTGGCTCTCCCCTTTGGAGACATGCCTGTATGCCTCTCTAGGAGCCCAGGGACCTGCTTCCCGACCTGCCCCCGTCTCTTCCTGAGGACAGAAATCACTTCAAATAGGAACTTCGCATGCTGCAATTTCTAATGAGTGTCACTGACCCCGTCACAGAAATTCCAGGTCATTCAGACAATGCCGTGTTTTAATTATAGTTGTTGATTGTAAGTATTCAAAAAATATCTGCTGTGATATTAACACGACGTGATACCCGTTAAAGTGACCCGCAGCTGGAGAGTGAGTAGTTAGAGCGGTAAAAATGGATTTTCTTCAGGAATTGCAACAGGGGAAAGAGGCCTCGGTATAGACACAGGGTTGCATTCTGAATGCAGCAAGGGCAGGTGGGGGTCATGGCCTGGGAGCACGTGGGGCCCGTGGATGGAATCTTACTAAGAGGAAATACCAGGGGTGGGGGCTTGGCTAATCCAATCTGACTACATTCTTGGGGCAGGCAGGCCGGGGATCTGCTCTCAAGGATGCGGGCTCTTTCTAAACTGACTAAAGAGACTTCTTGTTAAACTGGGTGATGCCGGCCTGGAGGGCCTCCAGGTGCTTGGCTAGAGGTTGGCCAAGGACAGAGTGTTCTCCCCGCCACCTGGTTCTGAGCACATCTGGTTTTCCTCAGCACGATCGTTCCTTAGTCTAGATGAGGCCAATGCCCTGGGGGGACCCCAGTTTCTGCTGCTCCTTGTCCTCCCGCCCACAGGCACTGTCTCTGTCTCGGCTGGCTGTCCTGGGGTGAGGGCCTCCTGTGGGGGGAGCCGGAGCTCCTTGAGCCCTGGGCAGGCCTGGCTCAGCGGAGGGACCTGCCCAGGACACAGCCTTAGGACACGAGTGTCCAGTGGTGCACTTGGACTACCGAAAGGCAGGACCAAAAGCAGACCTCCTTCTCTCTCCTGGACAGAGAATTCCCAGGCTTGGTGGCCACACGCCACCCCCATGAGGGACCTTCTGTGAGCTCTGAGCACCTGTGTGTCCTTGGGCTGGAATGGGCAGGGGCCCAGCACCTGCGTTGCTCACTCCTCTGCTTGACTCATTTCCCCTTCCACTAATCACGTCCCGGGATTTCGTTTCCTCCAAAGGCCTCCTCCCTTCAGTGTTAGCTGGGGTTCCGTTTCCATAAGGAACGCAAGGTGGAAGAGTGAGGGACTTTTGCTGAGTGCTTCTGTGTTGGGGACTCTTCTAAACACTATATAGGGTTTATCCCATTTAATCCTTTAAAAATGAAGAAATGGAAGCACCAAAATTAAGAAACTTGTCCGGTAAGTAAGTGGTGAGTCAGGGTTTGAACTAAGCCATTTGATCACAAAGTTAACAGAATTAAGGACTTTTTTTTTACCCTTTGAGTTGGTAATTCTTTTTTTTTTTTTTAACTTGAAATATAGTCGAAAAATAACATGATATTAGTTTCAGAAGTATAACATGATTATTTGATATTTGTAGGTATTGCAAAATGATCACCATGAGTCTAGCTTACATCCGTGACCACATAGCTATGATCTTTTTTTCCCCCCCTTTTGGTGAGAACTTTTAAGACATATGCACTCGTCCAGCAGTATTCAATTATGGAAGACAGTATTTTTTACCATAATCAACGTGCTGTATTTTATATCCCCATGACTTGCTTATTTTAATAACTGGAAGTTTGCACTCTTTGACTCCCTTTACCATTTTGCTTCTCACAACCTCCAGCCTCCGGCAACCACCAATCTGCTCTCTGTACCTAAGAGAGGTTTTTGTTTGTTTGTTTTTGTTTTTGTTTGTTTTTCTCTATTATTTTTTTTTAATATTTACTTATTTATTTTGAAAGAGAGCAAGAGATGAGTGGGAGGGGTACAGAGGCAGAGAGAGAGAGAGAGAGAATCCCAAACAAACTCCCCGTGAGCGTGGAGCCAGATGGGGGTCCTCAATCCCAGGACCACAAGATCATGACCCGCGTGGAAATTAGGAGTCTGACGCTCAACCCACTGAGCAAACCAGGTGCCCCTGTTTGTTCTTAGATTCCACAAATAAATTAGACAATACGTAAGATATTCAGTATCTGTCTTTCTCTTTGTGAATTATTTCACTTGGCAAAATTCCCCTCAAATTCTATCCACGTCTCAAATGGCAAAATTTCATTCTTTCTTCATGGCTAAATAGAATTCCATATAGAGAGCTAGATGTAGATATAATAAACATAGATGATGTAGATATAGGGATATAGCATGTTTTCTTTATCCATGCATCCAATGATAGTCATAGAGAGTATTTCCATATCTCAGCTATTGTAAATAACGCTGTAATGAACATGAGGGTGCACCTATCTTTGCAAATTCGTGTTTTCATTTTCCTAGAAGTAGAAGCCTAGAAGAATGCCTAGAAGTAGAATTACTAGATTGTAAGGTATTTCTTTTTTTTTTTAATTGTTTAAGAACTCCTGTACTGTTGTCCATAGTGAATTGGCTGCACCGATTTACATTCCCACCAACAGGGCACAAGGGTCCCCTCTTCTCTACATCGTTGTCACACTCCTTAATTCTTGTCTTTTTGATTCTAGGCATTCCCACAGGTGTGAGGTGATCTCTCATTGTAGTTTTGATTTGCATTCCCCTGATGATGAGTGACGTTGAGCATCTTTTTATGTACTTGTTGGCTGTCAGGATGTCTTCTTTGGGGAAAAAAAGATGTCTTTGCAGGCCTTCTGCTTATTTTTTTTTAAATTGGATTGTTTTGTTATTGAGTTGTGTAAATTTCTTAAATATATTTTGGATATTAACCCCTAACTGAAGATATAATTTGCAAATATTTTGTCTCAGTAAGTTGCCTTTTCATTTTACTAATGGTTTCCTTTGCTGTGCAGAAACTCTCAAGTTGGATATGCACTGCTTGTTTATTTATCCTTTTATGGCTTTTGCTCTTGGTGTCAGATCCAAAAAGTCATTGCTAAGACCGATGTCAGGGAGCTCACTGCCCATGTTTTCTCCTAGGAGTTCTATGGCTTCAGGTCTTACGTGCACTTCTTTGATGTTGAGTTGATTTTTGTGTGTTGTAGGATTGTGGTCCAGTTTGATTCTTTTGCATGCAGTTGTGCGGTTTTTCCAACACTGTTTTTTTTTTTTTAATTTATTTATTTGAGATAGAGAGAAAGAGCCAGAGAGAAAACACAAGCAGGGGGCAGTGGGGAGGGAGAAACTGACTCCCCGCTAAGCAGGGAGCCTGACACAAGACTTGATCCCAGGACCCTGAGATCATGACCTGAGCGGAAGGCAGATGCTTCACCGGCTGAGCCCCCCGGCTCTTGTTCCAACACTGTTAACTGAAGATGTTCCCATTGTATGTTCTTGCCTCCCTTGTCTTAAATTAATTGTCTGTATACGCGTGGGCTTATTTCCAGGTTCTCTATTCTGTGTATTTTTATGCCAATACCACGCTGTTTTGATTGCTGTAGCTTTTTAATATTGTTTGACATCAGGGAGCGTGATGCCTCCAGCTTTGTTCGTCCTCAAATGGTTTTGGCTATTTGAGGTCTTTTTATGGTTTATTTTTACTTTTTTTAATTTTTTTTTCTTTTTATGGTTTAACCTAACGTTTAGGACTGTTTTATTTCTGTGAAAAATGCCACTGGAATTTTGATAGGGATTGCAGAAATTGCTTTCAACAGTGTGCTGATTTTCACAATATTAACTCTTCCCATCTATGAGTATAGATCATCTTTCCATTTATTTGTCTCCTTCAATATATTTCAATAATGTTCTATCATTTTCAATGTGTAGATGATAAAGCATTTCCAAAATACATGGTTTAACTGAAGTAGATACGGCTACATTCAAAATAAGCCTAATCAATAATATGTAACTACCAACATTTAAAACCAAATAATATCAAATACTAAAATCATGCTCTTATGATGCTGGGTTTAGATTTGACACTGTATATTAGATCACATACATGCTAGATAGCATCTGGTCTCCACTATAAAGGTAATTAGGAAATTACAAAGATGTCTACCAAAACCTTTTGCTAAAGCTTTATTTTCCCATCTCTGTGAAAAAATATGAATCATGCACTGTGTTAGCAAAGCAAACCATATTTCTATTGAAGGGTTACCAGGAAGACGTTTAGTAGTCAATGTAATTCATTTATAAATTTAATCCACATGACTTAATAGATGTATATAATTAAAATTAAGCATAATCACACTCTTCCAGTGACAAACTTTCTAAAATAATATATTGCTTTACTGCCTTTGTTTGCCTATTAATTACAAAATATAAAAAATGCCATTTGCAGAAAAATCTCAAATAAACAACAAACAAAACCAACAGTAACAGCAACAACAACAACAAAGTAGTGTTGCAACTGGAGTTCACTTTACGCTCGATAGCTTATGGGATCACTGAAAATTTCATGAAATTTAATTATTATGTGTAGATCTTCCAGTTTGTTGGAATGTAATTTTTCATGATGTTCTCCTATAATCTTTTAAATCACTGTGGTATCACTTGTTATTTCTCTGCTTTCATTTCTGTTTTTATTTGAGTCATCTTTCTCTCTCCTTCTCTGTCTCTCTCTCTCTCTTAATGAGTCTGGCTAAAGGTTATATCAATTTTGTCGATCTTTTAAGAGAACTATTCCTGGTTTCATTGATCTGTGCTATTTATTTGGCCTCTACTTAATTTATGTCTGCTCTAATCTTTATAATTGCCTTCCTTCCACTGGCTGTGGGTTTTGTTTATCCTTCTTTTTCTAGTTCTTGTAAGTTTAGGTTGGTTCTTTGAGTCTGTTCCTATTGCTTCCCTCCAGAAAAATGTTTGCAGCATCTCAAAGATTTTGGGCCATAATGTTTAAATTTTTGTCTCCTGTCTTTTTAAAAAATTTATTCTTTGATTTCATGGTTCACCCATTCATTGCTTAGTAGCATATTGTTTAACCTCCAGTTATTTGTGCTCTTTCCAGATTTTTTTTTCTTGTGGTTGACTTCTAACATCATATTGTTGTGGTTGGAAGAGATGCATGATATGATTTCAATCTTTTATTTAATTTGTTGAGACTTGTTTAGTGATCTATTCTGGAGAATATTCCTTGTGAACTTGAGAATAATGAGTACTCTTCCATGTTAGGATGGAATGCTCTAAATAAATTTGTTAGATACATCTGGTCTGATGTGATATTCAAAGCCATTGTTTCAAGAAAAAAGTCTGATTTTCTGTGTAGATGATCTATCTTTTGATGTAGGTGAGATGTTAAAGTCCTCTGCTGTTATTCTATTACTACTGATTTCTTCTTTTATGTCTGTTAAAAGTTGCTTTATGATCTGGGTGCTCCTATGTCGAGTGCATAAATATTTGAGTGTTGCATCTTCTAGTTGTATTGCTTCCTTTATTATTATATAGTGCCCTTCTTTGTCTCTTGTGACAGTCTTTGTTTTGAGATCTATTTTGTCCAATATAAGCATTGCTACCCCAGCTTTTTTTTTTTCACTCCCATTTACATGATATATGTTTTTTCCATTTCCTCAGTCAAATTTGCAGGTGTCTTTAGGTTTGAAGTGAGTCTCTAGTAGGCAGCATATAGATGGGTTATATCTTCTTACTGGTTATATCTTCTTACTGGAAGACTTATTCAATTTACATTCAAAGTAATTATTGGTAGCTATGTAGTTCTTACCACTTTGTTACCTGTTTTGTGGTTGTTTTTGCAGTTTCTTTGTTCTTTTCTTCTCTTGTTCTCCTCCTCCCTTGTGGCTCTATGATTTTCTTTCATGATAGATATACTTGGATTTTTTTTTCTTTTTTGCATATCTATGCAAGGGCTTTTGATTTGTAGTTGCCATTAAGTTTATATATAACACCCTATGGTGTCTCTATTAAAAGTCTATATTAAGTGGTTGCATTCTAAAAGCACTGCAATTTTGTCCCCTTCCCTCACATTTTATATATATATGATGTCATACTTTATATCGTTCTTTTTGTGAATCCTGTCACTGATTTTTATATAGTTGATTTTAATGCTTTTGTGCTTTAGCCACTGTACTAATTTTATAAGTGATTAACCTATTTTTATTATGTTTGTATTTACCTGTGAATTTTTTTCCTTTCCTTGTGTACTCCTGAATATGACCTCTAAAATCCCTTTAATGTTTCTTGTAAGATTTGTTTAGTAAGCATGGTCTGATTTAACTTTCGTTTGTCTAGGAAACTCTTGATCTCTCCTTGTATTCTGAAGGATAGCCTTTTCTGGATAAAGTATTCTTGGTTGCAGTTTTTGTTTTTCCTTCCAGCACTTTGAATATATCATGTCACTGTCTTCTGGCTTGCAAAATTTTGCTGAAAAATCAGCTGACAGGCTTATGAAGTTTCCCTTGTATGTAATGGTTTTTTGTTTTGTTTTGTTTTGTTTTCCTTTTTCTTCTTCTTTTTTTTAAACTGCTCTTAAATTGCTTCTTTTAAAAAATTCTCTTTATCCCTACTTTTTTCTGTTTTAATTATGATGTGTCTAGGTGTGGACTTCCTTGGGTTGATTTTGTTGGCAATTCTCTGTGCCTTCTAGATATGGATTTCATTTTCCTTCTCCACATTAGGGAAATTTTCCGCTCTTATTTCTTCAAATAAATTATCTGCCTCCTTTTCTGTCTTTCCTCCTTCTAGGACCTCTATAATATGAATGTTAGTATGCTTGATGGTAGCACTGAGTTTCATTAATCTCTTCCCACTTTTCTATAATTCTTTTTTCTTTGTGCTGTTCAGCTTGACTGTTTTACATTACTCTGTCCTCCAGCTTGCTGATCCATTCTTCTGCTTCCTCTAATCTACTATTGATTTCCATTAGTGTATTTTTAATTTCAGTTATTGAATTCTTCATCTCTGATTGGTTCTATTTTAGATTTTCTTCCACTTTGTTAAAGGTCTCACTAAGGCCATCTACTACTTTCTCAAGTCCAGTGAGTATCTTTATGACCATTACTATGAATTCTCTATCAGCCACATTGCATATCTCCATTTCATTGAGCTCTTTTTCCTGCAATTTTGTCCTATCCTTTCATTTGGGATATATCCTCTGTCTCCTCATTTTTTTTCTTAACTTGCTATGTTTGTTTCTATGTTATTAAGAAACTCAGCTATGTCTCCTGACCTTGAAAGTAGTGGTGTCATGAAGAAGAGGTCTTATACTGCCCTGCAGTGCACTGTCTCCTGTTCACCAGAATCAGGTGCTTCAGAAGTGTCTCCTATGAGTGTCGCATGTATTCTACTACAGTGGTTGAGCTGCATGTGTCTTCAGTCCAGTCAGCTTCAGTGGCTCACCGCCTGTTGTAGGCAGAGTTTGGTTTCTTTTTTTTTTTTTTTTTAATTTTTTTTTTTTTTTTTTAATTTATGATAGTCACAGAGAGAGAGAGAGAGAGGCAGAGACACAGGCAGAGGGAGAAGCAGGCTCCATGCACCGGGAGCCCGACGTGGGATTCGATCCCAGGTCTCCAGGATCGCGCCCTGGGCCAAAGGCAGGCGCTAAACCGCTGCGCCACCCAGGGATCCCCAGAGTTTGGTTTCTATGTTATTAAGAGGTCAGTCTCGTCAGAGAGGAGGTGGGTGGGGGAACGGGTCAATTAGGTGGTGGAGACTAAGGAGTGTACCTGTCCAGATGAGCACAGAGTGGTGTATGGAAGTGTTGAAGCACTATATTGTACACCCAAAACTAATATTATACTGTATGTTAACTAATTGGTGTTTAAATTAAAACTTAAAAAAATAACCAATTAGTCAAAAAAAAAAAAAAATGGAGACCAGTCTGAGGCTGTCTTGGGCTTGTCATTGACTTAGGCCAGGTGCCTGTCCTCAGCCTGTTTGTAAGGGTGTGGTGACACTGATCTGCAGGGTGCTCTTCCTGCATTGTCCCCTGAAGAGGCTTTCAGGTGGGTCAGGCCAGCAGTCAGAGAAGATGTGTGCCCCCAGTCCATCTGTTGAGATTGCAGTGACCCAGAGGAAATGGTGCCCATCAGCTCTTTTGTTCTTAGAGAAGTCTCCAAAAATCCCTGCCCCACTAGGGCACATTCTGAGATTTGTAAAAATATCTCCTTCCCATATACTCCAGCTGCGTTTCTAACTGCTGCGTTTCTAACTGCAAGGCTGTTTGCTAAGCTCTGTCTTTAAGGGCGGGGACTGCTTCCTGTAGTCCTCTGGCTCTCCCAGAGCGGAGTCCACTGATTTTCCAAGTCTCCAGGAGTTAAGCACCATGATTGTAAAACCTCGTGAAATGAAGCCCTACTGGTTTTCAAAACCAAATGTTATGGGGACTCATCTTCCTAGTGCAGGTCCTCCATGTCTGGGGTGCCTGGTAGGGGTCGGCTCCTCTTCCTTCTCCTTGCTTATGGTGTCCCTCCATTTGTGGTTGATCTGACCAGAAGTTTGTCCTGACAGGTTTATACCCTTTTTACTATTTTTCATGTGATCTCTTTTCTATGATTAACTGTGGAGAGTCTGTTCTGTATGTCTTTGGTTCGTTTTCTGTGTCGGTGGCACTGCTGTGACTGTTACTGAGTGTGTTCATGGAATCGGGTAACCTAAGGATCATCCTACTCTGCCATCTTCCCAGGCTCTCCCTCTCAATTATAGTCCATGTTTTCCTTCTTTATACATAGGTCGCAAACAAAAAATAGAACTCAATTTCTCTTAAATTAGAGAAGATAATATTTTAGGTTACACAAAGAGTAACTAGAGACTAAACGCCTTATTCTATTTTTAAATAATCTTTGAGATTTTCTAAGTAGAAGGAAAATAAGAATATAAGTAAATTTTAATGAAGGGTGACAAGCATCAAAATTCATCAACTCTGAGGGGGAAAAAGCATACTTCGAAATCTGTGTCTTCTGACTTTACGGAACAGATTTTCCATCTAAATGTTAAATCAGGGTTTCCAATTAATTCCTTTGAGAAACTTGAAAGAAACATTGATTCTCAGGGTTCAGGGAATTGACACTGATTATTTAGAAGACCTCTTATTTAGGATTTTTACATCTTCTTCAAAACTCCTGTCAAGTGGTCTGATAATTCTAATCGGTAGAGACATCTATTATCCTTTCAACTTCTGCACCCTTGTCCTGTTCTCCTTGTTGGGTCAAAGGGCTTGCTGAAAGCTATGTGTGATATTCTGATGATCAATCTGTCTAGAAACCTTCCCACCAGAGTAAACTGAAATTTGCTGTAAATAGTTGTCAGAAACATGCTCCATTTTAGTGATCACTATTTCCTCCTCTAGCTTTTACTAATGCGTTTGACTATTTATAAGAGGTTTTGTTCTTGATTTTCTTAAAGAATGTCATTTTTGTGAGCTCAGGGGACATAGACTCTGAGTCTTTCCATAGGTATTCATAATATCTCCATAGTATTGTAGTTAGGATTACATCAGTCAAGGACTGGCATGGGATAAGGTCTCAGTTCTGTTAAAGGCAATATTAAAAATAATATGATTATGTGTTGTATACAAATATGAGTACCTTAATTATCGAGAAGGAAATTAATAAGATGTGACAAATTGTTCAAAAGAGAATCCAGAGAACCACCTATATATGAGAAGGATGTAATGCTGAAATAACTTACAAGTAGGTGCAAAACTGGCTCATTGTAACTTGGGAGGGATAGCCTGAAACACATCCCTTTACATGATTGTAGAATGGAATTATTTGCATTGCTACAGGTTGTCTATAATTTGTAGACTTTATTTATTTTTTTTTAATTTTTATTTATTTATAATAGTCACATAGAGAGAGAGAGAGGCAGAGACACAGGCAGAGGGAGAAGCAGGCTCCATGCACCGGGAGCCCGACGTGGGATTCGATCCCGGGTCTCCAGGATCGCGCCCTGGGCCAAAGGCAGGCGCCAAACCGCTGCGCCACCCAGGGATCCCTAATTTGTAGACTTTAAAATTGCTCAAAACAAGGAAAAGATTTAGGCCAAGGATAACCAGGTGGAGATTGAGCAGTGGAATCTGTTTAGCCATGGAGTGCTGTCTCCAGATCTGGGTCCATTTCACAGTCATTCATTTACAATGTTTTCCTCAGTTTATTTTACCTTGTTTTTGTCCTTATTCTGGTATTTCCTGTTGTTCTTCACAGGTCCTCAAAGATCATGAGCAGAGTTCAGTAATCTCATTATTAAGATGGTTAATGTATGGGAAAGTAGTTTATGAACTGTTATCTGTAGACCAATGTTTGATTGTATAGCAATATCTGTTCTACATATACTGTTAACACTTTACAATGTAACCCCGCATAGTCTCGAATTCATTTAATGTAAGTTCAGTAATTCTATTCACACATCCTTTCATTCATTATCTCAGTAAGTATTTATTGAGTGCCTGTGACGAGAGCTTTGAGTGTCTTAAAAGCAGCACTTCTAATCTTGCAAGGGAATTATTTTCAGGTAATAATTCTACAGAGAAAAATAAAAGTGGGAAGAGAAAGAAAAGGCCATAGGAAGGTTAACTGAAAATATGGTAGCCATGTGATGCCACATTGAAGAAGCTGGTGCAGAGTCAAGGTTGAAAGAGAGGAGGGGAAATCTTTTGCATATCTGGAGGAGAGGCTCATGGAGAGAGGAATCACCCCTGAGGAGGAGTATACCTGATAGGGATGAAATGTCAGAGGGCAGAGGCCAGGGAGAGAGGAGAACCAAGGAGAGAGCAGTAAGGAAGGTGTCATTGGGATGTCACTGTGGGTCCTGAGAAGGGCTTTGGTTTTGCTCCATTAGAAGAGGTAGATGATGGTGTGATTTGGGTACTCAGAAGGGTGGTTCTGACTGCTTTATTGGCATCACCTGTAGAGGGGTCTATGGCAGAAGCGGGGAGAGCAGGCTGTAAGGCAGGTGTTTATCTTGGGTCGACAGCTGACCAAGTGGTAGAGGTGGCCCCCAGAGGGACTGGGTTTGAGATATCAGGGCACAGAGTCAGAGCTGACTCCAGGGATCCCACACAAGCACATGGAAGTTTGCTTCGAGGTAAAATCTGCTTCCGTGTCTCCATCTGAATTTGTTCTCTTAGTGCAACCAATTCCATAGTTTTTGATCGCAGATCATACTCCTAACCTGATCATGTGGTAGGATCCTGAAACCAGTCAATTTGCTTTCTCTCTTACAATCATATCTTTTAGCCCCAAGCAAAGCATTTACACTCCTTTTTAATCCCACTGACTGGTATTTCTCACAGAGCTTTGGCTCACCGTCCACGCGCAACCCGTTCAGGAGCATTGGCTCCTCCTTTTGTCCACCTGTAGGAGGTTATCATGCAGGACCCTGCCCTGGTTCTGCAGAGCCTCTGGGTAAGCATGGCCTGTGCTACTTTCCTACTTGGGTTCCCGGTCTGAGCTCATCCTGAGTTCCAGAGGCCAATCCTCTCACGCTGCTCCTCCTTTCCTTGCCTGTAAGAAAGTTATGCTTTTCCAATTATCATGTCCCTTAAAGAGCCTGCTACCATTCCTAAGCCTTCTTCTTTCCCTAAGCCTCCTTCTTAGAGTCTGCTGAGATTCCTTGCCCTCTTATGTCAGGCCCATTGAGACTGACTGTGAGGACTCTGGGTGCTTGCCTGATTGTCCACAGCATTTCCTTCCTGTCAGCCAGCACGCTGGAAAATCCCTCACACTGTTCTAATTTATAATCACCACAATTGATAATTTAATTACCCTTTGGTCTAAATTCAATTCAATAATTATCGATTATCCATTATGTGAAAAACACAGGACATGCTAAGGTGATTAAGACATAGCAAGAGACATTGAGTGGGACTTATCCTAAGCAGTGTTCTCAGCTACAATAAGCACTGTTGTTCTAAACACACAAAAAGATGTAGGGGGAAGAACAGAGCATTCAGCTCGGGAAGGGTGTGGACTGTTCTGTTGTGGTTTTCATAAATTGCATCTTGAAAAGTCATGTGTGGCTGCATGAATGAATAGATGAAGTGGGACTTAGCGGGGAGGAAGGAGTGTGTAAATGCATTCACCCCAGAAGAGATTGAATAGTACATGTTCAGAGGATATAAATCTTTCAGTACACTAAGTGCTTAAAGCAGAACGTTTGAAATTTTGGCTTGAGTCTCATCAAAGTAAGTGTTGCCTGCTACGCTAAACACTTTATATGTTCTCTTACTCTTTAACGTGTTTTCCCCCCTCTAATTTGGTAATTCCTTTAAAAGGAACTCTAATCCAATGAATATCAAATGAGACACTTTCTCAGGTTGTCTGCCTAAAAGGTGGTGGGGTTCCAAAGCTCGCTGTCCTTTTCTTTCCCCGGGGGCGAGCCCTGAGGCTCCTCCACTACCTCTTTGCTAAATTTAGCCTGACAGGCACCCTGGTTATACAAAAGGTAGTACAAGGGTATCCAGGTGGCTTCATTGGTAAAGCATCCAACTCTGGATTCCAGCTCAGGTCATGATCTCAGGGTTGTGGGATTGAGCCCCTTGGGCTCTCTGCACTCAGTGGGGAGTTTGCTTAAGACTCTTCTCTCCCTCTGACCCTCCCTTTGCTTGTGCACTCTCTCTCTCTAATAAATGAATAAATCTTTTTCGTTTTTTCAAAGGTAGTACAGAAGACAAAGAGTGGTAGGATTTTTAAGCAGAAGAGTTACATTTGAATATTTGCATTTTATTAGTTCCCTAGGAGAGCAGTGTAGACAATTGAATTCAGAAGATGGGAAGAAGAGCGAGGGGCTGAGGCAGGGCTATTGCAGCAATGCACTTGAGAGATGAAACTGTCACTACAAAAATCTATAGTTTAAGACTTCACAATCGAGCCTTGCTAAATCATAATACTAATTTGTTAGTTCAGGAAAGGACTCCCTGTCATATTGACCATAAAACCAGTGCTCAATCATGACATCCTTCTGCTTTTAGAGGCTACTTCTCTTTGATTTCTACATTTCTTCCCCCTCTGGTTCTTTCCCAAAGTATTTAAACAAAATAACAATAAAAAAAGAAATTTCCAAAAATATATAAAATGTTTTCTAAGATATATGTTTTTATTAGTTTTCCTACAAGACTTAAGGTTTAGAAAATACTAGTTTCCCAAGCCTACCATGTTTTGCTTTGTTGTACCTGGTTTGGTTAGTATGGACAGAAAAAAAAAAGTCATAATTACATGCATGTTGAAAGAGAAAAAGAGAGATTAGGATTTTTTTTTTCCCCTGAAATTACAATATCTCAGCAGGTTTGATAAGCTCAGTAGAGAAAGATTTCCTTGGCTCATAAGTGGGAAACTCTCTCCCTGTTGGTCAGTCCCACTGGGTGATTTACATGCACGCAAACAGTTTCAACTGATTTACAATTTTGAAGCATGGCCACTAGGAAGTCTAAGGGAAAAATGAGGGAAGGAATGAGCAGGGAATGAGGACATCTGAACCCATCCAGGTGCAAGAACCACACATTCAGTAACGGGTCAATTAAATAATCTGTACAGTGACTCCTTATTTCCTTGCCATGAATTGGTTTAATTGAATATGAATTGAAGTAGATTATTAGCTGGAGCTAGTTGCCAGGAGCTTTGTGCAGACATGAGGAAATTGTTAAGGACTTTCAACATTGTTTACAGAGTGACTTGTTAATTTTTTTTTTTTCTACACTCTAAAGAATCTGGGGCAAGAATAAGTAGAAATGTGAAAAGAAATCAAAGCTAATCACTTTTCTTTTTATTTTTCTGCCAAAAGACAGACTTTTTGTTGCCTTTCTGAGGCCAGTCGAGGGATGTTTAGAAAGCGCTCACAGCTGAATGTTTCCTAACAGCTGAGGGAATGTGGACATTTTCACATGAAATTCTAGTTTCAGTGTTGTAAAACCCATCGTAAAATTTTGTTATAATTTAAAAAGTAACCATGGAAGAGATCTCATTGCTGAAGTCATCTTGAAATAGTATCAAATAGCATCCCTACTCCTCACACTGTTTTCTTTGGATTTAAAGGTTCAGTGACTAGTTATTTTCCTACTTCTTACTAGTATTTATTTAGATTTTCTCCAACTGGGAGTGTTTTCATTATTACAATTTAACGTTTGTTAGTTTAACACATAAAATAATTTAATATATGGTGTTAAATATGGTATAACTATTGCGATATATTTATTTGTTATACTTCTGGGATATATTTATTATATAAAATAAACATTTTAAGTGTGTTGAATGGATTTCAAAGTGTCACACTGGAAAGGCAATTTGTAATACTAACATAGTAGATAGTACTATTCCGTCATTCATATTTATTGTCAGATATATGATCTTTAATGCTTGGTATGTTTGTTTGCCTCTGTTATTCCCCTCTTATATGTGCTTGTAAAGGTACTATGCCTAACATTTTAGTGATGCATGTTTACCCTACACTTTTATTTATTTTTTATTTTTTTAACAATAAATTTATTTTTTATTGGTGTTCAATTTGCCAACATACCCTACACTTTTAAAAAGAAAGAATACTGAAATTCGGAAATAAAGGTTCAGCTTATTTTCAGTTTGGTGAATGTTTCTGTTTCACACATTTCAGTAAGATCAAATATCAACAAAACAACAAATAATCAAGTGGTAACAGGTATTTGTTTTATCCTAATGTTTAAGTTTGTATGATAATCTGGGAATATTCATAATATTCATAATGTGACTGTTTCCAGAAATGCTTCTTTTTTCTTGAGTTCCTATTAGAAAAGTTGACAGAAAAAAAGAAAGAATGCATGATCTCTCTTGTTTGTTTTATGTGATCCAGTCTGGTGTCAAAGCAAAAATTATGTCAGACAAAGTTAAACTGGCAAAGAAGACTTCATTGAAGACTATTGCAAAAGGGAGAGAGCTTGAGCTCTCCTCTGCTAAAAGAAAAGGCAGCCAGGTTGTAAGGCCTGGGGAAGGCAGGAAGAGCACTGGAAGGTGCCAGGTAGGAGGTTGGCCAGTGGAACCACCCAGCACAGGGCATCACTCCCGCCCTTCCTGTGTCTGCCCAGAGCTGCCCTGTGATGCGGCCATCTGTGCTGCTCATCTGTATTCCTGCAGATGAGGATCCTGCTTTCCCACAGATGTCCTATCTTTTGATGGTTTCATTTCAAAGGAATGGCTCCCAGGTTCTTGAGAAAGAGATTCCTAAGCTGAAAAATTGAGAAGAGACCTTTAGAAGGACTTACATGTCAAAGGGGCTGAAAAAGAATTTACTATTGCAAATCTTCTAAGACAAATGCTCTGAGAAGAGGGAAGTGAGGGCCTCTAGTCAATAATTAGCCTGTCAAAAGCTGGGGGGAACCTGCAGACTGGCTTGGCCCCTGGCATAGACATAATTAGACTTTTTTTCAGGTAGATGATGTCATATAGGTAGGATATATTGAAATACTAAAAATTATATTTTCACAGTCAAATCTATGCATTTTACATAAATGCTGCAAACCAATTCATATGAAAACATTCACAACTTTGTGGGTTTTTTTTACATTTTCTTTTAAAATATTTCATTATAGAAAGTAAAATAGGTACATTTTAGATTATTTGGATTTTTTTCTGTTTAGAGAATGTGAATGTATAGTTTCTCCTCCAAAAATATTTTTTAAATTATTCTTTTAAGTTCTGAATATGTTGAAAGTTATAAACAAGTAGAAAGAATAGTACAATGAACATCTATACGCTCTGGATTCATCAACAATTGACATTTACCTTGTCTTTACATAGTAAAAACTTCAGTTGTGTCCAATAAATCTGTAATATCAACAGTCTGGTGTATTTTTTTTTTAATCTTTTATTTATTTATGATAGTCACAGAGAGAGAGAGGCAGAGACATAGGCAGAGGGAGAAGCAGGCTCCATGCACCGGGAGCCCGACGTGGGATTCGATCCCAGGTCTCCAGGATCACGCCCTGGGCCAAAGGCAGGCGCTAAACCTCTGCGCCACCCATGGATCCCTGGTGTATTTTTTTTTAAGGCATACCACACCTTTCTTTACTGGTAGCCATAGTGCACATTCTAATACAATTTACTCTTTCCATATATAAATATTATTACAAATATTACATATACTTATTTTTTCTATAATACATTAATTGAAAATTCAATATTTTACTTGTGTTAGCTATTGATTTACATTTTTGTTCTGTTTTGTTTTGTTTTGTTTTTAAAAAAAGAGAAAACATAGGGCAGCCTGGGTGGCTCAGCAGTTTAGCGCTGCCTTCAGTCCAGGGCGTGATCCTGGAGACTAAGGATCGAGTCTTACGTCGGGCTCCTTGCATGAAGCCTGCTTCTCCCTCTGCCTGTGTCTCTGCCTCTTTCTCTCTGTGTGTCTCTCATGAATAAATAAAATCTTAAAACATAAAATAAAAAAATAAAAAAGAGAAAACATGAGTTAGGGGTGTGCAGAAGAGAGAGAGTCTCAAACGGGATCCATGCTGAGTGCAGAGCCCAACATGGGACTCAATCTCATGACCCTGAGATCATAATCTGAGCCAAAATCAAGAGTCAGTTGCTTAACCTACTGAGCCACCCAGTCACCCCTATATTGAATTGTATATTTTAACAGATACATTAATAGTACAGGTACATTAATAGTCAAATAAATGCTTACATCATATTCCTTTACTGTTTCTTCATATTTTTTGTACTAGCTTTTCTTCACTACTAGTTTCTTTTTAAAAATATTTTATTATTTATTCATAAGAGGCAGAGACACAGGCAGAGGGAGAAACAAGCTCCCTGTAGGGAGCATGATGTGGGACTCAATCCCAGGACTCCAGATCACACCCTGAGCCAAAGGCAGACACTCAACCACTGAGCCACCCAGAAGCCCCTCTTCACTACTAGTTTCAAAATGATTTTTTCTTAAAGATTTTATATATTCAGGAGAGACACACAGAGAGAGAGAGAGATACAGAGACACAGGCAGAGGGAGAAGCAGGCTCCATGCAGGGAGCCCGATGTGAGACTTGATCCTGGGACTCCAGGATCATGCCCTGGGCTGAAGGCAGGTGCTAAACTGCTGCTCCACCCGGGGATCCCCTCAAAATGATTTCAAATTAATTACTTTTTCTTCCCCAAATATAAGGCAATTATTCTTACCATCTTAGCCTTCTCTTTTCAGGAACACACAGTTTGTTAAAAGTAATTAAATGGAAATGGATAATTGACCTCCACTTATCCATTTGTCAAGATAGCTTTTGTGGGAGTTGAGGAGAATGGAAATAAAATATTCTCAACAAACTACTGAAGATGAAGAATCTATCATAAGTCAAAGTTCTATGTATCCTGCAATATTTTTAAAAAATAGATCAAGCTTGAAAAAAATTGAACTGATTGGTGAGCTCTTGAAATAACTCAACTTTTTGTGATACTAGTTGGCATTTATTTGCCCAAACTTTGTTCATGTTCCAAACACAGTTTTTCATTACCTGTTAGACAAAACTCATAAATATCTTTTTTGTTCAGTATTCTGACCAGATTTTTTATCATGAAATTTATTTGAAGACAATCTCATGTATGTGTGTTGTTGTTGTTGTTGTTGTTGTTTTCTCCTAAACTGCATACTTCTCCATGGCTGTACCTTGTCAATGGCCTCTGTCAAAATTCCTTTCCTCTCCTCCTTATTTCCCTCCCTCCTTCTCCCTTTCACTCTTGCATCTTCTTCCTCATAATGGCTTATCCTTAAGTGATCCAAGAGTACCTGGAAAGAATCGACAGGAGAGACCCCTGTCTCACTCTTATGAAGCCAGTTTTAAAACAGTGACCAATCTTAAAATAGTTTTTGAGACCACAGAGAGGGGGGACTATTTCCCTTGAAAGACTATTTACATAAAACTCTACCCCCATTGAATCGAGAATATGGATCAATGTCCATAGCTGTCTGACTTTTGGTATCATTGGATCGTAATAAAAGTAATATTGTGTCATTCTAAACATCTTTACGTATTGTCACCCCAGTATTTTCTAACCTCTCTTTCTCTACAGCCACACTTATTTCACATGTGCCTCTTTTGCCTTTTGTCCTTTCCCATGAGCGTGGATTTCTTTGCACAATAATTGCAAGGATTTTGAATAGCTTCCTCAGTGTATAACATAATGTCTGGTTGGCCTGAGATACTGCAGGGATGTGACTGTGTTGGGCAGTCAGATACTCAGGATGAGTAATAGTGGACCTTCTACAACCTCAGTGACCCAAACACTAACATTCTCTCCATTTCTCCTCCTGTACATTTGAGGGGTAAAAATAATAAAACCAATTTCATCTCTCCCAGTACTTGGGGCTTGAAAATCTTACTCTAAGAAATCTTACTCTAAGAGGGCTTTGGGTAAGCTTCTAATCCTACGCGTCTGACTCTGTCTTTGGCAGTGATCTAGCAAAGCAGGTATTGCTGCATTTCCTTCCCATTCTGTGAGCAGGGTGTGCTCCTACACCCCCCACTGTTGGCAACCTCTTGGGAGGAAACACATTCACCTGTGTCAGTACCTCACAGGATCTTCCTACTTTACCATAATATGGCATTGCCCAATAGCATAAACAGGGAACATATAGGGAATATGTTTAGCACAGCAAAATGGAATGTTGTCGAAAAATATTTGCTCATTTATCCTTAATAAATCTTTATTGAGAATTCCTACTTGGAGTGCAATTTTGGGAAGCATATGAACTGCCTTGTTCACCAGTATACCCTAGTGTCTATGGTGGCACCTAGGACCCAGGCACTGGAAACAAAAAATGAATAACACTTCCTAAACCTCAAAATAAACTGTCTATATTCTATTTATGGCCTCACCATCCTTTGAACCTCCTATTCCCTCTGATGACATGTACTGAGAATGGTCTGGGTGATATTATTAGATGTAAACCTGAAAATTAACTGTTAGTCTCTCCTAGTGAAAACTATTATATTTCAGGCAAATTTAGTCTCTTGGGTAAATTCTCCACCTTTTAGGGTTTCTCTCTTTACTTTCCTTTTCCTTTCCCATAATGTGGGCACTGGGGGAAAAAAAAAGGAAGGAAAGGTAGGGAAAGAGGGGGAAGAAAGGGAATGAAGGAGGGAAGGAAGGAAAGAAGAGGGGGAGAAGAAAGGAAGGAAGGGAAGAAGAAAGGAAGGGAGGGAGAGAAGAAGGGGAGAGAAAGGAAAGAAAGAAAGGCACCACTGTGACATCCTGACAGTGGCAGGAGACCTGTCTGCTCTGATGCTGTTTGAGCTGGACCCTGGTAGAGGTGTATGCTAGGTCTTTGGGACCTGCCGATGTCCTTACTGCGCTCTCGGTCAAAGTGTCCACAGATGGAATGATCGAGTCTTTTAGAAATGCGATAGGTTTCATACAATTGCTGATGGCTAAGCAATGGGCTCTTGTGGATTGTGTTCACCCTGCTAAGGACTCCCTCAGGCTGCAGGGACAGGGCCAGCCTTAGAGGGGCTGCTTCTTCGTGGTCCCTGTTCCCAGTGATGCAGGAATCAGCTCTCTCCCAGGTGCTTCCACACCGCAATGTGGGAACCTCTGCATCTCCTCGATGCTGTAGGTGGACAGGCGGGAGCCGGGCGTTACTGGCTCACACCTCCCAGAGCCTAACCACCACAGTATGACTTCTATCCTGCTCTTGTCAATCCATTTTGGTGTGGATCATGGTATGGTTAAGGTGACCAATTAACCCTCTAATTAGAACATTTTTGAGAGTGGAAGGGATGTGGATTGGGCTTATGAGATAGGTTCCTCCCTTAATGCCAAAAGGAAATCACAGCTCCCTCTTTGATTTTTTTGAGGCTCTCCTGTTACCTGGCACTTGTCCTCCCCAGGAGGACTCTCCTTCAAGTGATGAGTGTCAATGATTAAATGTGTGTGGATACATAAACGATGAAAAATATCGGGACTGACCTGATACCAATATTGACCATATTGTATCCATATATAGTCAATATATATATTTATATATACAGGATAGTCATTAGCACGGGATGCTCTACAGTTGCAGACATGTTAAGGAAGAGGAGGTGATATCTGAATGGGATCTTGGGAGGCTCAGTAAGAGTCTTTAAGGTCAGTAGGGAGGAAACTCTAGGTAGAGGGTGACTCTCACCAATCTGAAGATTCTGAGTTCTTCCTCACTTTTCCTTTGGAAAATCAAGAAATATTTTCAGTCTTCTTGGCCACTTTCCTTTATTCATTCTCAAACTGAATTAATGCAGATGTTTTGCATTCCATTTTTTTCATTCTCAAATTTAATTAACGCAGATGTCTTTCAATATAAGTAATGTGGAAGTGGAAATTACAGTCAATTTGAATTTCAATATCCTCTATTATACTCTGTTCCCCAGTCCTGAGCTGCATTTCCTTTTAATAATAGCTCCTGAAATATATTCATATCATAAAATTCACCTATTTAAAGTGTACAATTCAGTGGTTTTTAATATAGTCCCAGAGTTATGCAACCATCACCATAATCAATTTTTACATTTTCATCAACTCAAAAAGAAACCCTGTACCCATTTTCTATCACTCTCCATGTTCTTCCAATCCCTTCAAGCCTAGACAAACACTGATCTCTTTCTTGTCATGACAGATCAGGACATTTCATATAAGTGTAATCACATAAAATGTGGTCTTTGGTGAGTAGCTTCTTTTATTAGATACTGTTTTCAAGATTCATTCATGTTACCGAATGAATCAGTAGTTCATTTCTTTGTATTTCTGAATACAAAGAATGTTCAAATTTATGGACATATACCACATTTCCTCATCTGTTGATGGACATTTGGGTTGTGTCCACTTTTTGCAATTATGAATAGTGGTATAAACATTCTTGTACAAGTTCTTGTGTTGACATATTTTTATTTTTCTTGAGTATATAAATAGGAGTGGATTTGCTGGATAATATGGCCATGTATTTAGGAACTTCTAAAGTATTTTCTAAAATGGTTATACCATTTTACATTTCTACTAGCTATGTATTAATATTCCATTTTCCCTGCATTCTCACCAATACTTCTTATTAAGAATGTTTTTGAATATAGTTATTCTATTGGATTTGAACTGATATAGTTGTGGGCTTTGATTTGCATTTCCTTGATGGCTAATGATGTTGAGCATCTTTTCATGTGCTTCTTGACCAGATGCATATTTTCTTTTCTTCTTTTTTCTTTTCTTTTCTTTTCTTTCTTTTTTTTTCTTTTCTTTCTTTCTTTTCTTTTCTTCCTTTTTTTCAGATGCATATTTTCTTTGGAGCAGCGTCTATTTAGATTTTTGGCCCATTTTTAAATTGAGTAGTTTGCCTTTTTATCATTGAGTTGTAAGAGATCTTTATATATATTTTGTAGATAGAAGTCCCTTATCATATCAAATGATTGCAAAAATGTTCTACAATTTTATGGGTTGTCTTTTCACTTTTTTGATGATGTTCTTGAAGCACAAAGTATTTAATTTTGATGAGGTCCAGGTTTTTTGTTGTTGTTGTTGTTGTTGACTATGTTTTTGATGTCATATCTATGAAGACTTGTCTTCATCCAAGGTCATAAGGATTTACTCCTAAGTTTTTCTAAAATAGTTGTATAGATTTATTTTTTATACTTAGACCTATGATTCATTATGAATTGATTTTTCTATGATGTGTGGAAAGGGTCCACTTCACTCTTTTCATGGTGGACACACAGTGGTCTCACCACCATTTTTTGAAAAGCCCATTCATTCTCCACTGCACTGTTTTGGCACCCTTGTCAAAAATCAGTGGACTGGGAATGTGAACCTTATTTCCAGGCTCTGAATTTTATTTATTTATCAATATGTATTTTTATGCTTATATAACACAATCTTAATTGCCATAGCTTTGTAGAAAGTATTGGAATAGGGAGGTGTGAGTCCCTACTCTTTTCTCCTTGTTTTTCAAGATTGTTTTGGTTATTCTAGATTCTTTGAATACCCATATGAATTTTAGGATCATCTTGTCAATTTTTGCAAATAAGCCAGATTTTCCAGATTAAATGTTTCTTTTTTGATTTAGTTTATAGGACAGCTTCCAGAGACTGACTGACTGACTTATTTATTTATTTATTTATTTATTTATTTATTTATTTATTATCTGATACTCCTCACCAGTTATTGCTGTTTCTCTATGGAGCAGATATTCCGGACTCCTGCTGCTACTATTCGGGAAGTAGGTGTCTGGATTCAGCTTTAAAGTTGGTAAAATAAATTAAATGTCTTCAACTATTGCATCTTAAAATACCTAGAGTATCTTTTTGTACACAGCAGAGAATAGCATTATTTCCATAAATAAAGAGAAAAGTTAATTCCCTTTTTGGATTTGCTTCTTCTTTAAGACAAGGAAATTTTGAAATACAAAGCATGTGTTCCTTGATTTTGTTGTTGTGGTGGTGTTGGTATTTTTTTCTTTTCTTTTCTTTCTGTTACCTATTGCCCAAATTATCTTGTAAAACAAAAAGTGACTTTTAGCACTAGGAAAAGAATATGTATCTACATTATCCAATATTTTCATCATGCAGTCGTAACTATATGCAGGTTTAGCAACAGAAAGTGTACTGGACTCTCATTTCTGGTTGTTTAACAGACCACTAGATAATAATCATTACTCAATAATTTCTATAAATGTCTAATAACTATTCATAACTCTAAATTAATTTAATTATTATATTTGTGATACAACAATCAGCTGATTCTTCCTTCATATGTAAAAGAAAAAAAAAAAGGAAGGAATTCCTTACTAGGTCTCATTTTTGTCTTACTCTGCAACCATTTACCCATATCCTAGATTTATTGTTTTAGCTGACAGATTCCTTTATAATGTTAGCTATTTCAGTTTTAATATCTACAGTATCAGTCAAAGTTCACTCAAGAGGCAGAAACCATGGAATAATTTGAAAAGAGAACGTTTGATGTAAAATAATCTTAAGTATGTGAGGAATTAGGAAAATGGGGCATTGTGGATTCAGGGGTAAAAGAATACAGGAACCAGGAACTGCAGAGGTAGGGAGAAGTTACTGGCTCTTGGGCTGCCTCACATCCACCCAAAGGAGAAACAAATGGTGGGGTTGGGGGAGGCTTTGCTCGCAGGACGAGATCTACCTATATGGTGCACCCATGGGCCATGGGAAAATGGGAAGTTCACTATGACGCTGTGCTGTGCTGAAATTGGGGAGGCGCTATGCCTTGCAGACCACAGAGCTGAGGGTGTTAAATTTGTTTATGGAGGGATGACAAGCCACTGGAGAGGCTTTGGAGAAGCAGCCGGTGGAGAGGTGTCTTGTGCTGCTGGCTACTGCATGCTGCCCTGCCTGGTGAGAGGAGCACTGAAACCAGGAAGGGAAGCGCCTTCCTCTTCTGGGATCCTTCCAGTCCTTAACTGACAAAGCTTAACCTCCCGCTCCCTGGGCCACGAGAGATATGCACCATGTTCAGCTCCATTAGCACAGAGCAGGCGATGCCAAGCAGATCTGAAGTTGAGAGGCAATAAAGTAACTGGCACATCGGGTGTATAAGTCACATTTTCTTAACTATTGGGAGCTATTCTAGCTTTTAACTTATTTGTACTTAATCTGTTCAAATAGACAAGAATTTTAAATGCCTTACGTTGTTTTCTTTCCTTGCTACTGGATTTCTTCCTTGATGCTTCTCTGGGTGGACTGAAATGCCTCAATCATTTATTAATTGTCAAGAAGCCACATTCACTTCTATTCCTTCCCCAAATCTGGTTCTTGACTCCAAAGCTCTTCCCAAACACTAAAGCGCCCTAAGTAGACCCAATTCAAAGGAGATATGGAAGTAAGTGAGCAAAGGGATAAAACAACTTGGTGGATAATGAGAAATAGAAATTCCAAACTTCCTCCACATTTCCTCAGATAACGCATTTCAAACCTCTGACCCTGAAGGACACATCACCGTACTAAAAGGTGTGGGGACACTTTGTCACAGTCACAAATAAAAATGGTGGCCATCATTTTCATTTTGTTCTGTACTAGATACATCAGCGATGGGGCTTCATTCTCCCATGAGCCCCAAGATTCAGGAATTATCACATTGATTTTTACAGGGCTCATAAAAATCTCCTGAAAATGAGAGCAATTGTCCTTTTCAGGATAACCAGGTAGTGAGTGTGGTGGAAACTGGCTTCAAAGGTGGGTCTGTGCTTCGTTGGAAGTTCATGTCCATGCCCGGCCTTAGTAAGAATTTATCCACCCAGTGCACACCGGTGCAGCTTTCACAGTTACTGAGGTATTACATTTCTTTTGTGGCAGAGTGTAGACAGCCCCTGCCTGAGCACACTCATTAGCTCTGCTCCCTAACCCGCTCAGGCCAGTCTCCTCCAGGATCACTGATGGAGTGACGGCCGGCCAGCAGGGGGCTCCAGATCCTTTCTTTTCCCCCAACTAAGGCCACCTCCGTCAGGTTGGTGGCCATTTTCATGATCCTTCTGCCATACTGACTTTTGAATAAGTTAAATATCTCTCCAGCTCTCAGGATAGTGTGTTTATAAGAAGATAGCTCTGCTTTTAGTTCTATTCAAAGTGATATAGCTACTAAACTCCTTATGTTGTGTCTACGAAGAACATAAAGCTTTCCAAGGCCTGTGCCCAGTAAGGGTTGCCAATTATTAGCAGTAGTACTACTATTATTTACAAGCAAAGAGGAAAAAAAAAAAGGCTTTAACAGTGATTCAGTATTTCATCCTTGGTCCTTATCTCTTTGGTTAGGATAAAGTATTTTAACCCATGCATTCCAACTCCATGATTAATATACTTTTCTTGATATTATCATAGTCAGTCTTTATCAGAGATTGTCCTTCCCATTTTGTTCCCAAGTAACATCTTCCCTGGCGCATTATGACTTTGCATTTTAAAGCAGATTTTCTGAATGAATTTCTCCAAGCTCTAGAAACCTTTTTATAAAGTGCAGATCATGCACTTTTCAAAAGACAGGTGCCATCTTGCCAGTTTTCAGCACCCCGCATAACGTCCTTCCCGTAAGCGTGCAGTTAATACTTTGAAGGTTTATTTTAACCAATAGCAGGACGATAGACTCGAATGAGGAGGATGCGTTGCATTAAGGGTAGGAAGATTAGCAATGTATTGTCTGTCTTCTAATACCTGACATCAATTGCATATTGATGGTTTTCTTCCTCAAAGAGAAAATATGATGATTTACAAATGATCACAATTCGATCTGTCACTTACTTGGCCGACAGTGCGGGTCTGACAAGCTGGAGGTAATAATCTATACAATGAGTCACACTTTGTGTTGCCAGTTCAGCTGCAGAGGCAAATGGAGATGAGTGGCCTCTTTCTCTAGGGGGGCTGTAAAGTGAGGTGGCTCATACCCTGTGTTGCTTCTCCATTCTGTATCTCCAACCACAGACCTGAACATTAGCCATAAATTCTATCCAGAGTTAATGGCCAGAATTTCCCAGCTTCTGGGATTTTCAATTAGTTTGGCTTATCAAATGGATTTGGGACTTTGCTGCTAATTGATGTAAAAAAAAATCTACTGTGGAGCTGTCCTTTTCCTAATTTCCCTTCTGGCAAAATAGCCAAAGGATAGTTTAGAAGAGTCTTCTGCAATATCTCAGCACAGAATAAAGGTAGTTGTCACAGTGTTTATTGCATCTTTAATTCCTGAGATATGTCTTCCTTTCTGCTATCGTTCAAGTCCTTCAAGTCATCTCTGATATCAGTTACCCTTCATTACGTGCCAGGCTGTGAGAAAATAATCTTATGGGGCCTTGAACTCCCTATCTTAAGTGTGACGGTGCCGTGCGGGCTCCAGCGCTGACAAGCTGGCATAGTGCAGGATGGTGGCTCTTCCTCTGTGGAGCGTGCCAGAGCCATGGTGGGCAGGGGAAACAACGTTTACATGCTCTGAAAATCTGGAGAGAGATGGGTTAGTCAAAGTTACATTTCTAGAATGTCTTCAGCATGAGCACATTTAGATTCAGTTTCTTGAAGAATAAAATATCAAAAAAGTTTCTGTTCTTCCTGTGACTGAGAGAATCTGAACTTCTTAGGTGTGACTTATGTGAATTTGGAATGGTCATATATTTCACGTGTTGTTGTTTTTTTTTTCTCTGAAAAAGTGTAGTCTTTTTTTTTTTTTCTAAAGATTTATCTATTTGAGAGGGAGAGAGTGCACATGTGTGCGCCCTAGGGGAGAGGAGGAGGAAATCTTCAAGTAGACTCTTTGCTGATCACAGAGACCAATCCAGGGTTAGATCCCACCACCCATGAGATCATGACCTGAAAACCGAGACTGATGCTTAACTGACTGAGCCACTCAGGTCCCCTGAAAAAGTGGATTCATAAACACTTACCACACATTTGAGGTAGAACAGAGGCTAAGTAGGAAAAATGGCAAGATGGTAGGGCCTGGAATGCTCTATGCATGCTGCTGGCTCAGTTCCTTCCCGAGCTTGGCTCCACCATGTCCTCCTTGTCCAAGCAGCTCCAGTCCTAGCTATATTATGTCTCTTCTGGGAGATGGGCTCAACATTGGACACCAGAGACAGTTGGCATGTTGTCCCTGCCTCCAAGAGACTTACATTCTTGTAGGGGAGTTAGAGAGCCAAACAGTCATACACAGATGGGGTGACTGGGGCAGGGCCACATATTCCCTAGAGGTCAGATCCGAGTTAGATTTTGAAAACCAAGAGGAATGTGTTAAATAAATGAGAAGAAAGGGAAAAATTCCCTAAAGACAGGGATGTGGAAAAATTCTCCTTTGACACCAGCCGACAAAACAAGGCCAGTGGGCAGGTCGTGAGAAATGGTGAGGACCCCTGAAAGGCACACCAATGGGTGTAGATAAGGAAATTTGGAGCATTAGTGTAGGATCACCTGGAAACTGGTGATGCACTGGATCTGGTAAGAGAATAGGAGAAATCATAAAGAGAATGCAACCTGGGTGAAAGGTGATGCTATTCACTGAGGCTTGTTGGTCCTGTTTTGGGCTGGATGAGTTTGAGAGCATGATAACCAAGTGGGGCTAACTGATGGGCTCTTGGGAGTGTAGGAAAGTGTTTTGGGCTACAGCTACATATTAGAAGTTGTTCTTTTTTTTTTAAGATTTTTTTTTTAACATTTAATTGAGGTATAGTTGACAAAATAGAGTCAGATGTACCACACAGTGATTCAACAGTCAGATACTTTACGGAAGTGTCACCATAACAAGTGAATTACAATTTTATTGATGATACTCTCTGTGCTGTGCTTTTCATCTCCATGACTTATTCATTTTGTAACTTGAAGTTTGTGCTGCTCCTTTTCACTCCTTTGAGTTTTTTAAAATTATATTTCTCAGTATTGAACTGTACTGAGCCACCAGTTCATAGCTGTTCAGTTGTTCAACGAATTTAAGGGAATCAGGCTTCCCAGCTTATGCTTATGGGTATATTCACTCTCCTGAACTGCAATGCAGGAGGTCTACAGAAAATAGGACTTTTAATTTAGCTAGACTTTGAGCCAGGTGTTCTTCACTTGCACGTTTACACACTGGACCAACTGTCCCACTTGGCCTGGGACTGTACTGTTTTGAGCCCTAAATCCTGCCCCCTGGAAACCCCTCTGTCCCGGGACCTTGGGACAGCTGGTCACAGTGGGATGTAATATCATGTTGCAAGTATATTTAGGGACAGCCAGGAGGTGTAGTGGAAGGACTGGAGGCACACTGTCGTCTGTGGGTGATGAACGCTGGAGGAGCAATGGTGACAAATGTGCCAGGGAAATTCAGAATCATCTCTTGGCTTCCCTCTCTCTTGTTTTGCCCTTTGTAGTCAGCACATGATCTTTGCAGATAAGTAATCTGTTGTAAATTTATCCCTAAATCTTATTCTTCAGAGTTTTGTGAGAAGCCATTGGTGAAACCCCAGAAAAGACATTTTAAACTGAAAATTCTCACTAACTAAAATAAAAAGGCTGTCCCATGGCATTGGTGCTTATTTCTCCCCTGAGGATGCTCCCACTTGCTTGTCCTCATCACCTTTCTCGTTAATTTGTCTTCAATTTTCAACTTGTCTTTAGGGCTCAAGGACTTCTCTCTATTAATCCAGTAAAGTTTTGGGGACTTTTATTATCATGATATGTTGAAAGATGAACAGGCACCCGTGGGTGTGTGTTAAATGTATGCAGTTAGATCACTGGTTATTTCACGAATTTCAACATCAACAAGACTATCAAGATTTGGCTTGTATTTCTGAAGAAAATGCACAACGTTTATGTCATATTTAATCTAGGTTTCAAGAAACTTTCATTTTTGTGGGCCTCCTTAATAAGTTACCTCAAATATTTACTTTATTATCCATTTCCTGATATTTCATTTTTTTTAAGAGATGAGAACTGATTGAATGAAATAAAGAATTAGATGTTATCATTGTAGAGATGATGATGTAACAGTAAATCCTAGTTAGGAGGATAATGACCTGACTTAGTAAGGACAGGGGTGCCGGCTGGAATTTTATGACTTGTACCCCGCACCTAAGATGTAACAGCCTGATCCCCTGAAATGACCTCAGAGCCCTCCAGGCTACACACACACACACACACACACACACACACACACACGGTCAACTCCCACCTCTGAGTAGAATTTGTATATCACCGTTGCTGTCAAAAGCTGCTGAAATAAGTCACCTAAATACTGTTGTTAAGATAACTCATCCATAAGAAGCAATTTGTTCCAAACTGAAAATAAGATTACTTTAGATGTTATCAGTGATGCTCAGAGACCCTGAAATGAAACAACTCACTGATGCCAAAAGGAGCAAGGAGCCAGGTCTAAAGGAGGAGCCCAGCGGCCCGACCTGTGTCTCCCCTGCTTCAGTGACCTGACCTGAATAAAGCAGGGTCATATCATGTGACACGAGGGGCCTTGTGGGGAGCCTCTTGGTGTTGCGAGTCCTGTGCTGTCCCAACTCACTAAGTGCGTGAGATTGTAGCTCGACTAAGGTGAGGTCCCTTCTTGATGAGCTACAGGCAGACTAAGCCAGGGGGAGTTGTCACATGAAGGAATCTTTGCAGCAAATAAGGAGATCAAAGGGATTGGCTCTCAAAACCATTACTCCTTGAGCAACAAAACAGGGAAGTTTCAAGCTAAGGGAGCATGCATGTGCATGAAAGAAATGGGGGAACTTATGACTATTCACGAAGAAAGATGAAAGTCACACACTGAGCAAGCATGCGTAGCACATACCCTATGTCCACTTTGGGGTGGGGACCTAACATCAGAAGGGAGAGTTCAGCTCCTGATGTCAGGGGGTTGATTTAGGACAAGGGGAACGGCTGTGGGCATGCTCCCAGAGCAGGTGTGAACTAGGTGGGTCTTGGCTTGTTGTCTTGAACAAGGAATGCTTGTTCCCAGGCAGGAACCACATCAGTGGACCTGAGTCCAGACTTTTGCAGAGACAGCTGGTAGGTTTGTTACTGGGGTCTGAAAAGACACAATGGCTGAGGATGGAGAAATAATTCTCTGAAAAACAAGCTTTAATTTTTCTGCCCTCAAGGGCTTCAACCTCATGAATCCTAGGGGGCGTGATTTTAAGGTCACTATGGCCCCTTCTGATCCACCTTCTGGCTCTCTCGGGGAAGGGCAGGTTTCTGAGAGAAAACATTTCATGAAAAAAATATCAAACAATACAGCCATCGGTAGGTATTACTCGGTGTGGAAAGGAGATAAGCCACATTAGAGATGAAAGGAAAAGTATAAAAAACTGAATTATATGATTAAAAAAATGAAACTAATCTTGATAAATTATTCCCTGTAAGATGCCTTCTCAGGTCCCGTAACGTCCTATTGAGGATGGTATTTCTATCATGTGAGGTGATGGTCTCATAATTATATGTAATCCATAAAGAGTTGGTCTGAAAGAACTCATATTTCACGTTTTCCAGTGGACTCGGCTTTTCCAGAAATGTGTTCAGAGATCGCCTCGACAAGAGCCCTCCTTTGTCCCGTTGGTTCTAGGAGAAGTCTGCTTGTGTCTTGTCTTCAGTCTGTGACTCAATCCTGTTATTTTCAGAAACTTGACAGCTAACTGGAATTTCTGTCACACGTATATTTGTGTAATCTCTCTCCTCTACCATCATATAAGCTCCATGAAGGCAGGGCTTCTGAATATTTTTGACTACTTTGTCTCCAGTGTGCAAAATCATGATTTCTGTTGCATAGTTCATGCTTAATAAGCATGTTCCATAAATTTTTGTGATTGGCTAATTGAGCATGGTAGAACTCATCCTGTTCCCCTTTTTACTTTGTTACCAGAAAATTTAGCTCCAAATTTAGTGTCCAAATGAAATATATAATTTTACAATTTCTTTGTATACTTACATGGATTTTCTCCTCTCCATGATTCTTTTTTTTAAATCTTAACACAATCCTATTGGAAGAATATTAGGTATATAGATATTTTAAGTCAAGTACTAAGTTTTTACATATCTTTTGTATTTGTATTTTTTTATTTTTCATTTTTTAAAAATATATATATATTTTTATTTTTTATTTATGATAGTCACGGAGAGAGAGAAAGAGAAAGAAGCAGAGACACAGAGGGAGAAGCAGGCTCCATGCACCCGGAGCCCGACGTGGGATTCGATCCCGGGTCTCCAGGATCACGCCCTGGGCCAAAGGCAGGCGCTAAACCGCTGCGCCACCCAGGGATCCCGATCTTTTGTATTTTTAAAAATATTCTATTCATTTATTCATGAGAGACAGAGAGGGAGGGAGAGAAGCAGGCTCCCTGCAGGGAGCCTGATGCAGAACTTGAGCCCAGGACCCTGGGTTCACAACTTGAGCCGAAGGCAGATGCTCAACTGCTGAGCCACCCAGGTGTCCCTACACATTTTTTGTGTCAAGCAAAATCCAGAACACTGGCATCACCAGGTGCTGGTGAGGATGTGGGACACCAGGCACTCATTCATTCTGGTTGAAATGTAAAATGTGCCACCACTTTGGAGAGCAGTTTGACAGTGTCTTACAGATCAAGCATACTCTTATCATAGTATTCACCCAAAGGAGTTGAAAGCATATGTCTGCAGAAAAACCTGCACAGTGATATCTGTAGCAGCTTTATTCTTAGTTTCCAGAATTTGGAAGTAACCAGGATTTCCTTTACTCGGTGACTGGATCAATAAACAGTGATATATCCAGACAATGGAATAATATGCTCTACTAAAAATAAATTAACAAAACAGAAAAAAAATAGAGAAAAAATGAGGTGTCTAGCCATTGAAATATATGCAGGAACTTTTTTTTTTTTAACATTTTATTTATTTGAGAGAGAGAGAAAGAAAGAGAGACCATGAGTGGGGGTGGGCAGAAGGAGAAGCAGACTCCCCACTGAGCAGGGAGCCTGATGTGGGGGCTCGATCCTAGGACCCTGAGATCCTGACCTGAAATGAACGCTTACCAGACTGAGCCAACCAGGCCCCCAAGATACAGAGGGATCTTAAATGCGCATCACTTAATGAAAGAAGCCAGTCTGAAAAGGCTACATACTGTGATCCCAACTCTAGGACGTTCTGGAAAAGGCAAAACTGTAGAGACAATAAAATGATCATTTGTTGCCGGAGGTTGGGTAGGGGAAGGATGAGTAAGCTGAACACAGAGCATTTCTAAGGTGGCGATAATACTTTGTGTTACCACAATGACGGACATGTCATTACACATTACACGTTTGCCAAAATCCATAGCATGTACAACATCAGGAGTGAACCCTAAGGTCAACTATGAGCCATGGAGGTTCATCAGCTGTAACAGATGTACCAGCTGGTGGGAGATGTTGATTTTGGGGGTGGCCACACATGCCTGTGTGGGGGCGGGGGTTCTATGGGAAGGTTCTATACCTTCCTCTCAATTTTGCTGTGACCCTAAGACTGCTCTAAAGATAGCCTTTTAAAAAAGATGAAACACACACACAAATATTAATTTTCATGGGCTGGTGTTTACTCCAGGCTTATGCAATAGAAAAGATCAATATACCAGCTGTACTTTTGCTTAGGCATTCGCCTCTATGATTTCCCCCCAGTATCCTGCAGGTAAACTGTGACAATCTTCTGTCCAAGCTTCTTGGGACCAGTTTAGGTCCTTCTGCCTGTATGAGTTCTTTGCAAACAGAAGCAGTCTTTGCTGCTACAGTCCTGGCCATTCCTACCTGTAGAACATGTTTATGTTTCTCTTAAAGGAAACACAATGGAAATAAACACTTGCCTCAGTTCTGCAGACAGGGGCCCTGCTGCCTGCCAGGCCTGTGACCCCGATGGGCAGACAGATGCTGGATTTGTGTTCGAATCTGGAGCTCATTTGGCATTCTTACATACAGAGTTGTTCTGATGGCTGCCTAGTTCCATTCCAAGGTCCTTATGGAGACTCTCAGGGGCTCAGGATTTGGAAGACAACCGAGTACGAGGCAATAGTGTTGGGGGCTGAAGGGTCGAGGAGCCTCTGTCTGGACACGGTGGAGACTGGACGTGAGGCCCAGGGAGGCAGGAAGCCGAAGTGGGAGAGATGGGGAGTGGAGGTCCACCACAGAGGGAAGCGGACTCCTCGGGCGGAAGGCGAGCCAAGGAACAAAGTTGAGCATCTTCTCTCCACTGGGCATGGTGCCCGGGTTTTTTTACATATGTTGAGAGGTTGAGATTTCTAAGTAAAGAAACTGGGTAAAGGATGATGTCATTGAGTGAGACATGGAATGTAGGAGGAAGAAGCTCGAAAGAGACTTTATGTAACCAAGTGCAAACGTAGTTGGGGCCTTTAGAGCCACTCTTGTTTCCTTCCCTCTGTGGGTCTGTGTGTCTTCCACCCTCGTCTCCCTCTCATCCGACGCTCCCTAACCCCCTCAACCCCCCACCCCCGGCTTCGCAGTCTGATTACCTCCAGGCTTTATACAGATTTCTCCAAGATGCATTCTGGCCACCCCTCTAAAGAGAGTGGCTAAGTAATTAAATCAAGCAGTCCTTACCAGATTCCCCGGGACTCAGACAGACCAAGGAGAGAACATGGTAAATAACTCAGTTCACGTTACACTCAGTGGTGATGGCTTTAACTACTGAATTCCGAGTAGAATTGGAACAAACTGGGAGCCTGTATGCAATTGCTTAAATCTATCCACTGGATCCTTATTTTATAAAACATTATGGACTTTCTGACAAGGTGGGAGGGGTTGCTGCTAAACACCCATGAGACACATGCCGATACGAGCCTTTTTGCAACTCTCTTGTTAAGCGTTTCTGAATTTTCCTCCAGTAATTACAACCCCAGCCTGATATAGCATATTTTCTCAGTAGACAGTTTAATAATGTGGAGCAAATGGAAATAAACTATTTGTGAAAGAATGTACTTTTGTTCGAGTGATCTATATTGCAAACTATTTGCAGTGTCTGAATAGGCTTCATTAGTGTGTGGCATTCTTTTCTTTTTTTGTAAATCCCTTAGAAAGGATTCAACCTCTTTAGAAAGAGGTTTGCAGTATCCTCACTGCAATTCTTAAGTCAAGAACCATAAATTAGGCGAAATGTACACAAATAGTAAATACTATTGACTAAAATCCATTTATAGCTTAGAATCCAAAGAGAAAAAACAGGAAACCAGTAATTTATCAGTGTGATTTAAATTATATAGATGGGATGTGTCTACACGTATATGTTTACTGGGTAAATAAGAAAATTGGACACCTATCAGAGAGAAAATGGAGAAATTATCCTTTACGTTGTCCTAACGTTTGGTTTATATGTCCTTCTGTCATTTGTCTATGACAACATTTAAAACTCTTAAACAGGGCTGTCAGTGTATCATTGATGAGAAAAATTCAAAGGCAAAATTAAGATGGAATGAGCTTTATGAATGTTGAAAATGATATATATTATCTTTCACATTCAGAGGACACGTTAGAAGTCAGTGTAGGTGGGAGGTGGATCTAAATATCAAAGGATACTGGATAAATTATTCTTTAGCCAATCACTTCATTTTTCAGATGAGCGATCCTAGGACTTTAAATTACAAAATACATGACAGGGGAAATGTCATAGATCTCAAGGAAATATTTACATGGTCAGAATGTTATAAGTTGAATTATATGCAAGTCTGGGAGATTTTTAAAAATTAGTGAGGTTCTTATGTGCTGTTGTCTGGACCATTAATTAGTGACAACTAATTCCAAAATGAAAATTTTCTCCAATCTGGGTTAGAGTACAAAGAGCTACTGTGGAAAGTAGGAAATGGCAAATTTTAATACATGTTAGTTCAGGCTCTGAAGAATGCTTTATGTTGAAAACCTAGGTTGGTAAATAGAATGCACTCCCTTTTTGTAAGCTATATTTGGAAATGGTATATTAAACGGGCATTTTTGAGTCTTTCATCCTAGTAAGGGTGAACAAAATGTTGAAAACAGATATTAGAGTTATGTGCTCTGGGGCAGCCCAGGTGGCTCAGCGGTTTAGCGCCGCCTTCAGTCCAGGGCCTGATCCTGGAGACCTGGGATCGAGTCCCATGTCAGGCTCCCTGCATGGAGTCTGCTTCTCCCTCTGCCTGTGTCTCTGCCTCTCTCTCTCTCTCTCTCTCTCTCTCTCTCTCTCCTTTATGTGTGTCTCTTATGAATAAATAAAACAAATTCTTTAAAAAATAGAGTTATATACTCATCTTAAGATGATGCAAGTTGTGCAAGTCTTTGACAGTAAAGAGAGGGGAGCTGGAAGAAACTGAGAATAGACAGGCAAGGAGGAAGATCCCATTGGAGAACTCAGCTCAGGGGTGATGGATGCATCAGGAAACCGGTTTCAAGCAGAAACATCTAACTCCGCTTTTGAAAATTTTTATCACATGCCTCTGCCAAAGATTTCCACAGTTCTTTTATGTCCAACATCATTTGTCTTTAAGATAATATCGTGAGTTTCATAATTGTCTTCATTTCTGTGAACCAAGTGCATGAGACATAAAATGGTGCATTAGCCAAGCATTGTCTGTCTGTCCAATTTTTACCTTTATCCTTCAAATCTTGGAAATGCTGTGGTTTCTTAGTTGTGTTTCCTTCCTCTTCTTTCTCAACTCTTAAAATATATGCATACTTCAAGAAAGATGCCTGAATCATAATTTGGAGATTTAATTTTGATTCCATTAACTTGTGGGTGCTGTTTCTTATCCGAGAAGTCACAGGAGAATTTTAAATCATCTCTTCCTTTTGAGTAAGCCTGTCTTCTTGAAATGAGCTTAGTACAAAGTCTTATGTGAAAGCATTTTTTGTTGACAGATCACTGGTATTGGTCGTGTTATTCTGTTTTCTTATCTGCAATGGCAGGGATTTGGGTTAGAACCTCTCCAAGGAATGTTCAGATCTTAGATTTAAGGATTTTGTTTACCAGCTCTGAATAATAGAATTCTACTCATCTCCTGAGGTCCAGATCAAATGCACCTATTTCATGATTCCCAGCCATTCAAGAAGTTGAACAGATTTTTCTCTTTTCTCTTAACTTTTATGGCATTTGGAATATACCACTGTCCTAATAATCATCACACAGTGCCTCCTGCACCTGACTGAAGTGGTTCCATGTAATCTGTTGCTAAGTGACTCTCTGGGGGCAAGAGCTTGACTTTGTATTTACATGTTTTCCTTGTTTACAAAAATTGGGAACTGATATGGAGTCAATTTATTAAAATTGTGTCTGTCACGGATATTGTATTTTTAATTGTACATTTAAAGGAAGACTAAATTAAGAATGTTGTTAGAACTATGGTTCCCCTCCCAGACTGGATGCTGCCAGAGGTTCCCTGGCTGTTTCTGAGCTTCCTGTCTCTCGATCTCTTCTTTCTTCCTCTCCACATAGGGCTGCTCTTGGGCCTCCTCCTCTTCTGAAAGTAGTCCTAAAAACAGATATTTGTTGAAAAGTATGAAACTTCTTGCGTCTTACGATGTCTCCTTTGTGGAGTATGCACTCTAGTCCAAAGATCGAGTGTGCAATAAATATAACTTTTTTAAAAAATCAAAATTTGTTTTCTTCAGTGAATCCCAGACCCATAAGCCTGGTGGGACACTTTCACCTCCTTTTCTTGTTGTGCATGAGGTTCCTGAGAGCTTATGTCGTGTTAGGGCACTGCCATGAAAAGGAGTTGACATATTTCCACAATCTCCTCGGCCTCCACACTCATGCACATTTCTTTCTTGGTCTTGATGCCTACCCTCTAGAAAGCCCATGTTGCATCATTGTTTCTGTGTTCCGTCCTCTCTGCCTACCCTACCCTAGCTGGAGAGCACTTCTGTGCTGACGACGTTAATAACTACAGGTAGACAGTGAAATAAGCTCTCCTAATACCAGTAAGCTATTTTCCATCTATTTGTATGGTTTATCAATGTGGATTCTCAGGACACTATCATAGGACACAAAAAGCAACATTGTGTCACCAAATAGAAATTCCCTCAAAGTTGTAGGAAAAATGACTACGAAATATTCTGTAGGAGCTTCAGGAACCTGAAATTCTGTGGATATATACTGCCACCAGCTCGGCTGTGATCACGTAGTTCCTTAGTGAGGAGCTTCAATACTGGCATATCATTTTGATTCATTGAAATCTACTTAAATCGTGCAAGCTATCCATATGAAAACAAAGCCAATGAAGTATAAAATTGATTTTATGAAAGTGAAGACTTTGGCTTTCCTAAGTGACTCACTAGAGAGTATAAATTTTGAAAGGGTAGTTAGTACAGGAAGAAACCGTATTAGGGAAATATGATCCAAAAGTATAGAATTGTTCAGCTTTTTTTAGAAATGCAGTCTTATGGAAAAGACTTTATGTGGTTCTAAAGAGTACAGAAAATGTTTAATTTAATGAGTCAAATATGACTAAAAGAATGTGTTAGGTAATGACAGATGAAACTGTGGCTAGCTGGCGAACAAGTGGAAAATGATATGCACACGATGAAGAAAGTCTTAACCAGGACTGTGAATATAAGAAAGAGATGTCAACTTCTTCGCTTTCTTCCAGCACCATTGTCCAACCTCACAGTACTATGATCTATCATGTAGTCTCTGTGTTCTCTGTCCTGGTTCACAGAAATAACACATTAAACATGCATTCTCGTGTGAGTGCATGAATAGCCAGTTGCTTCGATGTGGACACAGATTTTCATTTTAACCCCTGAACATCAGATGCAGTAGAAGGGAAATCACATCTCCTTATCACTGTGAAAATAAGAGGGGTATTTTCAAGTTGATCAATCAATTAATGATAAGTTAACCAATAGAATCCCTTATACTAGTGAAAGGTGATGCATACCTCTCCTTATAGTCTTCAAAGTATATACACAAGCTTTGGATGATTTGGCTCCTAGAAACTGACACACTGTCCTCTTTCAAAAAGAACCTCTGCTTGGTCCATCACTAACTGAAGTTGAACCTGGTCTTTACCCTTGATGAGCAATATTTTTATCCACTATTGGCATTTTAGAATCAAACTGTATGTAGTTCAGTAGAATTCAGTCATTTCGGAAAGACTAGACAGTCAGGATCAAAAGGATGGTTTCTCCAGATTCTCATACTAATGCCTCCCTTATCCTCCATGGAGCCAAAGATTGGACCAAAAAGATCAGACACACCCGACGTGGAGAACACAGCAGTGTTGAACCATGAATTACCTCTGTGGGACCTGGGGCACGGAGGCTTGTCACGTGCTCACACCTGAAAGGATGGGGTGGTCTTGAGCCCCTATCCATATCTACAATTTCTAGGGAAATTAGACAGCACACATTGCACATCCATCTTCACCCATATTTCCTTCCATGCATCTGCGCTTTGAGGGACCCTGAGTCCTTGTTATTATCAACAGGGCAAAACAATAACAATAATGCTATTACTATGAATAATAACCATATCTACAGAGAGCATCCATTGTTCAGTGTGCTCAGCACTTCATGCTCATTATCTGATGTGACTCTTATAAAACCCCTAAGAGACAGGCAGTATTAATGTTGTTTTCACTACTGAGTAAACTTGTCTACAAAAATATGGCCTTAAAAAAGATTTCTTTATTTTTAGAGAGAGGGAGAGAGCGTGAGCAGGAGGGGAAGAGGGAGTGAGAGAGAGAGACTCTTAAGCAGACTCTATGCTGAGCATGGAGCCTTATGTGGGGCTCAATCTCACAACTCTGAGATCATGACCTGAGCTGATGCTTAACCAACTGATCCACCAGACACCCTGCATTTTACTGTTTTTATGCTGTGCTAGGGTGATTTCTCCCATGTTATCTATCTAAACGTCATCCATATTTTAGAGTATTACCTAAAATCAGCATTACCTATGCCATGAAGCTTCACCTGATTCTAAAACATAGAACATTTGCCCTCTCCCAGTCTCCGATCATGCTAAACTTTACTTATTCCATTTGTAACTTCCACCTCATAATAGAGCTATTCAAGTCATATATATTGATGATTTATATGTGATGTATATTATATATGATATATATGATATCATATATATGATATATCTATTTCATGTAAAATACATACAGACACACATATAACATATATGCAGAGTATAAAATACATTCGTGTGTATATATACATATATATATAAACATTGCTCATGGAGAATGCACATGTGTTAAATACCATACACCAGGCATGAGAAAGTTGAGTGAATTTTCATCTATTAGCTCATTTATCCATCAGTTTATAGACACAGTGACATCATCATTTAAATTATTGGCTTGACATCACACAGATCACACGTGCTAGAGACAGGATTTGGTTATAACTTGAGAAAACTCTACTCAGACTTTGAATCACCTTAGCTTACCACCAGGACATGCGAGAGTAGAATCTCATTAGCTAGTGATATAATTGCTATTTCTTTTAACTGTGAGAACTGAATAGCTACTTCTATAAATCGTCCTTTCTTACAACTAAGTAAAATACTACTACTGATTCTTTATCATGAATTTGATTTAAAACATTAAAAATCAACGGTGGTCTCCAGGAATGGAGAGGTTTGAAGAGTCGCAGTACTCAGGAGATGTGCATGGAGCTGTTTTTGCATCACTCAGAGGGTCAACTGTCTACATTTATATGTCGATTAAATACTAATGTTAATTTATAGTCTGATCTTAAAGCACTGAAAGATGAGCAGTTATGTATTACAGTTTTCAAAAATTAAATTCAAGGAATCTAAGTTTTTATAGACCATTTTTGTCTTTGAATTAAGTGCAAACAAAATATACACTTATTTTAGTATCAGAAAACACTTTTGGGGTCTAGGCTTTCGGTGACCTTGAATAAGGAAAAAAATCAACCAAGTTATATAAATATTCTAGAATTTACAGAAAGTCAGAGGGCTGGTGTATATTTTTTTCTAGCTATTTTGGGGAAGATCTGAAAGTAAAGCAAAACAAAATATTTTTAGGTACATACAGTTTGAGCTGTTATTCTAAATGAACAGAGGTAAAAATTATAGCTTATATCATTTATTAAGATTCATTGACTTCTGTATGTGCAGGAGGATCTGGGAAGTATGGATACTGTTGATTAGAAGCAATAATGTGGGGGTGCAGCAGGTTTGAAGAACTTCCATCTTTTACGTATTTTTGATATTTAACCTTTTACAATATTGTATTAATGTTATGAAATTAAAAACATAAACAGCCAGCCATTTTAAAGGAAGTGCATTCAGAAATGGCCCTAACTCGATATGTGACATCATGCACTGCCCTGAAGGTTTGCAGTGGGGTTGGTTTCTCACGTGGGCTCATTTGAAGCTGTGTTTCAGAGGTTCTGCTGAATGGTGACAGGAGATAAAAGACTCAGAGAAGAGAAAGAATCTAGTCACATGGTTCAATAACTCAAACTCTGGCCAGCTTATAAACAGAATGATTTTCCAGCACCTCTTAGAGAAAAGTATTCATAGAAATGACTCGAATTTACTTTGGTTTTTATATTTTTGTTGAAGAATTATTTTGCTACTGTGTTTCTGATATAATGGTAGATTATGTCAGAGGCTGAAAATAAGATTCCAAAAGAAAATTTCTAAAACTGTAACAAAATACAGAGATTCAGAGTTCTGTCCTTGATTTTCTGTTCACTTTTAAAAAAGTATTTATTTTGTTATTTCTAGTACAATTAAAATTCAGTGTTATATTAGTTTCAGATGTACAATACAGTGATTCAACAATTCCATACATTCCTCAGTGGCTCATCACAGTCTGTGTCCTCTTAATTCCCTTTGCTGCCTCACTCATCTCCCCAACCACTCCCGTCTGGTAAACATCAAGTCTTTATAGTTAAGAATCTGTTTCTTGGGATCCCTGGGTGGCTCAGAGGTTTGGCACCTGCCTTTGGCCCAGGGCCTGATCCTGGAGACCCGGGATCCAGTCCCATGTCAGGGTCCTTGCATGGAGCCTGCTTCTCCCTCTGCCTGTGTCTCTGCCTTTCTCTCTCTCTCTCTCTGTCTCTCATGAATAAATAAATAAAATATTTTTAAAAAAAGAATCTGTTTTTTGGTTTGTCACTTTCTTCTTTGATTGTTTATTTTGTTTCTTTTTTTGTTTGTTTATTTTGTTTCTTAAACTCCATATGTAAGTTAAGTCATAGGGTGTTTGTCTTTCTGTGAATGACTTATGTCATTTAGCATTATACTCTCTACTTTCATCCCTACTGTTGAAAATGGCACGATATCTTTATTTTTAATGGCTGAATAATATTCCTTTGTGTATCTGTGTGTGTGTGTATGTGTGTGTGTTCATCTTCTTTATCCATTCATCTATTGAAGGACACTTGGGTTGCTTCCATATTTGACCTCTTGTAAATAATACTACTATAAACATAGTGGTGTGTATCTTTTTCAGTTAATGTTTTCATATTCTCTAGGTAAAAACCCAGTCGTAGAATTACTAGATTGTAGGATAATTCCATTTTTAACTTTTTGAGGAGCCTGTATACTGTTTTCCAAACTGGCTTCACCTGTTTTCATTCCCACCCACAGTGCAAGAGAGTTCAGTTTGCTCCACATCCTCATCAACACATGTTTTTTTGTGGTTTTGATTTGCATTTCACACCTTACAGATGTGAGGTGATATATATTTGTGGTTTTGATTTGCATTTCCTTGATTAGTGATGTTGAGCATCTTTTTCATGTGTCATTGGCCACCTGGATGTCTCCTTTGGAGAAATGGATGGTCATATCTTCCGCTCATTCTTTAATTGGATTATTTGGGGGTTTTTTGGTGTTGAATTCTATAACCTGTCTATATATTTTAGATACTAATCTTTTACTAGCTATATCATTTGCAAATATTTTCTCCCATTCAGTAGATTGTCTTTTAGTTTGGTTGGTTGTCTCCTGTGTTGTACAGAAGCTTTTTATTGATGTCATCCAGAGAGTTTTTGTTTTTGTTTTCCTTATTCACTCTTTTATTATTTATTCACTGTACAGTATTTGCATAACACTACTATCAGGCCAAACTGTGTTATACCTCAAATTAGTAAAGTAGATTTCAATTCAGTATCTGAATGAAATAGTCCATCTGCATGTTATTTGTTTAATCAGGGTGTAAATATATTATCATTTATTTAAGTTCTCTCCAGTTAATGGACTTTTAAGCAGATTCCACATTTTTTGTCATAGTAACAAAGCCTTGATAGTATCATATATATATATATATATATATATATATATATATATATATATGTGTGTGTGTGTATCTATAAAATGTCAAAATGCATGTGTATTTATAGATCACATTTTTGAAATTATGCTTTTGGGTCAAAGGATTTCTGCATTTTAAATCTTGAAATAAATGTCTAAATTAGTATAAAACAAGTTACACAAAATTGCATTTCTGAAAGAATGTCTCCAATATCAAAACTGTGATTTGAACTGTTGACTACTGCTATTTTACACATATTTATGTTTACATTAAGATTTTAAATCTTAAAATATGTAGAAATATAAAAATATGTAGAAATGTTGAGGTTGATAATGTGTCTAGGACATCATACTAATCCATTTATAGAAATTTGCAAGCATAAACTGTTGACCACAGTTGTATTTGATGAAACTTTTGGAGTTCTCCTGTATTTATACTGAACTATTACCTTCAAAAGATGGCCTTTTTTATGAGTTCCTTTGATTTTTGTAGCTTGGATTCACTTCTCTTGTCCAAGTCAACATTTGTGGGTCTAGGCTTCCTCATCAATAATGTAGAGCTGATTCATATTCTCTCTTTGCTTTACTATTAAGAAACATGGTATTGGGATCCCTGGGTGGCGCAGCGGTTTGGCGCCTGCCTTTGGCCCAGGGCGCGATCCTGGAGACCCGGGATCGAATCCCACATCAGGCTCCCGGTGCATGGAGCCTGCTTCTCCCTCCGCCTGTGTCTCTGCCTCTCTCTCTCTCTCTCTCTGTGACTATCATAAATAAATAAAAAAATTAAAAAAAAAAAAAAAGAAACATGGTATTAAACTTGAGGCCTGCCTTTAGTAGATGTAAGCCTTTATGATTTGCATTTCCACATAACTTTATTCTAACTTGCCTCACAATGCTGCCTTTTTTATCTTCTAAAGATATTATTTATTCATTTGAGAAAGAGAGAGAGAAGGAGAAAGAGAGAGAGAGCACAAACAGAGGAAGCAGCAGAGGAAGAGGGAAAAGCAGTCTCCTCACTGAGCAGAGGGCCTGAGGCAGGACTTGATCTCTGGACCCTGAGATCATGACCTGAGCTGAAGGCAGACCCTTAACTGACTGAGCCACCCAGGCACGTCCTGCCTTCTTTTTTAAAACAACAACAACAAAAAAAACAACAACAACAAAAAAACCTTAAATAGATGAATAAATAAACATTCACAAGGAAAAATATAGTTAAAATATATTCTTTTAAATATAAGTTTATATATAAACACTTCGCATATACACTTTCAAGTATATATGTATGTAACTCTCTTAGCTCCGTATTCAAATGTGAAAAGACAGAAAAATTAGAAAGGCTGTTATAAAGAAGTTAAATGAAAATAATCACCAAACTATTGAATATTTTTTTTTTGTTTTTTTTTTGTTTGTTTGTTTTTGTTTTTTTTTTGAATATTTTATTAAGTAATGAACTTAGGTGAGACAGTTGAATACTACCCAAAATTGTATAGTAATACGCATTTTTCAATTTTCTTAATTTGGAAAGAACACATTGAACATGTTGATTGCTGTATGAGTTTTTGGCCCTGGTAAAAAGTTATTTCTAATTTTCAGCTGTTTTTAATTTAAGGAAAGTAATATTCTTCCATTTAGTCTAAAAATTATAATTGAAAAATTAGAGAAGAATTAGCAAAGCACTGAGGAGACTATAAATGATTGACTTTGTGTTTAATTGATTAATTGGTATGACCCATAAAAAGGTAATGAAATTAGGATAGCAACAGTGAGACTCATAGAAGCTAAGATCAATGAAGGGAACATCCTATGTAATTTAGCACTAAAATGAAAATGTGCCCCAAATGCCTAAGGCTGATGAAGTGTCCAGAAATGCATATTGATTTATATATGGAAACTTTTAAGCATCTTATTGTTGTCGCTTATGCATATTTAAGCCCTGTTAGAACAAGTATTTGCTATTTTAATGCTTTTAAGAGACCACAATAGAATTTCAGATAATACATCCCTCAATTCCAAGAATTAGATCTTGAATAATACAGCCTTTTTGATTTTTAAAGTGACTTGTGAATGAAGGAAGTGAGCTTGTTTGAAGGGTTTAATTTGTAGCCAAATATTTGCAGGTGATTTTAGGTAAGCTCAATGGAGTATGAAGGCCAGGAGAGTTTGCATAAGTGGTTCAATCTCCAGGAGTTTCAAGTAAATACTAAGTCCTCGATGGGATAATGTGGGTATAAAATGATAGGACGTTATTATGCACAAAGTCTCTCTGCAGGGCTCCCCAAACTCCTGTTGGCTTAGAGATGGAAAGTAAAATATGTGAATCAAGCTGGGACGTTCTCATTGCCTCTTCCTAGAGCAGGTGCTACAGAAGTGAGGCTTTGGTCTGTTGCTATCTTTGGCAACGTGCGTTCAGCGTGCCGTGAATGGGTTGGGTTTCAGTGTCCACCAACTTCAGCTGTCTTTATTATCAGGCGCTGTGCCTCAGTAGGAAAGGGATGAGGTAGGAAAGAGGCCAGAGTCTGGACAGGTGGTGCTGTCTGAGGCTCTAAATCCACAGAGACTGAGGCACAAAACAGCTCCTGAGATCTGAGGAAACTCCGCTCTAAAAAGTCCAACTGCTTAGGCAAGATTATGTGAAGACATTCTTGAAAAATCTAACTATCTGCATGTGTATGATTTTTTTATTAGCAATGCCTAAATGAATAAGCACACTCGATTTTTTAATTGAATGGAACAGAGTGTGATAGAAAAAGACCAATTTGGAGGCCAGATGAGCTAGGTGCGATCACAAATTGCCGCTGGATGAATCCTTTCCCACATTCCACGGGAGAGAAGTTGTCTCAGTGTGTTTCTGTGAGAATTTAAGAGAAAACATACAGAAAACTCTGGGAGAACTGGTTTAAGCGGGATCGAGTTCCTGTTGGCAGCTGGATTCTCCGATGAAGCTCTTGAGTTCCCCGCCCCTTGGCCGGCCCGTGTGGACCCGCACCGCCCTGCAGGTGAGCGGCGGGGTCCCCCGTGGCCCACGGTCCATCGCCCTGCTCCTCGGCCACACAGGAGAGCCCGTGCCTCTCTTCCTCTCCTGTCCCCCAAGCACGGAGCCTTGCTAAGTCTACAGAAACTTTGCAGGATGTTGCCTGGAGCGCCGCCCTCACTCCTGCTCCAGGTAGCGCACACCTGTAGTACATACGTGCACAGAATCACAGCAATACACACAGAACCAGGCGAAAGAAATCTTTGCAGGAAAAATGCCATAGTATTTCTTTTTTGTGACTGTGTTTCCAATTTTCGGGATAATTTCGTCATTACCAGAAAACGTGGTTCAATTTCTGCACCGCTGACCTCTAGTCTTTCTGGAAATGCCCTAAAACTTATTGCCCCTTTAAAACCAACTTAGACTTTTCTCTATAACTAAACCCTCATCAGCCAGCTACTTGAAAGATTAATTTTCCTGATTCGTATTTCAAAAACAGTTCTTCAGTTTGAGATCTTGATCCATCATTTATTTTGTCAGGGGCAGAGTGTTGCTTTGTTTTGCTCGTGTTTGTCATTTCCAAAATCAAGTGCCAGCAAGAATTTGGGCAGAAACTAACATTTTTCTTTCGATGATGAGCCATCCCATAGAATAACAAGTGGAAAAAAAAAAAAAAAGAATAACAAGCGGGAAGACCTTGGGGGAACCTCCGTGGACTCGTGGCTGGAGAACCACGAAGTCAGATGGCCTGGGGGGGCAGACGAGGGGACCAGGGAGCCACATGTCCCGAGCGTGCGAGCCACCCTGTGCCACCGAGCTAGCAGGGCAGGCAGTTCCCCTCTGTAATAGGGGAGGCCCACGCTGCCATCGCGCACTGACCAAGCAAACCCTAGTGCAAGGTGAACCTTAAAATCCACCCTTCAGGTCACTACTTTTCTTCTACAGCGAGATGCTCTTCGGCCTAGGCAACCACCAGTGCCGCCAGCAGCCTGTTTCTGGAAAACTGACGTCTTGAAATCGCCGCCTCTCACATTCCATGACTTGCATTCCTCATGGTGAAATGAAGAACACGTTTACCTCGGTGGGACGTGTGGGTTTTTGTTTGCAAACTGGGCTCCTCCATCTGTTAGGGCTCATGATCTGGCCTTCCAGCTTAACAAGCTGCGCTGTGGGGACTCACTCGCTGTGTTCCCAGTGCTAGAAAGACGTGGAAGGGCGCGCCGGGCGGAGGCTAGCACCCAGATGGTGGCGACAGTCCCAAGCACTGGCCCCCAAGGCCACCTGGCGCATCCTGGACCTCCGCGGCCTCCAGACTGCCAGCACCTGTGTGGGGAGGGCGGCTTAGGCCCCGCAGGCACATACCCTGGGGAGTTGCCTGGGGCCCACGGCCATCCTGCAAACACACCCCCTGCCCTGGGCACCATCTGGAGCCCCGATGTCTCCCCACCGACACCTGGCCCTCCCTGGGCAGGCCGCACGCTGCTGCTCATTAGCCGCTGGCCCGGGCGCCAAGGGTCTCAGGGTCACCTTGCAGCTGCGGGAGGCCCAAGGCTCGCGCTCCAAGCAGAGGGGCCTGACTGGAGGTACGGGGCCCCTGGGTGCCAGGTGGGGGGGTGCTGGGGTTCAGCGGCTCCCCTGGAAGCCTGTGACTGGGGGGTTGCTGGGGTTCAGGGCTCCCCTGGAAGCCTGTGACCGGCCCCACGAAATCCATTAGCTCCATGCTCGCTGCTGGCTGCCCTGCAAGGCCGCTCCCAGGCTTGAAGCTTCAGGTTTTGGTCTAACGATGCAAACACCCTGGCGATGGGTGGTGGGGACACCCTGGCGATGGGTGGTGGGGGTACCCTGGAGATGGGTGGTGGGGATACCCAGGAGATGGGTGGTGGGGACACCCTGGCGATGGGTGGTGGGGACACCCTGGCGATGGGTGGTGGGGGTACCCTGGAGATGGGTGGTGGGGACACCCTGGCGATGGGTGGTGGGGACACCCTGGCGATGGGTGGTGGGGACACCCAGGAGATGGGTGGTGGGGACACCCTGGCGATGGGTGGTGGGGACACCCCGGCATGGGTGGGCCCCGGAGATGGGGGCCTTGACGGGGAGGGCAGGGGTCGCAGGCAGGACAGCGCGTGCTTGATGACATCCAGCGAGACTGGAGAACCCCAAGTCCCTGTCTCGGCCGCGGTAAGAGGTCCTCCGCACCGTCGTATTGAGCAGCAGCGGTTGCTGGGCCGCGCGGCTCCGGCGGGGACGGTCCCTGCTCTGCTCTAATCCCCCGGGCTCTTGCTCTCGTGCCTGCGGGACACGCGGGGCCCCCAGCGCGCCGGGCTCCGAGCACCGCAGCCGAGACGCGACACTGGGCTCCGGCCCTACAGCTTCACGTTTGGGGGTTCTCCACCCGGCCTTGAACCCCCTTCTCCTGTTGGCGAAAGAACAGAAGCTCCTGCCTCTGAGGCGCGGCGGGTGAGCGCCCTTCCCGGAGCCGGGGTCGCGGACGGCTCTGAGGTCCCCGCGGCCCGAGTGCCGCGTCCTCACCGTCCTCCCGGGCTCCGCGGCCCGAGTGCCGCGTCCTCACCGTCCTCCCGGGCTCCGCGGCCCGAGTGCCGCGTCCTCACCGTCCTCCCGGGCTCCGCGGCCCCTGCAGGTGGAGCCCCTTGTCCTCACTGTGCTCCCGGGCTCCGCTGGCGGCCCCGGGGTTCCCGTCGCCCGCGGTCTTTGAGCCTCTGCCTGCGTTTCCCCTCCCCGGGCCCCCACGTTCCACCGTGTGCCCACCTGGTGAGGGGGCAGGCGGCTGCCAGCTCTGGGGGCCGCGGAACAGTCTCGTCCAATCAGAAGATGGGAATCTCGCCTGGTTACTTACCGGGGCAGGAATGGGGGCGTTTTCAGGGCTGGACAGATTGGGTGTAAGAATAGGGGGACCCGTCCCTTTGCGTTTTAAGGAGATTGAAGCCAAGGAAAGACAAGTGGCTGCATTCCATTTGCCTCTCAGGGTTGCAGCCTGCGCGCATCAGGACGTCGGTGTGCATCCGGGCGGCGGGAGCGGCGGGGCTGCGCGGCTGTGGGTGCTGCGGGGCTGTGGGTGCTGCGGGGCTGCAGGTGCTGCGCAGCTGTGGGTGCTGCGGGGCTGGGGGTGCTTCGGGGCTGTGAGTAATGTGGGGCTGCGGGTGCTGGGGGGCTGTGGGTGCTGCAGCACTGCAGGTGCTGCAGGGCTGTGGGTGCTGCAGATGCTGCGAGGGCTGCGGGGCTGCGGGTGCTGCAGGGCTGTGGGTGCTGGAGTGCTGTGGGTGCTGCGGGGCTGCGGGTGCTGCAGGGCTGTGGGTGCTGGGGTGCTGTGGGTGCTGCGGGGCTGTGGGTGCTGTGGGCCTGGGGGCTGTGGGTGCTGCGGGTGCTGCGGTCCTGGGTGCTGCGGGGCGGGCGCGGCCGGGAGCCACCGTCCCCGCAGGTGGGGCTGCACCAGCCGGCTAGCCCCGCGGGGAAGGGCCTCTCCCTCAGTATGTCCCCGACTCTTGGCCGCCCGGTTCCTCGACCACTGGTGTCCATAATGATTCCAATACTTTGACCATCCGCGGGAATATTGCGCTGTTCTAGGGAAGCCGGGTTCTTGGTCGTTCACGGCTCAGTATTTATGTCCCGGGGACCCCAGTTTGAAATCCCTCATGTTGCCAGAGCTCAAAACACAGGCTCTAGGGACAGAGACGCCCAGTTGGATTCTTTTTTTTTTTCTTTTCTTTTCTTTCTTTCTTTCTTTCTTTCTTTCTTTCTTTCTTTCTTTCTTTCTTTCTTTCTTTCAAGATTGTATTTATTCATGACAAACAGAGAGGGGCGGAGACACAGGCAGAGGGAGAAGCAGGCTCCCTGCGGGGACCCCATGTGGGACTCGATCCCAGGACCCAGGGGTCACGCCCTGACCTGAGGGCAGATGCTCAACCGCTGCGCCCCCAGGGCCCCTCCCTGTTGGGTTCTGGCTCTGGCACCACTACCGTGTGGTCCTACATGAGTCACTAAAGATGCCTGAAGCTTAATGTCCTCACTCACCCAACATGGTCGTTATTTTAAGTATTTCACGTGAAGGTTGTGAAGTGGGAACAGTGAGGGGCAGTTGGTTAATGCTCCATAAGGGTTAGCTGGGGTCACCGCTGGGGGGTTGTTGTGACCCAATTCTAGGAGATCCACTCAGGACAAAACCCGTCCTGACATCTAATGATCACTTGGCGCTGGAGGCAGGGATTCCTGCAACCAGTCCTTTGAATACACGAGATCAGCCCCACTCTTCTCTGTGCTCCCCCTGGGGCCACAGCCACCAGCCAGGAATGACAAGGTCCTTGGGACTTTGCTGTTCTCCGACAAGCCATTCGATGACATTTTTTTGTTAAAGTTTTGTTATCCAAGATTTTTCAAAAATAATTACGAGTCGCTTTTTATTCATACAAGTGATTTCTTTTCCAAGGAGCCAAAGTTTCTAGATTCCGGTCCTGTCTGTGTCTGGTCTAGTTTGTGAGCTTTACCCAAAGCCTGTAGGAGTATCCACAGGTCTTCTGAGAACACTGAGACATGTAAGGGCGTGTGTTATCCTTGGCACCTTTGAAAAAATACAATGGTGATTTGGAATGACTACCCTTTACACAACTGTTGTATGAGTTTGAAATATATAAAAAGGATGTATACATTTTATTATTTCCATGACATGGAAATTTCCATGACATCAGCAACGCTGATTTCCCTAGAACCTTCTCTTGTGTGCGTCCTTTCTGAACTCAGGAAGCCTATGCCGTGTTTCTAGTACACACCAGACTCATCAAAAAAAAGCTTGGTTTTCAAGTTGTTAGAAGAGTGTCTTCGTTTCTGTGTCAAGATGCATAGATTCTTCCGGTTCTCTGCTCTTTTCCTCCTTTTGGGTAGCTTCGGATCGTCGTCTGGGCAGTCGCTCCACAGAGTTAGAGTAGGAGGGTAGGAGACCGTGATGGGACAGGGCCATTATGCCTTGTTAGGGTCAGGAGTTCTAATCTCTCTCTCTCTGTCTCTCTGTCTCTCCGTCTCTGTCCCCCTGTAAATTTAAATGCCATGGATTCCACCCAACTACTGGATTTGAATTTCAAAGTTGCAGAAGTTGGGTTCACAATCAAGACTGAAATCTCAATCTCAAATTATTCCATGTCAGGTATCCCAGTAAAATACATAAATATGCACATCTTTTTCAGGTCCTTGAATGATTTCCTCACAGTGATTGAGACTGGAGTAAACTCTAGGGAATGATTGCCTAATCCCTTCCCTTGCCAACCAGGACTCCTTTAGGGCCTCACCTCCTCTTTAAGGACCATGAGCATTAAATATCCTAAGCCTCAGATGAGAGAATCAAGCAGAAACCCTGTGAGGTATTCTGAAGTAGCACAGGGCTTATCCACTATCCTAACATGGAAAAGTGGCATATCTGAGGGAAAACAGATTGAAAAGATCTTGACAGAAATATCCTACTAATGGATTTTGCACTAGAAAGACAATTTATGGATCCTTATCACTCAGGTGGAAATGCCATTAACAGCTTAGAAGGGTCCAGAACGCTGGAGTAGAGTACTAACAGTCATATGTAGGAGTGGGAAATGCTGTTACTATTTTAATGTTATTTATAAATGATGCTCTCTCTATTGTCATAATAGAGTATAACATCAAGAGGATGTGCTTTCATGCTTTGGGGCCAAATCTGCTTAGATTTTTGTTTCCAGTAGTGTCTTACAGACACTGTAATTATGAAATAACTGTCTCAAAATAACTTGATGCATTGGTAGAAAAAGAGGATCAGTGGAATTAATTCTTGGCAAATTTGTTTAGAATGCGATCTGGGGAAAGTTTATTTTTTTTCCAGAGGCACTTTGATTAGAGTAGCGCTTGAGGAGAGACTGAGCTCCCTCAGGAGCAAATTTTTATTTAGTGCGATAAGGGATCGCAAGCACTAAGTCAGCATGACCGGATGAGAGCCCGCTCAGGATTCTGGGAACAGGTAACCTACAGAGTGGTGGGGATGTGAGCAGTGGTACGTGCCAACTGAGAGGCTTCTTCTTCTTTTTTTTTTTTTTTTTGGCATAAACCTCTTAAGAAGGTAAGGTGTAAATGAAAGCAAATGGTGTGGTTTAATTGCTCTCTCTGTAAAATATTAGGCACCGGAACAAGAAATGTGATTTTCGAAAAATTTTCCTCCAAAGCGTTTAACACAGGGTGAGAAACCTGTGCCCTTGTCCTGGGGTCAAGGTGGCTTCCCACTGACCCGAGTAGTCCTGCCCCGGGGTTGGCAGACCAGAGGGGGGCACGCAGGACAGACTTCTTGCACAGAGGCGGGTCTTGTGGAACCAGGACAATCGGCATTGTCAAATAGCTCCATGATTTATTGTATTCCTTTATCCTTTTATTCCCTCTCTGATGGGAGGGGCTCATGGGGTTATTTCATCAAGTGCATTGCTGGGATCTCAGAGGGTGGCCGTGGGCCCCAGTGAGCATCCCCCTGTCTTCCCGGAGCTTCTGCTCCTTTGGACGCGTGGGGACTGACCCCAGGGGCACCCAGGGCAGAGGCCACTCCTCTGTGAACTCAGGCCTTCCTCCCGGGTAGCCCACCCGTCTCCTTCATCAATGCACACCCAGTCCTTCTGCAATGAAATGAGCCCCACCAAGTCTCAACGCTCTGGTCGAACTTGGATTCTGTAAATTAGGCTATGAAGACCTCTTTATTTTTTGTAATTGCCTGAAGGAATTGGCAAAAGTCCATCTCAGCCACTAGGTATAAAACATTTTGAAGCCGGGGGCGGGGGGATGTTTCCTCATCCAGTAGAGCTGTGTTTTGTACCTCTACATGGGGCAGTGTGGACACAGGCATAGATCTATATGTACAGGCGCTCGGAGCTGTGGAAAAGCAATGAAACCATAGTTATCAGGATCATTGAACAGTGTATTGTCATTATCAAGAAGGCTACAGGAAATATCACAACATTTTCTTTTTTTTTTTTAATTTTTTTTATTTATTTATGATAGTCACACACAGAGAGAGGAGAGAGAGAGAGGCAGAGACATAGGCAGAGGGAGAAGCAGGCTCCATGCACCGGGAGCCCGACGTGGGATTTGATCCCGGATCTCCAGGATCATGCCCTGGGCCAAAGGCAGGCGCTAAACCGCTGCGCCACCCAGGATCCCATCACAACATTTTCAAAACATAGCCAAATGTATTAATGTAGGAGAAAAAATATATTAATGTAAGGCAGGTATGATCCTTTAATGGAGCAAAATCGGTCTCTTGCACAGAACTTTCTATAAGAAAGCTAAATATGCTTTAAGTCATCAACTCTGTGTGTTTTCAAGGCTTTCAATTCTTGTTTTTAAGAGCTCTGTGCTCTATATACATGTCAATTTTTACAGATGTGAAAAAAAGCCCTGGAATTTCTGGAGTATGGATGTTGTTTAAAGTAGTTTGGACGTATGCATGTTATCAAATAAATTATGGGGAAAGTTTCTGGCTTATTATAGGACAACACACTATTGTGTATGTGTATGTGCCTTCATCTTAGATGTGAAGATATAAATGCATATATCCACTAAGCCTATGAATTTTTATTCCTGAAATGGGCATGAAAAGTTATTTCAAAATGACACCAGCAGATCATTTAGTCATTCCTTCTGTGTTATCACATTAAAAAGATTTTATTTATTTATTCATGAGAGACACAGAGCGAGAGAGAGAGACAGAGACACAGGCAGAGGGAGAAGCAGGCTCCATGCAGGGAGCCCGACGTGGGACTCGATCCCGGGCCTCTAGGATGACGCCCTGAGCAAAGGCAGACGCTCACCCGCTGAGCCCCCCTGGCATCCCCTGTGTTATCACTTAGGAGGCAGATAACAAGCCACCTCGAATGACTTAAATCCTAGTAAGCGCCAGGGAATAGGCAAAGATGTCTTGACTCATCAGGGAGAGGTGGGTGTCTTACTGAGGAGGCCCTGGCTCTCCTTTGTTAAGGCTGATTGTGCTCCCGGTTCTGTTGTGTTTTCCTTGTTAAGTGATTGGAGAGTAAGTGAACGTGAAGTCCTTTCTTAGGCCTTTGTAAATGCAGGATTCTACGACATGCTTTGCCTCTAGATGGACTCTTTTTCGGTCTACTAATAATCACTAGTTAACGTTGTTAGAAACTCAGGGTCGGGCTGAGCTAGAGTAATAAAAACCAGATGGCCAGATAACTTTCTTCTTCCTAAGCTAAACCAGGCTCAGGAGATGTGAGGAGAGCGTGTCAAGGGGAGACAGGAGGTGCCGACGTACCACATGTGCGCTCGGAATTATTTAATGTAAAAGCAGGATTTAATTTCTTAACTATAAAGCATACAGTCCAGTATGGTACAGTCGTAATCAAGCATGGGAGCTTCTTCAAATATCTTCGGGCTGGGCCAATCGTATGACCAACCGAAGAGGCCAGAGAATTTTGAAAATCTTCAAGAAAATATAAGGTATTTAATTCAGTCTTTGACCAAGGAAGATGAAATGAACTGATGGTCCCTGAATTTAAAATCCAACATACGTCTTCAGCAGTGGAATTACACAACAGCTTGCGTGTGGGTATCTACGGTCTCTGCGTTACGATAAAAGGTATGACGGGAATTGATACTGTGAGTGGATTTGTGTAGTTTATCTTAATCATTAGAAATAAGTGATATGTTGAGCAGAACCCCAAAATAGGCATTGTTCTGAAAGGCCACGAGGTAAGATGTGACAATAATAGCTAACTTCTTAAGTTGGATTTTATGGTGATTTCTACAGGGTCTCTTTCCAAATGATGACAGAAATTTTCATGTGGTGAAATCTAGGAAGATCCTCCCACTTCAGTGTGGTTGTGCGTGCAGGTGCATACAGGGCGTGCGTGTGCGCACACGTGTGTGGAGTGGGTGGGCATGTTTGTGTATGTACATGTGATAGTATGTGCGGGTGGGCGTGTGGCTGTGTGTGGGTGTAGGTGGATGAGAGAGTGTGTATATGGTGGGTGTATGTGGAGGTGGGTACGTGTGTGCAGGAGTGGAAGGATGAGTGTGTTTGTACGTGTGTGTGTATGTGTGTGTGATTTCGTCTTTTCAAAGTTTTACCTACTTGCCCCCCGCTTCTCTAGACAGTGTGTGGATCCGAGGGCCTTGTGTGACCCCACCGCCCCAAGGGTAGAGGCACCCCCTGGTACCCGCCTCCTGCTGACCGAGCTGACCTGTAGCCTGTGCGGGTTACAGGAGGGTGGGCAGGACGCCCAGGCCTGCTCGCAGGTGCTCTCCCACCCACTCGGACGTGTCATCAGACAGGTGTCCGGGCTTCCACACGCCGTACTGTGCTGGCACCCAGACCCCTCGGCTCCCGGCCTGTCCTGGCATGAGGGGCTCCTCACGAGGGTGCCGCCCCTCGGGGCTCCACCTGCGAGGGCAGTCAGTCTCCCCGGGCCCTCCTGTGCACCCCGGTTCTATCAGGGACATACCTGTGTTCCAGGTGGCTCCTTGCTCCCACACCGTCCTCACTCCTAGACCAGGAAACCATTACCTACAAGTCCCTAGGGAAGCGGGATGATCCCACAGTGTCTCAGATTTCCTGTGGGTGGCCCGAGCTCTACGCCCAGACAGGTTAAACAATAAACGGGGCTGTCATGCTCTGAGTTTGCAGAGTCTGTGCAGAAGCCCTGAGCTTGATCCTTTGCTCCTTCCTTTCCATGGTAGCTACTTTCTGCAAAGATGAAGGTTCGATGGGAAAAAAGGAGGGTGAAGGGGAGAAAAAAGAGGAACCTGTGGGTGCTTTATCCCGCTGGATGAGTCGCCCTGAGACGACTGAGCACTGGCTTGGAAGGAGGGTGAGCCCAGTTTCCGTGTGGGCTCGGGCGCTGTGCACGGCCGGGCCCCCCTCTCCTCTCCACAAAATACGGAGCTGACAGAGCTGACAGCGAATGTCACTTCATGCTACTTCCTACTTTACAGTTCTGCTCCCATAAGGGACGTGGTCCTACCCCTACCGCCAACCCCGGGCACGTTCCAATGCATGGCCTCCGAACACTTCCAGCAAATAGGTGACTCCAAAGTAGATGCCTGGTGACTGGAAATAAAAAAAAAAAAAAAAAAAAAAGAAAAACAAAACAAAAAAAACAAAAACAAAAAACTATGGGATCCACCGACAATACGTTCTGTTCTCTTACTTTTCAACATAGGGATTTGCCACCTGGAAGTCAACCCCAGGTTTTCTGCTGCATTGAGAGGTGCCTGTAAGATTGCTACTTCTATGACAAAATAATTCATTATTTAAAGGCAATTTTATTACCTTATAATTAAATAATCATTTGATAATTTTGAAAGCAGTTTTTCTTCCCCCAAATTTTACTGCATACCTTTTTAACTTGGGGGCTGTGTCTACCTGTCTGAGATCCTGCATTATTATTTTTATTATTATTATTTTTTAGACATTAAAAAGAAATTTAATGATGTCGGAGAACATCACAGATTTCGTATTTTGTTGAATATTCAGTGGCTGCCAAGAACTTTATATCCAGCTCTGTATCCCCTCCATACAATCTGGCAGCTGTGAGACATCTAGGTGGATTACTTTGATTTACTTCCAGAATATTCCAAGTATTTTATTATCCTTCACTTTAGACTAGGACCTCCTTGAAGGCCTAATGTGGGTGCATCCGGAATATGACTTTTAGTAGATGTCCAGGAAATATTTTGAATCAATAAAGATTCGGTCCTCATTACCCAGTATTATACTGCAAACTAAACATACAGTTATGTTCGGGCTCCGAATAAACGTGTAGAGAGACCCAAGTCTTCAAATAGTAATAATCACCACACCATGGATTTTTTTTTTTTGAAAAGCAGGAAGCCTCATATTTTATTCCATGGCATGAAAACTATTTGAAGTGCTAGTAATGGGGCCAATACTTGAGCATCATAGAAAGAGATAGATTTCTAAAAATTCTAAGTTATGAGTTAATAGTGTGATTGGCTGCTTTGTGGGGTCTTTACTTCTCAGCTTTGATGCATTCACACAGACCCTGGGTGGCTGGCTGAGACCCTTTCTGAGGAAATTCATTTAGTTGGTAAAACATTGGATACATTAATCTCTTAGGTTGTTGCTGACTCTTAGGGTATGATTCTAATCTCACGCCGCCTGTTAGGCCAAGGTTTTTTATAAGCTATATTATGAGGATATCCACACTAGCATATGGCATGAAATGTGATGTTATCAATTACGGAGTATTAATGTGATTTTGGCAACATTTGGCTTTGCAGGGATTTTCTTTAAAGCAATTACATTCACTGAGAAAAGATTTAAGTTAGTGATCTTTTTTTTTCCTAATTTACTTAAAGCATTCACTTGACATTTTAACTAAACTGTAGTTTTAAAGATATTTGATATTTTAAAACCACAAACACTATAGATTATGCAGTATGTACAGTGTGTAATTTAGGAGCGAGCGTCTGTTAGATGGAGTCATAACTTGCTCATTAATTTCTGGGAAATAAACTACACTCACACCAGTCATCTGTTTCTATTTAGCTTTTCACTGAATTTGCTTTTTTTTTTTTTTCCTTCAGCACTACCATGTCCAATATTCAAGATTGTTTCATTGGTATCAGTGATGCGAATGTCTTGAATGACAGGAGAGTGGAAATATTCTGGATCTATTTCTCCATGCAGGTCATCGTAGTCATTTCTTGAGAGGTGGAAACAGAATAAATTTGTTCAGTTTTGAGACTCCTGTTTCCGCCAGGTGAGGGTGCAGCAAGAATGCAGTTGTGCGGCCACTGGCCTATTCCCTGCTTTCGCCCATGCCCACTCCCCTCCCCCGGGCATGCTCTGTCTTCCCCCAGATGGCTCCATGTGAAATGCAATTACTTTCTTCCAGTTTCAGAAAGTATAGCAAGTGAGATTCTATAGGACACGGGAAACATCACTGGAAAAAGAGAGCGAGAGCGAGAGCGAGGTGTATCTGGACTGCTATTGGCCACACTTTGTCTTTTATGGGAATACAATGGCTTTCTTGTTACTGTTCTCATACCCCATCCCCTTCTTCTTCCTGCAAATGATTCAATTAGGGCACCAGAAAAAAAACAACCAAACCAACCAAACCAACCAAACCAACCAACCAACCAAACAAACAAACAAAAACACAAAAAAAACCCCTAATGCTTTGAATGTGAGAGATAGTGTTTTCTCCAGGGCCGACTCTGGCATAGCCTATTGGGGTAGATTCATCTTCTGGGTAAAATGGACCCCCTTCCAGCCCAGCCCCTGGGGTCAGCTGCTGCCCAAGGCAGGCACATGCGGAGGAAAGCCTAGTCTCTTTAGGCGGAATCAGGGCAGAAGAGATGCTGTATGCAGACGGACCCTCTGTATTTGTGGATTGATTTTCATTCCGTCTCAGCGTGGTCCAAATCTGTTATAATCTCAATCCTCTGAAATACCAGTGTTCTGCATCACAGCGTGTGAAGAGGTAAGATGTTGAGATGGTAGGTGACTGGCTGTGATAGAAATGCCGATGCAGAAGCTCATCTTATTTTCTTCCTTGCTTGCTTTCAATAACTTAATATTTTATTAATCTCTGGCTCGTTATACCCAGGATCGAGGTGTCTCACCACCCTGGTGGGCAGCAAGCTAAGAAGGACAAAGGATACAAATAAATGGAATCTGAAATGAGGCCCCTCTACAAATTCATGTGTCACTTTGGAAAGGCCAGAAATTTGGCTCTGGGTTGTTTGTTTTGTTTAGTCAACACTGAGGGGAACCCTTGAACAGCTCCATGATTTCCCAGGTGTTAAAGAGAGACCACTTGTCCCCAGAACAGGTATTCCTTGGAGGAAGGTGACTTTAGTCCCCAGGGTCCACGTGGAGATAATATAAGTGATGAAGTAAAGAGTGTTCTCAACGGCAGATTCGGAGAGAGATGGAAGAGTGTGTGTCACTGGCCCTTTCCCGACATCCCTCGCTCACCAGCAGTCCTCAGCTGGTGGAAACCCCGAAATCACATGTAGCTCTTGAATGTTCTTTCTGGTCAACTGGATCCACTCATCCTCTCCCCTTCCCCAAGCAATGTTGGATTCCATTCTCTTGTACTGAAATTTGACTCCGTTCCATTTCAAATTTGAAACCTTCCATGTACACGTTTTGTCTACAACTACGCATGATCAATGCCTCCAGGCTCTCAAAAGGTGGTCATATAATGTTGTTTTTGGAACTCTTTTTTTTTTTTTGTTTGTTTGTTTTTGGAACTCTTAGCATCTTGTTGCTTTTTATCTGAGCTACGACTGTTTGACGCTGCTCTTACAAAATCACAATAGTTTATAAAACTAGATACAACAACAACAGTAGCAGAAGTTTGTGTTTATATTAGTGTTACTACATAGGGGCACCTGGGTGGCTCAGTCAGTTAAGCGTCCGCCTTTGGCTCAAGTCATGACCCCGGGGTCCTGGGATCGAGTCCCATGCTGGGCTCCCTGCTCAGTGGAGAGCCTACTTTCTGTTCTCCCTCTGCCTCTTCCCTCTGCTCTCTCTCTATCTCTCTCTCAAATAAGTAAATAAAATCCTTTAAAATAAGCGCTACCACATTATGTGATGTCTAACCCTATGCAAATAAATATTTAAGATTTCCAAATGGCCTATGACCAAATGAAATGATCCACAACAACTTTTGTTCAATTTAATTTTGGAACCTAATGAGAGAATGTTTGGTTGTTAAATACTGTTTTCTTGGTTTTCATTTATTTATTTATTTATTTATTTATTTATTTATTTATTTACTAGTTTAATTATTTTCATCCGTTAACATTTTCTTGACTGCTTCTCAGGCCCGAACCCTCCAATCTATTGTTTTTATTAAATTCTTTAAAGTAATTCCAGATTTCTCCACAGTGGTGAGAAATAACACAGGGAGATTCTGGGGACTCTACCCAATTCCCACAAGGGTAACCTCTCAAAAGTGACACCATACAATACTGACACTGAACCGGCGGAGATACAGGCCACTTTGCAGCACCATGGGAATCCCTCATTAATTCCTGGATAGCCCCACACACACTTCCCTTCTGCCCCTACCACCTCCTTCATCGCTGGCCACAAAACAACCCTCTTCCCGTTTTCCATAATATTGCCACATCAAGTATGTTTTCAAAATGGAATAGTATAGCCTGTAACCTTTAAGGTTTGACTTTATTTTTTCCACTACGCGTCATTTTCTGGAGTTTCATCCAGGTGGTGCCCGTCAATAGTTCATTTCTCTTTCTCCCTGAATAGCAATACATGATATAGATGTGCCACAGTTGGTGAACCATTTACCTTTGAGTCATGTCCAAGTTTTTATTTCTTTTTTTAAAATTAAAGTAGAGTTGACATGCAATGTTATATTAGTTTCAAGTGTAGAACACAGCGAGTTGACAGGTCTGTTCATCATGCGGTTCTCACCACCAGTGCAGCTCCCATCTGTCACCATACCCGCAATTAACAACCAGGGACTATGTTCCCTATGTTGTGCCTTTATTCCCATGACTTATTCATCCCATAACTTCATCCCCCCCTTTCCCCCCTTCACCCATCTTTCCTCTCCCCTCTCATCTGACAACCACCTGTTTGCTCTCTGATTTATGGGCCTGTTTCTGGTTTTGTTTGTTTTGTTTTTTAGATTCCACATACAAGTGAAATCATATGGTATTTGTCTTTCTCGATCTGACTTACTTAGCATTAGACCCTCTAGGTCCATCCACGTTGTCACAAATGACAAGATTTCATCCTTTCTTTATGACTGAGAGTCCATGGCTTGTGTGTGTGGTGTGTGTGCATTTATATCATTCCATTCCACATATACGCAGACACCACACAACCCTCCCATACGTACACATCATCTTCTTTATCCATTCATGTATTGATGGACACTTGAGTGGCTTCCATACCGCAGCCATTGTAACTAATGCTGCAATAAGCATAGTGTCTATTAGTGATTTTGTTTTCTTTGGGTAAATACCCACTGGTGGAATTACTGGACCATGTGGCATTTCTATTTTAACTTTTTTGAGGAATCTCTGCACTGCTTTCCACAGAGGCTGCTCTAATTTACATCCCCACAAATGTACACAAGGGTTGCTTTTCTCCCCATCCTCCACCACCACTTGTTATTTCTTGTCTTCTTGATTCCGGCTGTTCTGACTGGTGTAAGGCAAATTCTCACTGTGGTTTTGATTTGCATTTCCCTGATGATGAGTGATGCCGGGCATCTTTTCGTGTCGGCCATCTGTATGTCATTTTTGGAAAAATGTCTATGTACGTCTTCTGCTCATTTTTTAATTGGATTTTTTTGGTGTTAAGCTGTGTAAATTCTTTTTATATTTTGCATATTAACTCCCCATGGAATATATGATTGACAAATATTTTCTCCCATTCGGTAGGTCACCTTTTCATTTTGTTGATGGTTTCTTTCACTGTGCAAAAGCTTTTTATCATGGTGCAGTCCTAATAGTTTAATTTTGTTTTTGTTTCCCTTGCCTTAGGAGACATATCTAGAAAAAAAATGTTGCTATGGCCCATGTCAGAGAGATTACTGTCAATGTTTTTTTTTTCTAGGAGTTTTATGATTTCGAGTCTCGCATTTAGATCTTTTATCCTTTTAAGTTTATTTTTGTATGTGGCATAGGAAAGTGGTCCAGTTTTATTGTTTTACATGTAGTTGTTCAGTTTTCCCCAACACCATTTATTGAAGAGACTGTCTTTTTCCCAGTGTATATTCTTGCATCCTTTGCTGAAAATTAATTTTCCATATAATTGTGGGGGTATTTCTGTGCTACTTCATTCCATCTATTTATGCATGTATTTTTGTACCAGGACCATGCTGTTTTAGTTACCACAGCTCCCAATTTTTTATTATTAAGAACAAAACTGCTATAGACATTTGTGTGCAGGTTTTATATGACCACAAATCTTCATTTCTCTGGGGTAAATGTCTAGGAGAGCAATTGCTTGGTTGTTATATATATATTTTTTAAGAAATTGTCAAACTAAAAAAAAAAAAAAAAAAGAAAGAAAGAAACTGTCAAACTATTTTCCAGAGTGGTTGTACCCACTAACGATGTAGGAACAACCCATTTTCTCCACATTCTTTCCAGCTTTTGATATTGTCACTGCTTTTGGTTTCGACCATTCTGCATGTGTGTGCCCTGATATTTCTTTGTGGCTTTAATGTGTATTTCCCTAATGACTAGTAATGTTGAGAATCTTTTCATATACGTATTTGCCATCTCTATATCCTTTTAATGAAATGACTCCTCATATCTTTTGACTGTTTTCTGATTGGATTGTTTGTTCCTTCACTGTTGAGTCTTTAATGTTCTTTATATATCCTAGACAGTTATCCTTTGTCAGATACATTGTTTGCAAATATTTCCTACCAGTGTGTAGTATGTCTTTTCACCCTCTCAGTGGGGTCTTTCACAAAAAAGTTTTTAATTTTTATGAAGTCTGACATGTCAATTTCCTTTATAAATTATGCTTTTGGTGCCCAGTCTAGGAATCCTTCAGTTAGTCATAGATGTTCCTCTATGTTTTTTCTAAAATTTTTATAGTTTTAAATTTATATCTATGATCCATATTGAGTTAATTATTAGATAAAGTTTAGATTTTGGTATAGGCTCATTTTTGTTGTTTTTGCCTGTGGACATCCTTTGTTCCAACATCATTGTCAACATGTCACCTTTACTCCACTGAGTTGCCTTAGCACCTTCGGATCAGTTGGACATGTTTATGTGGGCCTGTTTTGGGGTTCTCTGTTCTCATCCATTGAGGCATAGATCTGTTAATTTGCCACATGATCTTGACTACTGTATTTATAAAATAAGTCTTGAAAGTGAATAGCCTGAATTATTTTATTTTTTTTTAAATTATTTAAGCTATTCTATTAGGGCTTGAAGGCTTTCTCCTAAATATACATTTTTTAGTTGAATCTTGCCTGTACTTTCGAAATATCTTGTTGGTATTTAGATAGAAATAAAATTAAACCTGCATATAAATTTGAAGAGAATTGATATCTTCACAGTATTGAGGTTTCCAATTTGTTAGCATGGTATATTTCTCCGTTTATTTAGTTGCTTACTGATTTCTTTCCTCAGCATAGCAGTTTTGAGGGCATAGTTTTCTATCTGTTTTGTTACAGCTAAGCATTTAAAAAATGATTACAAGTGACATTGTAATATTTGATTTTGGTATCCATGTGTTCAATGCTAGTATGCATAAATGCAATCGAATTTTGTATGTTCACTGTGTATCCTTGCTCATTTCAAGTATTAGCTCCAGGAGTTTCCATCTAGACTCCTTGGCATTATCTATGGAGATAATTGTGTCATCTGCAAAGAGGGGGCAATTTTATTTCTTGCATCCTAATCCATATGCATTTGTTTTCTCTTCTTGGCTTACTGCTCTGGCTGGATCTTCCAGCACAATGTTGAATAAAAGTGGTGAGGCCAGACATTTTTGCTTTGTTCTCTCAGTCTTAAGGGAAAGTATCCAGTCTTACACCATCAAATGCCATGTTAGGTGTAGGTTTTTAAGATACCTATTATTAAGCTGGGGAAGTTTTCATCTATTTATATGTTACTGGAAAGTTTTCTCATGATTGGATGTTTACATATGTGCAATTTTTTTTTCTTTTCCTACATAGATTATCATGATCTTGTGATTTTATTCTTTAGGCTGTTGTGATGGCTGATTATACTGATTGATTTTCAGATATTGAACCATTTTTACATTCCTGGAATAAACACCACTTAGTCATGTTGGAGAATCCTTGTTATATTTTGCTTCTGTTTGCTTTTACTCTGTTAATTTTTTTTTCTGTTAAAATTTTTTATATCCATATATATGAGAACTATTATTAGTTTGTTGTTTTCTTTTCTTGCAAAGTTTTTGTCTGGTTTTGGTATCAGGGTATCTTATCTTGGGCTGCCACAGTGAAATATCATACACTGGGCAGCTTAAACAGCCGAGCTATATTTTCTCATAGTTCTGGATGTTGATACCTGATATCAGAAATCAGGCTCTGGCGAGGACTCTCCCTGGCTTACAGACACCTGCCTGCTTCTCACCATTGCTCATATGGCTTCTGCTCAGTGAATGCATGTTGGGAGCAGGAGGGGTTGGGGGGGAGTCTGTTTCTCTTTCTGTTCCACTTATGAAGCCACTAATCCTATCAGATTAGCACCTCAGGCTAGGATCTTATTTTATCTTAATTATCACCTAAAAGCCCTGTCTCTACATACAGTTACATTGAGAGGTAAGGGTTCAATATATGAATTCGGAGGCAATAATTCAGTCCACAGTGTAGGGTAACTGTAGTGTTATAAAATACATAAGGAGGCTGTCCAACTGCTTCTTACTTTCTGGAAGAGACTGGAAAATTGAGGTCCATTTTTTCATATGCTTGGTAGATGTCTTAGTGCATTCGGGTGGCTAAGTGTATATAGCAGAATAGCAACACAGATTTACTTCTCACAGTTCTTGAGCCCGGAAAGTCCAAGGTCATGGTGCCAGCTGATTGGTGTCTGCTGTGAAGGTGTTCTGTTACGGAGTCAGCACCTTCCTGTTGTCTTGCTCCTCTCATGGCAGAAGGGGCGGGGGATGTTCTGGAATCCTTTTGATAAGGGTGCTAGTCCCATTTATGGGGGCTCTGCCCTCAGGATCTGATTACAAACCAAAGGCCCCACTCTAAAAATCATCACCTTGGGGGTTCGGTTACAACTTAACGACTTTTGGGGAACAAACATTCTGTCTACATCAGGAGATTTCGCCTTTAAAACCACTTGGACTTGGAGATGCTTTTAGGGAAGTTTTGATAGTTATAAGGCTGTTCAAATGTTCTATTTTATATTCAGTAAGTTGTGGTGGTTTGTGCTTTTTTAAGGAAGCAGCCTGTTTCATGAAAGTCATTAAACTTATATATGCATTTTCTTTGTAGTTTTCCCTTTTCACTTTATATCTGTGGGGTCTCTGGTAATATTTGCTGTTTTATTCCTGATATTAGGTATTTGTATCTTCTACCTCCCTCACTTTTTGTGTCCGTGTTGCTAGATGTTTGTTGGTTTTGTTGATCTTTTCAAAGAATTAGCTTCTGTTTCACTGTTTTTCTCTTGTGTTTTTCTATTTTAAATTTCTTTGATTTCTCTTATATTATTATTATTTATTTTGTTATTTATTTTATTATTACTAGTATTTATTATTATTTACTTATATTAGTTGCCTTCTCTTTGCTTTAGGTTTATTTTACTCTTCCTTTTCTAAGTCCTTCAGATGGGAGTTTGGGTTGCTAATATGAGAGTTCTCCTCTTTTATAATGTGTATTTTTAATACTATTAACTTCCCTCTCTGTACTGCCTAGCTGGATCCTCTAACTTTTGATATCTTGTGTTTTTATCTTCACTCATTTCAATGTATTTTTTCTTCATTTCCCTTAAGAGTTCCTCTTTGATCCACGGATATTTAGAAGTGTGCTGTTTGGTGATTGGTGATGGTCCTGTCATTTTTCTCTTAGGAGTTTCTAGTTTGATTCTGAAACCTACAGCAGCTGGAATTGGGTATTTAACACCATAGACTTACTGGCAAACCGGAATTTCTCTACAACGGATGAACATTCAGACTTACTGCTTTTGGAATCAGAGATTTCTGTTCAGACTATACTAAATCATGTATCTAGAGATAACCCACTTAATTAGCAAACTTTAGGTAAAATATAAATTAACAAAGCATTTCTTTGACCTTGTGGAAAGCTGTTACTCTAGAAAGCATTATGCATAAAGTCTATATTATTATCCGAGTTCACTCATTCAGACTGCTGACTTTATCATCAGTAAAATTTCTAAATATATCTAAACCTAGTGATAGATGTAAAACACATCTGAGAATCCAAAGGCTTGTCTTGAAAGCCAAACATTAAAATCAATTCATTTGACCTCCGCTAGGGGTAGTAATCGATTTTTGCTTATTATGTTGTGACTAGTATATGTTTTATTTTCAAGAAAGCTAGGATTTATTTGGGTTTGATAATAAGAATCAGCACATTAACTATGAGTTGTGACAACCGACCATCTAATAGTTTAGGAAGACAATAATAAATCAAAGTACATGAAAATCACATTTTTTTTTTTCACATAGCATGTATGAGGATGACTTTGCATTAAGCTCCATGTCCCCTGCTTCATGCAATGGTGTATGATGCAATTTCTTTAAATAGAATTTTCTCAAAATTTGTTTAAATACATGGTTACTTAAGCATGTTTAATTTCAATTACCTGGCAACACCTTGAGTGTGGATCATGTAAATTATTTAGTGACACATCTCAAATAAACATACCACAGGAAAAGGAAATAACAGTGACTTCATCAAATAAGCTTGAATAAAAAACTTCGACTTTTTAACTCTGTTCATATATTTTTTCATGGTTTAGATTATCGGGGTTCCAGCTGCCGTCCTCCATAGTCAGCACGGGATCTATCCTCACGCTGTGGTTCACAACCGACTTCGCGGTGAGCGCCCAAGGCTTCAAAGCCCTGTATGAAGGTAGGACATTACAGTGCTCTGCACACACCTACCATCCAGTCGGTCTTCTTCTTGCTACTGGGGGCTAAAGATCTTGATGCAAACACAAGCTGCTATTTCAGAGGTGGTTTGATGTTATAAACATTTGGTTTTGTGTAATATATTGATGATTGCAGAACATTGCCTACTATAACTGCCCAACTGTCCAGCGCAAAACATGCATTTATGATTTTCCTTTATGGGAAGTTACTCTTTTGAGTTGGAGAAGTGGTTTCTCCCTTGACGTGGCACAGAGAAGTTTTGAAATTTTTGATTACTAATTCACAGCACTGCTTTTCTGGGAAATATTCACTTTTAACTCAGAAGTGTTTTAAGAATTTAATTCTTAAGGTTTTCACTGGACAATACTATGGCTAGTGCTTAAGGAAAGAGAGTACCATTATGTGAGTTTTTCTTGCAAAAGCTGAAACTTTTAATTGAGAAGATTGTTTTGGTTTGACTGTTTGGTTGGTGTAAGGCATCTGGAGTTTGTTTGCGTTTTCAGATTCTGTGCCCAGGTATCCTTTGGAGTCTTGATATTGTTGTACTACTGTTGAATTTAGGGGCAAAAATTTAAAAAAAGAGGAAAGAGAATACATCCTTGAGAGAAGAAGGAATAAAGATGATTTCCTTTTGAGAATTCAGTTTTAAGAAAAGACTGTACTAATTCTCTCAATGCTGAGGTGCGTCTGTTTTCATCTTGTTTTACAAAGATAGTTAAAATTTTCTTTCGTGTGTAATACAAATACTATTATTTTTGACATAAATAAATGCCAGAACCTGTGAATTGAAAATAGACTGTAGGTAGGTGTAGAAGCCAATCCCTGTTTTTAACCTCGGTAACTTAGGATCTTGTTCTGAATTAAGTCATATCTATACCTGTCTTTGTTTGAATACTTAGGGCACTTGTGGAAAAATCATTGTTTGTGGAAACCTAAGGGTAGAGTGTTCTTTGCACAGATATACAAACTGATCAATTTATCTTTTTATTTCAAGTCTTGGGTGAAGTGATGTTTAGGATTGTTTACTCTTCTGACTCCAATGTCTTTCAGGCCACTGTATTTATATACAAACCAGCATCAGGATATTTAATATACTTTGAAGGTATTTAAGTCTATTACCATCTGGGAATAACTTAATCTTTGGAGAGTAACAAGCTAACTGAAGATTAATAGGTCCTATTAGCTTTAAAATTTGTATATACCTGCCCCTTGTGCATATGCTAACTTCACGTAATTCTTTTGCTCAGCCTTGCAAAAGTGTTTCTAAGGCACCCTATCCTTGCTCCCCTTGAAGCATCACTTGTCCAGTCATATCTCATATAAATCTCAGATTTGTTCAGATGGTTGATAATGCTTCAATTTCCCTCTTTTTTTTTTGACAAAGTTGGTACTTGAATGTTTGTTACATTTTGCTCAATTTCCTAAGATAAATGTTGTGTAGACTTGGTTGATGTTGAATGATTGCCTCATGAGTAATTCTATCCACTCTTTCTGGGCTCTTTCTGCTGCAATCACTGGTTGTCATGATGGTAGTATGACACACGATTGGCGAGATTGTCTCTTTTGGAAAAAAAATATTTATTCATTATTTTTAAAAATGAGAAAAGTAGACCAGGAGTTAAGTGTAATGTGCATTGTAAAATTGCTGATATGTAGGCATGTTCTTTTTGAAATTTATATTTTAAATAATGACATTATAATATAGTCTGATATTTACAACTGGATAGAAGCCTTTTGAATGGAATTAAAAACTGCTTTGTCAGCAAAAACAAAATTGTATGTAATATTTAATATCTATTTTGTAAATATTTCTCCATTAGCTTAAAGGTTTCCTGAGAAAATCAATGTGTACTATCTGGAGAAATAAGGTCAAATGTGGTCTCAACAGAGGATTAAGGACTGGAGAATTAATCTAAAAGAGAGTAAAGCTTTCAGTGCAAGCACCGGCTAATTTATCAATAGTCTAATTTGCATAGAAAGTTAGGTATAGCTGTAGGCAATGTCACTGAAAAAAGTGAGGTTTTGTGAAAAATACTGCATATATATTCACACATACTCACTCATATAAAATATAAAGCAGAACCAATGATAATGGTCAGAAAATTATGTAAATTTTTGGGGGGAAGCAGAACACTGAATCCTCTAAGGGATTCAGATTTCCCTGTTTCCCAGGGGTTTTTAATTTTGATGACACTGTCCATCAAGTAATTAATATAAACCAAGTAATATAATAAAATTCTGATGTTTTATCCAAGACCTCTAAAGGAAATTTAATTTAATTTAGATATTAAACAGTAGATCAGCTTGTTCAAAAAATAATATTTTATAGTCTTAAATTAGTACTACTTTTTCAGGTTAAAATTAGAATTTATTTAATATTACCAGATTGATGTTCAAATTTTTAATTTAAGTGCATTTGCTTACATCGAAGAAAATCTTTCAAACTTTTAAAGTCTGTCTAAACATGATAACCTTGATAACAAGTTTAATCCAGGCGCTGAACTTTGTAGTTTTCTGGCAGTAATTTGGAATGAGCACTATTTACATAAATTATTATTCATGCATGGAAATATTATACTACATAATGAGTATGAAAACAATAATTTAAAAATTCTAATTAATGCGTTCAGTCATTGAATTTAACCCTGGAAATTAAATGGAAATATTTATAAATTTCACAGTAACATTGCTCATCTACAGTAATTGACTCTCTAAATATGGAGACCTTCAGGATCTTAGTAAATTTATAGCCTGTCAGTAAAATCAACATATTGCAAAACATGCATGCAGAATAAAATTAAAGCTACCAAATTCATAGGGTATTTTGTAACATTACATTTGCTAGTTTCATCATTGAACATTTTTCTTTTTAGTAAACTAAATAATTTGCGTATTTTTTTGGTAAATTTATAACAGAAAACTTTGAGACTACACATAATTTACCATGAACAGATAATTTATGCGTTCATGGATTACTATCACACCTCCTATATTTGCCTAATATTGAAGTATTATGTATGTAAAGAACAATTATTCATATATTTCTATTTGCCAACTTTAGTTTGCTAAAAGTTAAAAATACCAAAAAAAAAAAAAAAAAACCTGCTTTACTTATTTCATCAAGATTATGTATGACTTAAGAAAAATATAATTTAGGAGATCATAAAATTGACATGTCAAGGCATGAAATATATTATGTAATGACAGCACCCATGACAAGGTGTGGCCCTCACTTTACTTGAGCACAGGGAGAACAAATGAAGTTGGTGATGTGAAAATCTAGACCTGGCCCCAAAATAACTGTCACTCTTTATATATTTTTTTTTAATTTTTGAAAGGAGATGCCTCTTTCTTTCTTCCTTTTCTTTCCTTCTGTCTTTCTTTTTCTTTAAGATTCCTCTATTTTTTAATGTTTTTTCTTATTTGTGAAAAAGTAAATTAAATGTTGGAAATGCTTACGAATATATCATGAAAACTCCTCAACCTGACCTTTTAGTTATTTGGTATGATGTCTGATTTATTTTTAAATGACTTTTCTTGTGTTACTACATTTTGGCTTTGTTCTGGTAATCATTCAAATATTTTATTGACTATTTCCTAATTTTTATTTGTTGCTGTTTGACCTTTTTTCTTGATTAAATTTTTAACATATAGTTTTCACAAATTATTTACCATAGTTAGGTTGACTTTTTAGATATTTTTGCAGGTAAAATAAGTTTTCTTGGACATTGGCTGTGTTTTTTATAATTCCATATTTTGCGTGAGATAGGATTTTTATTATATGATATCATTTACATTTGGGTAGAAAATAACCAACTCTGTGATTCAGATTAATGTATACAATGTATATTCACTAGAATCAGTAGTTTCCTTGTATGGAACATTTTTCAAAAGTATAGGGCCATCCCATTGATTGGGAACCTAATTTTCTTTGAAGAATTGGCAAAGGTTTCTTATCTATGATAAAGTAGATATTTTAAAGCAATCAGAATTAAAATAATATGCATATTTTGACATGGATATTTATATCTGGTGAGGTAGAAGGAAGGTTACACTGGATTCTTGCCTAAGGCAAAACTGATAAATGGTAAGATACTATTATTTTCAAAATTTCTTTAAAAATAGTTGTTGACATAGTAGATGAAAAGGGAAAAATTTCAACGACAAATATAGATAGTCATATATTTTGATCATAAGATGCTGATTTTACACACTCAGCTTATCTCTCATCTTTCTAAGGTTCCATCTTAGAATATACTGGACTTTAATTTTATGCATGCAATGTAAGAATCGGAATGTCAGAATCTATTTGAATGAAACCAATACTGGTGGTATAATGGGGAAGAATTTGACATACTAAACAGTAAAAATTTGCTTGTGGCAGGAAATTGTGTTTCATGTAAAACAGTTCATTAATTGGAATGAGAAAAACAATTGCCCATGAAACTAGTTTAAGATCATCCCCTGGGTTATAAAATGCTTTTCTAAAGAAATTGTGCTTTTTCAAGTTTTTTTTTTTATCTTAAAATTATGTGTTCTACAATTATAACATGATTTTGATTACTAAGGTATATGCATCTCTGTGGATGGATGACAGATACATACATGATGCATGTGTGTGTAGGATGGTATGAACTCCTGTATACATTTCCTTATTAAATTCTTACACGATTCCTCTAAGCAAAATAAAGTTGCCTAATATTATCAAGTAGAGAAAGTGAGGTCATAACTCACAGTAATTGAGTTTGCCAAGACCACATAGCTATGGAATTGTGAAAGCAGAGATTAAACACTAGTCCGCCTGTTTTCCAAAGTTGTAATTTGTAACCACTCACCACAGAGCCTCTCATATACTTATGTTTATTTGTGCACACATATGCAGATGCACTCCCATGACTGTACGTGTTTATACACGTGTGCAGAGAATTACATTTTTGCAAAAATACATACACAAATGCATATACATGTGCAGGTACACACATATGTATACTCCAGAGAATGTGTATGTGGTTATGCAAGTTGACACACAGATGTCCTCATCCATTCTTTTTCTCATTTATTTACTTAGCATTCACTGAGCATCTCCCAGTGACCCAATGTTGAGCTAAGTGATAGGAATATGCAGATGAGAGGGGGAGGTTGCTTCTGAAGCCATAGTGATGGAGAAAATGGTCCCATTCCGGCAAACATGAAGAGTAACTGGTGTTTGATAAGGTCAGGCAACGAGGGAAGGCCAGCTGCCCTTGGGGATCAGGTACAGGTCATTACAGAGTCAATGCTTGGGCTCAATCTCAGATACTGTGCTCGAGAAGCCCACGTGGCAAATGCCTTCATGTGTCAGGCACTGAATAGAAGCTCTCCAGGAAGGTCGAAATGGGAGGATCTTTCTGAGTGAGGAAGAATCATGTACAAGACTATGGAGGAAAACCAATTATTGTTTTTAAAAATGCAGAAGCAAGGGGAGGTTAATGGAGGGCTGCCTGGAGGGGGAAATGGCAGGCCTCCCCGTTCTCCTCAGGCTTCACATGGGCCTGGAGTCAGCCCCTGTCCCCCCCCTCACTCGAGGAGGTCGGGTCATGTGGTTTCATCTGTGGGCTACAGCACTTCCTCTGTGCCATCCTGAAAGAAAGGCTGAATTAATTCCACTGGACTTTTAAATAAACTGTAGCATCTTTGTGCTTCCATTTCACAATATGTCAACTTTTGGCCTTTAAATCATGGCTGTGGTATCGGAAACCATGCAAGGAGAGAGGTGATACGGATCTGGTAAATTCCAAATTCCACAGCACTTTCGCCTTGGGGCCAGCTGGCACTTGGTACAACATCTCTCCTGCCTTGACTTCATGTCCCCAAGGGCAAGAATGGGCTCTAAAGGAAAATTGCAGTCCTCGACATTTGTCATCACATGAATATTCAAAACCATTTTTTGATGAGTAATCTACATTTGACCACAATTTGATTTCATCTACTCTTTCTTTCTCTTTTGTCTCCCCTTCAATCCCTAAAAGGAAAACCACTAGTGAGTGACCCCATTAAATGACGTGAATTTGATTTTCCCTCTGGTTAACACATCCTACCATCCAGAGGTTTCTGAAACAGCACTGAAATGATTAAGAGACAAACAGATGAGGTGGTCCACAAGGTGCTCAAGCTGTTCATGTTTAAAAAATAATGGACTTAACAGAGGCCATCGCAATAAGCTTGCAAGAACTTAAAATGGATTAATTTCATTTATTATGCGTTTATGTCATGGATGCAAATGGCCCACATTTTCATGTATTATGTAGGTTTTCACCAGGGAAAAGGGAATCTTCGTTGCAGTGCAGCCTTTTCGTTCTGGGGTTCACTGAGTCATTAACTCCGGGGCTGGGGTGAGGCTCCTGATGGACAGTGTGTTTCTCCTTGGCTGAATATATTTGGCATTTCCCTCTGACACATCCCTCAAGCAGAATTTTCTTTCCTTTAACATGCGTGGATCTGGACTTAGAAAGAGCAGCTAGATTATTACCCTTCAAGCTCAAAGCTTTATTTAGAATGTCAGCACTGATTTATTTCTCCCTTGAAGTGATTATCCAAACTCAACCTGAATTAAAGCGTGGAGCATGAATGACCCACCTGGCAGGAGAGAAAGCTTTCTGACTAAAGAAAGTGATGGTGGAGGAATGGTAGTTAGCTGTCCATGAGCTGACACTTGAACGTCATCTTGGGTTTATAACAAGAGATGAGGCTGGAACAAATGGGAACTTTCAGAATCCCTTTGCTTGTGACTATTTAGGTTGTGAGGGTTGATACACCCAGGTAAGGACATGCCTTCACCTTAGAGTGAATGGAGCTGTTGGCCCTCGTATCAGACTTTCTCTACTTCTCTAGGCTCACTTGCCAGAGCTTGAGCTATTTTGTTGTTGTTGTTGTTGTTGTTGTTGTTGTTCTTCATTTGCTCACCTTTTCAGCAACAGGTACATGAGAACCACCAAGCAATGATTTTAGAATGGCCCTGGAAAATAATTATTGCTGTTAGTAATATCAATGCTAACACTTCCAAAGAGCACAGACATAGGAGGAATATGATTACTTTTTTGAAAGGACAATGTTAAGGCATTCAGCATATAATGGGGAAGAAAAAAAAGAGATGCAGACCTCCCAGAAAGAAATGAGTTCAACCAATCTAGCAAGGCGTAGATGTAACCCCTGGGCATTGACACATTTAATGAAAGAAGAAAAGATAAAATAAGTGCCCGAGGCAAAACACATTGCCAGAGGCAAAGCCATGTCCAGTCCAGCTCAACCAAGAGGCTGTCATGTGCTGTTCCAAGATCATTGAGTCTGAGAGTCCATTGAACAGCCATGACTGTTGGGAGTGTGAATGCATGGAGGCCACTTCCATCTGTCCCTATACTATATCTCTGACTTCCTTAATTTGGGACCATCTCATTTTCTATGAGGCTCTAAAATTACACGCACGATTTTGTGTTGTGTGTGTTTTTCTATGGAAAACATTTGCCAGACTTTAGCAAGTTCTCAAGAGTTTCATAACTAATGAAAAGGTCAGAATGACTTGTGTAGATTTATGATAAAGCTCCGTTCACCTGCGGCATCAAGTGCTCTTTCTATCACTTATCTTATTTCTTATTTTTGTTGTTCTGATTCCATGTTTAAGCAAGAAGCCTTCAGGTTACAATGTGGCATCACATATAGGTCTAAATTGAGAGAAAAAGGACTGTTATATCAGTGTAAATAGTCTTGTTCTTGTGAATTGCAGTTTATTAATTTGGCATTTTGATTGTATATATGTATGTGTATATATACTGTGAACTTAATTAATGTGTATTTACCCCAGAGAGATGGAATCTACTCATATGCATTAGAAAATCTAGTTTCTGATTCAGTAGAAGTAAATTACTATAAATTCATTAAAATAACATTCTGCTGTGAGGTCTATTGAGAGAGACCAAGCCAGTCTTTTGCCTTGACAACACGTGCTTGCACACGCGCGCATGCACATACACACATACTCATTCTATAGCTATGTATGTTTTTCTTTCAAGCATTACCACAAGGAAATCTTTTTTTTTTTTCCAAAATGCTCACATTATTAAAAAGATTCGGCTAGTTTTAGTCCTATATGTCCGTAATATATGAAAGGGAGGAAAAGACAGTATAATCCTATCCTGGTAAAACGTGTTTTGAAGCACTTTCATGTGTCTTTATGTGCCGGAGTATCCACATGTCATGTATATGCATTGCATACACACATGTGTGCTCGTGTGAATATTCAGGGAATTGTAGAGTAGTTGAATTGTTAAAAGCACATTACTTTGGGAAGTAATTGGAATGGGAGGAATTTGGAGGAAGATTTATTTGATTTCTCTCTATAGTTGTATCATTTAACTTGTTGCAAGGAGCATTGAAAAACTAAATTGTTTCATGAACATCATGAAGCGAGATGATGTGGACATTGGTATTCTTAAGTGAATCTCCTCTGACTCTCACCTGAAGTTGAATGAAGTAGAACCAGGTGATCAAAAGTTCTTCAAGGCTATATTGTTGTCAAATGTCTGACTTACTGCCTTTGAAGGCATCCCTGTAGCTGACATGTTTCCATTGCCTGAGAATGGGAAGACCATGCATCCTCACTAGAAGTCCACGTGCAGAAACAGTAGCCTATCCAAAGAGGACATGATAAAAAAAGCAAAGTAATTCCATAGAAAAGGCATCTTCCAAATCATCATTTGGTAACAAGATAAGGATTGGTTAATATTTGTCCTTGGAGCGTTCCCAAACCATGAGTAATTGTACTTGCATCTCTTAAAATATTTCTTCTTGATTATAATTTAATTTATTCCTTGTACTCCTTCATCCCCCAAGACTGTTTTGTTTGTGATGATTTTTAAAAACCGATCTCTTGTGTCAAAATTCCCTGAACTTATAAGAATTTATACAAACAACATTTAGAAATAACTCATCTCAGGTAATCTTTGAAAAATAAAAATTCATCATCATTTAAGATGAAACTTTATGAACAAAAATTATGAGACTGAGTGATTTTTGAATAATGTCTCTTCTTTGGCTGCATGGATCTGTAACGTGTGACTCAATACAGTGGAAATCAGATGATGTCTCTCACCATTGAAAGACTGTCAACCACTAGCTAGCTGTTATTTGGGGACTAGGGATGGAAAACGTTAGGGGAGACTAATTATGTAAATGTATACACGTGGATGAGGGCAGGGATCCTAAGGTCTGGGTGTAATCCAGTTCCCCAGTCACAACAAGTGTGTCTCTCCCACGTGTTACACAGGCATTGATTGCATCAGATTCTTTGTTGTAAGATGAAGCAATAGTGGCACCTGCCTCACACAATTGCTGGGAGACTTACAGAAAATTAGCTGCTGCAATGGTTTGGCTCAGTCTCTGGTGTGTAAAAATGTTAACCTCTGCTTCTAGTTCTGCAGATTGGCATGAAAAATGTCCTCAATAGGTATAGTGTGTCCTTATTTCTTCAAACTGTGAATTACGTGATATCCTTTTTTAATACTTATGCCCCTCTCTCTTGGGCTAATATCCCCTCTTTGCCACCCTCTGCTTGGACACCTGAGTCTCTTCGTCTTTTCTATGTAGTGAAAAAAATTGCCAGATGTAGATGATTTTATGATTTTCTAAGTGAGAATGCAACATATCATTTTATCCCAGCTAAGAGGTTGGGTGGTACTTACTGGTTTTAGGACAAGCTTGGAAATTGTGCATTGTGGCTAGGGTTACTTCTCATTTTTTCTCAAATATCAACTCATGTATGTAGGTATTTTTGTTGTTGTTTGTTCATCATTTTAAAATAACAGGAGTATAGGATAGAGGTCACAGAGGAAAGGCAAAAATTACTTTTTTTTTTTTTTTACAGTTGCTGCTGGTTATAGTTGGTTAGTCTGGGGTAACACAAGGAAGAGATGTGAAAGAATAAGGTTAATTTGGATTATGAAAAGAAAAAAACATAGGCATACATTGAAACCAGAAGGATCCAAGAATGCTGGAAAGGCACGTGAAATATTTAAATTAGAACAAAAATATTACAATGTGACAGATATATCAAAATCATTTTAGTTTTAAAGATAGAGAAACCTCCCCTCCTCAGATCCTTTTGTGAAAGATATATATGTTACATTAAATATAATCAGTCTGTAGCTATATGTAAAACTTCATATTTAAACAATGCTTCACACTTTGATGTATGGTTGAATAAACACCAAATATGCATCCAAATGATAAAAAGAGATATAAATGTTTATCTGCAGAGTTCTTAAATCAGTCTACAGGAGATTCAGAATTCATTTCCATTCCTGACTTTGCATTTAGATGTAAATTTATTATCATTTCTGATATCCTTGCTACCTAAGGTTGACGGTCACTGAATGTCAAACAGGCATCTGTGTTGCTAAATATAAGCATATTTTTCAAAGGGTATATTAGTCTAAAAAGTTTCCAAACTTATTGGGTGGTTTCTTCATTTTTATTGCTTCTTTAAATGTAGTCAGAAAATGGTAATCTACAATCTCTTCTGAATAATAGATATAATGGCGACCTCTATAGAATTTATATTTCAAGAGATAGTTCATTATGGGTTTATTCTTAGTTTCAGCAAAATGAGGCACTGATTCTATTACTTGAAATAGCATTATATAGAGTTGTACTATCAGTTGGTGCATTTTCTATATTTTTAGGGCAGCTTTAGATTTATAGAAAATCACTCATCTCTTATTATTTTAAATGCTTATGTCACCTCTCATTCCTTGGTGCTAATCAGAGGGGCATAGACCTAGATAGGAAATATCTTTGATCGTGTTCAAGCGGTCTTTGATCTTTGATCAAAGGTGAGAATTCAGAGGCAAAATTTAGCTTATGAATCATGAAAACTAATAATTTTGTCTTGTATTTGTGCTCTCCCAAAGCTTTTCTCTAAGAATTGGTTATGGAAACTCTTGTGCTGCTCAAGTACCCATTTCATGACAGTAGAGGATGAAATGCCCTTTCTAGACAGCCTCCGTGTTTGTTTTAACTAACTTCCTTGCAGACATTCTTGACATTGGTTCTTACAAAATGTAACCTTATATTTCTTTCATATCCTCAGAGAGAAAAAGTATCATTTAAAAAAAAATAAAAAGAGTGGCCTGGGCCTGTCAACTTACAACATTAATTTATACACATCCCATTAAGCTTTGGTAGTCATTTTAATCAAAAACATCTCTAAGGTTTCTTTTTTTTTTTTTAATCAGGCCTATATTTTTCCTAAAATATGTTTTTAAATATTAGAATAACGGAATGGAAAGCTCCATTTGGGAAAAGAGGAGGGTGGGTGAGTAGACAGCTGGTGTGTGGGGGACACTGCAATTTCCTCCTGCAGTTCTGCCCAAGTGTAGGAGGGTAACAAATGGGAGATTTTGTGCAGGAATAAGATGCTGAACAATTTCAGCTTTGGATGCGTTATCCATCTTAACTCATAAAAATGGGATTTTAACATTCCACATCTTATTTTTCATTTTTGAAGACTTTCACACTTGCTCAAAACCTTCCCATATGGCACAATTCTGACATGTGTATCAAAATTTACGTATTTACTTGACTCTTTTTTGGAAGAGAAGTTGAGATGCATGAGTCATAAGAACAGTGATAATGAATTATTTTTTATATTAAGTTCACCAAGTCAGAGGAACTAGCTGGCATGTGTTTATAATTAATCCATATACATTTACTACCAAAGTTTGTGAAAAGTTAAGTATCATTGCATTTGTAAACTACCCTATAAAATAACTACAGACGATTTGTACTTTGAAGCATAAACAGTGAACAGAATACAACATTGCAATGGGAATACAGCATTAACATTTACAACATATTTTAGGCAGTATTCTAACCACAGACAATGCAGTTATTTTGGTTTTCAACAGCTTCAGTACAAGATCCCATCTAGCAGGTCAAGCCACATCTATGCAGCTCTGCTGCTACAGTGTGAACGCAGCCCTACACCATGGTTGCATGAATGAGCGTGCGTGTGTTCCAATAAAACTTTATTTACAAATACAGGTGGCCATTGTGTGGGACCCCAGCCCTAAAGCCAGAGCTTTTTCCTTCTCTCAGAAGCCTGATATGCTGTCCTTTTTTTGGTGGTTTGGCTTCATAATTCAACCCGCCCTCTAAATACGCAGTAGAAAAAGTCAGTGACCCTTCCTAAGGGCCACCTGCGAAGGCCAAGCTTGTCGTTCGGCTGTGGCTGACAGCACAACCTTGTGAGTCTCTTGACTCAAACACCTGGAGACTCAGGGCTTTAGAAAATTAAATAATTTTGAAGATGGCTATTAGCAAATTGTCTGCTGACGCTTTCCACAGACCTTGTTTACATTTTCGCCTTTGTATTTCATGTGTAAGACGTGGCCAGTGAGGACATTGACATTTGATTATGTGCATCCAGGGTGGGCTTCCTGAGTTTCCTTTCTGTGTGTCCTTTCTTCTCAGAAGCTCCCAGGTCCACAGGAATTGCACTTTGATTTCAACCCCAAAAGCACTTCTTAAACTTCTTCATCTGAAACGAGAGGTCCACTCTTCAGATCTTGACTTGCAACCCATCCATGCCTAGGAAACAGCTAGCAGGAGACGTAGGAGAAAGGGGTGGCTGTGAGATATGATTTCTATGTGGTGAGGGGAGCAGTTGAGTCTTCAAAATAATTTTCATAGAACATCTATTTGTCCTTCACATTTCCCGACATCCTGTCATTTTGAATGTGGTGAATTAACAACTGGAGGCTCAGTGCTGAATGTTGTTTATCATGTTTAGAATCGGACTCTGAGGACAAATGCACTACAAGAGTCGCTTGAACCATTTGGAAAGGGTTTGGAGCACTTTACAGTATAAAACTGTGCCAGTGGAAAAATCCTACTCAGCATAACTAAATTGTAATATGTGTACTATTATGCTCACTGCCATCTGACAGCTGTTTGGTTCCTCTGTGAAATGAATTAGTGCTGTCATTTTCCTAATAGACCAAAAATAAAATTGCTGGCATTGTTTCCAAGGAGCCAGTTCTAACAGAAGCCAGTCTGAATGAATTGCCCTCTCCCTGGTCACAGTCATGTGTGTTACAGGACAGGCTATCAGAACATAAGGCATTACTCAGAATACTAATGGAGGGAAGCAAAACACTTCTCAGAGTGAGTATTACTTAGGACTGACTCAAAATAACCACGGATGCTTCTGATCCATTGAGTGGCTCCCTTCGAAGGTGACTGTCAAGGCATGCATTGCTCTGGCTCGGAGTATTTGTAATCACTCACCAAACTCAAATACCCCTAAAGCATCTTTTAGGCTGGTGCTAACTCTAAGGATGGTTTTGTGAAAAAAGTGTCCTGTCTCGTGGAGCTTGAGGAGAAGGGTTATGTGTCTTGTGCGGGGATGATACAATGCTACTCAAAGCCATGTCTTTCTTCTTGACTGTCAGCAGCATCAACAAAAACCCTAATGTTTTAACACAATTGTGAATCCAGGTTGATTGTTTCTGGCACTTATAATTTATACACTGAACTACTAGGTGTTTTACGTGGTCTCGTTTTGCACTTTAAGACACACTCGCACAGATGGGAATTAAAATCTCCATTTGGCAAATGAGGAACTGAAGATCAGCAATGTGTTTGTGCTCACACAGCTAGTAGGGGGCTGCTGCTGGAATTTAAATCATTCCTACTTTTAGACAATTGAGAAGCAAAAGGATACTAAGGCTGAAAATAGATGGCAAACCCTTTGGTCTATGAGGGTAACTATAATTTCCCTTTCCACATCTTTTTTTTTTTTTTCCCCCAAAGCTAAACATTCCCAGTGCATGCAAAACCATTGCTTTGCATAAATAATAGTCAAAAACCCTTCTTTGAATAAAACACATTGGGTTACATCTTTTCTGAAGTGAAAGTACATGTCAGACATTAGCTGACTGATGGGGAGTATAGTAGTCTAGGATTCCCCCCTCCTTTTTTTTTAAGATTTTATTATTTTAATTTTGATTTTATTTTTAAAGATTTTATTTATTTATTTGTGAGAAACAGAGAGAGAGAGAGAGGCAGAGACACAGGCAGAGGGAGAAGCAGGCTACATGCAGGGAGCCCGACGTGGGACTTGATCCCAGGTCTCCAGGATCACACCCTGGGCTGAAGGCGGCGCTAAACCGCTGAGCCACCAGGACTGCCCTATTATTTTTATTAAAAAAAATATTTTATTGATTTATTTGAGGGAGGGAGTGAGGGAGAGAGAGAGAGAGCAGAGAGAGAGAGAGAGAGAATGCACAAACTGGTGGGCAGAGAGAGAAAAGTCCTCTCTGAGCAGGGAGCCTAACACAGGGCTCAACCCCAGGACACTGTGATCATGACCCGAGCCAAAGGCAAATGCTTAACTGACTGAGGCACCCAGGTGCCCCTAAGATTTTCTTTATTCATAAGAGACACACAGAGAGAGGCAGAGACACAGGCAGAGGGAGACGCAGGCTCCCTGCAGGGAGCCCGATGTGGGACTCGATCCTGATCCCGGGACTCCAGGATCATGCCCTGAGGCAAAGGCAGATGTTCAACCACTGAGGCACCCAGGTGCTCCCCTCCCCTTTCCTCAATAACACACTTCTATTAGTGCAGCATTGATAGGACAAGCAAATGGCACAGCAGTTATGTTTCATGGTTTCTGGAGTAGATAACCTGAGTTTGAACCTCAATTTTATTACATTCTGTTGACCCTTGGGGAAATTACTGAACCCCTTTGTGCCTGAGTTTCCGCATTTTAGAAGGGAGATGATAGAATTAATGGCTTCATAGGCCATTTGGAAGAATTGCATGGGTGAATGAAACGTAAGCTACTTACCAGTGTGCCTGGTCCAGAGTGAGTGCCAGCCGTCATTATTACCGGCTTAATGGGTAGTGCCAGACGGTTCTTGGTTTAGGTTCTGCTTACAGCTATTCAAATTCAATTTATATTTAACAATATTAACCATAATAATATTAAACATAATCCAAATGGATTTTAAACAAGAATAGGATAATATAAATAAAACATAGTATCATTATGAGTACAATGTACATGCAAGTAATGTAAATAGTACAATAGAAACGTTAATCATGAATTTAATGTAAATTCCTATCTTACTACACTAAAACTCAACTGGGTTTTAAATTCTTTATACTTAATGATAGGAAACGTCACCTTTATAAACTTATTTTCCCCACTCACACTTTCTCATCACTAAATACATGCCTGGGCTCTATAACAATTTTTGCATAATCATGTTTCATGCAAAACACATGCATAGGATTTTAATAAATGTTAGACTGAAAGTGAAGTAATTGGAAATAGTATTAAATAATGTTAAACAACTTTCTTGAGAAGATGGTAAAGCTAAAGTTAAAGGTGTTACTGAAGAAACATCTTTACTATTCCCATGACCATCTGGGTTTCTTAGAGGGACCTTTTGTGAGCAGTGTTTCCCAAACATGATTGGACATGGAATTTAATTTTCATGGAGTATCTCATGAGGTTGGGGGCTTTGGAACACCTGTTTGAGGGGGGAAATGTGCTCAAAACCCTCCCCAACTCTTTCCTAGTTTCCCGGGTCAAGCTCAGGAACCCCAACCCTATTCATTCCCGTATCAGCCGAATGCATGCCTCATGACTGTCCTGTATTGATGCTCGCTGATAAATGTCACCTGTGCGTGGTCAGGCTGCTGTTGGTACGAGATGTGGGACATCTTGGTGGTGTTTTGTTTGCTTCCTCTGCTCTGCACATGGAGACCATCACTGTTGGTCACTTCCCATCTACATACTTCTTCCCTGGGTTCTTCTCCACAAATAGAAAAAAAATGGAGCTGTTCACACATTAAAGAGACCCTTTCTAGTAAATGTCTTAAACAATGCACTCACTGGGCAGCTCTTTTACTGGGGCTGGAAGAAGCCAGAGTTTCTGAGCACAGCCTTTGGGCGTTCCCGCATTCTGACTCCTGGTGGGACGGGCCCTACCCAGGTAATAGGGACTCTGAGCATTTCATCGGACAGACAGTGAAACTGAAGAGAAGAATTGCTCAATGAGATGTGGTTTGGGTCTTGTCCAGTCAGACTGCACAATGATCATTTCAGGAAAGATACAGTATAAATAAAGACAGTGTAAGTAGTAACTAAAATATGACATGAATAATGAGAAAAAAGATTATAATTGTTATAGCAGTGTGACTAAAATGTGAAAGGGGTCATTTACATATATTAAGTGATAGGGGCTCATGAGTTAAAAATCTACTTTAATCACCCATGTCTGTATCATCATTTTGAAAAGAAAATTTAATTTCCTTTTGCTAATGATATATAAAGGGGAAAGATTTTCACATAAACACCTGTTTTTATTAATCCATTTTAGAGAAATATAAAAGCAATATAACCAGGAATGAATTTATCAGGTATATTCACTCGGAATGCAGAATGTTACATTGCTTAAAGGGCATTTACAGCACCTGAAGTAGAAAATTATGTGAAATTTAGGTTAACCCTGAAGGTCACTTCCACACTGTCACAGATTGCCAGTATTAAAGTTGACAGAATAGAAACACACATTTATTATATTGGGCCCTTCATGAAATTAATACTTTTTATTCTACAAATATGTATTGACCAACTATTATATGCTACACATTTTCTGGGGCTTAGATACACAGCATTTAACAAAGCAGAGCAAAATCCCAGGGCTCATGGGTCTTAACTCTAATGGAAGGAGCCATATCATAAACAATTGTGTAATTGAAATATATGGTACATTACATGCTGCCAGGTGCTATGAAAAAGTATACATCAGGGAAGGAGTAAAGGGTTGTCAGCCTAGGGGATTGAGTTGCAATGTTAAATAGAGTGTTTAGCAAAGCTTTTCACTAGGAGAGAGGTGAAAGGTGCATTCTGGGAAGCAGTAAGAACAGGTGAACAGCTGGGGCAGAGTGTTTATGGTTATTTCTGGAGATATTTGCACATTGGGATTAGTGGAATTTACTAATTGAATAAATTTATTAATTGAATAAATGTAAGGTATGAGAAATGAAGAGTTAGTGATAACTCCAAGGTTCTGGAGGTGGAGAGCATGACCAAAAGATGACATTAAGCTTAATAACAGGTTGAGCACGGGGATCAAGAGTTGAGTTGTAGGCAGGGTAAATGCAGGTACCAATGATACATCCAAAGGCTGATGTCATGTGGGGCTGTATCTGCACATGGGAAGTCAAGAGAGAGGAGCAGAATGGGGATGGAAGCGTTAGAGCTGCCAGGCATAGGATGAGGTCATCAATGAGGAAGAGGACCATGAAGTGAAGAGGTCAAGCCACTGTATCTTGGTTACTCTAGGGTTTAGATACCAGGGAGACAATAAGAGCCAATAAGTACAGATGATGGAGGAGCAGGAAAGAAATGTAAATGCAAGTGAGAGCATAGGATGTTGGAGGCAGAGAGTTTTAGAGAAGTATCTGTGTTTGGTGTGACCAAGTCCTATGACCATGGGAGTAATTCATGATGGAGGATAGAAGGCCAGGTGGTCAGAGGACCAGAGGCTGAGGATCCAGGAACCTGGGGGTTGGAAAGACTATTTGCAAGGTTAGGGAAGCCACCAAGAATCATAGCATATACTGATGGTCTCATCCTCAAACTGTTTTTACTTTATAAAACATCATTTCCTTAACTTCCATGTACATCACAGTGCAAACTTAGTGATGTATTAACGTTCAGGTTTTAATGCAACAAACGTAAATTTCAGTTTAAGAATCATCTCTTGTTAAAATACCTTTTTTTTTAAGATTTTATTTATTTATTCATCAGAGACACAGAGAGAGAGGCAGAGACCCAGGCAGAGGGAGAAGCAGGCTCCACACAGGGAGCCCGATGTGGGACTCGACCCTGGGTCTCCAGGATCAGGCCCTGGGCTGAAGGCAGGCGCTAAACCACTGAGCCACCCGGGCTGCCCTAAAATACTTTTTGAATACAAACCTTAAAATATTCTGGAAACAAAGCCATGACGTTGGTCTTCTGCCCCTAGCATGTAGCTGCCCCCAAACGGGCCCCTGATAAATGCATGCTTGGTCCGGTTCTCCTGCAGTTAAATGAAAATTGTAGTTCAAGTGACCTAATAATCTTTTGAAAGCATTTACTCATGAAGATGTTTCTTAAAAAAAAAAAAAAAAGAGGGAAGAAAGGAAGGAGGAAACACCACCCTCTCTCAGACCTCTTAGAAAAAAAGTGTCCATTAAAAAAAATCTGAGATAAAAGGCAAATTAGTCTGAACCAGCCTAAATTATGGGTTACATTAACTTTAAAGTCGTCGAGACCGCGGGTCAGTCTGGATTCTGGCCACTGTTCAGTTCCCGCAGCTCTGATGTAGGTGGTTGCTGGCAGGGTTGGCCTCCCGCTCGCCCGGAAGGCGCAGCCAGGGCAGCTTCTACTGACTTCTATTCTCCTGGGCCTGCGGTGTCGCTGAATATGAGAATTTACTGGAACAAATGGGTCACCGAGATCCCCACGCACACGCAGGGGAACAAGCGCGTACCCCCTAGAGCCGCAGGCCCAGCGGGGAAGGGCCCGCACGCTTGTAGCCACGTGTAAAACAGTTTTCAGTGGGACCAGGAACTGAGAAATCCAGTTGGATTGAATCTGGCTTGTTTTAATTCGCAGGACCAGGGAGCCGTAACTTCTTCCAAGTTCACACATTTGCAACTTCTTTCCTTCCAAATGGCTTCGTCTCTGGCTTGTATTTAATTCTGTAATTGCTTCCGTACCCACGGCTACCCTCTTCTCAAATATGAATTATTGTGGAACAGAGACTATGTTCTACTTTAATTTACTCATCTTTAAATCTCTATTTTGCCCGGTGACAGAATGTCGAGGTGACTCACGGATATGTCCGTCTACCTCCACTAGATGGTGTGGAAAATCAACTCAGAAGGAGGCCTCACCAGCTTGGCGCTGATGGCCCGGTGCGGGGCTGCAGGGGGGCAGTGGGAGAGCGGGCCCCGCTCCCCAGCCGTGCTCAGGGCCGGACAGATGGTCCTGGTGAACCTCGAGCACCTGTCTGCCCCTCACCTGGTCACTTGGCAGACTTGTGTGACCGGCCACCTAGAAGCACGTGCCCCTCCTGGAGGTAGGCTCATCTCACAGAGGAGCAGAGCCCGACGTCAAAAATCCACCTGCCAACGGGTCACCTTCTAATGAGACACAGAGTTGTCACAGGGTCTCAGACCCTTACTTGTCCCACGTTAGTGGACAGTCACATGTGGGGAAGATGCATCATTTTTACAGGAGGGCCAGGAAGGGGTGCCATTTATTCTCTAACAAATACTTACCAAGTGTGTGTTCTAAAGAAAGATTAGGGGATCCCTGGGTGGCTCAGCGGTTCAGCGCCTGCATTTGGCCCAGGGCGCGATCTTGGAGACCTGGGATCGAGTCCCACGTTGGGCTCCCAGTGCATGGAGCCTGCTTCTCCCTCTGCCTGTGTCTCTGCCTCTCTCTCTCTCTCTCTCTCATAAATAAATAAATAAATAAATAAATAAATAAATAAATAAATAAATAAATAAATCTTAAAAAAAAATAAAGAAAGAATAAAGGGTGAGGGTGAGCTCATGCCATTTTGGCAGCAGTGGTCGCGAAGGTCGGGCGTCCATGAAGAGCACAGCATTGAGTAGCTTACATTTAAAGGTAATATTTCCAATGGAGCGGAGGAGGAAAAGCAGCCAGAGAAGCAGCAAGAACCAAACCAAACCAAACGTGTTTCCTCATGGGGGGTGTATTGGCCATCTGCACATGCCCCACTGCTGTTCCGAGGGAAGGTTCCCCAGTAGCTGTGGCAGGGGTCATGCCATTGCCCCTTCGGTATTTCTAGCTCATTGCTGTGATGGTTTCCCCTTGTGGAGTCGTCCTCATCCGCAGCAGGCACGGCACCTTTAGCACACGGGGCCTGAGGCCGTCCTCACACCTCCCCAGGACAGCTCCTGTGGGCCACTGCCCAGAAACATCCGGGCAAACTGGAATCCATGCTGCGTAAGTCAAGTGCCCGATCCCACGGGACCAAGGAAGGGCAGAGCTGGGAGTCAGCTTCCCAGGTTAGTCCCCAAAATCCAAAGATGTACAAAGCTGGAGACTTGATTTTGTAGCCTGGGCTTACATAAAATCAAATTTTTGGGAAAAGTTGCAGCAACTTATAAAATTTAAAATACAAATAAACAGCACAGGCACCACGAAGAAAGACACGTGCAGAAAAAACAATATTTTTAAACTTCTTGACTCGACTGTGCAATGTTCTTTCCTTCCTAAAATTCCTGGTGGCGTTATTCTTCGATCACCTCTGCATAAAAGGATATTTTAATCATTTCATTAGAGGCTGAGAGATAATTCAGAGTAGTCACATGCTCTACTGACTGAGCCAGCCAGGTGCCCCAAACTTTGTGCTTTAAAAACAAAGTACATTATACCCTGAATTTATAACCAATATACTACCTTTATTTTTTTTTTAACATTTTGTTTATTTTTTTGAGAGAGAAAGAACACATGAGCAGGGGGAGGGACAGAGAAGGAGGAAGCAGCAGACTCCTTACTGAGTGGTAAACCCGATTTGGGGCTTGATCCTAGGACCTTGAGATCATGACCTGAGCTGAAGGCAGATGCTTAACCCACTAAGCCATCCAGGAGCCCTAGGACTATCTTTTAAAAACATGGAATATAAAAAAATAAAAAATAAAAAATAAATAAATAAATAAAAACATGGAATACAATACAATTACTTGAGTTTCTATTATTTTTTTAATATTTTATTTATTTATTCATGAAAGACACAGAGAGTGTGGAAAAGACATACGCAGAGGGAGAAGCAGGCTCCCTGTGCCTAATGAGGGACTCAATCCCACATCCCAGGTACACACACACACACACACACACACACACACCAGTACCAGACTAGACAGTTATTTAAGTTGTACTAAATAATGACTAAATACAATTCTAGTATACAATTGTAGAAACCAAATACGTTTGTTTTCCTCTCATAAATGCGACTGATAAAATAGATTTCCTTAAAAATGCCACTATTACTACGTATTTTAAAATTATTCTATGGACACGTGCATAGTATCTACTATTGCCAGACTGTTTTAAGTTTTGTCATTTTTTTTTCTAGGATGGGTGATCAGATATCATTATGATGACTGACAGCTATAATGCGTACTCCAGTCCTTTACTGATTGATACTCTAGAAACACAGGAATTCTCACAAATTCTATTACATGTGATTCTTATAAAAAAAAAAAAAATTGGATGGTGCTTTAGAATTGTTTATGCTGCCTTTTCCAGGATATTCTTGACACGAAAAACATTATGTTTTAATTCGACATCAGTGAGAACCCAAATCCTCAGCTTGTGTTTTACACACTTGATAATAGCAAGAGTTTTCTACAAACTCACGTCTCACGTGGTTCATTCCAACATTATTTCTCCCCGGCCGCCCACAATACTTCGATGCTGGGGTTTCTGCCCATGGGCACGGTGGTACAACCCCCAACCTTCAACATTTATGGCCACAGGGCAAGGGAGTCCAACCAGGAGGTGAGGGGCGGTGACCTAGAAGGGCTTCCCCGGGTGCGGGGGGCTTGGGAGAGGTTGGCACCACATGGGCAGATCCCACCGAGACCAAACTCAATGGACTTCAGTTCACGAGAACTTCTCCCCACCCGGGACCCCAGAATTGCCTGGCCCAGGCCCCTCACAGGAACGGAGGCTTGAGGGAGGAGAGGAGAGGGGTCAGGCTTGTACATCGGTGAACGCCCTCCCCATTGCCAGCACCGCCAGGGCCTGGGAGACCTGGGCAAGGGGTGGCCTGGTCTTAAACCCCAGGAGCTCCTTCCAGATGAATTTCTGTAATAAATCTGGTTTCAGACGACACCACGCTATGATTAAAATTCAAATGGATAAAGTGCAGCAAGTGGACATAACACGTATGGCGAGACGTCGGGGTGGGACACGGGGAGGCCGGTCGGTAGGACTTGGCATGAGGACGGCCTCGTTGGCCCTGCCCCAGGAAAGTGGCCTGCGGCGGGAAGCCCAGAAAAAGCCACCAACGCCATTGCCAGTGTCTAAACGTCGACCCGAAAAATATATATATATATAAGTAAATAAATAAAAATAAAAATAAAAAATAAACGTCGACCTGCTCGTACATCCTAGTTTCAAGCTCTTTAGACATCGTCTGTTCTGGAAGATCATGCGCTTTTGACAGTGGTCTCCGTCACTGAGCCCTCGGCTCGGTCAGGGCTGGTGGTGGCCTGTCTTCTGGGCCAGGACGGGGCTCCTGGTTAGGGACAGTGGCGTCCACTCATTGCTGACTCTGTGGGCAGCTAACGGATGGCTCGTCGTGTGCTTGAAACACCGTGCTATGCCTCACGCTGGTTCCCTTAGAGCCACTTTCTGTCCATCTCCGTGAGAATGCTCCAGAGCTTTGGCTGTCTCTCCACTTTAGACCGGAAGCTTCCAAAGCTCTGAGAATTTGCACAACCAACAAGAAGTCAGGAGCGAGAGGTATTGGAAGGGGCCTCTTGGATGGATCATCTGCCGTGGAATGTGCTTACATATTCATGACTCAAAAATAATAATTTAGTGCTTAAGTCAATTTTCGTGATAATTTGAAATCTCATTCCAGAGTGAACACCACACACACATTATTCTCCCAGCACTCATTTACTTTACATTCAGAATATATCGTCAGTATAGGAATAGGATTTAAAAATATTTAACACAAATGGAGATAGTTTAAAAGAGAAACGGGTGACAGGCGACGACATCATAGCTCAGTACCCACCTCCACATAATGAGCAGCACCGTGCACGACTACACATTGCTTACTTTTAAATTTCCAAAAGGCAACCAGAAGTATTTATTTGTAAATTAATGACATAACTGGGGTATATTTCACCCTTTTCCAAGTGACAAGATTACAAAGGAATTCCTTTCAATTATACTTATTTTCGATCTAGGTTCATTCTAAACAGTGTGAATGCTCTTCCGACATGCCACCAGATTAAAGACTGTGATTTTCACACACTACGGTTTTCTAAGTTAATGTATGTACGCACTTTGAAGTTAAACACACACACACACACGATTGAATTGTGTTTTCTTTTTGCACTTAGCATTTTGTTTTGTGCAACACTTCTACAGCACACGCATTTGCAATAGCTAATTTTCGTTGTTCCGAGACCTATTTCCGTGCTGTTTGCATCTTCTCTGCACTTAGCACCATTCCTACTCCGGAGAATGGGCTCCTCATCAAGCATTCAGATAGAAGTATTAGTGGAATGGGGACAGCATTTGTCATTTTTCTCCTGAAATCTTAGCTCCTCTTAGATTTTATTTCACATGGTTGTAGCTCCTGGGCAGGAAAAAAGTGTGGGGTTGGGGGTCAGGGGGAGAGGTAGGAGTGGGAGACAAGAAGTTTGTGTGTAAGAGGTCAGCAAAATAAGCCTGGCATCATTCTTGAGCTAGAGAGCAGGTGTTTTACTTTCCATTGTTGGAGAGGTTGTAGGTCTTCAGGAGCCTGGCTTGGTGAACATCCTACAGAGACTTCTCTCTTAATCCACATGGAAACAACCCTTTTATTATTAATTTTTATTGTTTATCTTTTATTTTATTTATTTTTTAATTTAAATTCAGTTAGCCAACATATAGTAACATCATTAGTTTCAGATGTAGTTTTCAACAATCCATCAATTGTGTACAGTACCCAGTGCTCATCATATCATGTGCGTCCGCAATGCCCGTCCCCCAGTGACGCATCCCCCTACCCCGTCCCTCCCCTCCAGCAACCCTCAGTTTCCTTCCCAGAGTTAAGAGTCTCTCACGGTTGAAGACAACCCTGTTAAACATTAAGGACAGCAAAGGGGCTGAAATAAAGCAGTTAGAGAAAGTCTTCCCATGGGATAGTTTTGGGAAAGGAAAGTAGAGAGGAGGTAGAAACAATTTGGAGAGGCCTGTCAGCCAGGTGTGTGACTTCCTCCGGTCTCTGGCAGAGAGAGGAGGGTTTGTGTTATTCCGTCTGAATGGAAAACACCGTCTGGCACAGTTAAGGGCAATGTGCCCACAGGGAGGGAAAGAAAGTGCTTGCTCCCCACACCCTCCCCTTCTGAAGTTCTTGCAGTGTGAATTAAGGTTCAGTGAATCTGCCCCAGGAACACTGTGATTGGGACCACCGAGTGGCCCCACCGCCAAGGTGGGATGGGCTCTGGGGTGCGGGGGGAGCACAACGGACCTGGGGGAAATTCAGTCTTCTCAAGTACATTGAGAAACCAAGGTGAGGCTGAGTCAGCAGGGAGATGCTAACGGGTGTCAGCTTAGCAGAGGAAGAGAGAGAACTGAGGACTGGCCGTTAGCCAAAGCTGATAGCAACGGCGGATGCCAGCCGATGCCCAGGGAACCAGCAAGGGAGGCAGAAAGCCTGCCACTCTCACAGGATTTCCTAGCCTCGGGGACACGTACGACTTCCCTGTGGCTGTGCGCCGGCGCGTCCAAGTGCCCGACTGCACCAAGGCAGCAAGTCCAGGCTGAATGAAGACCTGAAGCCTCTCGAGCTATACCCAGATCTACCCTCAGAAATAAGGGAACCTGAGGAAATTTCCTCTAACTGAATGTACAAGATCCTTTACAAATGACTGGATGGAACAAATATTTGTTTCCTAAGTGGGAGTAGGGCTCACGAAGAAGACAACTAAGAGTCCAACAAAATACCTCATTCCCTGCATAATTCAAAGTGCAGGAGGATAAACATTTTTGCCCTACAGCATCATATATAGCAGCTTTTCAATTGAGTTTTTCACTTATTAAACAACAAAAAAAATGGATTTCTCTCTCTCTCCCTCTCTCTCTCTCTCTCTCTTTTAAGAATCATGAGTACCTCTTTCTGATAAGTACATGGTGTGTATTTGTAGATCTAATAGTAATTTAAGTAGCTCTCAGTGTAACACTTGTAGCGTCAGTTGGAAACTTTATCTCCAGCATTTTCTGAGGAGGTTGAGAACTGTGCTCTGGATGAAGCAATTGCAGAGCATTTGTCTTTCTTTGGTGAGTTCCTTGAGCACGGCCATCACATTTTGCTGCTTCATTACCTAGCAAACTGGCATTCACACAGTCCAAGCTTAGCCCTCAGATACAGTCAACATATTACAATTTTGCTAAGAGATTTAAAATGCAAATTTAGGTTTCATATGTTATGTAGTTGTTTTGTATGGTGTATCCAGAGGGAGAGCTGAACGTCTCTGTGATTCTATAAAGGTTCCTGAATGTCTTGGGAAAATATGACACACATAGATGCCCACTTAAGGTCTGAACTCACTGTCTTTCTAAGGTGATTGAAATTATTGGGGAAAATGGATTTGGGGTTGTATATGAGGTCAGACCTAGAATTCCAACCTCTGGGTTAATTATATATCTGGGAGGCTGAGCTGGTGTATATCATCACCGATTTATTAAAATGATGGCACTTCACCCACCTTGGCAACTAACTGAAGACGCTGACCAGAATGGTGTTTCTTTGTTGTATGCTTACGTGGTCATATCCAAGTCAAATCGGCCTTCTGGATGGATGAAATCTGCTTATGTCTGTTTAGGTATTGCTATGTTCCCAATATCGACACACGTAGGGTATTTACAATACTTGCTCCTGGTTCTAAGTATTTGTCTCTAAAATGAATGATTTCATAACCATAGGTGAATTTCTAATTCAATCCTTTGGCCTTTCATTTTAGAAAAAGATAATTTTGTTTTTTCTATCACTCTGTGTTCTTCATCTCCCTGTTTCTTCTAAAGAACCTAATTAAAACCAGCCTTTTTTTTTCCCTCATTGTCTGTTCTTTTCATAACAAAATGCATCCAATTTTCTTGTGAAGTAATCCTCCCAAGTTTTCACCTTGGTTCCTCAATTTTCCTTTGTCTCAGCAATGTTTGATATCATTAAACACACATTCTTCCAAAAAGTTTATAATCTCTGGCTTTCTTTTCTTGGGAGGAATTTGGATATCATTGTATCTCTATCATTGTTTTTTTTTTTTTTTTTTCTGGCTTCTGCTTATGTAACTTTTCCTGAATTATAGATAATCCCCATCGCAAAAGCTGGATTCTGAGCCCTTTCTTCAAATATTATCATCTGTATGCAAATAATTCTTAAGTTCACATCACCAAAACCAAACTGCTGTGTGTTACGGCTACCTACTGCTGTGTAACAAATGACTTCAAAACTTAATACCTCTGTGAGATTTCTCTTCATGTCTTTTGCCCATTTCATGATTGGATTGTTTGTTTCTTTGGTGTTGAGTTTAATAAGTTCTTTATAGATTTTGGAAACTAGCCCTTTATCTGATATGTCATTTGCAAATATCTTCTCCCATTCTGTAGGTTGTCTTTTAGTTTTGTTGACTGTATCCTTTGCTGTGCAAAAGCTTCTTATCTTGATGAAGTCCCAATAGTTCATTTTTGCTTTTGTTTCTTTTGCCTTTGTGGATGTATCTTGCAAGAAGTTACTGTGGCCGAGTTCAAAAAGGGTGTTGCCTGTGTTTTCTTCTATGATTTTGATGGACTCTTGTCTCACATTTAGATCTCTCATCCATTTTGAGTTTAGACATGAAGAGAAATCTCACAGAGGAAGACATGGACATGGCCAACATGCACATGAGAAAATGCTCTGCATCACTTGCCATCAGGGAAATACAAATCAAAACCACAATGAGATACCACCTCACACCAGTGAGAATGGGGAAAATTAACAAGGCAGGAAACAACAAATGTTGGAGAGGATGCGGAGAAAAGGGAACCCTCTTACACTGTTGGTGGGAATGTGAACTGGTGCAGCCACTCTGGAAAACTGTGTGGAGGTTCCTCAGAGTTAAAAATAGACCTGCCCTACGACCCAGCAATTGCACTGTTGGGGATTTACCCCAAAGATTCAGATGCAATGAAACGTCGGGACACCTGCACCCCGATGTTTCTATCAGCAATGGCCACAATAGCCAAACTGTGGAAGGAGCCTCGGTGTCCACTGAAAGATGAATGGATAAAGAAGATGTGGTTTATGTATACAATGGAATATTACTCAGCAATTAGAAACGACAAATACCCACCATTTGCTTCAACGTGGATGGAACTGGAGGGTATTATGCTGAGTGCAGTAAGTCAATCGGAGAAGGACAAACAGTGTATGTTCTCATTCATTTGGGGAATATAAATAATAGTGAAAGGGAATATAAAGGAAGGGAAAAGAAATGTTGGGAAATATCAGGAAGGGAGACAGAACATAAAGACTCCTAACTCGGGGAAACGAACTAGGGGTGGTGGAAGGGGAGGAGGGCGGGTGTTGGAGGGGAATGGGTGATGGGCACTGAGGTGGACACTTGACGGGATGAGCACTGGGTGTTTTTCTGTATGTTGGTAAATTGAACACCAATAAAAGTTAATTTAAAAAAAAAAACAAAACAAAACTTAATACCTTACCAAAAAAAAAAAAAAAAAGGCCAACTTCTGTTACAATACAGTCAGTAACGTGGACTCCACCTGGTCTTCTTCTTGGTATCACTTAGGCAGCCGCAGGTGTGTAGTGACTCAACTAGGGAAAGGTTGTCTCCAGTGACCTCACTCATGTGTTTTTGGAGTTGGTGCTGACAGTTGACTTAGTCTCTCTTTCTTCATGACCTTGACATCAGTTGTACATCCTGATCTTCTTTATGGTAGCCTCAGGGTTCCAGGAGCCCTGAACAAAATCTGGAAATACACAATATCACTCAAATGGCAACAAAGAGAGGCTATTTATTCAGAGTTTACTATAACAAGGGAGCCAGCAACCATCATTGTATTTGGCAGACCCTTGGAGGATGGAAGGACGTGGGAAAGTTTTGCAGTGGAAAGATAGAAAGGCACTAGATATGTTCTAACTGTAGGTCCTTGACTCAGGAACTTCGAAGTGGAGTTGTGCTAACTAGGAGGGAGGCAGCCCATGTGATTGGTTTGGGGAACATATTTTACTTTCTCTGCTTGATAATGGGTGAAAGCTGGAGCAAGAGGATAGCAGAACGGACAGTCATTTCCTGAGGCCTAATCTTTCTGGGCCAACTGCTGCAGAGGTGGTGGTTGGTTTCCTGGACCAGTTGTGAGTTAGGGTTCTGTCGACATGTATATTCTGGTAACCAGTCATTTGTGTATTCATTCTCTCAATCTTCAGTGCTCTTGAGCCTCATCTTGGAAGTCCCATAATGTCACTTTGTTTGCATTCATTGGTAAAAGCAAGTCACCAGGTCAGATTGGTTCAAGGGACAAGGAAGGAATAGACTACTTCTCAGTGGAAGGAATGTTTCAGTTAATCACTAAGGCATGCAGAGTTTGGAGGGCAAAGCATGTCCCAAACTGAACTTGCCATGTCACTGTAAGAATTTTTTGTTTTCTTATTGTGATCATGACAGTTTTGTAGGTCTTACTCACTTGGAAATGCAATGTTATTTTTGACTGTTGCTTGTCTTTTTATTGTGTTTTCAATGAACCTCAATAACTGATAACTGGATTACTCTTCCCTTTTTTTATATCTGGTTTTTCTTTTTTACTAATTTTCATCAGTGCTGCATGAAGCCGGGTCTGAAATGAGCCTTAATTATTATAGTAGCTGTCTCTTCAAATTTAAGAAACACATATTTACTGAGTTCTGCTCTATGTTGACAGAAGGTTGGCAAGATGAAAATCAAATCCTCATGGAATCAGTGGTTTTAGGCTCTAAAGCTTTAGTTCTTTGTTCTATTTTTACTTTCTCATTTCTTTTATCCACTAAAACATTTTCTTTGTTACTTTCCCTACACTTACCTTGTGTAGAAGTGATGGACCTACTTCTACTAATGCAAAAATTTATGTTCTTAATCCACTTACGACTTTTCTAACAAAGATAAAAGAACAAACAGAAAACGAGATGTTGATTCACATGATTCATTTTGTTTTCAATCAAAATCAGTGTTAATAGACTAAACCCCACTGGGTAAAACAACAAAATGCAACTATTCCCTTAACAAGAGGCAGTAAAAAGAGGATGGCAAGATAAGAGTTCCAAAATAAAGTCAAGTAAAATACACCAGCTAAAAGCAAGTAGGTTTAGAAATGCCCTAACATGACAACACAGAACGTTAGCAAAATGCATTAGAAGAGATGTAGATACTACACACAAGGATGGAAAGATCAGTCTACTAAAGTATATGAATATCAGAAACTTGGTTTCACCTAACAACACAGCTTTGAAGTAGAGGCAATATGTAAATTGTAAACCAGCAGAATTATGAGGAGAAATTGACCATTCTGATGCGAGAAATTAAAATATCTAACATCAGAAACTTGTAAATAAAGTGGATAAAACATATTCAAGGTGAAGTCCTGAGTAACAGAAATGAATGAACATTAATGAATGTTTTACTTGATATGTAAGGATATAGATTATTTTCAAAAACATACAAGGGGTGTTTAAAAAATTAATGCTCTTACAAAAGATCATCCTAAAATTGACTTCACACAGCATGTGATGTTCTCATTAAATTGTGAATCATTAAAAATATACAAAAAACAGAACAAAAGCAATTCCGTACAGTTGAATATTAAGAACATTACATTCCCATTGCACATTACTCCCACATAACTTCCAGGTGGATTAAAATCGCAAACATGAAGAATAATTTTAAAATAATTACTTTAGCATTATAATATGACTATATTAGAACATAAAATATATGAACACATTTATATTATATATGTCGTTTATTACATATAATATAGTATATATAATCTATATTATATATTTATATCTTAGGTGGGGAAAATTGGGGGGAAATAGAAAATAGTGGAATGTTATTCAATGAAGTTATAAAAATACAAATAATAGAAAGATTGGAAAATTTGAGTAGTACATTGAAATTTTAAAGAAACAAGTCAGAAGATTATATGACATATGAAAAAGATAATATGAAGAATAAATATGAAGAATAAGTATGAAGAATAAATCATAGCCTATGAGATTCTATTTGCAACATGTAGTTAATTACATGATATATATAAATAACACTAAATAGCATATATATATATATAAATATATATACCCAGACACACACACACACACGTACATACATGCATATATAATGTAAAGAAATACAAGTCAGTGAGAAAAAGAGAAAACAATCTAATATAAAAATGAGTAGAGACCAAGGCATGGGACAGGAAGCCCGACTAGTAGAAAATATGGCTAGCCTTGACAGACTCAGGAAATTCAAATTAAAAAGCAATGGGATAACATTTAATTGACGTTAAATTGGCAAGCTTTGACTAACTGTCTAAAAAATGGAATCCCAAATGTTTAGGATGATGTGTGGAAATGGTAATTCCCAAATTGCTGATGGAAGTGTAAATGTGTAGACCGATTTTGAAAAGCAAATTGGCACTGTTCAAGTTAAAATTGCCTGTACCCGATGACCCAGTTATTATTCATGCACATCACAGGACATGTAAAAGATTGTTCATTCCAGAAGTATTTGTGATAGTAGGAATTGGAAACAACCCACATGTCTGTCACTAGGGTGGTGGATATACAAGTTCTATAATATTCATGTACACATCATACTTCAGAGCGATTAAAACAGGGTAGTTGAATAGATTTCAATTTTGAGCAGATTTCAAAAAAACGAAAGAGGAGGTGTCAGAGTAAGATAGGTGCGACAATTTCACTAATTAAAAATGTGAATTTCATGAGTAAAATGATAAACCCTTAGGATGTGTTTACCCCAAATTAACAATAGAGATGTAACTGCATCTTTATTGTTTTCCGGGAGGGAAGAAAATATGCTTTGAGTTGACTTGAAATAACTATTTCTAAAAAATCATCTGATGCCCTATAGATAAAATGCTAACATTTTAAATTTCTCCCTTTGACTACATGAGTGACATAGTGTCCTTCACATTTTTTCTATTAAATTTCTAAGAAGAATAAAAGAAGAATAACATTTCTTGTTATCTTGGTAACATTTTCCTGGGCTTCCTTTGTTCTAATTCCAGGGACCTTATGATTGTAATTCTCAAGTACTTCCTCCAGACAAGAGTGTGGGGAACAAAACTAGATGAGGATGTTAAGGATAAAATAGAGGTATATGGCAGTGTTTCTGAATTCCCGTAGTTCTATGTTCTTTGTTTATGCTCAGTATATTGTACAAGTGCAAGAACAGAGTGCGTCAAGAGAAATGGTCTGGTCCCTCCAAAAGAGAAGTTGGTCAGTTGATGATGTTATTTTGTTTAGATCAATGAAAATTTTTATAATGAATACATGTGTTTTAGTATTTTTCATCTGGTCCAGGCTTTTTGCTGGCAACATTTGGATGATTTAGGGCAAGGGAGAAAAGATGTGAAATAGGATGTCCAAACCATGAGTGGGTTTCCTCACGTCTGACCTGTGGATCTGCATGTTCTGAGACAAACAACAGGGATGCATTAAAGCCCATGTGATGAGAGATTCTGGGATGGCCATGGGTTTTGGAAACTGTGATGACTTTGAACAAACTGGGATCAATGAGAAAAGATGGAAAGAGTCATCCTTGCTGCCTTCCAGGGTTTAAAGGGCTGCCATGCCAATGAGAGGTCAGGCTTGAGCTGCGCTGGTTCCAGATGTGATGGAAGGACCAAGGCATAAACATCACAAAGACAGATTTTCGATTAATTAGAATACAGGACTCTTGCGATTTAGTTGGGTGAAGACCCTGGGGCCTTGGTGTGAATATATTTGGACTTGGTATTTTTGACATGACCTCTTATTCGCAGACCCTAAACTTTTAATTTACGAGGCATAAAATCCATGGCTGCTACTTGGAAGTCAAATTTTGTACTTTGTGTAATCCTGGCAGATACGCTTTCAAATGAGGACATTAAAGAATACTTGTCGACAGCTGTCATTCATGCCTATAAACATAAACCTACACTTTCTGGAGTACATATCTGAAACTCTCATTTTTAATTCTTATAAGCTTTTGGGTTATCACTCAAAATAACTTGAAGAAGTATCTCAATTTTAACTGAAATGATGTACTCTGGCCTCAAGGCTACCTCTTGGGGAAATCCCTTCATTGCTGTAGCTTTTCACTTTTATTTATTATAACTATTTTGATATTCAGTCCTTAAAGAATATCACTAAACATTTAATATTTTTTTTTAATCATCTTGGATTTGTAAGTCTCTTCTGCATATTGTAAAACATAGGCTCATGTGGAAAAGATTTTTAGTGAGCAATTGTGTAAATGTGATGCTAAGGTAGGCACAGTTTCCTGATTATGTATATCAAACACGCCTTGACATTTGGCTTTGCATCATGACTTGACTATTTTAAAGTATTTTGAATTGTTATTTAGCAAAAACTAGAGAAAAATTTTATATCACTGAATATAGGCTAATGCAGCCTATATAGCATAGGGTCATACAGCATTTACACATTTTTTAAAGACTCAGTATCAAACATTATTGTTAGTCAATTTTAAAATAATCTACTCCCACAGTTTGAGTAAGAATTGAAATTTACATTATTTAAATTTGTTTAGACAAAGTGATTAACACCCTGATACCTCCTATCCACCAGATGGCATTCTGTTAGCTCATATTCCAAATTAAGAACTTCCCCTTCAGTCTGTTTTATGAAAAGCTCCAGTTTATTCTAAACCCAGTAATTGCCTTTTTAATTTTTTCAAACATTTTATTTTTTTATCTAGATATACCACCAGCATCTTAAATAGTCTATTCCAAATTAAGCTTATTACTGCTACTCCACTTATACAAATAATATAAATCATCACACATTACTCTTTATGACTCCTTTTCTTTTAGTGGTAGCACATGCTTGGAAGATTATTTTTACCATTAATGATACCATCTGGGCTTCAAACTTTGGTGCTGTCATTTTTTTCCTTAAATCCGAAGACCTAGAAGATTCTTTTTTATTCCAGTCCTTCAATCAAGCCTACTACTTTTACCCTAATGAAAGCTTCCATTAGTGCTTTCTTCCTAATTATCTCACCATCTGTACCCCTTGTCTACAGTACCTTCTACCAAAAAAAAAAAAAAAAAAATTGTCAGGGTAATCTTCCAAAGGCTAAGTACCTTGTGTGATTTACCATGGTCTCTCTGATTAAGTGTAAACTATGTACCTGTCATATTAGGTCTTTCTCTATTCTGGGTCCTCTTTATTCTTCCAGACCTGTCTATGAATTCTCCTATAGAGGTCAACAGCCAATAGGATAAAGATTCTCCATTGGACCTTGGGATACAAGATGGATTTTCATGAAGAAGTGAAGAATGTCTGGTGCTGCACATTTGAATGGAAGGAAAGAAATAGCTAGTGAAGGGGGCATTTCAGATTCCTGGGCAAAAATCAAGATTCTCTTTGAGACTGGAGAACAGCCAACATAATGAGATGCCATAGTGAGGGCAGGATGGAGCTGATTTGCAGGCAGTCAGCAGTGAGACCAGATCTGAAGGAATCACTGTAACTAGAGGACACAAAGAAAGTGACAGAGAAAATCAGCGAAAGGAAAGGGGTGTGGTGGAGTGGGGACTCTGAATTTCAGGAGGGAGGGACCGATATGCTTAGATGTCATGGCAACTAGCTGGGAAATGGACAAATTGCATTTCTGGGACCGTTCTGTCCTTTATAGGATGGGTAGGTTCTGGTATAGGTGAAGCTGGAGGCTGGGCTGGTGACTTAGGGATAATAGGAGCAGCCCTCCATTTGAAATGGAGGGAAGAAAATCACGCTGACCACTAACAAACATTTACCAAGGTGCTGAAGTGTCCTTGAGAACTTTTTTAGCAAGTAGTATATAAACAGGACACTACTGAGAGCTATTTCCATAGAATATTTTTCCCCAGACTGTAATATCAATGAACATTTAGGTGAAGATCTGCAAAATATTTAGAAGAGGTTTTCTTTTTAAAATTCTGTTATTTCAGTGTCACAATTTTCAAGTTCCACTTTGGTAAATATTTGGCATTGTAACATTTGACTTTGGAGAAATTGATGATTTGTCTTTGAAAAGGAAATGTGTTTATCCACACACACTCTGTTTCTCATAGGTAAGGCTTTTAGTAAGTTTCTCTCACTATAACAATTTAGTTTCTCTATTTGGGGTATTTCTGTGAACACTGAAGTATGGAGATGGCTCCCATGTAGTGCAATCCAGCAAACATCTAAGAAACACTCCATGTTTAGTGGCCATCTGTTAGGATCTGAGGTTCATAAATGTTTGTGGTTCAAGCACTCTGCCAGAGCCATGGCGTTTAGGTGTCCTGAGATAACATTATAGAGGATATATTACTCGATTTTATAAAATATTTTATTTATTTGTGTGTGTGTGTGTGTGTGTGTGTGTAAGAGAGAGAGAGAGCACATTGGGGGAGGAGCAGAGGGAGAGAGACAAACAGACTCCGCACCAAAGTGCAGAGCCAGACTTGGGGCTCAATCTCAGGACGCTGAGATCATGACCTGAGCCAAAATCAAGAGTGGGATGCTTAACCGACTGAGCCACCCAGGTACCGCTACTCTATTTTATATAATATTAGGAACAACTGTTGAATTCATGCTATCCAGGTAGGCTTCATGCCAACGAGGGCATGTATATCTCACCCAAATGTTGAATCATGCTTTCCATAAGTAAGTAAAAATAACTTTTTCAACATAAACTATTCTTCACTGACTCAGAGATTCTCCATACCTATGTGCTATTCTTTTCTTCCCCTTGGAAAGAGGTGTAGGCTTAATAGACTGCAGTGCTTAGAATCTTATTCCATGTCCTCTGTTAACATACCAGGTCAATGAACAAAGTGGGGGTTAGAGGTACTGACTCACATGCAATGGAAAACTCACATATGACTTTTGACTCCCCCCCCCCCATCTCCTGTGGACCTAAGGCCTTCCTGATAACATACAAAGTTAATACATATTTTATGTTATGTTAAGTATATTATGTATATATTATATGCTATGTTGTTACACGTGCTAAAGCCAGAGAAAAGAAACTCCTATTAAGAAAATCAAAATGAAGAGAAATACACTTACAGTACTGTATGTATAAAAAAACACCTGCACATAAATGGACCCATACAGTTCAAACCTGTATTATTCAAGGGTCAACTGTAATTTGAATTATACAGCCTCACACATCATCTGGAGTTAAGCTGAAATATTATGAAACAAGACAAATCATCAATTTGTCAACATTAGTACACATGGGGACACAGAATAGAGGGAATAGAGGATGGTGGCATTGTTTAATCATGGAACAGCTGCAATTCCAGAATCCTACCGCTTTAAATGGAGTCCAGAATGTTCCCATAGATCACACCAAAGCCACTGATGCTCACCTGGGTGCTGGGACCTCTCAGTCCTTTCTATAAGCGTCTGTATCTGCCATACTGATGATACAATCAGCGTACAATTGCCTCTCCTTACCAATGTGATCTTGAAGAATTGAATAGTTTCAGGCCTGAACGGGAGGTGGTCCTGAGCATTCCTTGAGATCATTTTAAAATCTGTAATGCTTAGAAGTCACTGGTTTCTTTTTTCTGTTAGACATAGAAAGTTAATGGGCCCAGCAGTGTGAACCCATAAAAAATAGTAAATTCAAACCAATTTCATTTACATCATGTATGCTAAAAACTGATGTGGAAATTTATTTTTTTTTTCTATGCTTAAAAACAGTAGTATATCTCTTCATCCTTAATGTCTAATGGATATACAAGTCTTTTACCTTTTTCTCTTGAGGAATGTTTATATTCAAAGGGGTTTTAATATAGCTATTCAATAGGGTTTAAATGATGAGTTGGGAGAGAGAGCGTAGGTGTGAGTGGAGAGTTAAGGGTCTGGAATATAGTAATGAGGTAGGTCAGTGTACCTACACCCTACATTCTGGCTAAGAACTCCATATGTCCTAATGCTGTTAGGTCAGTGTCCTTTATGTCTTTGGTAGTGTTTGTTTAATGGAATTGAGTTTCTATTTGAAGGGAAATCTTTCATTGTGCCCAATGACATAACAGTACCCTGCAAAAAAATACATAATTTCCTTTGTCAAATACGTCCTTTGTTGACTGAAGTTTATTCTATATTAATTGTGCTGCCATCTGTCAGTGAGAAAGTAAGTGGCGGCTGACTGGTTTTGGTGTCAGATAAAAGAAATTCAAATTCCACCTGTACCACTTCCTTCTTGGGAGACCTTGGGCAAGTTCTTTTATTTCCTAGACTCACCTAATAGAATATTTCTATACATATTTAAATCTTTTTCTTTCACACAATGATCGTGAGTCTTGTACACCGGGTAAGAAAGAAGCAAATGAGTCAGTCAGGACCTACTGGGGCGAGGCAGGGTAAGGCTGAGCCTTGGTGAAACAGGGGATGGGAAACGTGAGATGACCAGCTGACCAGAGAGACCAACCAGAAAAACCATCACCTTCAAGCCTGAAGTCCTGCGTGGTGGTGTCAGCCTTGGGAATGTCAGTGTGTTCTGTTCCCCTGACACAAAACTGCGGTAGGGTCCTAGAGGGAACGTGCTCACGAGGGGTCTGGGGACAGGTGTAGTGTGAGGTGTGGACGGTAATGTGGCTAATTATTCTTTTTAGGTAGATGAATTGCAGCTGAGTCTCTATAAATATCATCTCTTCCTGTTCTCCAGCCTTGACCTTACTGTTCATCCGATGGACCTCACGGTTGAAGAACAGTGAGCTTCCTTCCCAGCTGGGATGCCCTGCAATGACTTTTTTTTTAATAAAGATTTTATTTATTTATTCATGAATAAATAGAGACAGAGGCAGAGACACAGGCAGAGGGAGAAGCAGGTGCCCCTCCCTGCAATGACTTCTATTGACAGAAATATTCTTGGCCTGCGTGCCTCCACCTATCACAGCATCCGTTACAGGCAGAAGATACCTGGTCTGTCTTGCTGGAAGTGACAGTGCACTTTCTCATGAGGCAGCTCCACAGGTGTCGCAGTTCCAGAGCCCCTGGCAGGCTGTCTTGGCTGCCCTATTCTTTAGTCAGACATTCCAGAAAAGTCACTGAAACAGCATTTTAGTCTCTGCTCCAAATCTTATCAAAACCTAGGAAAGGGGATGCCTGTGTGGGTCAATGGTTGAGCATCTGTCTCGGCTCAGGGCATGACCCTGGGGTCCTGGGATCGAGTCTCATGTTGGTCTCCCTGCGTGGAGCCTGCTTCTCCCTCTACCTGTGTCTATGCCTGTGTGTCTCTCATGAATAAATAAATAAAATAAAATAAATACCTCGGAAAGATGGAATAAATATTAAAAATAAAATCTGGCAGCTCTGGTGGCTCAGCAGTTTAGCATGGCCTTCAGCCCAGGGTGTGATCCTGGAGACCCGGGATCAAGTCCTGAGTCGGGCTCCCTGCATGGAGTCTGCTTCTTCCTCTGCCTGTCTCTCTCTCTCTCTGTGTGTCTCTCATGAATAAATAAATAAAATCTTAAAAAAAAAAAAAGACTAGTTATCAGTTCCAGAGAGAATGTCTCAAAAATATACATTAGAAAAACATATGGCCACTGGATTAACATGTTAATATATTAATAACACAGTGATATGCTTAATATAGAGTAACATTCTAAATTCATGTGCTCTCTTTATCAGATTTAAGATTCTTTAAATGTGTGTGTGTGTGTTTTTTAATTTTAGAGATTTTATGGAAATGTTGTGAAGATGGTACAGAGATTTTTCCTTATATTTTACATTAGTACACTACATTTGTCACAGCTAATAAACCACTACTGGCACGTCATTATGAACTCATATCCATACCTTATCTGACTTTCCTGGTTTTTGCAAAATGTCCTTTTTCCATTCCAGAGTCACATCCCAGATATCACATTCCATGCAGTCAACATATCTTCGTAGGCTCTTCTTGGATGTGATACTTTCTCTGACTTTCATTGTTTTGGGCAATCTTAACAGTTGTGTACAGTTTTGTCAAGTGTCCTTCCATCATGATTTGTTCTGATGTTTTCAAGGTTATAGGTGTTGAGGAGAAAGACCAGAGGTAAAGTGCCCTCCCTCCTCAGGGCATCACAACAAGGGGCCAGACAGTGGATGGGCCTTACCCCTGCTCTGGCGGACTTCCCTGCCACGGGCTTCCCCGACTTCTTCACTATGTACTTGGCCTTTCCAATGGTAGTCTTCAGAATATAGTGCTGTCAGAGAGCAGGCAGCTGTGCCCCAGCCCTGGGACAGAGTATCTACCTATGGTTCAGAGTATGGTTCTACCATACAGGGATCCCTCTCTTCTCTCCTATGTGTGTTTGTTTGTTTATTTATTTTTTAACCCTTTATTCATCTCACTTAGGATTCATGGATATTTATTTTACATGTAGGTCACCCAGATTCAATTTTACCTGTTCTCTTTGCTATACTGATGTTATTCCAAGTGTCTTCTACAAAACAGTGACACCTGTCCTCCCACAACAATGGATGTGCCTTCCTATTTGTGTGAGGTTCACGGCAGTGGGCCCAGTGGTTCATTCGGCACAGACACGGTCACATGTCATCGTACCCTGGTAGGGACACCTTTCACAGCACACGGTTCTTACCTCATGTAGGATGGTCAGCATTTTGTCTTGAGGACCCAGCCCTGCTTTTCAAGTCACAGAGTTTGACTCATGAACCGTATCCTTCATCAACCTCCTGACACCTTTGTTCCTTCATCCTACTTCCCTATAAGCACTGACTTTAGAAACAGTCCAGCAAACTTTCCTACCAAAGGCTTTATACAACTCAGGATCTAGCACACATATATTTTTTAGTCTTTATTTTGAAAATCCCATAAGAACTTCACCCAGCATCCTTCCAAAGTTAACATCTTATACACCCACAGCGTAATTATCAACAAATTCATGTTGATGCATTATTATTACCTAAACACTGAGATTTCTCCCATTTTCCTGAATCATTTTTCAGTTCTAGGGTTCCATCAGGGTCCCAATGTGACAGAAAATCCATTACTTCTCCTTGGTCGCCTCCTGTTTGTGGCTGGTCCTCTATCTTTCCTTGTCTGCTAGGACCTTGACAGTGTTGAAGATTACTGATCATTTATTTTATATTATAGAATGCCTCTCAATTTGGGTCAGTCTGACGTTTTCTCCTGATTTGGTTGAATTACGTATTTTTTGGCCAGAATACCACAAAAGGGATCAATTCTTTCCACAGACATGTGATGTCAGTGTGGTTTGTTCATTTCTGAAGCTAACATTGGATACTTGGTTGAGACGGGGTAGGGAGATAGCTCCGCTGTAAATTCACCATTGTTTTCTCTTTAAAATTAATGAGCATCTTGAGGGGGAGACTTTATTACCATCCACAGAGACTGTTTGTACTCAAACTTTTTTCTTGACTTCTTTTTTGACCAAAGGGATTTAAAACTTATTGAAGAAAAATGTGAAGCTGAAAGGAGGAATCAGAGAGAGAGAAAGGAAGAGAGGGATTAATTCTCTCAGAAATTTCTCTAAATTGCACCATGTTTATTCTTCTGTTTCAGAGCAACTTGTATGCAAAGGAGGCAGCTAATTTCTTGGGACTATATTGCACCTATGGTAATTAAAGGTCTAATACTTAATTCAGCATCTAGGAATTCATAAAAATTAAATAGTGACTTGGCATAGAGGTTTTAGAACAATTTATTTTCAAATGTTAATAGAGAGCAAAGGGAAATTAAAAAAAAAAAAAACCTCACTAGTCAATACATAACACAGTTAATTTATTGGAACCTGATTAGAGCCACAAAGTACCTATAGCACAGGTGATCAGTGAAAATGTGTAACACAGAGGATATGCCGTCGGTAAAACCAAGCTTCTGGATTTTGCATCTACTTCACCTGCAAGGCCTGTCATCAGATGCATAGTAGGAGTTACGGTTGTCCCAGAAAACAAAAACACGGGAGTTCCAAATGCATTTAAATGTCGCTGAGAGCTCTAGATTTCTATCATCATTGGCCGTAATCAATATTGCGAGAGTCGTACGTAAGTACCGTTGTATTACAGTATTACACAGAGCAGCTCCTGATGATTTGCTTCCTTCCTTTAGGCACTGGCCACAATTACAAAGTGTACTAGTTAGGGCAAAAATATTCATTCACGCAAATACATAATTTCATAGAACTTAGATCTTAAAAGGTGCCAAGCTGTATAGTGTAGTAGTTGCTGTGAGCAGCGGGAGAAATATTATAAATCCAAACTAGGTAATAGATGAAATTTTTAAAGGCATAGTGAAAATACATTTCTACATTTAGCTGAACCACAGCCTTTTAAATAATTTCACCAAGCTCCTCGTCTTACAGAAGATCCAGCTGCAGCTCTGGGACTGTACCTGGCCCGGGCCTAGAGCGGCCCCTCAGGTACTGACTCTGCTTTCCTGCGCCCCGGTGTGATCCCCAGTACTTCTAAGATAAGGACGTCTGCCTTCGGGTGGAATGAGAGGAAACTTGGGTGCTTCTCAGACTTCTTGAAACTATCTCCTGCACGACAATGCAAGTTAGAATACGATCCAATTTGCAAAGATTTAAACTTTCACATGCTAAGGACAGTGTGAGGGTTCCCGGGCCGAGGGACAGGGTCAGGGGTGGGGAGAGAAATGGTTCCAGCATTTTCCAACAGAGGACAGCATTACCCATTGTGCCCTAAACAAGTATCTGACCATCTCATAAATGCAAGAGCAGCAGCTAATAGGCTGATACGTGACATACGTGACATAAAACATCATTAAATATGTAACAGAGCAAAGGATGCACATCTTTTAATGATGCCTCCACAGACTTGGCAGAAAATATGGCAAAGTTGGGGTTTTAAAGACTCCTGACTGTAGGTATTTCAAGGAGATGTGGTTATAGCTATTTCCTTGAAATCTTCTGACTTCCTGAAGTTTCTGTCCTCTAAAAGGAGAGGGGTAGGGGGTCACTTGTCTGGCAAGTGGGTCAAAAAGTGACAGATGCTAATGCTATGTTTCTATCACATGTGCACTTGATGATTGATTGTATTATTGATGTTTCAATTCAATGTGGTCATGTCATTTCACTGAGAATGCTTTTTGGGTTTTCATCATAGTGTATTCATTTTCCCCTAATAGTATTTATCGAATCTATTCAGAAAAGACACCTAAGGCTTCTAAATAAACACAGAAAGTGAGAGTTTTCTTCCCAATGCATCATTAATAGCTTCTGATTTAAAGGAAAGAAAAAAATATGTATTTGCATGTATATATAAATGAAATATCCCTTGGCTAGCCCTGTCTTCCAGGGTTCCTTGACTACAACAAATCCATCAAAGAGGGAAAGGACCCTGAGGGAAAATCCTGCTAATAAGATGACACAACGTTCCCTCCCTGGAGGGAAAAAGGATAGAAGAGGTTCCTTCTAATTTAATTAAAGTGAAATCTTTTATTAAAATATCATAGCTCCATAATATTTTTAGAAATCTTTGCGATGTTCATGAATCACTCTTGCACATAGGAAAATTAAATAAGATGAAATTAAATGATAATAGTTGAGTACTTAATAGAAGTGAGCAGGCTATGCAGTAGTTCTGTAAGTTTTTTTGAAATAAACTTACTTTTTAGAATAGTTTTTATTTTACAGAAATTTAGTATGGGAGTTCTCATATACTCCCCATTCATTTTCCTCTGTTAGTATGATATTACAATAGTACCTAATAAACCAGCATCAATACACTCTTATTAACTAAATATCCTACATTCCTTAGTTTTTCTCCAATGTCCTCTTTCTGTTCCAGAAATGCACCTTACATTTACTCTTCATGTCTCCTTAGGCTCCTCTTGGCTGTCACATATTTTTGATGACCTTGACAGTTCTGAGGACAGTTGGGAATTTTGTAGGATGACCCTCAATCAAGATTTGCCTGTTATTCTTGTAACTGGTCTGGGGTAGGGGATTTGGGGAGGAAAGTCTTGGAGGTAACGTGCCATTTTCATTTACGTTATGTGATCTCGTTGTCAGTCTGATGGATCGTTGTTGGTGTGAACCTTGCGGGCACGTCTGGGGTAGGCTTTGTCAGGTTCCTGTAGTGTACATTCCCTCCATGGAACGCCCTTCCATACTGCACTCTCTGAGAGCAAGTGCAACCCTACAGGATGGGGAGTCATGCTCCACCTCCCTGAAGAGGGGGCATCTACATGAATTATTTTGTAAGCTTCTACACTGGAGATTTGTATTTCTCATTTATTTATTGAACTCAATATGAACACAAGAATATTTATGTTATCCTTCAGATTAAAGTATAATAATTATTTTTTGCTATAATGGGGCTACCCCAAGTCATTGGAAACCCTATCGGTTGGTTTCTGGGTTCGTTGACATACTCCATTAGCGCCCAGGGGTATTAGTTTCGGTTGTATTTGAACACTTCCTTACTTTCTGGCATTACAAATGCTTCAGACTCATGTTGTACAAGCCCTCCCCCCAATCCTAGCAACAGCCATTTGCCCAAGCACCATCCCTGGATCCTTTTACTGGAGAATGAAACCCACATCTGCCCACTAGGTGTGCTACTGGAGTTTCTGACATTTATCCATTGCTAATAAATTGCTAATATCCATTGCTAATAAACTAATTCACTGTGTGAAGATATAACTGTTAAAGGCAGATGCAGTGATTACTTTTTGAGATCAACAATGGAAAACAGTTTATTGAATGCAAAGCATTAAACATCCTTACTTCACTTTTATTGCCATCAGAGACCATTCTCATGATATTCTTTATTCCATGAAATCAGTTAAATGAAATGCAAAGCAGATGTTATGTATTTTTACTTTAAACACGGTTTTACTCTTTTTGCTTGAGATTATACCTTAATGGCTAATACTGAAACATAATTATCTCTTTGTAGATTTATAGAAGATTAGAGAAATTCAGTTAGAGAAATGCTAATTTCCAGCAAATGAACTCTGAATTAAGGCAGAACTGGTTTTCCTTCTGCACCTCGGCCACATCCTCTGCCTTCACCACCAAACCTTGCCATGATCCATCACTGAGTCATGTCTCATGTAGGGCTTCAAATGCCCTTTATGAATCGATTAAAAACTCCTACTGCTCATAGAGTCTCTGTCACTACAATTTATTTTTATCTTATTAGATTCACTATTCTGAAGTTCTCACTTTCCTTCTTAACTGTGCAATCCCCTTGGCTATAACTGCCTGGCAGTGAACCAGAAGGATTTAGGAACCAGGATTCTAGCCCTTTGAAAAATACACACCACACATGTACATAACCATGCAATTTTGAAGATCAACCAGTTGGAATTCTTTGTGTTTTTTTTTAAGGTTTTTAATTTATTCATGAAAGAGAGAGAGAGGCAGAGACACAGGCAGAGGGAGAAGCAGGCTCCCTGCAGGAAGCCCGATGTGGGACTCGATCCCAGGGCCCAAAGGTTATGAACTGAGCTGAAGGCAGACGCTCAACCACTGGCCACCCAGGTGCCCCCAACCAATTGTAATTGTATTAACTTTAAAATATAAGAGAGAAAATAAATTCATTTGAGCAAATTTTTTTATGAAGAAGAGAAATCTATATTTCCAGTCCTTGAATGAAAAAAAAAGTGCATTGCTCTAAGCTATTTATAATGATGCTGTTTCTTGCCAAAGGACATATCTCCTGTCTAAACATTTGAGCCTTACATTTACTGAGATCTTCCCTTTGCATGTCTTCTCCAATTTCTTCCATAAAAATCCAATTTTATTCAACAGATTAAAAAAAACATGTTTAAAACAAAATACGGCAAAAAGATGATCTTGAAACTTCATGTTTAAAACCTTAAAAAAAAAAAGATGTGCATGTCAAATAAAAACTACCCTATGGACAGATTTTTTAGAGTTATGTCCTTCATGGAGTCTAAGGAAAGAATAATTTGAGTAGTGATTCCAAGAACACCCTGGAGTGAAGTGTCAGGCTTTTATTATTGTTGTTATCATTATTTTAATTTTTAAAAGTATCAGTGTTGGATGTTCAATGATTCAAATCTGACACTTTAGACCAAAATCCCTGTGGCAGAAGGGATGGGTCGAGCCAGACTGTGATTTGCCTTAGGTTCTAAATGTGACTGTGGGAAGCACATGTCCTCACTCTTCATTAGTATTCAGAGTAACTAAATCATGGAGACAGAGAGAGGAAGAGAGAGAGAGAGAGGGAAGAGACTCATATATCCATTTGATATCTTCCATATAAGAGGCAAGATGACTCAGGATGCCTGGGGGGCTCAGTGGTTGAGCATCTGCCTTCCACCCGGGCCGTGATCCTGGAGACCCAGGATCGAGTCCCACGTCAGGCTCCTTACATGGAGCCTGCTTCTCCCTCTGCCTGTGTCTCTGCCTCTCTCTCTGTGTGTCTCTCATGAATAAATAAATAACATCCTTTTTTAAAAAAGAGGAAAGATGATTCATAGGGAATTTTATTACAGTGCCAGCCTGGGAAGACCTCCCCTAAGGACACCAGCTTTGGCTGGAAAGAGAGAATCAGGTCCACTGGGAAAAGAGTTTTCCCTCTTTTCTCCCCCTTCCCCATACTCTAGCCAGGCAGACTTAAAAATTCTAAAGGAAAACCAGAGTAGAGAAATGTGAAAAAATCTGATGTACTGTTTGATTATATCAGCATTGCAATTAGCTGTGCAATTTCCAGAGGTTGCGTGTAATATAGAATGTATTTGCATTTATAGCTTTTCTAAGGAAGTCAAGTTAAAGTGCATAGTGTGAGCATTAACAATATCCGTGCATTTTCTACCTACATACAATTGGCAAGGTATTTATTTTGAGCAAAATTACAAAATAAAAAATAAATGTGAATAGCCTATGGGTAAGTTCATTTTGTATTTATAAAGCCATTAAAAATATTTTAACTCTTTCTGTTAACTTACCATAGCCACTGATTAAAAGGGAAAATATCCTCACAATTGAAAGAGAATATATTTAGTAAAATTTCATGGGAGTTTATGAAAGTATAGGTGTTTTCAAGTAAAATGAAAACATCTTAAATCCCCTCACATGTTGGGTGCCTTGATTGGGTTTCCACAATGCTAATCATTTTAGCTGGAGACACTCTGTTATGCTGCATTATTATCATGATTTTTTTAAGTTGAGAAAATGCAGATTCTTCTAGAAAACAAGATAGGAGATTGCATTAATAAAAATGTGTTCTTTAGAAAAACTTTTTGGGCAGAATTCAAATCTCATTATATCCAATAGGGTAGTGGTGATGACAATAATAAAGTACTCAAGTAGGGTGACAGTGATGATCATGGTCAGGTTCTAGGGTAGGGTGGAGGTGATGATCATGTCAGATACTAGGATAGGGTGGTGGTGATGATCACGGTCAGATACCAGGTTAGGGTGGTGGTGATGATCATAGTAACAGGCGCTGAAGAGGGGCCTTGAGGGTGTGATGTTAAATGAGAGAAGTCAGAGGAGGACAGATACTATAGGATCTCAGCTATATGTGCAGTCTTTTTAAATTTTTAAAAGATTTTATTTGTTTATTCATGAGAGACACACAAAGAGAGAGAGAGGCAGAGACACAGGCAGAGAGAGAAGCAGGCTCCATCCAGGGAGTCCAATGTGGGACTCAATCCCACAACCCTGGGGTCATGACTTGAGTCAAAGGCAGACACTCAGCCACTGAGCCACCCAGGCATCCCTATATGTGCAGTTTCAACAAACTGAATCATAGCAACAGGGAGTGGAACGGTCATCCCAGGATGGAGGAGATGCTGGCCAAAGGCTACAGACTTCCAGGTACAAGAGGAACATGTTCTGGGGACCTAGTGTGCAGCTAGTGATGGCAGCTAATACTGTGCTGTACCCTGGAAAGTTGTTGAGAGAGTAGATCTTAATATGTTCTCACCACAGAAATGGTCATTACGTGACTAAATGGCGATGTAGCTGGCTGTGGCCATGCTTATTCACGACATATGAATGGGTCGCATCAAAAGGTTGTACAGCCTTAATTCATACATACAACACACTGTGTCAATGATAACTCAGTGAAGCCATGAAAAATCTTCAAAGAAACACAGATATGTTTACACTGCTATGCTGTGGACCTGTGTCATTAAAAGTCATGGCTTGGGGGAGAGTGATTAGGGGGAAAAAGCCTACAAAAGGTCTTCGGGTGCCTGGGTGGCTCAGTCGGTAAGGTGTCCGCTTTGGGCTCAGGTCATGATCCCTGGGTCCTTGGATGGAGTCCTGCATCAGGCTCCCTGCTTGGCTGAGAATCTGATTATCCCTCTGCCTCTGCTCATGCTCTCTCTCTCTCAAATAAGTAAATAAAATCTTTAAAAAATTAAAAATAAATAGCCTCTTTCAGGGGGTGATGATGAAAAAAAAAAAAAAGTTGGCTTGGGCCATCCTGGAAGACCCAGCAGATGACAACAAATGGGAGCTGCTTCTCTGCACGCCTCTCTTCTGTTTGAAACTCTCGCCTGATATTTGTTCTGCACAGAGCGTGCCCTGAAGAGTGACACCGTGATCCCCTGGCAGCCACGGCTGGGTAGAGAAAACTGAATTTTGATCTTCCTCTAAAAGGGGGAAATAAACATTTAAAATCACAATTCCTTTTTTAAAGTTTGCTACCATGAGGTGAGGTTTAATTTTAAATGCTCGGGTTAAATTATATGATCTCGCCCCTTCTAACAGTTTCTGAAAGAATTCTTTGTATTTGAGCACTTAAAAAATATTTTTGTAACCATTGTGAGCTGTAGATTTAAGTGGCCTCAGTGCTCATGTATTGGCAGGGGAAGAAACGGCTGGTATGGGGGAATCAAATTGCAGAGCGACTCCCTTTCATTTTTAAGTTTAACCCAAAGCCTATATATACTTATTTTATCCATTTCAACTGAAAATACATGCTTGGTGGCCTTCTTTCAGATGACAAGACTAAACAATAAAGAAAAACTGGCTACAAAATTATGTGGTTTTGCTTTTGAAAATTTTTTTTTTTAAGATTCTATTTATTTATTCATCAGAGACCTAGAGAGAGAGAGAGAGAATGAGGCAGAGACACAGGCAGAGGGAGAAGCAGGCTCCATGCAGGGAGCCCGACGTGGGACTCAATCCCAGGACCCCGGGGTCACACCCTGGGCTGAGGGCAGGTGCTCAACCGCTGAGCCACCCGGGTGCCTCCTCCTGCCTCTTTCTGATTCAAATCCCCCATCTCAAAAAAACAAAAACAAAAACAAAAAAACAACAACAAAAACAAAAACAAACAAAAACAAAAACAAAAAAACCAAAAAGCAACAACAACAAAAAACCAAATCCCCCATCTCATTTAAAACAGAAGTCTTCATCAATAATGTGACTCATTTCCTTAAGGAATTTCTGCTTATTTCCCCCTTTGAAATCCTGAAATCCAGCCTTTCCCTGACTGGCCCCATCTAACTATTTATTAGATCCTCTAATATCCTTTTTAAAATATAGACTAAATGGACATGTTCTTCACTCTATCCATTTAAATTGAATTATCTTCTGTCATAATTGCATTTTTATAAAGTACTGCTTAGAATTTTAATCTTCTCATTTTGGATATCATATTATCTCTGATTTTCTTCGTGGGTTCCTCAAGTATTGTATATAAATTCCTGGGCTTGTTCTTTTTTAGTCTTCTACAGGAAAACTTTTTAAAGGGGGCGGGGGGGGGGGGACAGAGAAGAGATAGCAGAGCGTAGAGTTAGGAGCATGGGATAAATAATCGATGTTTTTGACTTAAATTCCACCCGTTTTGGTGTATAGGACATGAGCAAGGGAGCCCGCATTCTGGACCTCAGCGCTCTCATCTGTGTGATGGAAATGAGCGAGGTGCCTGTTTCATCAGGCTGTCTTCCGAATAAAATGAGCTAACATTTTAACCTGCGGGGAAGCAGGGCCCCGCACACAATAAGACTATGTGTTAAATCCGTTCGTAGGTCAGTCGCAGATGACCATGGCCACCAGGTGCATCAGTAGCAAAGTTTTTTTAAAAAATACAATTATCTTGTATTATTGTTGAACATGTAGTAATGGTTCTTTCCTAATTGTGCTTTTTGTCCTGCTTTTTCTGGGTAGCAGATACTACACTGAAAATGTGTTTTCTGACTTAATCCTCATTGTTTCATAGCATCAGGAGATTTTGCTCACTTTACAAGTGGTCAAGGTGGGGCTGGGAGTTATTAAATGTTGCATCTTCCAGACAATGTCAGGTGGGCTGGGGTGGGAGGGCATCTGTCAGACACCAGAAATCTATGTTTTCTCCTCTTTATGGCATTAATTTAAAAATATTTTTTAAGAAATGCATTCAATAAGTATTAATCAAAAACCCACTGTCAGCTAAGAACTCTTCAAATCCCAGGAGGGATAGAGAATGATAAAAAAAAAAAATTATAATAATTAATTAAAAAAATGAAAAAAAAAAAAAAAAAAACCTCCCATCCTGGGAAACCTAATTCTAATTTGAAGAGCCCTGTCAATACTTCAGCCATATTAAAAATAAAAGAGACCATAAACTTGGCAGTCAATTTTGCAAGTGAGTGTATGATTGAGGACCAGGAGATTGGAGCAGGAAGTAGAAGCCATAAAAAAGAGCTTGTGACAGCAAGAATTTAATAAAGTATAATTATTTAATTTTAAAGATATTGTTGTAATAGAAGAGCCTTGCAGTAATTTACTAGTAGGGTAGAGAGGTAGTGTTAATAACACACAAAAAAAGCCAAATGAGCAAAGGCTAATTTGTACTTCCTTTATTTTTGTATTAAAAATAAGAGACCATGAACTTGGGCATTCTTTGGGTTATTATGGATATTCTTTGGAAATACCTGTAAAAAATGCAAATTTGGGGAGACAACTGTCTATTGTGTCAGGGAATCATTATTAGATGAGAAAGGCCACTTGCTGAAATATGGTAAAGGCACGTAGTTACTAGGCGGCCTTCACGGCGATACATGGTTTGCTCCCGTTTCCTCCTCGCACACAAAGCTGCAAAGTGTATGCAGTTTATGGAAGAGGAAGCCAAGCTTATGGAGAAGTTAAGTAATTTCCCCCAGATCCCACTTAGAAACTATAAGAACTGGCCTGAAGATGCTAATAGGTAAGTGACATGGGACCCCAAAATAGGGTGGGCAGTGGGATTCACCTAACTCACCAGCCTAACGACGTGTGTGATCCTTAAGGAAGATGAGGGACTCCATCTTCTCGTAAAGGGTGGCTTAGCTCCAAATCCCCAAAGAGAACGAGGGTAAGCAGAATAGTTTCTTTAGTTAGTGTGCTGACATAAATTTATTTATTTTCTTTTTTATTAAGGTTTTAATTTTAATCCCAGGATAGTTAGCATAGAGTGTATTATTAGTTTCAGGTGTACAGTGTAGAGATTCAGCACTTCCATTCGGCATCCTGTGCTCATCATAACAAGTGCACCCCTTAATCCCCATCACCTCCCTTCTGGGGACCAGGAGTTTGTTCTCTGTAGTTAAAAGTCTGTTTCTTGGTTTCTCTCTCTCTCTCTCTTTCCCTTTGCTCATTTGCTTTGTTTCTAAAATTCCATTTGTGAGTGAGATCATATGGTATTTATCTTTCCATGATTGATTTATTTCATTTAGCATTATACTCTCTAGATCCATCATGTTATTGCAAATGGCAAGATTTCATTCTCTTTTATGGCTGAGTAATATATTATTATATATATATAATGGCATATATATGTATATACACACACATGGCTGAGGATATTTCACCGTATGTATGTAATCTCACATCTTCTTTGTCCATTTATCTACAAATGGGCACGTGGACTGTTTACATCATTTGGCTGCTATAAATAATGCTGCAATAGGCATAAGACTACATTATCTCTTTGAATTAGTGTCTTTGTATTTTTTGGGTAAATACACAATAGTATGATTACTGCGTCACAGGGTAGTTCTATTTCTAACTTTCTGAGGAACCTCCATTCTATTTCCACAGTGGCTGTATCTGTTTGCATTCCCACCAATAGCGTGAGAGGGTTCCTTTTTATCCACATCCTCTCCAACACTTGTTGTTTCTTGTGTTGTTGATTTTAGCCATTCTGACAGGTTTGAAGTGATGGATCCTTGTGTGTGTGTGTGTGTGTGTGTGTGTGTGTGTGTGTGTGTGTGTTAATCATTGTGGTTTTGACGTGCATTTCCCAGATGATGGTGATGTTGAGAAAATTTTCGTGCGTCTGTTGGCCATCTGGATTGAGGAAATGTCTGTTCATGTCTTCTGCCCATTCTTAATTGGATTATTTGTTTTTTGGGTGTTGAGCTTTATAAATTCTTTATATATATATTGGATACTAACCCTTTATTTGTATATCATTTGCAAATATCTTCTCCCATTTGGTCGGAGCTGATATACTTTTAATCCCACTGATAAAATTCCACTGAGAATTCTAGAGTTTGCAAACACTGCACCTATACTGACCCCCATAAAATAACAACAGTGCATCCTGCATAGAAAGAGCCAATAGAGCCACGTATGCCTGTGCCCATCTATTGGGTTAAATGCCCTTAAAGAGTAAGGAACCTTGAAGGTGGGACTCCCTTCTTTCCACAGATGATGAAACTCACTTGGGGCTTTGGTTGAAGGTCGTACAAGTCCTTTGTTTGTACTGAGCTGGACCTCGAACTCTGATTTCTTGTTTTTTTTAGCCCAGGATCCCTGCACATATTTGTTAGTCTTCCACATTTACTGATGAATATTTCATTTGCATTCTATTTGTATTAACTTTGTGATGCATATATATGCATATATGTTCTGTGTAAATGGAGATATATGTGTGTGTGCGCTCATGTAGCTCATGTGTCTGTTAAAATTTGTGGAACAGTTGCACAAAATACATTAACGTATGTTTAAAAAATTCAATATTTTGTATTTTCAGGTTTATTGTGATCATTCGTAAGAAAAAAAACATGTTTAAAAGTCCTTACAGCATTGAAATAAAGGCACTCTTACTTGATTTATAACTTGTTTATCCTCTTGTTTGGGCTAACAGGGCTGTATTGCAACTTAATTGCTTCTTGAAGCCACATACACTTACCTTGAGAATTATTTTAATGATTATACTACAAATATCTGACTCCTCATAACTAGAAAGAATATGTAAAAGAAAACAAGTCAGCAATAAAAGGAGTTCATAAATTATTGCATAGTGTATTTATATGCCCTATTAGTCTATTCTTTCCACCAAACTTTTTCTTTAAAGGGCCAGACAGGAAATACTTGAGATTCTGTGGGCTGTCCAGTCCCTGTTGTGTCTTTTCAATATATGCAGCCACGGAAAGCACGAGTGCAGGGCTGCCCCAGCCAAACTCTGGGTGAGCACACTCCGAGGTGAAGTTCATGTATTTTTCATGGGTCATGTAATAGTCCCCGTCTTCTTTCCAAACGTTTAAAAATGGAAAAACATTTTTAGCTCATCAGCCTTACAGAATTAGGCAGGAAGCAGATGATGCCAGCTAGATCTAGCCCATGGCTGCACTTCGCGACCAATGCTTAAAGCAAAAGTTCGGTAAGATCCACAGTGACATTCATCTGATACTTAACGCTGACGTGACCATCCTCCAGAAAACATCCATCCTTGAATGCAGCAGAGGGCTTTATGGGGAAATTAGAGAACATGGTCGACCCTTGAACAATCAGCAATTAGGGCTCCTGACCCTTGCACAGTTGAAAGGTCCTAAAAGTTGCTTTTGACTCCCCCTGAAACTTAACTACTAGTAGCCTCCTGTTGCCCAGAAGCCTTATCAATAACAGAAGCAGTTGATTAACACACATATGTTATATGTATCATGTGTCATATTCTCACAATAGAGTAAACGTGTTATTAAGGAATTCAATCATAAAGAAGAGGAAATACATTTATAGTACTCATTGATACCAATTGTATTTATTGATAAAAACCCACATAGAATTGGATGCCTGTAGTTTACACTCATGTTGTTCAAGAGTCAACTATGTATTTAACATATATATATTCCTTTTAATATTTATATTCTGTATAGAATACGCTTTATTATTCTATTCTAAACAGAATAGAATATATTCTATTTCTGTAATGTGTATGCTGTAACATCTATTATTTTGTGTGTGCAACATATATTATGCACATGCATGCATACACATTTATGCAAATGAAACAGGAGGTATAATGTACTTCTTGGGCAGTAATCCCATGAGAAGGGAAGTAAGAGATGTTTGTTATGCATCTTAAAATTGAGTCCCGTCCAAGCATCACGCCACTGCTAATGGCTATGACTTAATTCTTAAGTACACCCTCTAACTTCTATGAATATCACAATTACATTAGCTTCATTTTGTATTAAGATACGATAAATACCTAAGCTACATGATATGAACCTGTTTGGCAACATCATTTTGGAATCCCCCCTCCTCTCTCCCCTCATCCTCTTCTTTCCGGTTCTTATTTTTTTTTAAAGGTGTTATTTATTTATTCACGAGAGACACAGAGAGAGAGGCAGAGACACAGGCAGAGGGAGAAGCAGGCTCCATGCAGGGAGCCTGATATGGGACTCGATCCCAGGACCCTGGGGTCATGCCCTGAGCCAAAGGCAGACACTCATCCACCAAACCACCCAGGTGCCCCGCCCCTGCCACTTTCTGATTCAAATCCCCCATCTCAAAAAAACAAAAACAAAAACAAAAAAACAACAACCAAAACAAAAACAAACAAAAACAAAAACAAAAAAACCAAAAAGCAACAACAACAAAAAACCAAATCCCCCATCTCATTTAAAACAGAAGTCTTCATCAATAATGTGACTCATTTCCTTAAGGAATTTCTGCTTATTTCCCCCTTTGAAATCCTGAAACCAGCCTTTCCCTGACTGGCCCCATCTAACTATTTATTAGATCCTCTAATATCCTTTTTAAAATATAGACTAAATGGACATGTTCTTCACTCTATCCATTTAAATTGAATTATCTTCTGTCATAATTGCATTTTTATAAAGTACTGCTTAGAATTTTAATCTTCTCATTTTGGATATCATATTATCTCTGATTTTCTTCGTGGGTTCCTCAAGTATTGTATATAAATTCCTGGGCTTGTTCTTTTTTAGTCTTCTACAGGAAAACTTTTTAAAGGGGGCGGGGGGGGGGGGACAGAGAAGAGATAGCAGAGCGTAGAGTTAGGAGCATGGGATAAATAATCGATGTTTTTGACTTAAATTCCACCCGTTTTGGTGTATAGGACATGAGCAAGGGAGCCCGCATTCTGGACCTCAGCGCTCTCATCTGTGTGATGGAAATGAGCGAGGTGCCTGTTTCATCAGGCTGTCTTCCGAATAAAATGAGCTAACATTTTAACCTGCGGGGAAGCAGGGCCCCGCACACAATAAGACTATGTGTTAAATCCGTTCGTAGGTCAGTCGCAGATGACCATGGCCACCAGGTGCATCAGTAGCAAAGTTTTTTTAAAAAATACAATTATCTTGTATTATTGTTGAACATGTAGTAATGGTTCTTTCCTAATTGTGCTTTTTGTCCTGCTTTTTCTGGGTAGCAGATACTACACTGAAAATGTGTTTTCTGACTTAATCCTCATTGTTTCATAGCATCAGGAGATTTTGCTCACTTTACAAGTGGTCAAGGTGGGGCTGGGAGTTATTAAATGTTGCATCTTCCAGACAATGTCAGGTGGGCTGGGGTGGGAGGGCATCTGTCAGACACCAGAAATCTATGTTTTCTCCTCTTTATGGCATTAATTTAAAAATATTTTTTAAGAAATGCATTCAATAAGTATTAATCAAAAACCCACTGTCAGCTAAGAACTCTTCAAATCCCAGGAGGGATAGAGAATGATAAAAAAAAAAAATATAATAATTAATTAAAAAAATGAAAAAAAAAAAAAAAAAACCTCCCATCCTGGGAAACCTAATTCTAATTTGAAGAGCCCTGTCAATACTTCAGCCATATTAAAAATAAAAGAGACCATAAACTTGGCAGTCAATTTTGCAAGTGAGTGTATGATTGAGGACCAGGAGATTGGAGCAGGAAGTAGAAGCCATAAAAAAGAGCTTGTGACAGCAAGAATTTAATAAAGTATAATTATTTAATTTTAAAGATATTGTTGTAATAGAAGAGCCTTGCAGTAATTTACTAGTAGGGTAGAGAGGTAGTGTTAATAACACACAAAAAAAGCCAAATGAGCAAAGGCTAATTTGTACTTCCTTTATTTTTGTATTAAAAATAAGAGACCATGAACTTGGGCATTCTTTGGGTTATTATGGATATTCTTTGGAAATACCTGTAAAAAATGCAAATTTGGGGAGACAACTGTCTATTGTGTCAGGGAATCATTATTAGATGAGAAAGGCCACTTGCTGAAATATGGTAAAGGCACGTAGTTACTAGGCGGCCTTCACGGCGATACATGGTTTGCTCCCGTTTCCTCCTCGCACACAAAGCTGCAAAGTGTATGCAGTTTATGGAAGAGGAAGCCAAGCTTATGGAGAAGTTAAGTAATTTCCCCCAGATCCCACTTAGAAACTATAAGAACTGGCCTGAAGATGCTAATAGGTAAGTGACATGGGACCCCAAAATAGGGTGGGCAGTGGGATTCACCTAACTCACCAGCCTAACGACGTGTGTGATCCTTAAGGAAGATGAGGGACTCCATCTTCTCGTAAAGGGTGGCTTAGCTCCAAATCCCCAAAGAGAACGAGGGTAAGCAGAATAGTTTCTTTAGTTAGTGTGCTGACATAAATTATTATTCTATAAGGTTTTAATTTTTATTAAGGTTTTAATTTTAATCCCAGGATAGTTAGCATAGAGTGTATTATTAGTTTCAGGTGTACAGTGTAGAGATTCAGCACTTCCATTCGGCATCCTGTGCTCATCATAACAAGTGCACCCCTTAATCCCCATCACCTCCCTTCTGGGGACCAGGAGTTTGTTCTCTGTAGTTAAAAGTCTGTTTCTTGGTTTCTCTCTCTCTCTCTCTTTCCCTTTGCTCATTTGCTTTGTTTCTAAAATTCCATTTGTGAGTGAGATCATATGGTATTTATCTTTCCATGATTGATTTATTTCATTTAGCATTATACTCTCTAGATCCATCATGTTATTGCAAATGGCAAGATTTCATTCTCTTTTATGGCTGAGTAATATATTATTATATATATATAATGGCATATATATGTATATACACACACATGGCTGAGGATATTTCACCGTATGTATGTAATCTCACATCTTCTTTGTCCATTTATCTACAAATGGGCACGTGGACTGTTTACATCATTTGGCTGCTATAAATAATGCTGCAATAGGCATAAGACTACATTATCTCTTTGAATTAGTGTCTTTGTATTTTTTGGGTAAATACACAATAGTATGATTACTGCGTCACAGGGTAGTTCTATTTCTAACTTTCTGAGGAACCTCCATTCTATTTCCACAGTGGCTGTATCTGTTTGCATTCCCACCAATAGCGTGAGAGGGTTCCTTTTTATCCACATCCTCTCCAACACTTGTTGTTTCTTGTGTTGTTGATTTTAGCCATTCTGACAGGTTTGAAGTGATGGATCCTTGTGTGTGTGTGTGTGTGTGTGTGTGTGTGTGTGTGTGTGTGTGTTAATCATTGTGGTTTTGACGTGCATTTCCCAGATGATGGTGATGTTGAGAAAATTTTCGTGCGTCTGTTGGCCATCTGGATTGAGGAAATGTCTGTTCATGTCTTCTGCCCATTCTTAATTGGATTATTTGTTTTTTGGGTGTTGAGCTTTATAAATTCTTTATATATATATTGGATACTAACCCTTTATTTGTATATCATTTGCAAATATCTTCTCCCATTTGGTCGGAGCTGATATACTTTTAATCCCACTGATAAAATTCCACTGAGAATTCTAGAGTTTGCAAACACTGCACCTATACTGACCCCCATAAAATAACAACAGTGCATCCTGCATAGAAAGAGCCAATAGAGCCACGTATGCCTGTGCCCATCTATTGGGTTAAATGCCCTTAAAGAGTAAGGAACCTTGAAGGTGGGACTCCCTTCTTTCCACAGATGATGAAACTCACTTGGGGCTTTGGTTGAAGGTCGTACAAGTCCTTTGTTTGTACTGAGCTGGACCTCGAACTCTGATTTCTTGTTTTTTTTAGCCCAGGATCCCTGCACATATTTGTTAGTCTTCCACATTTACTGATGAATATTTCATTTGCATTCTATTTGTATTAACTTTGTGATGCATATATATGCATATATGTTCTGTGTAAATGGAGATATATGTGTGTGTGCGCTCATGTAGCTCATGTGTCTGTTAAAATTTGTGGAACAGTTGCACAAAATACATTAACGTATGTTTAAAAAATTCAATATTTTGTATTTTCAGGTTTATTGTGATCATTCGTAAGAAAAAAAACATGTTTAAAAGTCCTTACAGCATTGAAATAAAGGCACTCTTACTTGATTTATAACTTGTTTATCCTCTTGTTTGGGCTAACAGGGCTGTATTGCAACTTAATTGCTTCTTGAAGCCACATACACTTACCTTGAGAATTATTTTAATGATTATACTACAAATATCTGACTCCTCATAACTAGAAAGAATATGTAAAAGAAAACAAGTCAGCAATAAAAGGAGTTCATAAATTATTGCATAGTGTATTTATATGCCCTATTAGTCTATTCTTTCCACCAAACTTTTTCTTTAAAGGGCCAGACAGGAAATACTTGAGATTCTGTGGGCTGTCCAGTCCCTGTTGTGTCTTTTCAATATATGCAGCCACGGAAAGCACGAGTGCAGGGCTGCCCCAGCCAAACTCTGGGTGAGCACACTCCGAGGTGAAGTTCATGTATTTTTCATGGGTCATGTAATAGTCCCCGTCTTCTTTCCAAACGTTTAAAAATGGAAAAACATTTTTAGCTCATCAGCCTTACAGAATTAGGCAGGAAGCAGATGATGCCAGCTAGATCTAGCCCATGGCTGCACTTCGCGACCAATGCTTAAAGCAAAAGTTCGGTAAGATCCACAGTGACATTCATCTGATACTTAACGCTGACGTGACCATCCTCCAGAAAACATCCATCCTTGAATGCAGCAGAGGGCTTTATGGGGAAATTAGAGAACATGGTCGACCCTTGAACAATCAGCAATTAGGGCTCCTGACCCTTGCACAGTTGAAAGGTCCTAAAAGTTGCTTTTGACTCCCCCTGAAACTTAACTACTAGTAGCCTCCTGTTGCCCAGAAGCCTTATCAATAACAGAAGCAGTTGATTAACACACATATGTTATATGTATCATGTGTCATATTCTCACAATAGAGTAAACGTGTTATTAAGGAATTCAATCATAAAGAAGAGGAAATACATTTATAGTACTCATTGATACCAATTGTATTTATTGATAAAAACCCACATAGAATTGGATGCCTGTAGTTTACACTCATGTTGTTCAAGAGTCAACTATGTATTTAACATATATATATTCCTTTTAATATTTATATTCTGTATAGAATACGCTTTATTATTCTATTCTAAACAGAATAGAATATATTCTATTTCTGTAATGTGTATGCTGTAACATCTATTATTTTGTGTGTGCAACATATATTATGCACATGCATGCATACACATTTATGCAAATGAAACAGGAGGTATAATGTACTTCTTGGGCAGTAATCCCATGAGAAGGGAAGTAAGAGATGTTTGTTATGCATCTTAAAATTGAGTCCCGTCCAAGCATCACGCCACTGCTAATGGCTATGACTTAATTCTTAAGTACACCCTCTAACTTCTATGAATATCACAATTACATTAGCTTCATTTTGTATTAAGATACGATAAATACCTAAGCTACATGATATGAACCTGTTTGGCAACATCATTTTGGAATCCCCCCTCCTCTCTCCCCTCATCCTCTTCTTTCCGGTTCTTATTTTTTTTTAAAGGTGTTATTTATTTATTCACGAGAGACACAGAGAGAGAGGCAGAGACACAGGCAGAGGGAGAAGCAGGCTCCATGCAGGGAGCCTGATATGGGACTCGATCCCAGGACCCTGGGGTCATGCCCTGAGCCAAAGGCAGACACTCATCCACCAAACCACCCAGGTGCCCCCCCCGCCATTCTTATTTTTAAATATACGTCCTAAAAAATTGAACCTGATTATCTCTGGACCACCAGTTGATTCTGACCAGGTGAAAAAATATTGAGGTCTTACAATGAAGAGAACATATAGCTTTATTTAATCCGTGTATCTGACACTCGTTTGAATGTGCTTCCTTTTTCTATATCCAAGGAGCCGAACATGATGCAGCCCATGCTGGTTCACAGATTTTCTTTTCCAGTTGCATGTTTTCACCTTATTTACAATAACAGTGCAGAGGGGCCTTTGATAAAGCCATTCTGTGTTGTGGGAGGGGTGGTGGAAGTGAAATGGTTCGGGATTGTCAAAATGCGGACTCCCTATTCTAGACCTAGAATGAATATCTGCTGTTTCACATAATTTAGTTGTTTGGTGAGATTCCACACACCCAGTTCTGCTTCTCTGTGAGTGGCTTTGACGGTCCATGTAATACGGGAGGAGTTTGAAGAGGAGGATGGCCAGATTTTATCTTCAAAGTTAATTTTAGCCCTAGGAGCCTCTAATTCTAATACTGTGATAAGATCTTTCAGTTGAAAACATCTAAGAAATTAAAACAAGATGCTATTACACATGTGAGAATTTATACACCAACTTCTACTGATGACTACACGCTGAGGCAAACTTGGACTTTTGCTTACCACTGCAGTCTTGAGGAGCACCATTCCTTTCGTGAGGATCACGCTTATCATCAGGTGACTGCTGCACGGAATGCTGCATCACTTAGGTTCTCTCTAAACACATCTGGATCTCCATTTTTTCTTCTTTGATTATTTTTGTCAACAACCCATTTTGCTAGATAATCAAAGACGCCTCTCCCCATTTACTTTGGTTCTAATGAAAATGGGTTGTAGCTCTTTTTTATGCTTTCTTGTATGTAAACACATGAGAAGAGATACACTAAATTTACTAATTTTATGGGTAGAGCATCACCCATGTGTTGTTCATGTACAGACCTGTGTCAATATGCATGAACATTAGTTTGTTATGAGGATCTCCAAAATAGCTAACTGTGGACTTGGGGGAAATTACTGTGTCATATATGTATGATTTCCTCCACTAAGAGGATTATCTGTGGGATGCATGTTCTCCCACTACATGCTCCTCATCGACCTGGACTCCAGATAACCTGATCCTAACGAAGTTAGGTAGACTCTGTGTGCTTTCGGCTTGGGATCTGTCAGAGGAATTCAAACACTTGCCCCACTTATATCATGGGGCTGTTATAAGAATAAGATCCAAAGTGTTTCTGAAATTAAAAATTATAAATAAACACTGATTTCTTTCTGAGTAGACATGGTTGTCCCATGTTCAAGAAGGTGTGAGAGTGAGTCATGATAAAGCCTAGCATCTATGTTTAGTGCTAATGCAGCCACGAGCTTTTTTCTACAACATTCAGTGATTAAACATTCATGACTCTGACTTCCTCTCTGACATTCAAAGCCATATATTATAATTTTAGCTAAAGCAGATGTTGGGTTTCTCGTGTAGCATGCCATTTCACTTGTTCTGTTGGGAGGCTGTATATTTTAATAGTTACGAAATGAGTGGGTCAGTGAATATTATAGTGGATTTTCCAAGCCCAGAAAGAGATTAAACCCTTGAAATATTCCTTGGCCTTAAGACTCAATAGTTGGCTATTTAATGCGTATGAAAACTTGCTCTGGAAGATTGTTGGTAACATAGGAACTTCAAGATGGAAAGCTTTGTAGATGTGATTGTAGCCATGCTGCCTGGAACTTTGTTGTTATATTTACATTTAAATTAAAAAAAATCACCTTCAGGCAAGTTTATAGGTGAGTTAATAACAATACCGGAGCAGTGTTACCATATATTAGTATATAGATGTACGGATATTGGCATCAGGAGGAAAAAGCCTAAGGGATGTGCTGAACAACTGCCCAGGTGTTGGGGAAAAGTGAAACAATGCATCATCATAGAGGACTGATGAAGGTCCCTAATATCCTCAAATGAACATTGTGTAAAAACAGCTTGCTGAACATGCTCTTTTCCCTGGCACTGTTGCTGTAACCAGATGAGCCATAATTAAGTGTGGGTCACTGAGGATAGAAACAGTGGTTTTAATGATCAAACCATTTATATGCCAGCAAATAAGTAAATCAAATCTGCCATGTGAAGGGCAGAAAAGAAATCCGTGTGAGCCCCGGCAAAAACCATGGTTCACTAAGAAAATACTTGTGTATTTCTGATTTTGGATTTTGGAAGAAAACGAATAAGAGTAAAGTCCATTTTGTCTGTCTATCCTCATCAGAGCGCAGCAAATATCCTTGAAGGCTTTGTGGTGCTTCCCCAGGACTCACACTTCAGAGAACAGTCACATTTTGTTATTTTTCCCCTTTGGCTTAATCAGCTCAAGTCTTCCCCTTCTTCTATTGTTTACTTATAGATTAAGAACAGATATCAACAATCTATGCATCTCATTACCCAAATGTTTCCTATTAAAGGAAAAAAAAGTCACTAAAAATGCTTCCATCTTAGTAGACTTTGTACTGAGCGTGTTTTTGCTTCCTAGTTGACCAATCCATGCATCTCGAAGTGTTCTTCCACAGATTTTATTCATGATCTCTCCAGTTTCTTAGGATCAGTGAGATTTTATATGAAGATTTCGTAGTCAGTGGATGCATCTGACCTTTGTCAATTAGAAAATCTACATCATTTCTTATAAAACTTAATTGAAATTACTATCTGCTCTTTTATTGTTAATACTACCCAATATGACTCAGGAAATAATGTCCTCAAGAAACTAATTACCATCTCCTTAATTTTGTATCCAGACACTTGTTAGCATCTCATAATTTACTCTATAGCTCATCACGTACATTATTAAATATTTTGCCTAAGTCTTTCTTGAAGGGTCTTCGAAGGAAGTTATGACTGACAGGCCACAGAACAAAAAGAAACAGGTCTACGGACACTAGAGCAGTCCGTTTCTAAGTTAGAACAGTCCCTCACCTCACTTTCAGAAGTAGGACTCCAAAACAGGAGAGGCTTGGATTTACTATTCCTGAAAGAGGGAGGACTGTGTGCAGCCCTAGGAGAAAAATGCTGTTTCTATGCAGGCCATTCTGGAGTCATCAGAGACTCCATGGCCAAACTCAGGGAAAGGGACCGGGAGGCCCAGCAGGGCTGGTTTGAAAGCTGGTTTAATCAGTCTCCCTGGTTAACCACCCTAATCTCTACCATTATGGGCCCTCTAGTTATCCTGCTCCTGCTGCTGACTTTCGGCCCCTGAGTCCTCAACTGGCCGCTCCAGTTAATCCGAGAAAGATTGTCTATTACCCAACCTCTGGTATTAACTCAGCAATGTGGGGCCCTCCAAACTGAAGAAATAAATGTTCCCTAAGATTTTAAGGTTAAAATCAGCCCAAACAAGAGGAGGGAATGAAGAAACCTCCCCCCTTGTAAGTAGGGCCAGCCCTAATCCAGAGGCAGCCCATCCAGGCGTCTTCCTGAAATTTTAGCAACTAAAAGCATTCTGTTTACAATAAGAAAACCATTTCCCCCCACACCCTGATTGGAATGTCCCTGAATAGGTTCATGTTGACCCTCTGTGAAATCAATAACCTGAATGCTATGCAACTCCCGAGGTTCTTTTGTCTTTAAGCGGTTTTTTTTTCCCTTTTGCCTTTAAAAGATACCTGTAATTGCTAATCAGGGCTCTCTTCCTCTTCGGAGGCGGAGAGCCTGTTTGCGCAAACCTCCAATAAACCCTCTTGCTAATTGCAAAAAAAAAAAAAAAAAAAAAAGAAACAGGTACATTCTCATTTAAGTTAAACTCATTTTAATCATTTTGAAATTGACCACATCCGCTACATCTATATGTCATAGTGTGGATCTATCCGCGGTTTCCATCAAATGCTGTGAAATAAATTTCAGAACCAAAATGCCATATTTTTATTCTTCACTGTAAAACTTGGAACTTACAGGCTGTTATTTGTAGCTTTTATAGAAAAATTGGGACATTAATTTAGTTCTTTTTTAGTCCTAGTTAGACAACATTTCCAATCTTTTGCTAGGTATGTGCAAATTAAGAGATTACATACGTGACTTCTGTACTCCTTTCCAGGTGGTAAATTTTATATTTCTTGAAACTCAGAGTGATCAAAAATATTTTTTTGTAAATATTTCCTATAGGAGAAATGAGGGAAAACTAAGAAATTACAGTCCCAGTGACAAAGTGAACTTATCTTCTTCATTAGTATCAGCTCCATGTTCATGTTTCAAGTCACTGACTTATTTATTTCTTGAAATCATCCCTTTTCACAAAATCAAAGTTACTTTGAAAGCTAGTGTTTTTATATGTTGGTTTGTGGTTTGCATGGTTTGTGATTGACATCAGAGCTCTATCGTCCTTCCTGGCTTGGCATCTCCTCTGCCCCTTGTCAGGCCCTGGGTTCCCTGTGCACAAGGGAGTGGCCACCATGGTATCAGGTGGGACCTATTTGACTAGATGCCTTTTTCTTCTACATGTCTGGCTACTTCCTCCTATAGGCTCAAGACTCCTCCCAGAAGACACACACTTTAGGAATTCCTTCCTGGAAGCTTCCCCTTACCTGTTTATCACCCCCAGAATCCTTTAGGATTTTCACACAAAATGTGTATTGAAAGCCAAACTAACTTGCCACTTTTTATGAATTTCACAATTTATACTTAGTTTCTTTGCATTTCCTAATATGTGCATCGGGCACAGTCGTATCTGTGAAACTGTACTCTTGATGTTCTTGAAAGTTTTAGCCAACTAACTCTTCTTAACACATTTCGCACATTTGATAGAATGGGTGACTTTTGTCTGAGGTTAAACATGAGCTCTGAGGGAGGGAAGGAGAGAGGAGGGCATATGCTAATTTTTCATTTAGCATTTTATTCTGAGGAAAAATAATCTCCTATTAAGAGAACTATTTCATAACAATTTCTTCTTGGGAACAGGCAGAGTGAGCCAGGAGGACCAGCAAGTGAGGCTGGACCTTGGTAAATTTTATTTGCTTCTTCTAGAAATTGTCCTTTCATTAGGAGAAGTAGCCAAAACAGAACTTTATTTTTTTTTATTTTTTTTAAGATTTATTTATTTATTCATGATAGACAGAGAGAGAGAGAGAGAGAGAGAGAGAGAGGCAGAGACACAGGCAGAGGGAGAAGCAGGCTCCATGCCGTGAGCCCGACGTGGGACTCGATCCCGGGACTCCAGGATTGGGCCCTGGGCCAAAGGCAGGCGCCAAACCGCTGAGCCACCCGGGGATCCCCAAAACAGAACTTTAATCCCAATCAACCAGTGAGGCAAGAAAGCAAGTATGTTTCAGGGTGGGCAGCCTTCACGGCAGGGACAGCCTGCTATGTACACCTCCTGACCTACATACATAGGGATTGACAAACAGCTTATCTGAGTCTGAGGAAAGCAACGCCCTTCTGCTCAAATGATTAGATGCAGGTAAGTAAGGAATATAAGAAATCAGTGACCTATCACTGGATTTTAAGAAAGCAAGACTGGCACAGAAGGAGACACAGATGACAGGCAGCATCACTAATAGGTAAGGTACACCTTTGTGATAACACTTAGCAATTAATTACCAGCTTAACTATTTTATAAATTCCATTACAGCCTGCATTCCCTGGAGTTTAATTGCTTAATTCACCTCTCAATTTCCTTGACCAGCGCCTAGGTGTTTTTCTACAAAGGAAGTGCTGAAGTAGTAGTCGAATAAATGTGAAGACCTGCGTCGGCTCCCCCGCTCTCCCTGACCAGGCTGTGAGCTCCTTGCTGCAGCTCTGTGGCCTGTGTGGTTCCGGCACAATGTTGGCATATCATAGGTTGGGTGGGTGAAGTGATTCTGAATATATCTTACGCTTCACATTTCCCTCATAATGCTATGTTGATCCTTCTCAATCTCTTGGGTGCAAATTCCATGTACCAATCAGGTGTTTTAGTCCACTGGACCTAAAGTAGGGCCTTGTCATCAGGGGCCGGCCTGGTATCCCTTGGCGTGAGACCCCCACACTGCCGACACACAGGGGCTCCCTTCAGGAGGACCCCTGGCACGCCTCATCCGGTATTCCCAGTAACCAAGCCCGGCAAGGTGCAGGAAAGGCGAAGGGGGCTCGTGGTAAATGGAAGGAGCATCAGTGTTTCATGACACGGACTAAAATTTGGGATGCATCAAAGTGAACACCAAATAGCCACTCATATGTCATTTTTTTGGCTTTCAGAGTTTCTCACTTGAAATAAGCTCAAAGTAAGCCTCCCTGGTCAAGAAAAAGGCAGGGTTCCAGAGCTGGGGGACCAAACCTATTACTTTGTATCCCTTAAGTCTACAGCACACATTTGTTTTGTTAAATTTTGGTGTTCTAAAGGTCATCTTTTGACCTTTTCTCCAACATGAGAACGCTGGGGCCCTGCCTTCTCTTAAAGGTAACCCCGCATAGTTAAAAAGTAACCTAAATACAAAAATAAAATATGAGGCTAAAAAAATATTCTAACTTTAGAGAAATGAGCGTCATAATGCATGAAAGGTCCCTTAGGTTATTTTAGAAATGTAAAATAAATTATCTTGCAGCTAAACATCTTATGCAGAAGTATGATATAAATTGGCTGCGTTTCAAAATTCGTCATTCTTCTCAATCGGTTTAGCCCACAAAACTGCGCGACTTCAGGGAGACACAGTAGATTGCTCAGATTATTTGATTGCTCAGGGAAGAGGCTTCCCTTCCCATTTATTAGAAGAAAACATCGAAATAACGGAAAGGCCTTCGAAAAGGAAAAATGGGGCAGATTTCTTACTGCCTCCCACTTTCTAACCACATGACCTTACAAACCACTGTGTCTGGATCTGACTTCCTATTAATTTTTTTTTTTATTTATTTATGATAGTCACAGAGAGAGAGAGAGGCAGAGACACAGGCAGAGGGAGAAGCAGGCCCCATGCACCGGGAGCCCGATGTGGGATTCGATCCCGGGTCTCCACAATCGCGCCCTGGGCCAAAGGCAGGCGCCAAACCGCTGCGCCACCCAGGGATCCCTGACTTCCTATTAAATGAGGGTAGTGATATTTTCTCTGCCCATCACAAGAGGAGACTGTAAGGAAAATGTAAAATACAGTGACACGTCTTATCAGACTCTATTCTATTGTGTTCTTAGGCTTCTGCCTAAGGCATAGAACACAGTTTTCTGTAGTAAAAAACTTGTTTTAGAAAACTACTGATGTACACCAAGCATCACAAAGATGATTAGTCAGTAAACAAGCCCTTTATATACGCGTCCTGATTCACGTCTTCAACTGGTTCCTAGGGAAATTCAGGTTATCTGCAGAAACGACACCAAAGTGGCCCCTGTGCCATCTCTTCCTTAATATCCAAACTGAATTCCATTGACCCTCACAGTTCAGCTCCTTTGTGCATTTGTGCAAAATATGAGCATTTCCTGGGAGCTGTTAGTGATTCCTAACCGAATTAGCCAGAATGTAAGGTTTTGGCCTGTAGGAGTAGTAGGATTCTTGCTGTTTCAAATGGTCTCTGCATGTGGTACGGTCCCAATGCTCTCCTAGCACGCAGCCTGGGTCAAGAACAGTGACTGTCCCGCCACAGGGAAAAAGGTCTGTAACTAAGAAACGCACACACAGAGGAGAAAGTAAGGGACTGTGTTTGCTCATCGAGCACGTTATCGATGTAACAGTGTGTAAGAGTGAGAGCGTCATGGGTTGTCTTTGAAAGTCCGAGTAGTCGTAGACTTACTATCAGTCCTAGTTGCCGTGTCCTTTAGAGGTCAGACCAATTCTCCAGACACAATTAGGTACACTTTTGTGGAAAGACACACCATGAAGATAATCCATGTAGTGAACAATCAGAAAGGACTGACTTTGTGATTTTGATTTGTTTTACTATCGTCTCCTTTCATTTCTGTCACCCCAAGTTTGCTCAGATATTTTTCGACTCAGTTCTTCATTTAAAGAACAGGCTTAGAAATATTATAATATGTGTGAATGTGTGACCTATACCCACATGCAAAGTATACCATTGATAGGGTCAAACAAAAGGAATGATGATATTAATGTGGCTGATACGGATATAACTTTCCTTGAAGTACAGATTCATTGATGCGGTTGTACTTCATGTTGAGTTGTGTGTTCGGGTGACCTCTTAGGCATCTTGTCGGCCCAGCTCCAGCACTGTTCTCGGCCTGCAGGCCTTGACCTCTTTACACAGGTCTGATCCTCTTCACTCCTGTGTCTGATCCTCTCATCACACTCATGCAGGATCTACAGTGCTTTGCATGTGTGCCTGCACATGTCTGCACCCCCCTCAGACACCATAAGCTTGATAACCAAGGGCACTTATAATGGTTTTTCATTTTTTTGGCATACATTTTACCAACTGTAGAGTGCCTCATACGCAGGTCACATTCAGTAATTGTTAAATAAATAAATAAAGATTCTCCCACTTTAAGTCTTTCTATAGGCAATAAAGCCATCATTCCCTGAGCTACTGGATTTTTGGATTTCAGAACACCTTACCTTCTTGCAGTGTATAGGCCAAGTAAGTGGCCCATGTTTAGCTTTGTGGAGGGTGTTTCCTGTATGTAAGTTCATTGGTGTCTCCAATTTATTTTTTATGCTTTTTTGTTTAACCTTTATTTTCTTGTTTTAATTTGTTATCTTCCTGTCATGTGTATACTTTGGAAGTTGCCTTAAATCTGTTTTTTGAACAATAAAGGCATAGCATCTTTTGATGTGATTTGATTTCATCTGAAGTTACTAAAATTTAGTCCAATAAGACTTGGCAGTAGACACCTACTAGGCACTCAGAATTGAGTTACGTGCTGCAGGAGATACAGGAGGAGTTAATACTAATAGAAGAGACATTGCCATTGCATACTGACAGGAAATTATACCCAAGCGAGCACTGCATTTCCAACAAAGAGTAGAAAGCAGCTTGCCAATGCCACCTTCTCTTTGGTCAGCTCTTACAATGGGCAAAAGAGAAGACTTTCTCTTTGTTCCATTTCAAAACAGCTTTTTTTTTTCTATAATTCCTCAATAGATTATAATTTAGTCTTTCTTAGAATTGTGGTTTTATTCTCTTATATAGATGCTGTGTATGACCTTGGGTCTATGTTTGTTTAGAGATATTTTTTAAATGTTACATATTTAAAACAATAAAATCTTGGAAAGCTATATCAAAAAGCCAAAGAGCAAAGAGTGCTGGTAACCTTGTGTTTGTTGTGCCCTTGACTCTACACTGAGGAACTTTGCATTTTCTTTGTCTTGTGTTGGGAGAGGTTCAAGAGGACTCAAACTACTTAAAATCATATTTGAACACAGATATACATTGTCAGTCCAAATACTAAAATCATTATTCTTTCCTGGCTTGGAGATACAGGAACATATTAGAAATCAAAGAGTAATAAGATGAAAAATTCCCTAAAACATCCTCCAGTCTAGAGAATCAGAGGAACACCAGAGCTGTGCTGGCTGGAGAGAGAGTCCAGGTCCCTGCCTCAGGCATCCACCTTTTCCAAGACATCTGGGCACTGCTGGACTAATCTTTTGATGTCCTTCTGACCTCTAAGATCTCCAATGACAGTACTTGGAAGGTAGTATTGAGGAAAAAAAAAAAAAAACACTGAGGTCCAGTCAAATTTCATAATTTACTCAGGAGAGTTGAGCTTCCAGAAGTACCAAGAAGAGTCCCGTCTTGATGTCCATCTCACTGATTTCTGCAGTAGGACATGGTGTTCTGGATCTTCCTGGTCATCTGTGCTACATGAATGTGGCAGGATTGCAGTTGCTTTTGGTGTTTTTCCCTATCTACAACATCATTATAAGGAATATGACAACCCACCAGAACTCTGCTGGGATGCAAATTAGAATAATATTCCAACTGCAGTGGAGGTTTTGTATCTCATTTTTATTCACCTAAACTTCATTCTCAGTGAAGATCTAGGTAAAATCAATCAAACGGAAATACACATGGGCCCAAAGAGCAGCAAGTTCCCTCTAACTGGATTTTAATTAGGTTCAGGTAATGATTTCATGGACCTATCGTAGTGGAGATAGATATTATCTGGAGTCAGCAAACTGTTTTTTTTTTTTTTTTTTTAATGACCATATATGTTCTGAGCTATTCTATCTCTGCTGTGCTCACTCAACTCAGAAGGTGGGGCATGGGCACAGTCATAGGCACTACATGACGAAGGGGCCTGGGTGGGTGGCAACAAAACCTAATTTGTGGACACTCAAATTCAAATTTTGACTATTTTTTCATGTGTCACAAAATGTCATTGTGCTTTTAGCTTCTTGAGCGAAGAAGACCTTCATTAGCTCATGAGCTATGCAGAAAAGGTAGGCTGGCTTTGACTGGTGGGCTGTAGTTGACCAACACTTGGGTCCTAGCTCAGGGCTCGAAAGCCTTTACAGTCTTCCTGACCCTGAAGATCTCCAATTTTAGTGATTGGGACATCTTCACCCAACACAGCACTGGGGAATTATGTAGGCTTTCAGACATTGCCAGGAATAAGCTGGGTGTGATGATGACATGGTGGGAATATCCAACTATTTTGCACTAATGTGAATTACATGAGTTCTACGTGATACCTGACCACTGTGAAGTACAAGACTTAATAATACTGAGGAGTAAAGCCCCTTTTCTACCTCTTTCCTGATACATTTGCCTCCTACCCATAGAACTAACCATGAACACTCTGGGGTAGGATGCTGCTTGGGAATCAACTCTCTGAGAAGGCACAAACCAGCTCTGTGGCAGATGCATCCTCTGTGGCCTACTAAGATGTTCAAAACATCCTCAGAAGCTCCTAGAAAAGCATAGGTTCAAATCTGATTCTCATTTCCCATTTCACCTCCAGACCACAGTGGTGGTTGGCATCTTTTAGAACTAGTCATTAGTGTGGTTTCTTCTGTGTGAGCAGCAGGATGGCTCTGATCTTTGGCCTTGCCTCAGCCCAGGTCTAACAGTCCAGGTTGGGTCCCCTGGGCTGCTGGCCATTTTTCCCTCTTTGGAAGCCCCAGTGTCTGGCTGTGTTTAATTACAAAGTGCTGAGTGTGATGTCAGGAGCTGATGTGCCTTAAGAAGAAGTAGAAGTTTGTCATCCACCTTTTTTTTTTTTTTCCTTACAGTCTACACAGCACTTGGTCTGTGGACATTCATACAAGTTCCAATGGAACACATCTGCCCTATAGTGTCTCTTTTTCCCCATAAAGTTCACAGATTATCCTTATCACTCGGAAACTTTTTTTTTGGTGGGGGGAGGCTTTATTTATTTGAGAGAGGGAGGGAGGGGAAGAGAGAGAGAGAGAGAGAGAGAGAGAGAGAGAGAGAGAGAGAACAACCACTCAGAGGCACAAGGAGAAGCAGACTCCCCACTGAGCAGGGAGCCCGACTCAGGGCTCGATCCCAGGACCCTGAGATCATGACCTGAGCAGAAAGCAGATGCTCAACTGGATGAGCCTCCCAGGTGCCCCCTAGGGAAACACTAACACTTTTTAAAATTTATGATTTATGATGTATTTATATATTTATTTATTTTTAATTTAATTTCAGTTAGCTGACATATAGTACATCATTAGTTTTAGATTTACTTTTTAATAATTCATCAGTTGTATATAACACCCAGTGCTCATTCTATCACATGGCCTCCTTAATGCCCATCATCCAGTTTTAAAAGATTCTTAAAAATAGTTTAAAGTACAGATACCCTAGAGTATACGCTACTGTATTTTTCTGGCTAATAAATTTACTATTTCTACATGTGTTACATGTAAATGACAATTCATGTTTATCTAGTCAATTTTGTATCATGAAGGAAATACATTTTTATTTTATTTTGAATATTTTTATTATTTTCATGACTTTGATTCCTGAGTGTTTTTATTAATACACATGTCTTTAGGGATTAGCTCTTGTGTAACCCATACCTCAGCAAGTTCTTTTTATATATGTATACTTATAACAATCATTTTAATGAAAATCATAAATAAGGAAGTGGATCCACAGAAGTGGATCAAAAGCTGGAATAAAAAAAAGTTTGAGAAAAATTTACAGTTTTAGGCTAAGTTTCTTCCTTAGTTCAAGAGAAGATAGTAAGGAGTCTTGCATTTGGAGCTTATGGGAATATTTAGAAACAAGGCAAGAAATCTAGGAGACGTGAAGCTGGTCTGAAAGCCACATCTTAAAGATTGGCTGCCAGTGGGCACAAGACCATGAACAAGGGAATGGACACAGGTATCAAATGATTGTGCTGGACATGCCTTTGGTAAAATGAAAAGAAGAAGGGAATTTGTATAAAGGGAGTTAAAGATTAATCTAAACACATAGCTATGAAAAACAGATCAAGGCAGTATCTTTCAAACGAGCTATCAGTGTGTTTTTTAATAGGCTAAAAGCTGTCCTCACTGGGGGCTTCAGCTTGGCCCGCCGGAAAGTGTGTATGGTGTGCATGTGTCTGCTCAGTGTCACAGCTCCACTGCTTCTGGGGCTGGCAGTAGCTGTAGCAGCATCAATTTTGTATATGGAAAGCACTTACTGCAATTTTTAAATGATAGTTTTCTTGCCATTATTAAAGAAACTAAATAATTAGTTATTGTACTTAACCAGGGAGCACATGCTAAGATGTGAGGGTGGGGGGACCAAATGGAAATGGAGCTCATAGTCTCCAACATACGCCAAGGGTGGTTTGTATTTGTGACCACAATAAGCTCTACTGGTTGCAAGCAGAGCAGAGACAAAGCAGTGAAGACCAGGTCCCTGGACCCTAAGGGTGATGTGTGCTCTTTCCTACATGGAGGTGACTTAACTTCCAGGGCCTGGTTGGCCAGGTGTGTGTCATCGAATTGTGCTCCATGACATCTCCAAAATACAGGGCATCGCTGCCCCTTCCTACAGGCAGGAGGGCAGACACTTACGGTGACCTCATTCCCTCTCCTGGGAGATGAACTTCCCTTGGAAAGTGACCAGCAAGACAGACACGTCTCCCAAAAATCCTAGACAAGAGAGAGGGACTCTGACCACACTGCACTTCCATCCTCTCTGCTGCTTTCTCCTTACACACCTGGAGGAAGCGTGGTTTATCAGCAGGCAGTAGTACGTGGATGCTGACGCTACGTGGCACCTCAGAGAAGGTTCTGGGGGAGCGCATCCAGAAAACTGAGGAAAGCCGTTGAGACCACATTAACAACACCCCTGACCAGACAGGCTACACCTTCAGACTCAGTGTCCCTCGGCATTCAGTGCGATATTAGAGAGGTGTCCTTGATGCATTTGAAGGCATATCACAGGGAAAACTATACCACAGTGATAGGGTGAAGGCCAAAGAGCCAGGTGGGCCCATACCGAAGCCCGACCCCCACTTAATATACAAGTAGATGTCATCCGTAATGAGGCTAAAACAAAGAATTTAGTAAAGGCTTTATGATAGCATATTAGGAAGGTAACTTTTTTTTTTTCTTTTGTGCTGCAGTAAAACTATGATTTATGAAACTTTATGCTGGCCTGAAAAGAATTATAATTTCTTCCAATGCCAGAGCACTTTTTCGTTTAAGAAAAAAAAAAATATTGTTCATACAGCTTCATTGTACCTTGTTATGCAGGCTAGTATTCAAGGCATGGCCTCTTGAAAACTTTTTTTTTTTTGTTTTGTTTTGTTGTTTTGTTTTTTGTTTTGTTTTGTTTTGTTTTTTGGTTTCACACTTTTTTTGCAATGCTTTTGAAAAATGACCATTTTTCTCTAGCTTGTTTCATATGCTAGCTGAAGCATTATCACTTCATCAGGTGACATTACTTCATGCTTCCTCCACTTTAAAGGTGGTTCAAGCATCTTCTTGTATTTTTCTAAGAAGGATGATTTGTTGTTTTCTTTATATATAAGATATTGTGTTCACATAAATGATGGAGCATCATTACACTAGTAAATTTAAAGGGTGGACGTTGCAAAAAATACATAGCATAGTGAAAACCACACAATCATCATTGAGGAGAAATTAGTAATATGTTTTATAACTATCTTTCAGATAATTTGTTGAGGCAACCCTTCTGCCTGCAGTACTGCTAATGTACATGCACACACTCCAATACTGAGGTGCTGTCTACACTGTTGGCTGTCACCCATTGGGAGCCTAGAGGTATAGATGCAATTTCTCATCCCTTACGTGTAAGTGACATGGTGCTTGGAGCATGGCAAGTGCTCTGATTTTGCTTTATGCTATTATTCTAATTAGGAAGTCAGTATTGATAGATCATTATTCATTTTTACATATAAGGGAAACATTCAACAATAATTTTTCTGCAAAGATGAGGAAAAATAGAAAAGTAGTTAAATTTTGCTTAATTTTAAAAATGTTAGCAAGACATGAACACTAGACACCATCTCACTCTCCCACAGGCATGAAAAATGAGACCTTCTGTCTCAAAGTAACTCAGTGTTTTTTTTTTTGTTGTTGTTGTTGTTTTTTGTTTTTTTGTTTGTTTGTTTGTTTTTGCTTTATGGCACAGTCCTAAACTAAATTTTGTATCCCTTTCCCATAACTTTATTAAAAAAAAATCACAAAAATGTTTCCTAAAAGGTATGCAGGCAGTTCCTCCTTCAGGGAGGACAGATTCCTGTTTTTACATTTTCTCAATCACTCTTGGAGATGTGGGCAATACCTTTTTGTCTAGGCTATAAACCATAGCTGCCAATGTTTGCCTTTTAAACCAGAAGACCTGTGTAAAGCTAGCAGAAATCTCAAGGTCCAAGCATGGCACCTGGATCCTATTGCAGATCCTGAGCAGAGCAGGAGAGAAATATCTGAGATGTCTTAGGAAAGTCTTTACCCTACTTCTGTGCTTCTTATTTGAAAACATGGAAACAAACAAACAAAAAAACCCAAATCCACAGAAAGAAAACAAACAAAACCCCATAAGAATGGCTTACAGAGTTTTCATTTATTTCACAATACTTTTTCACAAACTCCGTTTTCTGCCACTTTCTCTCCTAATAACATATATCATCAGCGGAGTCTTCGGATGGAATGCCATGTCGCCCTGTGATGGGATGGGCAATGATAGAAAATAATGACATGGACTTATGGGGGGAAGAGGAGGAGGGGTAGGAGGGGGAAGAGGATGAGGGGGAGGAGGAAGAGGGGAGAGGGGGAAGAGGAAAAAGAAGAAGGGGCACCTGGGTGGCTCAGCAGCTGAGAGTCTGCCTTCAGCTCAGGGCGTGACCCCAGGGTCCTGGGATCGAATCCCACATCGGGCTCCCCGCAGGGAACCTACTTCTCCCTCTGCCTGTGTCTCTGCCTCTCTCTTTGTGTTTCTCATGAATAAATACATAAAATATTTTTTAAAAAAGGAAAGCAAATTGTTTCTCTGTCTTGTCAATGCACCTGATACATAGATGATCTTTAGCTGTGTAGGGCGGCCCTTTTCCTGCTCTTCAAGTGATGCTTTCATAGGAAAAGATTGCCTTCTTCCTCTTCCTTTGAGATTCTTTCTAGCAATTCTGCAGCCTCACCACATGGGACACTTTCTTACGGAGCTAACTTTACCCCCATGGAAAGCTTTTTTTTTTTTTTATTCCGGGCCAGCCAGTTTATTTACAGATTTCTTATGCTACGTGAAGGGAGGGTGTCTGCATGTGCATTTTCTCAATTCTTTTTCTTTTTTTTTTCTCAGTCATTTTATGGGGAAGTGTTCATTTGAGGAAAAAAAAAAAAAAAGCAACATTGATTTGCCAAATGTCAAAAATTAGGAAAACCTCTAAGGTCATTCTTGAACTCATATCTTCTGATTCCATCCTGTGCATTTTCTGACATTCCTGACTTTCTACCGGTTTATTACCTGCCATGGAGATAGCCAGGACAGTTTTCAGCATATGGGAAAATCATTACCTGTGTCTATGTGTATCATACATACACACGTGTGATAGTTACAGAATATATACACACATTTTTCTGTGTATATAGTACACTTACCATGTCTATAGTGCACATCTTTTTCTGAAGCTTGGCTTGTAGTTAAAAAATAGCCCTACATATACACACACTCACAATACACATACAGCCCACTACCCCCAAGTTTTTAATAAGGGAAGTAACAATGTAAGACATAGTAGACTGGTTTAGTTTGGATCCCTCTGCCTGTTATGTGTTGGAGTTACCATGGAAATAAGGAGGGGGCTCATGCTAGATAAATCCTTAGGATTTCTAGGATGCTCAAAATATTTATATATTTGAGACCCATTCATAAAATTTCTGTGGGAAAATGGGGCCAATACTGTTCTAATACTAAGTTTCAAAACAATGAATAATCACAATATTGGGGGTTGGAAAATCATAAGGTGAATGACTATGGCTGCTGGATAAAGCACAACTTTTTAAATTAGGCAGATGTGTTTATTAAATTAACAAAAAGAAGTGTGGGTGCATCCCCAAACAGTCCCCAGAATATTCTTGACCATTATTAACCTACCTCAATATCTAATTCTAACTTGTTTACATACCATGTTGACTCATCTTTTTCTGTTTCCAGTTGTCTTGACAACATTGCCTTGCTTTGTTGAAAGATTCTTCTAGAACACATTATGAACTCCCAAATATTTTTCCACAAGTGAAATACTTGTTGGTCAAATGAGGCACTATAGAATATCAGCATTTCTTCTGAAAAACACACTCTAGAAAAAATTAAAAAAGTCATTCTTGACTTTGTTTCTTATGGAGCGGCATTCCTGATATACCATTTAGTCTGTGCTCTGGTTCCAGAGGATACTGCTTCTCAACCTTAATGATCTGTCCTTTTGTCCAATTGTTTCCTGTTACACTTTCAGTTCAAGGCCTTCAGCACTAAATGATTTTCTACAATAAGCGAACATTCATCTCTGAATTGCATATGAAAGACTTTTACCTAGTGATATGATTGATTAGCTAATATATTTGCACCTGAAATATGCCTTTATGACATACAACTCTGTTCTAAAAAATACTGGGAAAACAGTTATGCAATTGCTAGTACCATGGAAACTTGCCTTCATTGCAGATTTGAATCCCCAAATATAGATGATCAACGCCTACCAATTCAAAATGCTTAGATAGGCCTTGTCACCTAGGCAACAGTGTATTGGAAATGAGATATCTGTATTCTCTCAAATTTATTTCCCAAATTTTACCTTTTATGTAGCTTTAGAGCACAGATTTTAAAGTTGAATATATAATTTTCTGAAAAATAGGATGCTTATGACAATCTTGAAATCCACCAGCTTGAAATAAGCCCTAGAAAAAAAAATCTAGAAATCTTTCTATTTGAATTTCCCTTTCAATGATAGGTAGTATCTCTTAATGCTTAATAACAAACATAGTAGTCTAAGTAGAAATCAAATCACTGAGACTCGAGAAGTGGGTAAGTAGAGTAGTCAAGTTTCATTCTATATATAATTGTGGCACCTGTAAGCCATTAAGACTGACATGGGCAACGTGAACAATCATTAGAGTACGTAAAGCTTATGTCAGAGACTTTATTAAAGCTTCCCCCTTTGAACTATTGGGGCTACCTCAAAACAAAAAGCTCCTGCACAACAAAGGAAATAATCAACAAAAGTAAAATACCATCTTCTGAAAAGGAGAAGATATTTGTAAATGTAATATCCAGAAAGAAATTAGTATCCAAAATGTATTAATGACATATAAATTCAATGAAAAACTCACAAATAATCCCATTGAAAATAAGCAGAAGACAAGACTGACTTTTCTTCAAAGGAGACATCCAGGTGGCCAACAGACACACGAGAAAGGGCTCAACATCACTCATTGTCAGGGTAAATGCAAATCCGAACTACAATAAGCTCTCACCTCACACCTGCAGAATGCTCTAGTCAACAACACAAGAAACAAGCAGTATTGGCAAGGATGTGGAGAAAAAAGACCCCTCTTGCACAGCTGGTGGGAATGCAAACTGCTCTCAGCCACTGTGGAAACAGTATGACTATGCCTGAAAACACTAAAAATGGAACTATCCTGTGATCCAGTAACTCCTCTGCTGGCTATGTACCCAAAGAATACAAAAACACTAATTCCAAAAATATACGTACCTGTATATTTATAGCAGCATTATTTACAATAGCCAAATTATGGAAGCAGCCCAAGTGTCCACTGATTGATGAATCATAGTTATTTATACACCCTAGAATATTACTCAGCCATAGAAAAGAGTTAAACCTTGCCATTTGCAACAACATGGATGGAGCTAGAGAGTATAATGTAAAGTGAAATAAGTTAGTGAAAGACAAATACCATATGATTTCACTCATATATGTAATTTAAGAAACAAAACACATGAACAAAGAAAAAAAGAGGCAAACCAAAAAAGAGATTATTAAGTGTAAAGAACACACTGATGGTCACCAGAGGGGAAGCAGATGGGAGGATGGGAGAAGTAGGTGAAGAGGATTAAGAGGACACCTATCATGATGAGCACTAAGTAATGTATAGAATGTTGAATCACTATATTGTACACCTGAGACAAATGTATGTTGAATTATAATGGAATCAAGATAATAAAAAATAAATTTAAACACACAAAATTTCTCCCTTCGGGCTTCCCACCTCATACTTCATTTCCTTCGTACCACCTTTTTGATCCAGAAAAGCAAGGAAACAAACAAACAAACAATGATACTCTTGCAAAAAAAAACTTGTTCTCTGCTCTCCCTTTTTTTCCTAAATGGAACATAGAAGTTGTGTCACTGTTTTTGAGGCTTGCTCTGCATTTTCAGGGGTTTGCCATCCAAACTCTAAATTACCTGGGATGAGGTTTGGGGGCCACCATGCTTGATATACAAGATGTGGGAAAGAAGACTCTTCATGTGAGTTTGCTTTTGATTAAACAACAAAATCCCCAATTAAGCTGTGCATTCCTTGAGGGAAATAATTTATGAATTTTTGTAGAGATTACAAATTGTCCACGGTTGGGTCCCCAGTGTCATGATCGAACATTGTTTAATGTATGTTCAATGAGTCAATGGGGAAGTTGTCCAAGAACAATCCTGATCCAAATCCAAGTCATCCTGAGCTCTTGCTTGGCGGCTCCTACTCTGCTATCCAGCCAGGTTGACTCTGATAATGAGTTAATATACATCCAGTGTACTTTTTAATACTTTAATACTTTATTTGTTTGACTTTTATTATTTATTTATTAACTTAAAAATGACACCAGATGTACACTAAGAGGTAGATATTAAACAGAAGTGTTAGCATATTATAACAAAGTGAGAATTTATTTTCAGATCTGACCATCACAAAGAAACCAGAAGAGTGTTTTTAAGAAGTCAAAAAAAAAAAAAAAAAAACGGTACTCTGACGTCTTGGTATTTTTTAAAAGCAGATTTTATTTATTTATCTTTGAAAATGGAGGAAGGGGCAGAGAGAGCGAGAGAGGCAAGTGGACTCTGTGCTGAGCATATAGGGCCTGATGTGGGGCTCAGCATCAGGACCCTGGTCCCATGAGCTTAATTTCTTCTTCTTCTTCTTCTTCTTTTTTTTCCATGAGCTTAATTTCTTGATTGAAGTCAAGAATCAGCTGCTCAACTGACAGAGTCACCCAGGTGCCCCACTTGTATTTGTAATCGAAATGTGTCCCAAGAAATTTGGACCTTGCTAAGAACTCAGAACATCTTTGTTGCATGTGTGTAACCGACACATCTTTCTCTTTTGGGGTCATATAAATCAAATAAGTGATCGTGTTTCTCATTTTATTTTGGTTCTCTTGAAGCTCAGGTCATATCTGTCTTGAAAGAATCTTTAAAGAGATACTCCTGATAAAAAAAATTGCGTGTCATATGGTAGTTCTCGATGGCAATTCTCAGCCTGTTCCTCATGTCGTCCACTTCTGATACCTCCAGCTCTCATTCTGTTCTCAACACTGTACACCAAACGGCCAAAAGTCACTTGGGAAATATTCTTTAGTTTGAAGTTTTATAAATTTAAACTTTTTGTCGCTCAGCTCCAGTATGTCATTCTGCGGCTGCTTTGTACAGCTGAGTCAAACACCAGGCTCTCATTTACATGAGACAGAGCTGGGCTCAGATTAGCACAGGGCATGACAAGATAAAAAATAGATTCATTATTTGACCAGCTGATGGGCCTGCCAGTATCGCTTGTGAATTTAAATCATAGAATGGCAAGAATTGAAAGGGTTTGAAGTAGTTATCAACCCTCTACTTTTGTCTCTAGGCAAGACCATAACTAAATGTTTTCCTATGGATTACTGCCTGTGGTGTTCTTGCAGACCCCACGTGAAGGAGATAAAGCCTGGCTCAGGAATCCGTTGCTGTCGCTGATAACATTTGCCCTCAGAATGCTTTTCTGTCTGGGAGATGAGCTCTTTGCTGAGGAGTTAGCACCTGGGCCACCAACACCCAAGGAGTGATTCCTGAAGCCCCGAGACTCTACAGTAATTGACCCCATTTTCCCTTTCAGACTGTCTCAAAGCATTTTCAAGCATGTACTGGGGCGTCGGACCTATGGTCAGATTCATGCTTACTGTCTCACCTCTGCTTTCAATGCAAGAAGCGCTTCTAAACCTTCCAAAAATTTTCCTTTCCAAAAAATGAACAAAGCCCGAACCTTGAGAACAATGTAGGAGCTACGATGGCTTATAAAATGATATAATATAATTTAAAGTCCTTTGGGGGATGTAGTATTTGGCTATGGATTGGGAGGAAAGAATTCCAAGTTAAGACACATATCTAGACTTAGGAGTCAGGCACCGCCATTCTCATCTCTGGCTTTACTTCTAGCAAATTGATGGACTTGACTTAAGCCTTTATTTAGTTGCTGTTGTTCCCATTGTAAGATTATCAGAGGCTTCTTTATCAAACCCAGAAATTGTTGTGGAAATAGAATAAACTGGAAGAAATGAGAGAACTTTCAAGATATGAAAACCTCATTTGCGTGGTTCCGGAGATGCCTCCACAACATGGCCATTGAGCTGCATGCCCCCGTAGAATTCAAGAACGTAAGATGTGTTTTTTGTATTCTTGATCTTTAAGAGGGTGACTGAATATGCCAAATGTGAAGTAAGTGTATAAATAACTTTATTCAATTACCCCATTCAAATATCACATTTATTCAACTATGGAGTAATGCAATTATTCCAGTTCAGTATTAGAAACCTGCAAGAGTTGTAATTATATGTCTACACGGTTTCTGTTAAAACCTATATCATCAGTACCTACATTCTGTAATGCTTGATTACCGTGCTTTGGAATAAAAATCATATTAACTCTCAAATTAATTGTAGACCAAAATTGCACATTTTTTTAAAAATTTTATTTATTTATTTATTTATTTACTTATGATAGTCATACAGAGAGAGAGAGAGAGAGAGAGGCAGAGACACAGGCAGAGGGAGAAGCAGGCTCCACGCACCGGGAGCCCGATGTGGGATTCGATCCCGGGTCTCCAGGATCGCGCCCTGGGCCAAAGGCAGGCGCCAAACCGCTGCGCCACCCAGGGATCCCAAAATTGCACATTAAAACATAAAATTAAAAAAATAATATAATAGCTCCTTATTGAAGTCAACGATTGACTTACATTTTCTCATTTAATACTCAGAAGAGTTTTGTTTGGTGAAAACTACATTTCTCAGTTGAGGAAACATAAAATTAAATGATAAGGAAAGGACAGATTACCAAACAGGAGAGTATTTGAGTAGATATGGGGCCAATTTACTTTCAGAGGAGAGAGTGGGAGTTGACTTTCAAGGAACCTACTGAGGGTCAAGAAGTGCTGTGATGACCTCGCTTACGTTATTGATTGGAAATGGATCAGAATTGCCTGGGGTCTACAAGAACCACAACCCCGCATGAAAGCTGTGTCCCTCACCTGTTCTGCTTTGATGTGAAATACTTGGGTATACTACTTAAAAAAAAAAAAATGGGCCGGCCTACGGGAAAAGGTGAGAATGATTTGCTGTAAGTCAACAGCAAATGGTGTTGGTTCAGAATGACGCATGTCTAAAATACTTCAATTATTTTTTGTAAAGATTCTGAGCTTGAAGAATCGATAGGACTCACATGTACCTCATAGCTGAGTTTATTGCTTAAAAATGCTGCTACAGTGTGAGCGTGAATTATCATCGAAGGCATGCATGTGCACGAGAAGGGAAGCCATAGGCCCCGCACCGGTTCTGTCAGCAGAAGACGCTGGATGTGAAACAGGAGGCTCAGATAGGAAAGGGTTTTGAAGCTAAATGGTCTATTGATCTGAGGAGAGGGGCAAAAATGAGTTGGCTAGAAGCATGCAACAAATGTCAGTTGCTGTGGTAACAGGATAAACTTTGATCTTGATAGCAGAGAAAAATGTCAAGAAGAAAATAAGCATTTAGTTGCAGTGATTGTTATGTTTTATCAGGCACTACAGTTTCCTGCCTTCCGGGTAAACACGGGGAAGTCACCTCTTCTGAGGGAAAACTGCTCAAGACGGAGGGACAGAGCTGTCAGGGAAGTACCCAAGTGTACGGTTGGGTCTCCGGCCCCGGGACAGGAAGCAGGCTTGGGATGCAACTTGTTGACAAAATTATGCTGATCATTGTAGGTTTAGTAAACAGGATGGATAATCCATCATTCCTGCAAGGGAACACACCAGATTGCAGGGATCTTGTTCAGTTACAGCTTAGCATGTTTCAATATAACTATTATTTATTATGAAAATTAAGTAATTACATTTCCCATATGTTTTTTTTTTAGTTTTGATGTTTTTAGTATTTCCCTAAATTTTTTTACTATGGTAAAAATAAACGTAAAATTTGCAACCTCAACCATTTTTAAGTGTCCAGTTTCATGGTATGAATTATATCTATAATATGCAACCATCCCCACTGTCCATCTGAGAATACTTTTCATCTTGTAAACTAAATCTCCTACCCATTAGACGCACGCCCCCTCCCCCTGTTTACCCCTTCCCAACCCCTGGCAAACACCATTTCTGTCTCTATGATTCTGACCATTCTAAGTACCTCATGGAAATGGAATCACACAGGGGACACCTGGGTGGCACAGTCAGCTAAGCACTGGACTCATGGCTTTGGCTCGGGTCATGATCTCAGGGTCGTGAGATCGAGCCCCACATTGCTCAGCACAGAGTCTACTTGAGATCCTCTCCCTCTCTCCCTCTGCTTCCCTTCTTTCCACTCAAAAAAAAGGAGTGAAATCATACAGTATTTGTCTTTTTGTGACTGGCTTCTTTCACTTCACATCCTCCAGGTGCATTCATGTTCTAGAATCTGTATATCAGAATTTCCTTCCTCTTTAAGACTGAATTATATTCTGTTGTACATATTTAACCAAATTTTGTTTACCCGTCCATCTCTTGATGAACACCTGGGGTGCTTTGACACCTTAGCTATTGTGAATAATGCTCTTATAAACGTTAATATGCAAATATCTCTTTGATATTAATCTTACAATTCCTTTTACTGTATACCTAGAAGTGGAATTGCTGGATCTCATGATAATTTTATTTTTAATTTTTTGAGGAGCCACCATACTGTTTTCAGTACAATTGCTGTACCATTTAATATTCCCACCAACAGTACACAGGATTCCAGATTTACCACATTCTCACCAACACTTAGTACTTCTGGTTTTTTTGAGAGTCATTCTATTGACTGGTGTGAGGTGGTATCTCATTATAGTTTTTGCTTTGTTTTATTTTTTAAGGATTTATTTCACTTATTTATGTGTGAGAGAGAGAGCGAGCACAGAAGTTGGGAGAGGGGCAGAGGGAGAGAGAATCTCAAGAGACTCTGCACTGAGCCTAGAGCTCTACATGGAGCTCAATCTCATGACCCTGAGGTCATGACCTGAGCTGAAATCAAGAGACAGAAGCTTAACTAACTGAGCCACCCAGGCGTCCCTATAGTTTTGATTTGCATTTCCTTAATGATGAATGGTGTCTACCATCCTTTTCTTGTACTTATTGGACATTTCTCTGTCTTATTTGGAGAATACCTATTCAAGTCCTTTGCTCATGTTAGAATATTTTTTATTGATATTGAATTTTATGTATATTCTGGGTATTAATCCTTTGTCACATATATAATTTACAATTTTTCCCATTCCGTGGTCACCTTTTTACTTTGTTGATATTTTCTCTGGTGCATATATAATTTTTTTCTAATTTCTATGAAGTTCACAATTTGTTTTTTCTTTGCTTGCCTGTGCCTTTGCTGTCATATCCAAGAAATCTTTGCCAAATCCAAAGTGGTGGAGCTTGTTTAATTTTTGTATATGGTGTTAAGTAAATGCTGAACATTTCTTTCCCCCTCCTCCCCTCCCCTTTCTTCTTCTTTTTCTCCTTCTCCCTCTTCTCCTTCTCCGTCTTCCTTTATTCATGTTGGAGATCTAGTTTTCCCAGTACCAGTTTTTGAAAAGACTATCCTTTCCCACTGAATGATCTTGGTATCCTGGTACCCAAAAATAATTTGACTATATACATGAGTGTGTAGTTCTGGGCTCTCTATTCTAGTCCATTGGTTTACGTGTCTGCCTTTATGCCAGTAGCATACTGTTCTGATTACTGCAGCTTTGTCATAAGTTTTGATACCAAGAATTGTGGGTCCTACAGCTTTGTTCTTTTTTTCCCATGTGTTTTTAAATACAGGGTTTGTCAATGGAAGTAAGCCTCAGCCATAGCTTATCCCTACCCCTGGTTGGTGTGTATGCTCATCTTGGCACAGCTCTGCCCATTGGGATCCCAGTGGCCAAGTTCCTCAGGAATTAACAGGCCCCTGGAGAGAATACATGGCTTCATCCTATATTTTGTATTAGTGATGACATATATCATAGAGGCAAGAGGAGTGAAATAAAGAATGCAGATATTTACTTGCACCGCATAGCTAACATTTACTGTATGTGTGTTCCCCATCTAAAATGAACGCAATTTTTGCTGTTTCACTTAAAACCTTCTAGAAAAAGGTGTATATTAACACGTTCATTGAACACTCTTAATAAGTCTCTGCCAGAACATGTGTCAGGTACCATATAAATGTATCTGTGTCCACATAACCCAGCGTGCAAGTATGTACATATGTCAAAGATGTTAACATTGACGGGCTGGCCACATCAGGGTTGCTTCACCAGGAGTCATCATGGCCACACTTTGGGACAATTTTGTTCTTATTGTTCCATTCCTCATTCATCTGACTAGCAATAGACCTTTCTTGCAAAGGCTATTTGAGATGGAAGGTGAGACCTCCACCATAAAAAATCATCTATTTTTGGAATTTAAGGAGAGACCCTAAAGGACTTTGGACCTATAACCAGATAGATTCGAATAGTTTACACTAACTGAGTTAACCAGGGAAGATTGAAAATTAGGAGTGTGATTGTCCACGATAGATTTTAAGATGAAAATTTAAGATTGAACAAGAGAGATTTTCATATTTCTCATGGATCAGAGAACTATTTTGCATAATTAATAGGACTGACTAAATTATTTAAATGAGGACATGGAAGACATTTGGAAATCTGAGAACATGTATTTCCAATTATAACCTAACTGAATGCAGAACTGAATATGTTCACCACCTTCAATGAGACTGAACCCACGTAAGCCCCCTTCATTTATCTCTTCTCTCAGTCCCCTGCCCTGTATTTTACATTTTCTCCCTCAAATCCATCCTGTTGCTCCTCTGACTTTTTGTAGCTGTGGTAGCCTCTGTGGTCTTGCTTTTGAGTATGGGCTCCTTTGCCACATTCACTGGTCTTCAAGGAAGCCATGCAGGCTCCCTCCACCTGCCCAGTGGGTTGGGCAGTGTTGCACTTTCCACCTGACATGCTGACATCATGTTTTAATTTTATCTTTAGGAGTTGATTCTTGTGATGCCAGGAATTCCACTGGGGCAGATAATTTATAGTGTTTATTACTTGGGGCTCACAGGTGTCACTCCATACGATTCACTGCATGCTCCAAGCAATTTTTAATTTTATTAAATGTCTCAATAAATAAATGAAGTAACTGCAACCATAGAAGAATCCATTGGAACGTTAGGTCTGAGAGAGACAGCTCAGGTTGGATGGTCATGGGATTTTTATGCTAATTAAGATCCTTGGTGTTGGTGTTTGTGATATTTTCAGGCTTTCAGAAATTCTTGTATTCTAGAATCCCAATAAATTCTTTGATTTCAACAAGTGATAACATTACATAATTTGTGCTATCCTTTTGATGAAGATGGTGCCACCCTTGTATAACCAGAAGATCACTAAACCCAGGTTAAACTACAGTAGACTATTCCACATTGTTGGCATATCTGTGCAAATAAAATCTATTTTTCATGGTAGGAATTGGGTAGTACAGAGTTTGGATGCCCACAACTTCCCTGACTAAAGAAAGTATAGCGATGTATATTAGACAAGGTTCTCCTGATAAATTGTGTGTGTATATTATGTCCATAATCTATAAGGCAGGCCAGCAAGTAGGAAACTCAGGCAGCATCTCTGTTTTGTAGTCTGGAGATAAAATTCTTTCTTTTTCAGAAAATCTGTCTTTGCTCTTAAGGTTTGCAACCGATTGGATGAAGCCACTCACGTTATGGCAGATAATCTGCTTTACTGATAGTCAATGTTAATTGCATCCACAAAAACTTCACAGCAGCATCTAGACTAGAGTTTGACCAAACAACTGGCCACTATAGCCTAGCTGATTGGACAAATAACATTAACCATTGCTGAAGGTATAAAGATGATTAGGTCTTGGGAATGGTTCCTATGGATTGTCTAGTAGTAGAAAATATTCTTTAATAGGTAATTATATAAGTACAATGAAAACATGTGCATGGATTAATATGAGAGTAAACAGTTGGGTGGAGATGTCAAACTAAGATGCCCGAAGTATGTTAGTTAGCCAGCCAGGTAAGGGCTGTGAATATAGGTCTAGGGAATAAGAATGTGTGAATATGAATGAGATCAGTACTGTAATCTATAAGGCGACAGATGATCCCTCCAGTCCTAATCATCATATCAGTAATATCTAAATCATTCTTAGCAATGAGTATAAGGCATAGTTCTAAGCACTTTGTTATAAACAGTATGCCATTTGATGCTCTAAAGGCAATTCCTAAAGGAAATTCCTTTAGAATTTCCATTTTACAGATGAGGAATCTTAGGACCAGGGAGGGCAAGAGGTAAGATGCACACCCAGGTGGTGTGGTTCCCGAGGCATCTCTCAGAGCAGGATTCAAGGTTCCCTACACACTTTAGCCAGCAGACTACATGTTGGAATCTCCAGATTTGAGGCAGCTGATTCTACAATTTTTTTCCCAGTTAGATGGCACTGGAGAAAAGCTTTCTGTAAATGAGTGTGTTCTATGCACTTAGATTCGCATCTTCTCACCTATTTGTAGTAACAACAGCAAGGGAAGCAATCACTAGTGTGTGTTCAATGCTCACGATGTGTTATGGGATGTTGTTCTCTATTTCCCTGTTTGAAGTACTTTATACAGTTTGCATAGTCTCTAGCACAGAGTAGCACTATCCTAATTTCTCTGAGAAGGAAGCAGACTCAGAGGGTTTGGGAAAATTATTCAAGCTTTATGAGACAGGAATGTATGGAGGCAGGAATTCAATCCTGGGAACGGTGTCCCTAGAGCCTTTGCTTGTGACTTTACTCTAAATTCTTGTGTATTATCTCTCCTAGAACTATATATTCAACAAAATCTGAGAAGCTCCTTTCCGATGGGGGCTTATCTTTCCTCTTGGCTTTGACAGAAATGTGACCAGGGTCACAAGGAGGGGCATCACTTCTGTGGTGTTCAGAATCACAAGTGAAATGGCCTCCCACCTGGCAAGTGTGGGAGTGTCCTTACTTCCACTCACGTCTTATTAGATTTCACCTGCTACTTTCAAATCTTCTAAACATAGTGCAAGCCTGAAAAAAAAAAGTAGTAGTATTTTTATGAAACAATCTTAGCACTGAACGTGGTCGCTGTGTGTGGCAAGAGAAATGCATTGATGTTGCTAGGGTTTTCTCATTGCCTTAAAATCATAGGTGCTAAACTTAGAGTGTTTTTTTTTTCTTTTACATTCTCATAAAGAAAAACGTGATAGTTCAGTACTTCCCAACTCATTCCATTGTCTGTATTTAAAATATGTTGTGTAGAATCATAGAGGATAAAAAAAAAAAAGAATCATAGAGGATTGGAGAAAAATCATTAGGCCATATAAATACGGGTTTTCCTGAAATCTTTCATCTCGCCACACATGTAACTTAATTTTGAACTTGAAAATTCACGACATACAATCAGATGTATATCAAAGAGTAATACCTCACACTGAAGCAGGACTTACTGCTTCTTCGTGAGCACAGAAACCAATATTCTCCCAGGGTTAACAGCAAAAATGACGAGAAACACTGTTTCTGTGTATCTCAACATCTTGTCTTTGTGTGTCATCGGGCATTTGTGTGTGTGTGTGTGTGTGTGTGTGTGTGTGTTGTGTGTTGGGGAAAGGGGGATGCTGAGAGAAAATAGCAAAAAGCAGGAGAAGAACGGACATTTTCCTGAGCTCAGTTGTGATGATGATAAACACTCTGTTTTTAGCTATTCAGTCCTTACTCACTGATGCCTGAAAAGAATCCATAATACCCACCTGCAGCATGGTGGGGATCGTTAATTTGAGTGCAACGCTATTATCTTTTTTTAGCCATTTAGCTAACCGAATATTGAAAAGGATTGCAATCGTGCCCCAGAGAGCCTTGGAAAGCAGCCCTCTGGCTCATTGGTAGTGGGATCTGGTGATGGTGGCCAATAGCAGTGCTCAGAGGCCTCCACACCTGTTCACTCAAACCTCCTGATTATTTCTGTTCACTGACGCATTGTTACCAGAGCAACCTGACATTCTCGTGACAACTTTGGGGCAGGATTATTCACACATTTTGGCAAAACCAAAAATAGGCGATTCAGTGGAGCCAAACTGATAAGATAAAAAGCCTCAAGTATCAATAATTATTTATGGGTTTGAGTAAATCACTTAAAATATTTATTTCAGATACGCTATGCATTAAACGAGAGACCATCCATTCCAATGCTGTGGCCATGAAGACGTTCAAAGACAGCCCCTATGTGGGTCTGTAAATAGTTAAATTCTTAAGATGTGTGTTAAGTACTTTTTAAACAAATTCCCTGCATTATGGGGAGTGAGTAATAAATCTTTGCTGGGAAGAAAAATACTGAGTCAAATGTACAAGCCTCTCCTGGGCAGATTTGACACATGACTGGAGCTGCTTAATATTTAGAAAGGTCATTTTGAAACCTTTAGGAAAGCAAGGAGTATTGAAATGACCTAACGAGGGGAACTTGGGACCGCTACCTTTTAGCTTTATTGATTATGGCTGAGATTTCAGCAGCAAGAGGAAGTTACAGGAGCCACCACAGGTTTGGCCTTCCTCTCTGGGAACTCCAAGCTGTGCATTTAATCCAACTCCTCCACCCCCATTTCTGCCCAACTTCCAATGAGACGTAAACATTAAGACATGTTTGAAAAACACGGGGCGCCTGGGTGGCTCAGTCAGTTAAGTATCTGCTTTCGGCTCAGGTCATGATCTCAGGGTCCAGGGATCCAGTCCCACATCAGGCTCCCTGCTCAGTGGGGAGTCTGCTTCTCCCACTGTCTCTGCCCTTTCCCCCTGCTTGTGCACACTCTCTCTCATGCACACTCCTCCTCTCTCTTTCTTTCTCTTTCAAATAAGCAAATAAAACCTTAAAAAAAAAGAAAAACAAAAAAACAAAACAGAAAACCCACATGAGGCTTAGCAAGGCTCTTGTTACCAGAAACTGGGACGCCTTTTCAAGAATCTGAAAGGCAACAACCACTGGACAGAGTTGTAGGTAACTTGGAACTCGTACAGATCAAAGCATCTGGAGAAAAGTCTTATTCTTAAGAACAGGACATTGGTGTAACACTTATTTTGGTTTTTTGTTTGTTTTTGCATAACATTTTTTTTTTGCATAACATTTTTAATTATTGATTTCCAAGATAGATCACTCCCTTGAAATGACACGTAGATGTCACAAGAGAATGGGTAAAGTGGCGGCATCTAGCACACAGCATGCCGCCTCTGTGCCTCTGTGGGCTCTTTACCAGAGCTTGGGTGCTCAGGGTGGGTGACTACAGGGATTCATGGATGTTACAATAATCTTGTCAGTTCTTTATAGGAAAGTTTTCTGATGTATTGCTCTCAGGCACCGTATTTGTGTGTGTGTGTGTGTGTGTGGAGGGGGTTTGGGGGTGTTTTTTGGCATCACAACAGCTTAGATTGGGAAGAATATTATTTTTCACTTTTTTTTTCCTTTCTGTATAGCTGCATACTGGAGAGTAAGAAAAGCAAATTATTAAAAAGTGAGCAAATCTTTATTCAGCATGTAGAGTGTGTAACGTAATATGCTAAGAGCTACTGCGCATTAACAAAAGCAAGTAGGGTATGTGTCTGTGTGTCTTGCATCTAGCTACAGAGGGAGTGTCCAGTTACAAAGATTAACCCAAGTGTAAGTGAGTCCTGCTCAAGGCATTGAGCTTACATGAGGAGGCTTAAGAAGAGAAGCTGAAGTTTCTTGTAACCCGCAGAACTGGCGAGGTAACACATGAGCTCTGTCTGGAAGGATGAACAGAGTTTCAAAACACAGATATGGAAGATTCTGGGCATAAAGGAACTGCCTGGGGAGGCACCTGGAAGTACATAAGTCACAGAATCACTTGGACATGGCTTCAATCTCCAGAAAGTTGAGTAAGGGGGTAGGAATATATAAAACATACAAAGAAAGAGGAAGATGTAAAAGCAGGTAAAATTTAATTAGATTTATCAACTATAAAATGATACCTTCTAAATTTTCAAGATTATTACAAAAACAGTAAATCCCTGTTGTCGTAGCCCTAGAAATGACGGAATTAAGTACGTGAAGATTTGAATAATTGAAATTTGAATATTCAAATACATTTGAATATTTAAATAACAATCATTTTTAATGCAGATACTCAACGTGATTCATAATGCAGTGCAATTCGTAAAAGAGCACCAGGGTTTGCTGGGTCCTGCTGGACCAGATGTTGGCTGACATAAAGCTGCATCAGGCGGCTGTATGACCATCCTTCCCAGCTACTGAATGTTTGCCTGGCTAGTCCACCTTGCAGAGTCTTTCCCCAGCTTTATGGAGATAGAATTCACACATGACATTGCGTCGGTTTAAGGTGTAAGGCGTGACAATGGGGTATGCGTATGTTGTGACGTGACGCCCAGAGCAGCAAGGTTAGTGGGTGCAGTTGCCTCCGTGTGACCTGAGGAGGAGCTGGCTAAAAGTGTTCCATGTAGAAACAGAACATAAAGAAAACAGTGTTTTCTTTCAAAGATTGAGCCCTATGGATTTCTGTTTGTATTGTGTGCATCCTTCAACAAACAGGGCCAAGATAATTTGTGCTTCAGAATCTGTACACTTAGCCACTCTTTAGGGCTTCATGGAAGCAACGTGTTGGGTGTAAGGCAGCCTGAGAAGCCATGCAGTCTGCAGACTTGACCTCCGTCCCGGGTCTACCTGCTATGTGATTTGTGTATGGAACACAGTCATTGTCCAGGGGCTGGGTCGGCGGTCTTCACTTACAAAGTGGGACGCATATGTGAAGCCCAAGAGGAGTAACGACTATAGACATAAATATCCTAGTGAGATCCTGCCAAATTTGAGAATTCATTACAAAAAAAATTTGCAAACTGAACGTTCCAGAATACGTGCAAAGTCCAAGTGATAGGGACATTTTACAAGATTTAGTTACATTTATTCTGGCAAAAAAATCCTTAAACATCTAAAACCATGGTGGCATTATTCAACACTTCTTTAAAACAGAGAGAATGCTTTTTGAGATTTCCAACTTAAACACACACACACACACACACACACACACACACACACACATAACAACAACAACTTGGTAACTCTAATGAAACCTCAACAATGAATTTTAGGCCTCAGTGCAGCTGCAAAAGCACTTTCAAGTAAGAGGAGGATGTGGATGTGCCACTCCAAGAGGCAAGGGCATTCTATCATTAATTAACAAACTGTAGCTATTTCTAAACAAAGTGACCTTCGAATAAAGACGCAGGACCGGCATTTGACAGTTTCCATAGGTCTGTCAACTTTTACCTTCTATAGGACAATGAGAAGTTATGAAAACTAAAAAGCCCAAACTGTTCAGGAAGTGGAAAGAATAAGAAGAAATCGAAGTTAAAAAGGTTGTCGATGGGATCCCTGGGTGGCGCAGTGGTTTAGCGCCTGCCTTTGGCCCAGGGCGCGATCCTGGAGACCCAGGATCGAATCCCACGTCGGGCTCCCGGTGCATGGAGCCTGCTTCTCCCTCTGCCTGTGTCTCTGCCTCTCTCTCTCTCTCTGTGACTATCATAAAAAAAAAAAAAAGGTTGTCGATGCTGAGAAAGAGAGAAGTCTGAGGCCTCACGTTTGGTGTGGTTGAGACACGGAAGCTATGGTTCACGGATAGGAGGGGACTTGTTCGACATGACAAGGGATTTTTGTAGTAAGTAGGTGCAACATAACAGAAAATGCATAAATTTGAAAACCAGCCCAGCTAGTGTCTTGTGATGTGACCTTGAGTAAAATGTTAACATCGCAGAGCATGAACTTCTTTGTGCATAAACGGACATGAAGACGTCTACTTGCAGAGTTACTCTTACACATTGCGAATAAAACCCACAAATCAATTGACGGGCACTGAGGGGGGCACTTGACGGGATGAGCACTGGGTGTTATTCTGTATGTTGGTAAATTGAACACCAATAAAAAATAAATTTATTATTAAAAAAACCCCCACACATCACTAGTGGAGTGCCTGGGGCATAGCGGATGCTCACTAACTGCTGCTCAGTGGCTGCTTCTCTTTCCTAGGAGGATAAAATTTACCAGGAAATGGGACAACAAGAGCTTTATTCAATATCTAGATCACAATGAGAAATGAATAAATATTTAGGTCGCGTGGAGGGCAAAAAAAAGTTATTTATTAGAGACATAAAATGAAAAGGAAGAACAAAAAGTTCTCTACAAAATGTTTTTACTTTCAAACCAAATTTTGCCTTATTTATTTTGTAAAGATTTATTTATTTGCTAGGGAGGGGGGTTGAAGTACACATGGGGAGGAGGAAAAAGAGAGGGAAAGAGAGAGTCTCAAGCAGACACTCTGCTGAGCGCAGAGCCCGACACGGAGCTCAATCCGAGGACCCTGGGACCTTGACCTGACCCAAAATCAAGAGTCGGAGGCCCAACCAACTGAACCATACGGGTGGGCCTAAATTTTGCCTTATTTTATACTTATAGACGTATTTCAGCAAGAGGAGAGCCGAATTCCGTCTTTGGATTAAAAAGTTAATACATTTAACTAAATGTCTTCAACTCTAGATTTCTTGCCATCATTTATTTTATACTTTTATTATCTGTGTCTAGACTAAAACCAGTCTATATGGACAGTTTGGGGGTCATTTTATCCCCTTTCTGATTTCCTAAGGTCTTTGTGTGTGAATGACGGTGATGAGTGCTCGGCGGGGAGCTAAGGGTGGACCCAGGACAGCGGGCTCCCCACGGGGCAGCGCAGGCCCAGGCCCACTGGGGAGCGAGGAGCAGGGTGCTGGGAGCCCAGGCAGCAACCAGGGAGTCACAAACAATTTTGCTGATTGGGTGACGGCTCTGTGATTTGCACAATGAGCTATGTCAGCAGAGGGTTTTTTTTTCTTTTTTCCATTTTCATTAACCTTCCTTTTAGCTTCCTGCCTATTTTTATTCTCTTTTAAAATTGTTCTTGCAAAGGAAGGAGACAAAGAGGTAAGAAAAAACACCAAGAGAACAAATGACTATAAAATGGGAATTTGTACTGAAGACCAAAGAGGATGAAGTCTCGTACGGTTTTTAGAGACAAGCAAGGTCTCATTTCTGGGTCATGTACATAACGACGTAGGGCATCTTGATATATATCGTCATCTATATATCGGGCCTGGTCCATCGATGACAGCAGGTGCGGCAGGTGGATGCCCCACTCCTTCTTCATGGGACTATGCTGGATGCTCTCTCTTATTTAGGATTTTCTCCTCTGGTGGGGTCCATGGCTTTGACTTTCCATGCCCCCCCGACCCCCACCTCCCCCTCTCAGCCTCCTTGATTGGCTCCTTTTTCTCTTTCTGCGCTTCAAAAGTAGACACTCTTTAGGGTGATGACTCATGACTCTTTTCTCTCCTCATATACACTCCTTTGTAGACGAAAATCTTTTCCAGAGCTTCAACTATGACCTTTTGGTAGAGGACTCTCAAAGCCCAACTTCTGCTTGTCATTTATTTCCTGAATCCCACTCCTACACGTTCCACCTTCCACTAAATTCTCCTATTAGACATCCCAGGGTTGCCCCATTTCATGCTACCCACTGTAAATGTTCCGTCTTCTTGGATCCAGACCTGTTCACATCTTCTGTCTTGGAGCCATATTTAGCACATCCTTTAAGCCTGTATTTTCTGTGGTTTTCTGTTGGTCAAGGAGACAGAACACGTTAGAGATGCTTCCAACTTTCACTTTTCCTTAGGTTACATCTAATTTCTCATCAGAGCTCTCTCATCGCGGGTCGTCCTTTCTCCACTCGCTACTTCCCTATGTCAGACATACACGTGTTCTTTCTCTCATGTAGCAGCTTCATTGGTTCCTCATCTCTCTGTGTCCCTAGACATCCAAGCACCTCCTAACGCAACCACACTCAGCTCTGATCAGGCCCCACTTCTCAAAGAAAAAGTGCCCTTATTTTATTTATTTATTTTTTTTTTATGATAGTCACACACAGAGAGAGAGAGGGAGGCAGAGACACAGGCAGAGGGAGAAGCAGGCTCCATGCACTGGGAGCCCGACGTGGGATTCAATCCCGGGTCTCTAGGATTGCGCCCTGGGCCAAAGGCAGGCGCTAAACCGCTGCGCCACCCAGGGATCCCAGTACCCTTATTTTCAAGGGCTTTCTCCCTATGCCCGATACCTCCAAATCTCCTGTGATGCATGCAGATTACTTGCAGTCTTTGCTATTCCAAGCCCGGTGCTTCTCAAAGTGATGCCATCACACTGTGTACCAGTGGCATCTGCGTCATCAGAGAATTTGCTAGAAATCTGAATTCTCTGGGCGACCTCCTAACTTCCTATTTTGAAACTCTAAGGTTAGACCCAGCACTCCGTTTTAACCCGCCTCTATGGTAACACATGCAGGTCAAGAGGCTTTTTTATAAGCAGAGTGGCCAAGCAGCTATGGTGTTGGTCCCTTCAAGCAAAGCACATCTCTCTTTGATGGTTCCAGGTGGTCAGAAACAGAAGTTTCTCTAGGCAGTAAAACCCAGTAGAGGGCTCTGTTCCCACCTATCCTGACTCAATCCACACGTAGAATAGCACTCTGGATTACACCCACCTTTTGGAGTAAGTGTGTGCTCCTCTGAAGTCCTTCGCAATTTCCTCAGCAGCGTAAACTGGCCAGACATGGAAGTGAAGACGAGGTAAGAGGAATCCCATTCAAGTCTTCCTGGTGTTGGGTTCCGTCTACAGTCATGCGGGTGTGCTCTGCACATTACTCTTGGGCCCTACAGATAGGTGGCTGGTTTGTAATGTTGGTGGTTTGAAAAAATGTTCAAATGCTTTCGCGTGTGCCCCTTTCTATACTAATTCTCTCTTCGCGGTTAGAAGTAGTGATGTCAGCACCTTTCAGTTGCCAAAGATATCGATTCCTTGTAAATACCTGAAAATCAATAGAGGGGTGATAAGCACGGGGGGAATTGGAGACTGACTGTCCTCACATGAAGCGAGCTCCATTTATCACGTGGCCTCCACAGAGCTGCTTCCAGGACAGGTCACAGTGGGGTTCCCTCAGGTTCAGCCGCCGGTTCCTCACCCCCAGTCCCTAGGTGCACAGCCATACTCTCTTGGAGAATAATGGGGCAGTGTTCAGTGGGTCAGGCCATCGTGTCCCCTCCAGACTTCATCGCCCTCCTTTCATGTAGGAGCCTTTAAATCTAAAGTTGACTGAGGACTGCCGATTTCTGAGGAGCCACCTTTCTGTCATGTGTGGGTCTCAAATGTCCATAGGCCCTTCTTCGTCAAACTTGTGCTTTCCCCAGCAAACAGCAATGGACTCTTAGCCAACAGTGCTCCAATGTTCATTTCAGGTGATAAAACCACAATTAACCGAAAGTCTTTATTCCTATGTTGCCTTATCTTACGGTTGGCAGCACGGAGAGCCCCGTCCTGGCGTTCTCTGAGCTGGGTCTCCCAGGCAGTGTTCTGCTTCCTTCTGTACGGTCCCTGAGCCTGTACACAAACTAGCCCATTTTACTCTTCCTTTATTCATCCATCCTTTGAAACTGCTCCCCAACAGTGGCCAGTAGGACCCAATTCCTGGGAAAGGGGAGTTGAGGTGGAGAAGCACCCCCCCCCCTTTAAGGGCACATCATCTGTTGAAACTTTAAAACAGGTGCTTGGTTAGCTGTCGTGCACTTCTAAGCGCTGGCGTCTTAGCTTCCCTGCTGGGCTGAGGGGTCGCTCTCCTCTCTTCCATGGCATCTCCTGGGTTTAACGGCTGCTATGCACAGCCCTTCCTAGTACTGACCCAGGGCAGTGAGATGGACTACCAGGGGGGAAAAGAGAAGTTCTCTGAGGTCACACATCTCTGGCTCAGGGAGCACCTGGCGAGGCATCTCCTCGCTCACCAGACTCCCACCTTGGATGTCCCCTCTCCTCGCCCTACCTGCCCACTGCATGGCTCAGCATTCCTAGCTGCACGGGGACAGCTTGAGCAGAAGGTTTCCGAGGAGGTATAGGTGGGAAGAAGAAGGCTGGACGGTGTACACTGGCTCTCTTGGAAAGCCGTGGAACTGCACGGTGGTACCTGGCTGTGGACCTGGACCTGGACCTCAGGGAGTGGCCTGTGTCTGGAATGATGGGAGTCCTCACAGCAAGAAGCTGTGCCCCCAGCTGTCCGGTCCCAGTGCCCAGGGCCAGAAGAAGGGCTCTCTTGAAGTTCCTGACTTATCTTTTTCCTTCAAGACTCCAGTGGTGAGCATTCTTGGTGGAAGCTGTCCTGCAAGCAGTCCCTCAGCACGAGGGGTTCGAGCCTTCTGCCTGTCATAGCGCAGGAAGTCACCCTAGAAAGGGGCAGTGACGGTGAGGAAGAGGGACCTGAGGGAGCCGATTTCAAACATCTGCTTCCCACTCTCTAGCTCCTGATTTCCCTCTACTCTTTTTTACATTCCTCTTTTACTTTCTCATAGATTATGTTGCCTCTTGGCTCTGTTCATTGTCCTCTCTCTTTTGTCCTCCAGTGTCTAGACCAGCCACACAGACTCCCATGGATGTATGGCCCCAACCAGATCAGCTCCCTGGGTGGAATTCTCCTATCCAGGTCTATCTGGGGAGGTTCCCTGGCCCAGCCAGGATGCTCACTTGGAGCAAAACGATCTGACCTCTGTGTAGGCACCTTCCCGGCAAGGGGACAACGATATGGATGTGACATTGAGTGACTTGCCATCCAGGAAGAATTTATATTTGTATTTCTCACTTTTCATAATTTTAAGAGGCTGAATTACTACCTAGATTATGACCATAATACTATAATTTACGGTCCTTGCTTGGGAGGACCTTATAATTACGGTCCTTGCTACAGAATCTTTTAAGTAGAGTGGACTTAAAATGACACCCAAATTCTCTTGTCATACATCAGTGGCCAAAAATCTTTATCACTAGAAAGGGACAGTATTAACATAACTCTTTTTCTTTGCAAAAGGGAGAAACATCTTCATGATAATTATCTAAACTTCTCTGGCTTCTCATTTCTTAATCACTTAACTCTACATATATATTTTCAGGCTGGACAATATCTTTCCCTTTCCGGGTTTTTACTGTACTTAAATATATATATTAAATATAAATATATAAATATAAATAAAATAAATACAAATATATAAATATACTGTATTAAATATATATTATTTATTTATTTAAGAGAATGAGGATGAGGAGAGGATGAGGAGCAGAGGGAGAAGTAGACCCCCTGATGAGCAGGGAGCCTGGTGTATGTTACATTACATCTCTTTTATTAAAGATTTATTTTATTTAGTTGAGAGAGAGAAAGAGCATGAGTGGTGGAAGGGACAGAGGGAGAGGGAGAAGCAGACTCCCTGCTGAGACCAAGCAAGGCTCCATCTCACAACCCTCAGATCATGACCTGGGCAGAAACCAAGAGTGGGACACTTAACTGAGCCACCCAGACACCCCGATACCCCAACTGTACTGAGCATACTCATTTTAATGTATGGTGAAAAACTTCTGTGAATTAGGCATCTTAAAAAACATATGAACTAAGTTAATAGCATTAAGTTTGCCTTCTGAGGATGATAAAGAATGTCTCTTTCAGTGGTATTTTTGAAGTTACGGTGTGAGAAAATGTGGGAACCACATATTGATAATGTGGAAAAGGCAAAAGTCCAAAAAAATTTCAGAGACTAAATATCATTTACTCACTATTTCTTTTAAGATTTTATTTATTTAGGGACGCCTGGGTGGCTCAGCAGTTGAGCATCTGCCTTTGGCTCAGGGCATGATCCTGGAGTTCGGGATGGAGTCTCACATTGGGCTCCCTGCATGGATCCTGCTTCTCCCTCTGCCTGTGTCTCTGCTTCTCTCTGTGTGTCTCATGAATAAATAAATAACATCTTTAAAAATGTATTTTATTTGTTTATTTGATACAGAGAGAGAAGATGAACAGAGGGGAGGGACCGAGGGAGAAGGAGAAGCAGACTCCCTGCTGAGCATCGAGCCCAACGTGGGGCTCAATCCCAGGACCCTGAGTTAATGACCTGAGCTGAAGACAGATGCTTAACAGACTGAGACACCAGGCATCCTATAAATTATTTCTTAATGAATGTATATGAAATAATAGAATAATATTGTGAAAATATTTATCAACAAAACCACTGATTTCTATCACTATTTTAACAAGAAATATGGAGCTACCCCTTCATGTCGATCACCCCTAAATTATGAAGAGGAAAAGCATCAGGGAAGACGATTTGTTGAGTGCCTGTTTATGTCCCAGACTCCTACATCTTCTCCTTTAGTCCTTAAAACACCCACTGCCTTTGTATTATTTGTCTGGATTGTATACATGGAGAAGTAAGAGAAAGCAAAGTTCTCAATGCCACATAGTCCAAAAGTGCTAGAAATAGGCTTTGGATAAAAATGATTTTGTAATTGCTAAGTCCATGTGTTTTGACTAATGATGTGAAATAGGGGAGAAATTGTCCAGCCATTTCTGGAGGAAATAGTAGGAAAGAGGCTAATAATATCCAGACTATGATCAGACTATAATATCCAGAGTATGAATAACAAGCAATGGGAACTCGAAGCATCCTCCATTGATTTGCTTATGCATTTGGCAAACATTTTGGGCACTATGCTCCAATGAATGCGCTAAGTGTCGGGACACAAATGCGTATGACATTATTCCTCCCTTTGCATGGCCCAGAGGAGACAGCCACAATTTGGTGTAGCATGAGGGAGTCCGGTGAGTGTTCACGGAGGTGTATGTAAGCCATAATGTAAATACATCTGAGAAAATAATTTATAGAGGAACCTATATATGAAGTTAATGCTTAACCTGGACCTTCAGGACTGAGAAGTACCTTACCTTGGGAGGAAGCAGATGAGAAGGGAAAGACATTTTAAGCAGAAAAATAGATTTGTTGGTATAAGTGATTCATTGAAGGGAAACAACTAGTGTGACTTTATCAGAGGACAAAGATTATTTTATTGGTTTTCTTTTTCTCATTATGAGTCATATTTTCTTGCTTCTTTGTCTGCCTGGTAAGTTTTGCTTAGATGCCAGACATTGTGAATTTACTTTTTCAGGTGCTGTATATTTTTGGATTTCTTTAAATAGGTAAAGCTTTGTGCTTTGTTCTGGTACACAATCAAGTTACTTCCAAAGACTTGGATCCTTTTGAAATTGCTTTTGAACTTTAAGTGGGACAAGAGAAGTCTCTAGTCTAGAACTCATTTTTTCCCTTGTTACTGAGGCAATAGCCTTCTGAGCACTTTACCCAATGCTCCTTTATTATGGGATTTTTCCCACTCTGGCTGTATGAACACAGACACCTGGCTCAGTGTGAACTCTGAGGGTAAACTCCAGCTCCTTCTGGTTGCTCTTTCTCCAGCGTCAGTTCAGTCTCTGTCTTGCCTTGGGTAATTCTGTCTTAGGGTTACGTTGATGGTCCTCAACTGGAAACTCCATTTTCCAGAAATCCTCTGTCCATGTCTCTAGGTGGATCTCTCCTCTTTGTACTTTGCTCTACAGTTTGAGCCTCTCACCCTGCTCCGCCCCATCTCAACACTGTCTCCTCTAATCAGGGAAACTGCCAGGCCCAGTGTAGTCCCTTTCTCCTCCCTGCTCTCTGCAAGCTCTTGCTGAGCAATACACAGGACAATGATAGACTCACTTGTTTTTCTTCTCTCATGAATCAATGCCCTGTATTACCTATTATTCAATATCCAAATGATTTTTCCAATATTTTTCTTTTCTGTTTTTAGTTGTTTCAGGTTAGAGGGACAGTCTGGTCCCTACTACTTTATCAAAGCCATAACTAGAAATATCTGTTATTTCCATTTTTGAAAGGAGATATGTTGACTGAGGCTCGCATACAGATGATGGAAGCCAGAGGCAACATATTTCCATGAAACAGATTTTTTAAAAGGGAAAAGTGAGCATCAGTATATGTTAAGACTTTGGGGGGGGGCATTTAGAAGAAAGTAGTGTTTAAAAGCAAGGTGGGGGGACACGTGGGTGGCTCAGTGGGTGGCTCAGAGCCTGCTTCTCTCTCTGTGCCTATGTCTCTGTGTGTCTCATGAATAAATAAAATCTTCAAAAACATAAATGCAAGGTGGGAACTTTATTGATTGCAACTAAGGAAAATAAAAATGGAATTATTGTCATGGTTTAAATAACTTTCATACAAGATTATAATTAGAACCACTTGAAAGACTGCAAAAGATGTCCAGGTCCCTTCCCAAGAGATTCTGAACTAATTGATCTGGCGTGTGGCCCAGATAACTATTAATATATTTCTCATTTTATTATGTAATGTGTATCCACATATGAGGTCCACTGACCAAACGAGAAGAAGTTTTTCAGTTAAGCAATGAACACTTTGTATACTCAAGGTACTGTATAAATTTAAGCCCTCGAGATGTTCACTGAGTGGGTAACATGGGTATGGCTATCATGATTGAAATTTAGCTTTGTTTTAGAACAAAATTAAAAATGTGCTTCTGACTTTGCAGTCTTGCAGGTGAGAAAGTTTCAGAATTTACCTTCCTTTAGAACAAGGCACAGGCAACATCTTCTCCATCTATTGTGCTATGGTTTATGGGTAAAAATTACCTTTTTTTTTTTTTTTTTTTTTTTTTAAATTACCTTTTTAAATAGTTTACAATCAACTTGCTTGTAACGGCTATATGAGTATATGTTAGCTATTGATGGAGAGTCACAACCAACACAGGGAAATTTTATTTGAGATTTCAGAAAAATAATATTAAACCTTGAATTGAAAATCAGTGATATCAAAAGCAGACTTGTAAGTGTCTGGAGTTTAAAAGGTGTTTAATTTTTAGTTACAAATTTAAGAAGGATGGGCATCTCAATCAAGTTGTGTTTACTCTTATGCTTTAATCTAAAAGCTCTTAAATGGGTACTTACCTGCATTTTCTCTCGACTTTAGATCCCAAATGCAGGATTTGTTGCATTACTTGTCAATGACCTGTTATCCTCAATGTAACTTTTTACCCATTATGTACATACACACACTAAGAATAGAGGCACAGAGACAGATGTGTGAGAGAGTGTGCATACAGTGAGAGAGGAACTGGCAATCTCATGGCAAAGATCTTGGTTTTTTTTTTTTTTTTTTGAGATAAGAGGGTGGAATTTTTACTTAAAAAAAAAAATCTTAAACAATTATCCAATATCACTTCCTTCTAAATTGAAGGAAAAAAGTTATTCTAATAGTTGTAGTAATAATTATCATTGACATTCAAACTTATTATTATGCTTCCACAGGTTTGACTATTAGTTATTCAAATGTTAATGTTCCTTAGTTATTAACAGTTACAGATGTTACAGAATGTCACTAGCAGTATAGTTGGATAAGAAATTGAAGGTGGAAAAAAGAAAAAATTTGGAATCGGTGCTTCTTTAGATAGGCACGACTAAGTTGCAAACTCATAGGAGAAAAGTTAACCCGCCATTTTGTATGCGGGACAGAAAAATAAATCTGAAAATAAATATTTTGTATGTTGATAAAGGAATTGATTCTGACTTCCACTTAGGCATCCACATATTTATTGAATAACCACTGTAGCATACCAAAAATATTAAACCCTGAACAGTGTGCTATGCCAGCATCAACCAGTATCTCATCTGCAACACACTTGAAGGATGGAACCTACTGTCCTCTTCCACAAAATGGTTTGATTTGGTGAAAAATGCATTGAACAAATGTTTAGTGAATGCCTAAAAATGTATCAGCTACTTTGCTATATAAAAGGACACTTCTGGAGGAGGTAGGAAGAAAAAAAAAAAGGGAGAATTTTGAGAATGTGAAAGCCTCCTAAGTGATACAGATGTGTCTCAGCTGGATTAGCACCTCTTCCGCACCCACTACTGTGCTTCATCTCAACCTCAATCAGGAATTACTGATCCAGGGATGCCTGGGGGGCTCAGTGGCTGAGCATCTGTCTTCATCCCAGGGTGTGATCCCGGGGTCCTGGGATCGAGTCCCGCATCGGGCTCCCTGCTTAGAGCCTGCTTCTCCCTCTGCCTGTGTCTCTGCCTCTCTGTGTCTCTCATGAATAAATAAATCTTTATTTTTTAAAAATAAATCTTAAAAAAAAGAATTACTGATCCAAATTCACAGATCTTTGATAAATTAAACAGTCCCCACTCTTCTTCTGCCTCTTCCCCATTCCCTCCATGTCTCTATCTCTATCTATTTGTCTCTTTTCCTTTTAAGTGACTGACACTTAACTCCGGTGCTTTAATTGTATCTCTGGAAAATGGGGCAACTGAAATAGCTAAAGAAAAGTCACTCACCTCAGTGAGTGTGGAGGTTTTGCATAGTGAATTTAGGCAGCTTACAGAAATGATGTTCAGTGTAGGGCAAAGGAGATAGACTTGTGAACCCTCTTGTCATCTTCTGAGTTTCCCCACATGACTGAATAGGAAAAGCAGTAGGTTGGAAGGTAAAGGTGGGTGTAGCCTCCACCTTCCTACCATCCAGTACACCCAACTGGCCAAGTCAGACAAGTCATAGGGACGCCTTCAGCTTCACTTTTAAACCATGTGGAGTATTTAGTAAAAGAGATTATAGGGGAAAGGAGAGAAAATGAGTGGGGAAAATCAGAGAGGAAGACAAACCATGAGTGAACCCTAAATCTGGGAAACGAATAAGGGATAATGGGAAGGGAGGCAGATGGGGGGTTGGGGTGACTGGGTGACAGGCACTGAGGGGGACACTTGATGGGATGAGCACTGGGTGTTATGCTATATGTTGGCAAATCCAACTCCAATAAAAAAAATACAAAAAAAAAAAAAAAACAAAACTATGTAGAGTAGAAGAATACTGTTCTGCCTCTTGTAGTAGTTTGGTATGAAAATAAAACATAATGTATTGAGAGAACCTTGGAAACTATAAGGCTAAATAACCCCAAGGGATCTGGGGATGACTCTTCCACATTAGTTGCTACAGAGTGGGGCATTCCTGCCAGCGCGCAGCTCCAGCTGACCATTGTCACATGCTTGTACATCTTCGAGCCACGTATGCAGGTAGTTTCTTGCTGCAAAAGGGTATTGGCATGCCCAGCAAGAGTCAACGCTACTCTTGTTAATTATTTTACTTTCAAATGGATCTAAGAAAAGCTTGTGTGAATTGAAATTTAAAAATAATTAGGTGTGCATTACCCTTTCGTTCTGTAACCAGGGTTTCACCTGTATTTTCCTGAAGAGGAAGAGTCTTCCCCTTTCCAAGATTTGGTGGCACCACCACAGCAAGAGCAGCAGTGCCCAGCTGTGGTCCACTCACTAAGCATGGACATTTTGGGAAGGATTCTATACATTTATCTTGTAGTTTGAAAAATGCCCCATGCAGATGGGATCCCTGTTTTCTTTAAAAATGTAATCATCCTCCTCAAAATCCCCTTATTTTTAAACACAAAAAAGGGTCTCCTTTTCAGGGTCAGTCTGAGCCGGGGTCCTGCATCCACCTACAGGGCACTCCCACCCCTCATTTTTTGTTGTGTTATCTCTGATGTAACTCAGTGAAATTTTAGGGGGTGATGTGAACATTATTGGAGACTCACTGTTTATATCACTTATGACTCAACCCAAACCCTATCATTGAGGTAATCTCTCTATAAACTAGGAAATGGTTGGTAAAGCTGAAAATTAATGCAGATCTATCTTACCCCAGAATACATGGTCTTTACATAAGAAAACACTGGGTGTGAAGCATACAATTAATTTACTTGAATTAATGCTTGAGATATCTACAGATCACAAGAAAAGCACGTTCATAGGTGAAAAAACACATTGCATGTGGAAGACCATCTTGTAGCTTAAAATCTCAGAATCTGTGATCCCACTGTCATTGCACTCTAAATAACTTCTGTAGTGTAGCGGGGTTATCTTGATTGCTTAAAGCTTTTGAGTGGTCATTCAAAAGTTTAACCATAATAAGTGTTTGGCTTTTAAAAAACGCTTTATTCTACTCTAAGATTAATATCTTTCTCAGACTGATTTTTCCAAATTTCAACAATGCTTCAATTTTCACAAAAGAGAAACTGAACTAAAGAAGACAATCATGGAATGTCTTGTTCTGTATTATTTATGAATTAAGAGGTCATATTTTATTTTTATATTTGAGTGCATCTTTATAATCTGTGGTTTTAAATTTTTTAGACTACTTAGGCATACAAGGAGAAATGAATTGTTAAAACAATCCTCAAGAAGCAGAAAAATATATATAGTTTGCATAAAGTAGATCCAATGCGATCTACTATATGCAAACTATATTCTGACCTAAAGTAACCAATTAACTGCTTTGATTTGATTTTTTGGTGGGGAGTACAGTTGAATCTAATTATACCTACAAGCATGACTTCAATGACCATTTTATGAAACTCATCACGTTGATGTTAACTTTGACTATTCAGTAACATAGTTTTACATTGGAGACCAAGATCATCTTTTATATTTCTTAGTTTCTGGCAGATTTCTGGATAAATACTGTATGTTTATTAGCTGATTTCTAGAAACCTGACTTTCTAATTTATTGGCTCACTCTTTCATTCATTTTTCATTTTTTTTGTTATGCATTGAATGTCTTCTGAGGTTAAAGCATTTCAAGATTTGGGTCCGATGCATAAAAGTGAAAATTAACTTGTAGTTGTCTCTTTGTACCTAACGTCTTTCTTTGAGGCATTTTGACATAATACATAACTAACAAATAGTACAATTAAATTGCATGTTTTAATAGAATGTGCATGTGAAACTGTAAGTATTCCTGGGGGCTAACCTCAGTTCTAATTTCTTGGAAGGGCACCCAAGGCAGTGGCAAATCCATACTTACTAGGTATTCAAGGATCGGATGATTAACATGCATTTTAAGATATCCCCTACTACTTCCTAACATAAAACTTACATTTCTGTTCATTTGCCTTTGAACACTAGCCCTGCCAGGAGCATGGTGGACAGTCTTGTGTGGCAGACAAGGACGTCGGCCATTTGCCAGTGATAAGGTTTCTTTCACCAGTTATCCTTCATACTTGGTAAATGGTCACTGCGAAAGTTGCGCTATGTTCTCTCCTATTATGTTATGACTTCACTGTAAAATGAATTGGATCATAAAAAAGCACTAACTGGGGAACCAAAAGATGAGATGTGTTTTAGCTTTTAGAGCTTACACATGTTGGGGATTCTTGTGTGCTTAATGAAGTGTCATATCAGTGGTGGATCCCCCTCTCAGGGCCCTGATAAGAAACAGAATGTTTAACTGGCTATTTTTGCTGCTGATTGTCATCTCTTCTTCCTTCCTGTGGGGCCGTCGCATCATGGAGGAAGCATGGGTCATGTTGCGTTCAAGAGCTCCTTAGTGGCTGAAGCCTTTACTTCCTCTGCAGAGACAGGCAAGGGTCTGAATTCAACTTATGCATGTTAAGTGGTCAGGGGAGATGCCACAGAGTGCTGACAACTTGTGCAAGAAAACCCAATTATTCCTTATTTTTGCCTTAAGTAGAAACTTCAATTTGTTGAAGGTCTCTTTGGCAAGAAATGTTGCTTTCCTGAAGTTCTCAATCTTTCATTTTCTAACTAATAAATGAGATGTATTCATTCATTTGGAGTATAAAATGGAAGAGGGAGTCTCTCCTAATCTTTGAATGGGATGTCTCCGGGGAGCTATAAGGATCCAGCCTCGCGGCTGCCACAATACATAGGATGGAGGAGATCAGTCCTACTTGGCAGGACAGGGAGGACAGGGGATGGAGATCTCATCTTTTTCATTGGAGGTTCAATTAGTACTCAAAGACTCATTTCAAGAACTCTCCTGTGAAGGCTCATTACTGTAGCCGTTGTGAGCTATCAAACTGTTGAGTACTTGAACATATACTCTATTACATTTTTTTTCTACGTGGAGTTCACCTACTGAAGGAAAGTTAAATTTCTCGGTGAAAGAGTCTGCTAGTTTCTATTCTTCCACAAAAAAAATAAAGAAAGAGAGAAAGAAAAACTGCTTGCAAGATAGAAAGAACACACTGACTTTGGCACAGACAAAACCACTGGAAATTCCACCTCTACCTCTTAAGTTATATAACCCTGAGTTAGGTTTCTGAGATTTTCTGAACTCCTAGTTCTCTTCTCTGAAATGAACTTTATCTACTTTCATTTGGGCTTGGGAGGATTAAGTGTGGTGGTGTTTAAAAAGTGTTTGCTAGCCCATAGCAAATGTTCACAAGATAATTCCAATATTCTTTACTTCTCCTGTAATATAGTTAGATGTAATCTATGCCTTATTATGTTTTTTTTTTCCTCGAAGAATTATTTGGGGTCCTGTTTTGCTAACTTTTTGGAGGAGGAGTATATTTAAATAACTTCTGAGTCCTGTCGGTTATATTCCTACTAGATGTACTTCTCAAAAGCAGATCTAAGTGGTGTTCCATGACGGTGAGGCTGGTTGGTGCTGACGTCTTGGATTGAGATAGTCCCTTGATTGTAGTAATTGGCTCCTTCTCTGTCCTTTCATAGGGCACCGGGGGAAAGTGGTTGAACATTTGGCAAAGTAGTTTTTCAAGGTTGTTAACCTTTTCCTGTTATTATTCCCTAGGTGAAAAAAAATTTGTCTATACAGTAGGTTAGAAATTAATAGCCAGTTCCAGCTTTCTCACTGTCTAAGGGACCGTGAGGATGTTGCTTTTCTCTGTTAGCTCCACTGCTATCTTGGGACTAGATTCCTGTGTAATTTCTGCTCCACAAATTTTTATGAAAATATTCTTTTTCTCTGATTTCCATTGCTCACCACCCATTTCCTGGCACATCTTGCCTCCAGGTCAGGTTATGGGTGCTTCCTCTCCATGCTGCCATTAATATCCACACCAGTTTTTATCACTGCACTCACCACATCTTGCCAACTATTTTATCATATCTGCTGCCTGGTGACATAGCTGTGACTCCTGAGTTTCATTATATTTTTGTCCTAACTTTTTAAATGAAATTTGATTCATAAAAAAAACTCTCTTTATATTTCTTCATTAAATGTAATTGACCTCTGAAGTGTAAATCACTAAAAAAAAAAAAAAAAAAAAAAATAGGTGTGAGGTGTGTGCCTGTGTGTTAGAAGTGACTATGTGAATAAAAGTCAATAATTTTTTTGAACTCATTTAAGAAAAACATGTTAATAGAAGTTTTAGAATCAATTCTGTGTGCATTGTACTTTTATTCTGCATACAGACTTACATATATTGATTTTGGTTTTGCTTTTATTTTATTGAGGAAGAAGGTTTCCCCCTTCATAAGATTTGGCATATAACAACAACATATCACTATTAACATCAGTTACCTATTACTCTGTGTTCACTAAAGGTGACCTTCATTTATAGCTATAAATTAGGGCATATAAACATTTTAGAATGTATCGATATATTCCTTACATATATATAGATATGAAAGTATGTATCTTTGGATTCTCTATATACCTACAAATGGTATAGATATTTCTTCAGTATGTACACATGGAAAACATTTGTAAAAACAACAATAAAACTTTTAAAAGTAGGATGCTTATTATTAGACAATTGATAACTCTATTCAAACTCCGGGAAATCATTGGAATATTTTCTAAAATATTCTCTAAAATTTAATTTTTAGTAGCCAGCAATGACAGAAATTGTAATATTCTCTAAATCTCTCATGGAAATGCTTTTCTTTCAAAATAGTCTTTTGGTTGAAATAAGCAAAGGTAAGATTTATTACTAATTTATTCCTTTTGCAGGGCTGTGAATAGAGAGAGTCTCTTTGCCATGACTCACCTACTGCCTTTATGATATAAATGTTCACATTTGTGTCATGTTCTGTGTTTGTTATGCCTCTTTTCACCTAAATTTTGTAGATTTATTCAAGAGCTTCATAGAGATATTTTTTTCCAAACACATCATGTTGATTTAATATCATTGAGAACTATGAAAAGTATCAAAAACTTGGGTGAAATACAATTGTTCAGATTTTCATTCTGTCTTAACAAAGGAATCTAATTTAATGTGGAAGAAAGAAGTCTCAAGTTGATGAATGTTAGATAAAATGAATGTATGTCACTCATCCTTCAAACACCTGCACACATTTTTTTTTATAGCTTTTCCAAGTACCAAAGTGACAGTTACTGGGCATGATAGAGTTTCTTTATGATGACTATCATCTGAGAACCCTATTACGAGGACAGCCCATACTAGCTAGTGTGGAGGGCATTTCCCCTTCTATACCCACCTGTAAAAGTTTTAGCTCTAATAGCAGTGATCACAGTTCTAATTTAATACTTTTCTAGATGAAAACTAGGTTGAAAATGGTAGCATCCTCCATTAGACAGAAGACTTGATCATCATTGTTTCTCTGTGGCCTAATACAGTGTTTGGAATGTAATAAACATACAACAAGGATTAGTAGTAGGAATCGATAATAGACGGATACATGCATAGGTACATTGATTTACGAATGTGTGAATGAATGAATGAATGAATGAATGAATGAATGAATCTTACATCTGAAAGGAAATCACTACAGATCTCACTAGTCATGATTACCCTCTCATTCCATCCCAGTTCACTTTATAAAACTTCTCACACTATTTGTAACCTCTTTTTCTTAATATTTATTTATTTATTTATTTTATTTGACAGAGAGAGAGTGCCAGAGAGGACAAGCAGGAGGAACAGCAGAGGGACAGGGAGAAGCAGGCTCCCTGCTAAGCAGGAAGCCTGACAGGGCTTGATCCCAGGACCCTGGGATCATAACTTGAGCTAAAGGTAGAAGCTTAATTGACCGAGCCACCCAATGCCCCACCATTTACAGCATGTTGCACACTCTTTTGTTTGGTGTAAAACTAAGATTTTGAAATCTAGAATCTTATATAAAATGTTCTTTGACATTGGCATAATTTTTCAACTTTTGTTACTTTTTTTTCCTGGAATGCCCCCACATATACTTTCCAGCCACTAACTGGGACATTGTGTCTTGGGAAGCCTCCTTATCTACACCCAGAACCCCACCATGTTCCCAGGTCATTAGTTGCATTCCATCAATTGAAACTATTTTGCATATTCTGTAACCATATGTTTTTTTTTCTCCTTCAATCTCTACATTTTAGAGAGCAGATGTTTTTGGACACTTGTTTGCTTGCATATTGTTTTCCCTTACATATGTAAAACACATCCTGGAAAATAGATAATGTCTTATATATATTTATACAAACAATGGAATGGATGACAGAGATGGAAAAAAAAAGTATTTGTCCTCACTATATGTGAGTCTATGAAAGTTTCACTTAAAAAGTGTTTGTGTCCTCCAAAGCCTTAGCATGATATCTTCAAACAGTAAATCTCTAATTAATTTTTAATGATGTTAAGTGTAACTTAGAAAGCTTTGTTAGTATATAGGACTAATTATGAAATTTTTGTACAAATATGGTTTTGTGAAATATCTTAAGTGTAATAATTGGCTTCTTGGTCTTTAGTTGCTCATAAATGATTGAAAGAGTGCGGAAATGATGTAAAGGTATAAATGTAAATACTCATAAACATAGAACCACAAAATAGCAATGGAAAAGATTTAAGAAATCGTCAGTATGTAGAAATAAATGAAGACCAACCATATAAGAAAAGCACAGGCTGTTTATTCAAAGCTTGCTATTGAAAGAAAGTTAGCCACCATCACTTGTGGTTGGCATAGACTCAAAAAAGACAGAGGAGTGATGACAATTTTATGGCAAAACAGGGCTTCAGGGATGCCCTAATTGAAGGTCGTTGGCCTGAGGAAGCTGTAGGTGGAGCAGATACAAGAGGGTATCCTATGTACTTGGTTAGAGGCACATATTTGGCTTCCTCTGGTTGGTTTTTAGTTGGAAGCAAGGACAAAATTAAAAAAGCTGCCAGTTATTATTCAGGTCCCTGCCAATTTGGGACAATTGTTACAGAAGTTATTATTTGGCTTCCCAGATTGTTGTTAGAGGTAGCAGCCTGACTTCCTATGAGTCTGATTTATAGCAGGCTGGCTCCCTTGGCTGATTACTACAGATAGTGCATTGATTGGTTACCTGGACAGGTTGGTGCAGGCTGTAGGCCAGAATTCTGCTTTCATATTTGGCTTGGCCATTTTCTATTTGTAAATTCAGTTTCTCAAGTGCTTGCTGGTCCAGTGAAGAATACTGAGAAATGTTTCCCGGATGTGGTGTCCCTAAAATACAGGCCAAGAAAAATGAGCACAATATAGATTGTACTGAGTTTGTCATTGTCCCCTGGGTGGGGCAGTAACTGGTGCAAAATTCAAGAAAGAATCTAAAAGAGTAAGAGGGTACCAAAAAGCTAATAAGATCTTAAATGATGGATCCCTGGGTGGCGCAGCGGTTTGGCGCCTGCCTTTGGCCCAGGGCGCGATCCTGGAGACCCGGGATCGAATCCCACATTGGGCTCCTGGTGCATGGAGCCTGCTTCTCCCTCTGCCTGTGTCTCTGCCTCTCTCTCTCTCTGTGTGACTATCATAAATAAATAAAAATTAAAAAAAATAAATAAAAAAGATCTTAAATGAATACATGACACATTTATCTTTCCTAGGATTTAAATTCTCTTTATCTTATACATTTTTTAGAAAGTGAGGTAAGAGCTTTTTGCTTTTTGGCAATAATTTCCATGCTCCAGCCAAACACCAGTGATAAAGGTGCCTACCACTAGCCATTTCAGTGGAGCCAAGGGGAAATTTCCATCCCATGGAATCAGGTAGTCACTCACTCCACCTTTCCAATAAAGGAAGTGACATCAGGATCCATGAGGGACCAACTCTCTAACTCAACCAGTTCGGCAGAATGAGCTGGGGTGAGTCAGGGCCAGTGAGTGGGGTGAGTAGACGAGACCATGGTGGGTGGTGGGTCAGAAAGGTCTTACCCTGAGGACACCCTGCTTGTAAGAGCTTTGTCTGCTGGTTCACCTGAAGGGGCCAAAGTACACAGACCTGGTGGAAGGAGAGATCAATGTTTGGTTAACATACATTTTGTCCTGACCCATCAGTGGAAACGAGCAGTTCAGCTAACCATTTCTGGGACCAAAAAAGAGAATTTGGACTTGTCATAGTCAAACCAAAAAATACACGGTGGCTCTTATCTAGATCATGTGGGTAGGGCAGGTTGTTTGCTATAAGCTGTTTCCAGACACAAAAGGATGACAGAAGTCCTTAAATTCCCATTGTTTTTCAGGATCACAGGATTCTGATTAAGTTTAACATGGTCCACAGAGTCTCAGGGACCTGAACCATCAGAGGAGTGACAGACAGATAGAGACAGAGGGAGACACAGAGAGAGATTGAGGAAGTATTCAAAGAAATCACTAAAAACATTCTCAGATTTGATAAAAAGCACAAACCTGCAGATTCAAGAAATTGAATGAACCCCCAGAAGGATAAACCATCACCAACAAAAACATCACACCAAAACATACCACAATTAGTTGTATGACAGTGAAGGACAAATGAACAATCTTCAAAGCAGCTACAGAGAAACGATACACTCCCCAGTTGGGACACCAACCACTGACAGCAGATTTCTCCTCTGAAACACTTTCAGGAGGAAGTGGTGCAAAGCACTGCCAACAGCAAAGTCTCTACCAGACCCAAGAGTGTTCAGGAATGAAGGGGAAAAGTAACTTCTCAGAAGGAGATAACTAAAAGGATTCATTGTAAGCAAATCTCCTCTTAAAGATGACTGAAGCAAGTTCTCTAGGCAGAAAATTGTAACAGATAAAGGCTTGAAATTTCACCGAGAAAAAAAGAACATCCAAATGAATAAACACAGGGGTAAATATAATAGTCTATCATACTTCTTATAAGTTTCTTAAATCACATTTTATTGTTGAAGCAGATTTTAGATCATCCAAAGTGGCACTCAGTATGCAGAAGAAATACTTAAGACAATTATATTTAAAATATGGAAATAAGGTTTCCACAATGTACTCAAAGTGGTAAAACCCTGATTTCAATATGCTCTGATGAATTATACTGTATATATTATATATGTGGTAATCTTAGAGAAATGACTTAAAAACTACACATGATGTACTCAAAGATCGTCTTAAATGAGCAGAGGTAGGACTGCGAGGATCATGGTGTTAAAGGGAATAATACTAGGGAATCTCATAGCAACTGAGAGCTTGACTTCTTGATGTGAACACATAATTTATACTGAGTGTGACCATGTGATTAATATTTTTATCTCAAGAATTTGGTAACAGAAGCAATATATTCATTTTTTTTATCTGTAAATTTGAATTTGGATATTACACACAATATTGAAATTATTGTTTCCACTATTATTTATAATGGTCCACATTTAAAATCATTATGCAAGCCTCGCATTTACTTCCTGTTTATATTTCCAAGTCATTTGAGTGCCTTTTCTAAACAACCCAAAACCACAGAAATAACATTAAGCTTTTTCTAAGGGATTTCACATCTCATTTGATAAAATAATGTGCTACATAATGCCATTATTGTTTCTCAAGGAGCTGAGTAATTAGTATTCAGGTGAATTAATTAAACTTATGAGCCTTGCACTTAACCAGAATGTTAAACTGACCCTAAAAATTTAACTTAGCTGTTCATACCCCTGTAGATATTCAGAAAGACTTGCAGTCAACCTGTGGATGTGAAGTCCCCCCCAGCATAGATTACAATAAATAGGATAAGACTAGTCATTACAAATAGGACACTGATGAAAGATAATACAGGTATGAAGAACAGCATCTGATGTATTATCACTGGCCATTATGTATTTATTGTTTTAACTTTAGAATTTCCTTCAACACTATGCAAGGGTTTCAGGACATATGGCTCCAGAGGAACTATGACATTCTTAAAAATAAGACAGCAGAAAGTGGGGAGAAATAACCTTTGCCATTTTCTGATTGCTTTTGCCATGTTGTTTTTTCCTAGCTGAATACAATTACAATATGCCTTTGCTCTGTAATATCATTGCTTTACCAATGAAGGAAACCTAGCATTTAAAATACTTGTCAACTATAGGTTCATGAATTTTCTGCAGTCATCACTTTCCAATGATGGTTTCCAAAGATTGGTTAGCATCACTAACCAATCTTAGATGCTACCTTGTCTCATTTGGGGCCACGTCTAAGTTATCCTAACACATGGAAACCCACACAAGCCAACTCCAAAAGCTTAGGACATTTTCTGTGAAACCTACTATAGATTGCTTTTTGGAAACAGAAATTTTTAACTTTCAAAAACCTGTCTAGCAAATTGTCTTCATTACCATGGAACATTTCCTAGAAAATCATAGGAAGATATTTCAAAGACAAGGTCATCTCCGCTAGGGACAGGAAGGTCTCAGGATGTACTGACCTCATGCTTCTCAATTTTTCACATTGGCCTTTGCTGAGAATAAAACATTTTCAAACTTCTGTCACTGTCATCGGACATTCCACACAACACGTGTACACTGGTATGCTTGCATGCACACCCCTGCAAACTACACACACTGTAAACCATATACCAGACAGCATTCCACACACACATACTACATACTACACATGTATGCAATGCACTGCACACATACTGAAATGACCCCATCTCTGGTCTCAAAGAGAAATGACAGAGCTCTAAAAATCATATATTTGTATAAATCATGTTCATAGGCTTGTGTGCCACACTCTTTCTCTTCTGTTGCTGTTTTCAACCACAATACAAAATGTGGTGTGCAAGGTGGGTCTGTTTCTCTGGGTTCGTTTTGCTGCATGACCACCCTCACCATTCAGGCTCTAGACTTAACGATCCGCAATTTCCTCAAATGTATCCCTGCTATTTCCCATTCAAAAAACCTGACATCTTGAAGGGCACTCTCCCGACAATATTTGTCTTTCTGTGGCTCCTTTCTGATTAACTCCTACTTTTCCTCAATGAGGATTTCTCTAGAATTTCAAAGCAGTTAAATCATTGCATTATGAGTTTGCAGAGTGTGGTGTAGCTAGATAAATCAACTGTCTTGTTATTCCATCCTGATTGAAATCTCTTGCTGCCTCCATAGGCTTTCACTCCCATTCATTACCAAAAGCATCATGGCACATTTAAAAAGGGACCCCCCACAATTCATTTTCTATCCTATGTCCTATAGTTCACGGGACTTGAAATTATATAACTTGCTTATTGTGCAAAACAGTTGTATACATAGGCTCTGAACTAAAATTAAAAGAGGCGATATTTTGAAACAGCTGACCCAGGAGAGCAGTTAAGTTGTTGTTTATCCTAATATATGTCCTAATGCATGTGGTATCAGATATTCATTATAGCCTCTCAAGTTGTGAGAAGTGTGATGGGAAGCAGATGATTTGATGCCTGTCCCAAGGCAAGCTGGGCTCCATCCCATCTCCCACTGATGTCACTCTCTTTATGCCCCAGTGTAGACATGTATTCCTCCCATCCTAGGAGATTGCCATGTGTTAAATCTATCTGGCACACTGTGTCTGATTAGTACATCTTAGATCTTAGATCAACGAATGCCACAAATTGTGAAGAATGACAATTATATGTGAGGGGCAGGACTCGTGAAGAAAACAGCATTCACTAGAGACCAGCACTATAAATGAGAGCTCATGAGGAAACAATGAGGACCCTGGGCTTGCAGTGAGGAACGACTTCTGTTGGCAGCAGCAGGAGCAGGGTGAGATGGTGGTACAGTAGACCTTATTGCTACCATGGTGTGAGTAGAAATAATGGTGCATGGGGCCAAGGCAAGCCATGGGAAAGGAGTAGATCTGAGTGACATGCAGAGTGGAATCGACAGATGGATCATGGCAACAGAGTTTGAAGTCTATTTTGCAAGGATTGGAGGGGTCACTGCAGATTTTGCCAACGGAGAGTGAAAAGTGATTGATGATTAGTTTCCATTGGGGAACTTTAGGGATTGACTGGAATATCGAGAGCAGAAGAAGCCTCCCCACCAGGGCAGCCTTCCAGCAGCACCTCCCTAGGTCGTCAGGAGCTCACCTAGACTGTGCCCATCACCTGAGGACGGATTGGGTGAAGACAGGGCCATTTTAAGTGGGCCAGCAACTGCTTACAGTCGGTATCTGGATACCTCCAGGTGCATGAATGAGACTGCAGAGATCGAAAATATGCCCAGCAAAGAAGGGAGTAGGATGATTAATATACAGTGGGACAGGCAGGGAGCTCTTTATTTTGCATAAAGATGACAAATTTAATTTTCAAGGTGAGCACTGGATACTGATGTTTGGAGAGATAAGATCCCCCAGTACTGAGGCACTCGAAACATGAGGGTGATAGAATATTCTTGATTGACCGAGTTTTCATAGTGAGATCGTACATATTTCCATTCCATTCGGTATTTATTTTAATTTGGCATTTCAAGAGTTCTAAACTAGGGAGCTGACAATACAGAGAAGTTAAGACTATATAAGCTGTGACCATGAAAGTGTAGAGCTGGCTTTTCCCCTTCATGTCTGTCATCAAAGATCTAAACTTGGGAGGTCAGGACTGCGACCAGCTGCTTGTGGCATGCATGTTGCATGAGAGCACATTAGCATTTCATTCCAGAAAACTTAGGATATTTTGAAATGTAATCCGGTTATCTTTCCCCTAACTAAACCATATTTAGTTAGGAATCTATAGGAATCTCCCTTAACTAAACCATATTTTAAAATTAAAAAAAAAATAAAATACTTATATCTTAAATATTCTAAAATCAAAAGCAATGCTTGTTGAAGCACTGTTCACAATCATGAAGAAATGTAAGCAATCTAAATGTCCAGTGATGTAAATGGTTAAGATAATTATGGCAAATCTACTGAATGTAATATCCATTAGGGGAATATCTGCAAATATTATGTAGCAGTAGGAACATTATCCTACAGCACTATTTCGTACTATAAAAAGGACTATAAAATGGCAAGCATCCTGATAACATTTGAAAATATACAAATATGGCCATCAGAAAACCTGGAAGGGGATGCGCATGACATGTTGATGGTCACGTTAGAGAGTCGGACGCTATTTTTCAGGTTTTAGAATTCTACATATTATTTTCATGATGCAAAACTTAAAATAGAAGTTGTGATCATGATCGGTTTTTAAGGCTTGCTTGACATCTGTGTGTGAGTAAGGAGATGCTCTGTGCAGAAGTAGGCCTTTTGCGTAGCACATTCTCTGAGGTTTTAGGATGTCAATTAATGTCACAAGTCCTTCAAACAATAGAGTCTTAAGTGGATTCTGTATTGAATGGTTAACTTTTGCTCTTGCCTGTTTATTCCTTCCTTTCCTTGTGGAGAGAACACCAATACTATAAAGCGTTCTTCAAAACTGTGTGATCCTCTGGGCACCCACTGCCCACAAAAGCACATTAATTTTAAAGTGATTGTGGCTGCCCAGGGGCTTACCTTATTTCAAGTTTAATCAATTATGCCTTGCACTTAAGCTGATGAAGAAGTATGCTAATCGCGTGCTGTGATCACTGCGGAGGTCTTTAGAATCAAGATCCAGTCACACCTCTGTCACTGCCTGGCTTTGTGTCTGCCCACCTTGTCAGCTGTGGGTAATTGTTTCAGCTCTGCTCCCAGGTATTGGAAATGGTCAATTTTCCTAAACCCAAAAGTTAGCATGAACTTTGTCCTTCCATTTTTGGAAGTGCATTTATAAAAGGACTTGCTCTACTTGGGTTAAAAAAAAAAAAAAAAAAAGATTCCAAGGCATATTTGTAGGGTATCAATATTTCTTCTTCTTCTTTTACACAGGAGCTGGAAAACCTAGTATGTCCCTTCCATTCTCTAAAACCAATATGTCCCTCTGTTAAGAAGGGAACCCGACACGGGGGAGAGTAAATATGCTCTGGATCCTAAAAGGATAGTGCACATTATCATTCAGGGGTTTGTTTAAAACAAAAACACAACTACAGCCTATGACAGGGGGTGTCCCTGCATCATTTCATTATTAAACATTATTATGATGCGCCCTTTGGATGGAGTAAGGGACTTTTGTTGTTGTTGCCATTAAATGATTGATGGAATAAGGTGACCTAAAGCCTAAAGTCAAAAATTCAAATGACTTCTGAAGGATAATCAGAACTAAGATGTGGGTAAATATCTAACTAATTGTGTACTTATTCCTTGTTGGGTCATTTGTCAAATGTTCTCATTGATTGTCCATTGGAGAAGTGCACTAGTTCTGGGTGGGAGATGTTTCCGAGCTGATAGAGGCATCATTTGGGGGTGAATGACTATTAGAGAAATCTAACTGTACATGTAGGCAGGACACATTACAGAAAGAGAAGGGAGGCAGCCATGCAAAACCCCTGTATGGGAGGAATAAAACCTCAATTAGGAACAGCCAGTGACACCCCCCCCCCGCCCCCCGACTGGCTGGGTAGCCCAGGACAGCTTCACAGAGAAGCACCTATTCACCAGCTATTCCACTTGGATCATAAAATCTTCTCTATCTCCTTTACAAGCTTACGGGATGGGTCTCAGAAGTCAGTTCAACAAGTAAAATCAGCCTCCTGTGTAATTTCACATTATAAACTACAGCGAACATGATACCGGTTAATAAGGAAAAATCCTTAGCATGGCATCCAGGGCCCTGCATAATTTAAGGAGGACAGCTTCAGATCTGATTTTCACCCCAGATTCTCTCAAATTTGAATTGATTTCTGTCTGGTTCACGTGCATCAGAAAATTCACAGCACAGCCTAAGCAATAGTGTTCGCTTTGCTGACCTCGGAAGGTGGTGGTTGGTACACGCATTGCACTGATGTCTTTATAGTTCACCGGCGTCGATCTGTCCCCTCACCCCTCCTGTGGTCCTTCATGGACACTGCTCTAGGCATTGAGGCCAGAAGGAGGGAAGAGCAGGAGAGGGAGTGAGAGCAGTGCCCGCTGGGGTTCCCCCTTTCATTCAAAAGCGGCTCTCCCTGTCCAGTCCAGTAGGATTCTCTTTGTATCACACTGTCTAGAATGCATCACAGGGTCACCCTCATGGTGAAAAAGGCTCAGAAAGGAATTTCCTTTTGTGGCATCTTTCTTGAAGTACAGAGATGGTAAAGATGTTGGAAACGAATGTTGGGTCAGACTAAGGAATACAAGTGGCTTATTGCTCAATGTATAATTGAGAGAATTAAACATATTAAATGAAATATATTTTCAATTATATATATTTTTATTACGTGTCTATATTAATTAAATATATTTTAAATATATATCAATAACCTGTTAAATATATATATATATATATATATACATATATATACATATATATACATATTTGAGTACTGACATTTAAAGCTTTTTGGCCTCTGCGATAAGGTGATAAGATGCTAATACATGCTGCATTTTTCAAAAATGTTTGCTTAGTACCTAACCATAACTAAGTAGATGTAGCAAATATTGTCGGGTTTCTTCCATCATATTTACTAAGAGTAGAAAACAGAAATCTGGAACAGATGGTGCCTCTACTGAGAGAGGTTACTTTCATTAGTAAGACTATGGTAGTTATGGTATATATAACTTTGAGAGAAACTTCTAGAGAGAATCATAATGTACTTTTATTCTCTTTAAGTCACTCAAAAATTTTCAATATTATATGATCTTTCATAGCTACTTCCTTCAGTTTAATCTTCCTTCCTTCTGAACAGAAGTTCACCACATCAGTTTGTTGTTTTTGCTTTGTTGTTTTTTTTTTTTTTATTTTTAGTTTGGAATTAATTTGACACATGAAATGGTGAAGTTCTGCACGCATTCACATACACAAAGATCACCATTTTTCAAGAAAAAAAATGCCTTTTGGTTTAAATGGTGAATCAGCCTGGAGGCAAACAATTTCATGGCTGGATTTGTCACCCTGCCCTGACAAACGATGGATCACCACAACCCACTGGTCCATAGTCTAGCTTCTAGATAAACCGATGATGTCAAGCCTATATGGAATCAGTAGGACGGTGTTTGGTGTTCAGTAAGAAATCAAGTGATTTTAGAAGAGAACAAGAATTTTAAACACTCGACACACATGAACCAGCCAGCCCAGTAGAAATGAGTGCTCTTGAGCATCGATGAGTTACCGGTTTTGCCCTTTGTGTGACACAACACCATGACTGGCCCAGGGAAGAAAATCTTTGGTATTCAATCACATGGCTTCTTCCTTTCTTTTGATCATAGAATCTTTCTGATTAGATGTAGTTTTTGATATTTGGTGATTTTTTTTTCACTCATAAAAAAAAGTAAGACTAATTAGCAGTGCATGCTGTGACATATTCGGATGTCGACTTTAACTTAATCATGCAATTAATTCAAAGTCCTTCTGAAACACAATTCTTGCGTTTTGTTTGCTCTTAGTCAATGCCATTGTAATTGACTGATGGTCCAACAGAGAGGGGATCAGCAGTGTCTTGACTTTAAAGCTAAAGCAACAGCAGAAAGTGGTCAAATCCCAATTCTCGTGGGAAATTATGATAGAAAAAATTCATTGTCGGCTTCTCCAGACATTGAGTGTTCTAGGATTTAAAGACCTCCCTCCTTATGCTTGACATTATGATTATCTGTGAGAGACTTACAGCTAAAGAAGTAAAGAAGGGTCTGAACGCAACTTTCGTTCACCGTGAATAAAAGATTCAGTTTGTAAATGTCTAGCAACTAATTGTTTTCACTTGGTTCCTTATAGTCTTTGCTTGGTAGTCAATAATGATGAAGTGTACACATCAGAGGTATACACTGAAATGGCTCATTTCTTTTTCTGAGATTTGGGGTTAACAGAAGCTTTCTGATCAAGACTTTCTTGGCATCGCATGTAGCTTATAGAGCTTCTCTTTCACGTGGCCTGAGGAAATTCTGAACTATGAATTTCATGATTCCTACATTTTTAGAATACTAAAATGGCTATTTTTATCTATTTTTCATATAGTTGTTGCTCTTATAGTAAAAACCCATGTCTTTAGTGTGGTCTGTGATACCCTAGAACATCCCCTTAGCTGCTCAGTGTACCTCATGGAAATGTGCCACCTGCTACCCGTGCATTTCTCTCCTCACCTCTCTTCTACTCACTATGACTATCTGACTTACAGGACGTTATCTTTTCATTATTTATTTGTTGGCCACTGTCCATCTTCATACGTTAGACTATGAGCTAGAACATATCTGGTACAGATTAGGCCCTTCTTAAATATTTTTAATGAATACATTAGCAATATTTTGTACTCATTTTCCACCAGCAGAAAGCTATGATTCGGAAATTTTTATGGCAATAAGACATACCCACTAGGATAGGTCTTAAGATAGGAATAAACCTTTATCTGTCTTTGTTTCCATGGCACCTAGCATGGGGTCTTGCACATACTAATTAATTGGGGGAATATTTGCTTAATTAATGAAACATAATAGAATAGACATTAAATTTGCTTGCCTTTTATATATAGCAGCACATTTCATCCTTTGTATTATGAATAATGAATAATGCTTAGCAGCAAAACCAAACAAATTTTTTTTAAAAAAAGAGATGAATTATTTAAAATATTTAAATATCTCACCTTTGGCCATGAATCCAAATGCCATGCTATTTCACACTCTTGTGATGACCCTTTCTTTGTGGTCATTATTACATTTAGGAAGAAAGCATGTGGTGCTCGAAAATACACAGATACGTTTATAGGGTGAAATGCCCGAACTGTATGCTCTATGAGCATTTGGACTGCAGACTTCTGCATGCCACATAGCTTCAAGCCTGCGGGGGCATCAGTCCTCCCTCTCTAACCACTGATCAGGTTCTAGGAATAGGAACTGGTGGGGGATGAGTCAGAGTCTGAGGTCTCAGGGGGGTAGGAAAGAACAGAAGGGGGTGGTCCTGAAGATGGCATGCCACAGCCCGCTTTCTCACTGATTCACTGGGAGGCTTGATGAAGATTTCTCTTCTTGCACAGAGAAAAGCCGAGGGTCATTGTTGTGGGTAATAAACAAGTTTCCTGTCTCCGATGACTCAGTGAGTCTGGAACATACTTTGTTTCTGAGGAGGGATGAAATGCTGAGGCAGGTTCTGGAGAAAAGACAATGGACATGTGTTGCTAGGTTGTGAGAACAGACATTGGGGTAAGCAATGGGGGAGTTACCTTTGGACTTCCTCCCAAGATAGACACCAAATGAAAAAGAAGAATTTGGCCCAGGTAAAGACGGGCTTACCTGGCAAGTTAAGAAGGTAGAAATACTACTGGCATCTGATCATAGAGAAGAGGGGCTGTCTGGTGCCATAGGTTTATGGGAGTTGTCATTCCATAGACACCTGACGGCAATTGAAAGACAAAAGAAGGAGGCACCAGTGAATCTTCTAGAACTATTTCAAACACGTTGATAATTTACTGTTGAGAGTTAACATACTCTTCTCAGGTCTTTGTTTTATCTGTGGTTGTTATAGATAAAGAATTTTGGAAAGTCATGGGAGTACAATAAGAAAAATATCAGCTATTCTTTTAGAATAGACCTGCTCATATGGTCATATCAAAAATGTTTAAAAATCCTCTTATACCAAGAAGTATGAGTAGACATTCCCTTGGTGTCATTCTGAAAAGTCCATTAGGCCTGGTTTCTAATGTCAATTTGTTTTCGCTAATCAGGTGCATTTGGACAAGTTATTTTTGCATCCTTATCAGCAAAATGAAGGAAATGACAGGAAGCATTTGTCAAGAGAACCTTTGAGACAATACATAAGGAATTAGACCATTGTCTATAACGTGAAGTTCCTCCATCAACATCCTATTCAGGAGGAAATATAAGTGTCTGTGCTCTGCCTATGTCTTTGCCTCTCTCTGTCTCATGATTAAATAAATAAAATCCTTAAAAAAGAAAAATAAAAAAATACTGAGTCAGACATGTAAATAATCATTTCCACAGATGTATATAATTTGTTTTTAAATTTTTTAAAATTATTTTTTATTTAAATTCAATTAGCCAACATTAAGTTCATACTTAGCTTCATAGTGTTCAATGAGTTATCAGCTGCATAGAACCCCCAGTGCTCATCCCATCACGTGCCCTCCTTAATGCCCATCACCCAGTGACCCATCTCCCTGCCCCACTAGAGTCTCCTGGAGTTAAGAGTCTCTCATGTTTTAAACAATGATCCTAGCTTTGGTTAATACTGTGAGAACTTAAAAGTTGCTCAATATATTTATATCTAGTTTATCAATAAGAAATTGATAGTTTCAGCGCTAGTATGTTTGCCATTGAGCTGGCTAGGCTTGATGTACTGCTTCAAACTGTCTCTCTTCCCCTTTATCTCTCTGTGCCCGTGCTGCAGGGCTTTCAGGATGGCATCAATGAGTGTCCTCACTCTTGGCTACCAGACTGAGTCAGTCAGTGTTAGCCCTGGACAAGGAACAGAGCAAGAGAGAACACTGAAGATGCCCCCGCACCTTCCCTACGGCATCTGCATATCCAGCGTGTGCCTTTCCTGCAGACTCAGCTCTTGCTGAGTGGGTGTCTCCTACGGGGCAGCATAGACCTAAAGGGAGGAGAGTAGAGAATCCACCCCTTCTGGTTCTGGCATACTTCCTGTCTCCTGTTGGTTTCCATTAACCTGCCCACACATTTGCAGAATTAATAAGTTCATTATCTTCCAGAGAATCCCCAACCAAGATGTCCTTCATTTAGGTGAAAGGATAAATAAACTGAGCCATCCTGACATCGGGAATATTATTCAGTACTAAAAAGAAATGAGCTATCAAGCCATGAAGAGACAGGAAGCAGACCTAAGTGCATAACTAAGTGATTGAAGCCAGTCTGGGAAGACCACATACTGTGTGATTCCAACGCCATGACATATTGGAAAAGGTAAAAACTAGAGAGACAGTGCAAGGATCAGGAATGGTCAAGGGTGGTGAGGAGGGAAAGATGAATAGAGCGACACAGAGGGTTATTAGGGCAGGAAATCCACTGTGTGTGATGCTGTACTTATGCGTTTGCCCAAACTCAAGCCATGTAGACGAAGCTATTGACTTTGGGTGATAATGATACGTCAGTGTAGCCTCAATCTTAATCCCTGTACCCTGTGGCGGGGATGCTGATCGTGGGGGAGGCTGTGCCTTGGTGAAGGTGGGGCATATCCGGGAAATCTCTGTATCTTCTGCTTCATTTTGCTGGGACCTAAAACTACTGTAAAGAAGCAACATCTTAATTTTTTTTTAATCCCCTTCAATTAACCTATTTGAGTCAGTATCCATGGAACCCTGACTCTTAAGACTTTTTTTGTATTTTTTAAAGATTTTTATGTATTTATTTATTAGAGAGAGAGAGAGAGAGAGAGAGAACAGAGCATGAGCATGAGCAGAGGGAAGGAGGCAGACTGACATAGGGCTCGATCCCAAGACCCTAGGATCATGACCTGAGTTGAAAGCAGACGCTTAAGCAACTGAGCCACCCAGGTGCCCCAGGATTCTTTTGTCTTTTTTTTTTTTTTTTGTAAATATTTTATTTATTTATTCATGAGAGAGAGAAAGAGAGAGGGAGAGAGAGAAGCAGGGACACAGGCAGAGGGAGAAGCAAGCTCCATGCAGGGAGCCCACCGCGGGACTCGATCCCTGGTCTCCAGGATCACGCCCTGGGCTGAAGGCAGGCGCTAAACCGCTGAGCCACCCAGGGATCCCCTCTTCTGTCTTTTACCAATATCTTACTCACAGGATTATTTTAGTGTATCTCAACAATGTCATCACTTTTGTTAAGTATTTTAAAGGATTTTTATACTAAAATGACCTCATGCATTTTAGCATTCAGATGTACTTAGGCCAGGTTTTGTCTTTATATGATAAAATGTCATTATTGGAAGCATTGGATACAGCATTTAAAACTCAATTTGAATGATAATGAGACTGCCTGGAGGCATGGCATTAAGGCTATAGTACAGGGAAAGGATACTGAAACACTTTCTCCCTTAACATTTCCCTCTGTAGGTACATGTCCCACGGAGAATCACAAATTGTACTCCATGGAAAAATTCTCTAAGAAGCAAGGAGGAAAAGAAGTGCATGTATATAAATAAGCTTGTCCATTCTAAGAGCTGTGACCCGGTTTAAGTTTGTAAATTAAAAAAAAAAAAATACAAAAAAAACATAAAAGGCAAGATGACCAGGAAAACAAATGTTCCCTTTCTCTTCTCCAGCCCTCTGGTGTTTCACTATCTGATGAGGTTTCTGAACTTACAACTCCCCAGGTAACAATGGAATCACGGCACCAGCCCCGTAGATGCGATAGATTTCACACTGTGTTTGGTGGAAGAAGTTTTTTCTGGAAGCCGGCTAGCTGCCCTGCTTTCACATAAACGGCAGAAAGTTCTGTTTCTGTTCTGTATGAAATCAGTGTCCACCCGAAAGGCCACGTTACGTTTATATGAAGCTTTTAATTTCACCCTTGTTTTGAAACCATTTCAAAATTCGGAATGATCTCAAAATTATTTTGCAAAGGGCATATGCTGTATATGGAAAATAAAAACTAACCATTACTTTGTTTTGATATATGACAAAAACAGTTCATCTGATCGTCTTTAACTTTTATCTCCCCGTATAATTAATTTGCCTGTTTATGGGTTTTACAACAAAATACCTGAAAAATCACCCACTGGATGAGCACTGGGTGATATGTTATATGTTGGCAAATTGAACTCCAATAAAAAAATAAAAATAAAATAAAGCTAAATAACATTTAAAAATATATATCTGAAAAATTATTTTTTAAATAGAATCTCCACATTCAGGTTCAATTTCAGAAAAAAAAGACATCATATGGAAAATGACCATACCAATAAGATATTATATTGTAGCTTTAATTGTATGAAAAATGTAGTATTAAAAAAAAAAACACGGTCAAAATAAAACCTGTGGAAATTAGTGAAATAATGATATCCTTTAGCTCTGGCAATCCAAACTCTGTTATGGTTTAGAAGATCTATTTTTATTGTGGCAGTTTTTAAACATAGAAGAATGAATTGTATCATGCATCTATATTTGATGCTATATTGAATATAAAGGAAAGTATGCTCATTGTCCTGTTTTAAATTTTCTTGACTTGATCCATCTTTATCCCATAATTACTCATTTCTTCATTACTTAGCATAAACACAGGTCCAGGCATATTGTCGTTTTAACGTTTTTTAAATCTAAATCATAATAACGTATTCTAGAGCAACACTGAGGAGAATTTGGGTCATCCTCCAAACTAACTCATTAAAATAGATATAGATTCTTATCGGAGAAGTGTTGTATTTCTATTATTCAAAATGAAATGGGAAATTCAATTCTGACTGTAGTATTTTAGGCCAGAATACAAATAAACTCTTATGTTGACATGACAGAAACATTGAATAAATGTTGTCAAAAGATGAATTTATTTTCCCTGCCTGTTCAGAAAGAATGAATTAATAGAAGTTTGTTGAAGTCGTGGCTGCTAGAGTTAGAGAGGACAGAATGATGGGGACTGAGTCGCCAGGGACAGAGGAGTATTTTCACTTTGCTATAACATTTTTTTTTTTTTTTAATGACAACCTATGGTTTTCTGCTATGAGGAAAATCAAAGGTACAGGAAAGAAAAAATCCCCATATGATACCATAGGTATGTAGAGGGAGTGAATGAGCATCATCCACATCATGTGCCCATTATTTGGTAACTGAAGCTGCTCCTTGTCTGAAATGTGGGAGGGCGAAGAGCTGTGAACGATCTTCTTTAATATCTATTTCTTTTTTTTAATTTTTTTTGGATTTTTTAAATCTTTATTTCTGTTTCTTTCTGTTTCCAGGGAAACATTTTTTTACCCCTCTCTTCCAGGTGCTCAAAGGGTGACATTTCCAGGGCTCTGAAAACTATTTGACTTTTTGCCCCTCCCTACGGTATAACTTCCAAGCTCTAATGTCAACTTAGAGACCTTTCTGGTCTGGCCGCCCCATACATCGTCACACCTACCTCCCCACATCCGGATGTTTTAAACCATCCCTGCGCCAAGATGCACATCTCTGACCCGTGGTACCTATGCTCCTGAGCATTGGAGTCACACTTCTCTTCTCGCAGGTATTACCACTCAACACAGGCACATGCACATTTTTACACACGTGCACACACACACACACACACACACACATTTGACTACTTAAAGATCAGTAATTTGTCCTTGTTAATTACAAGACTAGTAAATGTGACCAATTATCAAGATTCGGTTCCACCCCGTTTGCATTCCTGGGGAACCTTTCCATGCTCATCCTTGCCTTTCTGAGCATTCCCAATCCCCGTTGTCTGGGTGCGTGCTGCACAGCTGCCAGCCTCCGTGCGCTGTCCCCCAAGATGCCCGGTTGCTGCTTCATGGAGTAGATCCCCACGACTGAATCACTGTGATTGCAGTGAGGAGAGCGCCCAACACGTGACACGTTCCTTACAAACAGAGGCTCAGTGAAAGAGGGAAGCTGCCAAGACAAGATCCGTAGGTTCCCTCATTCCTCATCTAGGCTCAGAGCACTTGTCTCATCCAGTCATGGTTCCATGTTATTTTTAGAGCAGACACTCTTTGAGCGCCCACTCTGGGACAGGCCTTAGCTGAGTCTGAGACACAGGTGCACAAGCGTGGGGGCCTCTTTCCCTGTAGGGGCGCCTAGATCGTAGGACACGTGTAGGCCCAGGGTGTGACTCTGTGACCCGACCCAACCCAGCTGAACTCCCTGCCCCTGTCATGGTGCCCCAGCACGGGGACCAGGTGGAGGAGGCCGCTCTGTCCTCTGTTTCACACGGTCCAGGCCCTTTTACTTGTGGCCACTGTCTGCAATCCTGACACCCACGGTTGCTGCCAGACGGAAACAAGGGTGGAGGATCCTGCATGGGAGACTTGCAGGCCAGGTCTGGAAGCTCACCTCGCACTTCTACTGACATCGTGAAGGCCAGAGCTTTGTTACGTGGCCCGTGTCCAACTGCTAGCGGGGTGGGAGGCATGACTTAGGGCATTTATGGGAGGAGGAAGTTAGTGAGCCATTGCTTGTCTTCTTTTATTGATGGTGTAAATGTATTTCATATTTATGAGAGATAAACATATGTAAAATTTACAAGAGTCACCCGATAGCAGTAGCACGTGTGATGGTGCAATGAGGTAGGAACCTTGACCTGAGAAGGCTTCCTAAGGAATGTGGCAGTTATAGTCCATCTGCAGGACTGGGACTTATCTAGAAGCTGGGAAAGAGGGATATTTGTCCCACAAACTAGTGTATAACGGTGTCAATTTTCCTGAATGGGTTTTGGAATTGGAAGTAATTTATTTGTTCATTTCAAAGAGTTTTTTTTTTTCCTGTAATAGCAAATATATTAGCTTTTATTTTCATCCTTATGTGCTTTGTTTCATCTTCAAGGTATTTATTTCTTTCTTGAACAGAGAGCTTGAAAGATGGTCTATGTTTTTGATTTGTGCTCATGCATGTATCACCATTTTTACTGAAGCCAGCAATTTGGGTGCTTTAATGCTATAGACAGAGTGAGGTTCTAATATGGAAGTGAAGGAGCTAATAGTTATGATTTTGATGACCCATCCCTCTTGCGTCCTGGCCCAGATCTTACCAGCATACGGGAGCTTGCCCCTGCCCTATGTTGGCTGGCACATGAACCCAGCGAGATGTCAGGTCTGGAATTGGCTATGAGATGACCATCAGAGAGACCTTGCAACAATAGATCTGGGTGAGGACCAGCTATTAACTGCTCTGCATCAAGGATGCAAGATGGTTGAGGAGCTTGGCGAGAGGAAATTGGTGGCAACACCCTTCACTGTATGGTTCCTGGCAGGTGTTCCAACCTCACACACACACACTGCTCCCTAGAGTTAGATGCCCTGGCATCTGGTCCACCTGGAAAGCCTTTAGGCTTGCTTGGGTTAGCTTGGGACCCCAGCATGAGGACCCCAGGAGAAATGACTGTGTTACTTCGCTTAGACTTTACTGGTTATGTGTGGACAGAGCTGGAATTTTGTAAGTCACCCTTTAAGACCATCTGCCTGGAATCGTTAGGTTTGCTCAAGAGCCTTGAGGAGGTGCAGGGGACCAATGGATAGTTTGTCAGGATGGGGGCCATGGGTTGCCAGCCAAAGGAAGATACATGATCCACACTCTGAAAAAAAGAATCGACTATTTCCAATGGAGGCCTTTCGGGACCCCATGAAAGCACCTCAAACCCTCCAACCCAGAGGACAGAACCACCCAATGACAGTATTAACCCAGAGGGACCACTTCTATCCCTTACACTTTCCTTTTGTCATCCCACCCTGGTGCTGGAGGGCAGAATGGAGAAATCAACACTCTGTGAAAGCAAAGGACCATATCCTTCTTCTCCTAGCTTGCTTCTTTCTGATGCCCCCAAGGGCGAAATAAAATCAGTTTTAACTTTAAATCAAGTCCTACACTGGATTATTAAATGGTCTGGACATTCACTCTCCAGAGAAAGACAATATTTACAACTGAAAATGACCATGGTGCATTTTACTGCTTCAGAAGAAGCTGGGACGGCCTGGAGCTGCCCTCCTGTCACACAGGGGTGGGGGCATGTCCCCCAGGGGTGGCGGAAGGCCTGGCCCCATGACTACATTCAGTGGCCAGGGCAGGTCAGAGGGCAGACGCTGTGAGTCTAGCCTGCTCCACTGACCGACTGCCCTTCCGGGGACTGTTTATATGGTTCACTTAACCTTGCTGACTTCTAGACACCTCACTGGCAGAAAGGCACATAATAATACTGCTCACAGGCTGCAGCTGTGCATTTAAGTTCATATAAAGTATTGAGCGTGATTCCTGGAATGCAATAGGAACTTAAAAAGATAGTCGTCTCATCCTGACCACTGTACAGCAATGGGAGGCTGCACGCATGCGGGCCACACTTTCAGTCTTACCCTAAAGACAGGCACGCGTCCTAGGCCTGCCATTTCTAACCCCACTCAATATGGAGGGTGACAAAGGACAGTTAGAAGTACCTTGTTAGCGACTGGATATCATATGACTCTTTTCCACTTTACTGTTCTCCCAGATTATTTGTATTTCCTTAACCAGCATCAGTAAAGTAACTTCTCCAAATGTTCTTGATTTATCTGACAGTAAAGACATACACAGAAACACTAATTATATTTTCAGAGGCAATGAGGGAAGAATTTTAGAACTTTCCAAGGAAATAGAGTCAAGGCATCTAATTAGTGATGCAAGTAAAATTAATCCGTTTAGTTCTAAATTACACAGAATCAGTCCACACAATTCTACATTAACAAATCAGGTGTTGAATAAATCTGGTCCTCTTAATTTACATTTTAAAGTGGATTGAAATTTTTTTTTCCTTCCAGTCATTAAGCCTTAGTGTACTCTTAATCAATTTTCCCATTTTTTCAAGTGAAGTTTAGCCATTGACTTAGAACAAACATCAGCCGTCATCCAGCTGATTTGGGGACAGGGCCCCTCATCAAATCCTAAAGCTACCCTGTTCAGTGATCTCTGCCTCCCAGATGGAATGAAGTGGGATCAAATGTAACCAGCACGCATTTCCTACTAAGAATCACCACCAGGAATTGGAAGATAAGCTTGGTGTTCTAGGAAATATTTCCAGTCATGGAGACTTTGAGGAAGAAAACTAATGTTTATCATATATCAGACGCCATTGACTTTACTGAATGCATTACATGAAACCTCTCACTTGGTTCTCCCTGCACTCCTGCAAAATAGGGGTTGTTGCTACTCTTTTGAACCATCTTAGAGAAAGAGAGAGGGCAGGGATGTTCTCAAGGTGTCAGAGCTAATAACCGACAGCATCAACCCTTGGTCTCAAGTATATGTATGAAAAAGCCCATGTTTGATGGTTGTACCAGAGTATCTTGGAAGAGTGACCTTTTTCCTGTGTTACAACTGTCCTGTTCAAACAATGAGATGACATCAGTGGCTAATCTCACAACCAAATAAATGTGGAATTCACTATGCTTCTGCATCACACATTAACGGAAGCGGTTGGTAGAGGACTCCAGTGTTGAACTAACTAAAAGATTAGAACGTGATTTCATAGGATACCAGGAGAAGCCAGCGTCACGAGGATGCAGTTCATGACACGACAGTGACCCAGAAGTGGTGCAGATGACAGAGGGAGGCATGGATTTTGGCAGGAGGAACTGTCTTACTTTGGCCTCCTCTTACACAAATACCATACACTAGAAGGCTTGTCGACAACAGACATGGAGGTCGACATTCCAAGACTGGGCGCCAGGCAGGGTCGGGTGAGGCCCCTCTCCCCCTTGGCAGACAGACTCTCACTGTGTCCTTGGAGAGCAGGGAGCAGAGGGGGAGGCCAGCGGTCTCACGACTCTTGTAAGGACACTAATCCCATTCAAGACGTCTCCCCCATGACCTCAGCTAGTCCTCTAGGCCTCTCAAACAGCCTCACATGAGGTGGGCACCCCGCAAAGAAGCAGAGGTGGCAGGTCTCAGCAAACCTATTTTCATCAGCAGAGTCCCTAACAGGATGAGCAGAAGCCGATGACCCTGACTGGCGAGGTCTGGAGAGCACAATGCCTCCTGCACCACCTGAAAAGTGGTGAAAAGTCTACACACGCCGTCTGTGCTATTCTGTTCAAGGAAGTGTGACTTGATGAATTCAGTTTCTCCAGTTGCTTGATCCAAAATCAGCATTAGCAGGGCCACCTCCTCCACCAATGAGAGAACGTCTGGTCTGTGCCTGGAGAGCCCCAAACAATAATTCTACCTTCATTTTCCATTTATTTGGAAAGCTCTCTCTCTCTCTCTCTTTTTTTTTTTTTCCTAGATCACCCTGTAACTTTGAGTTAATACCATTATCTGGGCTCTTCCGGTGATAAATTTGGTTCAAGAACTATGGCCACAAATCCATTTCCGCCCCACAACTGTATGAAGCTGTAGTTTCTGTTGGGTGTTCCATGTGAACTATAAGGTAAAAGAAGGCATGTTGCATCATGGAGCGATTTGATTATTTAAATAAGAATGAAATGTCATTTCAAGCCACAGTTGATGTGCTGTGTAATGGAACCGGATCGGATGCAAGTGTCTTGAAGCTTAACACAGTCGCTCTCTGACACACAGAAGGGACTTAAATCTATGGAGCACCAAATTCTGCACAACCTAAATAGTTATAAGTAAAAAGTAATAATCTCATTAGCAATGATAGTGATGGCTAATATACACTGTACCCCAGGTGCTGCTTCACCGTTGTGTGACTCAGAGCGAACCTGGGAAATGGGTACCACTGTCTGTCCCATTTCATGGCTGAAGGATGTATTTGCCATAAGCTTGGGTAACTGGCCCAAGACAGTGCAGCCAGTGAAGCAGTGGATCTGGAAATCAAACTCAGGAAAACTGGGCATGTAAGAGTGTATTTTCATCCAGTTTGTATCTTCTGCTGCATACATTGAAGTAGGTAAAACTGGGTGGTCGGTGGCAATGGATAGACGGCAGCCAGTGGGCAGGTATTATCCGCCATACAGAGACCTTCTATTCAAACAGCAGTTCTCCGAGTTTTAGTCTCAGGCCCTTTTTTTTTTTTTTTTTTTTTTTAATTATTGATGACTGATGTACTGTGCTCTCCAGGATTCAATCCTGGGACAGGAAAAGGACATTAATGTAGAAACTGGTGAAATGCACATAAAGTCTAGAGTTCATAGTGTTGTATCAATGGGGGCCTACATTTGGCAAGTGCACCGCTCACCATAATAATGTAAAATGTTACCTGTTGGGAAAACAAGGTAAGGGGTACCCAGCTCACTCTTTTATTCTGGCAACTTTTCTGTGCATTTACAACTATTCCAAAGTAAAAAAAGTTTATTTTTAAAATTATTTTCTTAAAGATTTTATTTATTTATTCATGAGAGACAAAGAGAGAGAGAGGAAGAGACACAGAGGGAGAAGCAGGCCCCATGCAAGGAGCTCGATGTGGGACTCGATTCCAGGACCTGGGATCACACCCTGAGCTGAAGGCAGGTGCTAAACCACTGAGCCACCCAGGGGTCCCCTATTTTGAAAATTATTGGTGACTCCAGAGAGTTTTTGGTTTGAGAAGCTCTATCGATATTAACCATATTAGAAATCAAAGTGAAGACAAGTTTAAAATATGTCTTCATCTAAAAATATAATTACAGATTCATTACATGTTGATATAATAACATATTTTTCATTGAAAAGAACCATATTTGGGGGGGGGGCGCATCTGGCTGGCTCAGTTGGTAGAGCATGTGGCTCTTGATCTCCGGGTCATGAGTCTGGGTACAGAGTTTACTTAAAAAAAAAAAAACATGTTTTATAAATCAAAAATAACTGGGGATAGGAATATCACTGGTTTATATTTTCTCAAACCTCCTACATCTGGCTCAAGAGAAAAAAACAGGATTCTTCTATCTGCCCCTGTGTTCAATTTTTTTGTACTATAAGAAAGGATATCAATAGACTTTTCATCCTCTGCTACATTTAAATTTATCGATCTATTTAGCACTTTGAATTGGCCTTCTATCCGTGCATAACTTTGCCTCAACGTGCATTGTTCATTTAAAACCCTCCGCTTCACTAGGTTATACAGTTCTTTCAGCGGTTGCCACATTTCATCATTCAATATCCACAAAATCACATTCCATGCAATCCACACTCCTCCGCAGAGACTTCCAGTGTGGGAAGCTCTCCAGTTCACCATAACCATCGAGTTAACACCACGTTCACAAGGTTAACAAACCCTAGTTTCCCCTTGAACAGTCAAATCTTTTTCACTGGTCTGCAAATACTGTCATTTGTTTTCCTTGATGAAGCAGGTTCATTTTTAAGAAGACGTGTACCAGATTCCAAAATCTACATAACCATAGATTTTTAGTGTTTCTTTCAAATAAAATTAGTGTTCCTTGGCCAAGCTGTGAGTTGAATTCTCAACTCAAACAACTGTACAAGTTTCTTTCCTTGAAACAAACCCCATTCCTGATTGGGTAGGCAGCAGACTTGCCCGTGCATGCTCCTCTTGGCACACCGGAGACTAAGGTGGGTCCTGGGTCATGAGGAGGCGGAGAGCACCTGTTGGAGAAGGCAGTGAACACCACCGCACCCGGGTTCTGCTCTCCTCACTCTGCAAAGAGGCCACCCCTTTACCCGTGGCCGCAGCACCAACGTCAATGCCAACGCGGTGGAAAATGAAATCATGTCTTAATGTCACTGTGGAAATCATTTTGACCTTCTGTACCTGCGTTAGGCGTCCTGGAGACCTTCCTAGGTCCACACTTCGAGAACCACTCCAGGATTTACCACCCTCAGATAGCTTGAAGATGCCAAGTGTTTTGCTAATGCTGCCTAGTAAATGTGAGGCTTAGCATATAATTATGCTTAACTAGAACCCATGTTCCTGTTATGGATGGACACGATGTACAAAAACAACATGTGGCAAGTGACAACATGGTGATGACTATGTGACACTCCTGGCAGCCCGTGTAGCTTGTTACAGATAAGATTCTTCTTAATAAAGATGTACCAAGATTTGCAAAAGGTCCAGGGTGAAAATATACATAAATCTGTTGAGAAAAGTCTAAAAGTTGGTGCATCAAACTGTTAGCACTTTTTCTAGGGAAGAGAAGGACTTACAGGGAACAAAACATATGCTTTCTTCTTATTCTCCTTTTTTGTTCTTGTCTAGAATTTCAATCGGATAAGATATACCTTGGGTAATTAGAAAATGTTAAACATGCTTCTCTAGGACCTAAAATGAATATACAAAAACTGAGATGTGCCCATGTGGCTTTGTTAATGACTTGCTGTGCGTGTTTGGGAAAGTTATTTGTCCTCCATATGCCTCAGTTTCCTAATCTATTTGTGGAGGATTTTGAACTAAAAAAGATACCTGTAGTTCTATAAAATGCTTCTCCTTAGGTGTGAACATTGGGCAGAAAACCAGGAAATTATATTTATACCAAGTGGGAGGAAAAATGTAACAGATGATTTGCATTTGGAAAGCCTGTACCCAAATGAAAAGAATCTGTTCTTATAATTAATTCAGTTTATGATCTAGCTATACCGTGTAGATGGCCAAGATCTTTGCATTTGTTCATGACAAGAATAAAGAACTTGAGCTGCAAAGAAATCAATGAAATGAGAGGCAGGTCAGAGATGGAGAATTTGCATTAAAATTCTCCGTGTAAACCTTTTGCTGAAGGATAGTGGATACCTTAAATGTAAATTTAGAAAAAAAAATCTTTTTTAGAAATAATTCAAATATAATGTTTTTAAAAGACTCTCAACATAATTGTATGAAACCAGCAATTTAGCATCTTCATCCATAATTAGTGGTAGCAGTTTTTCAAGTCTGCTACAAACAGAGTATTTCCATTAAAAGTAGCCTGTTTTTAGCTATCGAGCATTTTGAAAATGGAAATTCCGTGAAAGGGATGCTATAAGAGGAGAACACTGCCCTCCAGGAGAAATGGCAGAGATGCATGAGTCTGAAACCAGCAGGTCCGTATTTGGAATGAAAATATTCAGACAGTAGACAATGGATGGCAGAAAGTTCAAACGGTAATATAAAATATAATCATGATCTTTGGAAAATGGAAATGCTTGTCAGGTTCTCCGTGATGGTTCACTGAAGCTGATACACACCTAGCTCCATTATGAAGTGTAATTACTACAAAAAGCTCTCAAAATATTGCCATTTAAACAAATTATCTCCACGAGTAATTAAAAGTGCCTCCTTTATGCAGATTATAAATGAGTCGCTATGATGCTGTCACACTAGTTATGACATGTAGCCCAATACATGACATGGCAACATGAGTGCCTGCAGCGGGCTGGCTTGTCCTTCTCTGACTATCATCATTTAAGACCAACTCACTCAATGCTGTTTTTATGGTGCTACCTAGGGGAAAAAACACATCGGTTTCTCTACTGTGACAAACTCAAAGTAGGGAGATGACCATGCCAAACAGAACAAAATGGCAAACACTGCAATATTTTTGCCTCTGTTATTAAGGAACTTACTAGAAAAGAGGACATCCTTGGGATGTGGATGTGTGACCCAGGCCAAGAAAACTAGGGGGAAAGCATTCTTCTGCATCCACCAGAAGAGTGATATGCTCTGACCTTGGCTGTCGGCCTTGCCTGAATAGTCGGAGTCTCATACTCTATCTCCAAAATGACAAGTTCAAATAGATGATATTTACATCTCTATGCAATTCTGAGATTTTCCTTTTTTTTAACCTCAGGAGCCAATCATTATTAGGACCCTAATGATTAATATTCATATTAAATTATTATTTTTTTAAAAGATTTTATTTATTTATGAGAGACACAGAGAGAGAGGCAGAGACATAGGCAGAGGGAGAAGCATGCAGGGAGCCTGATGTGGGACTCGATCCTTGGACCTCAGGGTCAGACCTGAGCCGGAGGCAGATGCTCAACCAGGGAGCCATCCAGACATCCCAAAATTTGAAATTTAAAAGAAAGTATCTATTTTGAAATAGAATTTTGATATTTAATAATATTTAAAATATTTTAAATGATCTTGGATTAGTAAAAGAATATCTTCCCTCCATTGCTCCTGGACAAAAGTATTTATAATGAACACTTGTAAGATTACAAGAGAAGAAGCTCACCTGGCTGTGGTTGGGAAGTTGTGCAGGAAGCAGACCTGGGTCAGGACCTGAATATCATGTCACTTAACCTTATAAGCCTTTATCACTCGTAAAACAAATTTTTAGGCACGTTTGGTGTTACATGAGGCAGTGATAGGAAATTAACATTTTATAATTTTGATAGTATTAAATTAAACTTTAATAAGATTATCACTTCATTTTTTTCATGATATGTTTTGAAGACAGAGTGAAGGCATTAGTAATATCGACATTTGTTATTAATAGATAGTCCATATATAGTCCATAATACATAGTCCATATATGGGTATTATTATGTATGGATGTTATTATGCAGAACTACATGTCACATAAGAAAGATAAATATGTCAAGTATTAGCTCAATCTCCTTGCTTAATATTTTCTCGTTAGATTTTAAAATATGAAATGGGAAACATATGCTCACATTTGTCAAGTGAAACATTTTAAAAGGCCCTTCATATGAACTTTAATGTGAAAAATATTTTGATGAAATGCCTCCTAAACCCTAACAATCTCAAAAGCTAGCAATGGAATGGAGTGTTCTCAAATCCACTTCCCTGCCGAAGCTGTAGTTTTATGACTTTGGACGAGAGAAGTCAAGGCTTCCTCTGTATTCGTCTTTGGTACAGGACCCTGGCCATTTGCATCCCCTTTACTCGTTTTACTCTGAAGTCTTTAGCCCGTCTCTTCTTTCAGATGAAGTCTTCATCCCCCACCTCTTCCTTTCATTTTCCATCTTGCTGTTGAGAGATGGTTGTAATTCTCCAAGGCCATAGTTGAATAGCCAGGTCTTTGCCACACTTACTCTCTGGGTCCTTCTTATTCATCTGTACCTGAAAACCTTCTGATTGGTCTGGAGCTCACCTTGCACATTGAGCCGCCGTGGGGCCACTGAAGGACTCACACCATCCTTGCCCTACAAGGTGTCCACACACCTCAGGTTGAATTGAGCATCGCAGCTCAGGCAATGGTAGGACTGACTTTTTGATTTGGTTCCATTCTAACCAATTTAAAGTGTAAAAAGCCAATATTACATTCTATTATTATTAAATTTTAAAAAATGCTTAGAAAAAGTTGAGTGTGCATATCTACTGTTTACACTGTAAATTATATGCAACCTAAGAACCAAAAAAGTATTTCTGATGAAAATTTAGACACATCTAAGTGCGCACTGAGAAACAGAAAAAGAACATAAAACAAACATAGTACTTAATATTTTTCATGCTGATTGTAATTGGACATGATAACATTATAGAGTGTGTTAAATAAATGTTATTAACATTAGTTCACCTGCTTCTTTTTTAATTTTTTAAATGTGGCTAATGTAGGAAAGATTTTGAAGCTGATGGCCAAGGAAGAATGAAACACAGGGTTTCCAGGATCCTGAGGGGGCGAGCTACTGTTGGGAAAAGGCCATTTAGATTTTTATTTCTTCCACTAAGACATATAGAATATAATAAAGCACTGACGTGTGAGGGGTGCGAGTGCTCAGGATGGGTTTCCCTTCTTGCTTACATGGCTACATTCAAGTTGAATACCATGTGCAGAGGCCCGCGTGCTACAGAAACATTGTGTGTGCCGCATTTATCAAAGAAGTATTTACTAGAAGCTATTTTTGGTAGAATGTATTGACATACTATCTCAGAAGTGCTTGTTATTATATATTAAATCATGAAAAAGTGTTATTGCATCAAATATGATAATATAAAAAAACTAAATATATATCACAAAGAAGGATATCACCCTCAAGTAGTCTGCTCTTGGTGAAGGGGTGCCAGCCTCTCCGAAGTTCTTCTACTAAGCGTATTTCTAAATAGAGAAGAATATGAAAGTTTAGGTCCTTGGTAGAGGAGAGTGAACAGAACAAAGGAATTGTTTTTTATCACAAGTTAGCTTTGGGTCTCCTAGCTTCCAGGTCCCCGTGTTCACGATATGGGAGCACGCGTCTGACAGGCCCGCATGTGTTGGCATGACGGAGTGGCACCGCTGATGTGTTGTGCCCCTATGGACTTTTCTCGTGATTTGTATCTTTGCTTGATAAAAAATGTATAGGACTCAAGCTGTTGACGCAGTTGGCATCTGTTTCAGATTCATTTTTACTGACAGCAAGCTGCTGTTGGCAAACACTCAATCTTTCTATCATCAAAATACACAGCCTGACACACTCTGGCCTCCTTCTGTGGCTTACACTGGATTTCTTTTCCTTTCTCTTCTTTTCTTTTCTTTCTTTTCTTGTTTTCTTTCCTTTTTTTCTTTCTTTTCTTTTCCTCTTTCTTTCATTGTCTCTCTTTTCTCTTTTTCCTTCCTTCCTTCCTTCCTTCCTTCCTTCCTTCCTTCCTTCCTTCCTTCCTTCCTTCCTTCCTTCCTTCCTTCCTTCCTTCCTTCCTTCCTTCTCTTAGAAAGGCCGCATTGAAATCTGCTGCAAATGGCAAATAAAATAACATGTATCTTCAAAGTTGCCTAATTATAACTAGAGCAGCATTAAGATACTTGACCACGTTGCCATGTCCAGATTTCTGCATCTCACCTTCCAGTTAGTACACTTGTCGGAGACAGTAGCACCTCTGCGTAGAAGCAGGATATTTGCTGTTTAGATGAAGTTGTACTTCTTATTCCCATATTTACACTAAAAACTCAACATTCCTGCTTATGAACAAATGCTATGAAATGGGCCACTAAAACTCACTATTCCAAAGGAAAATACTGCCTAGAATTGCAGAATTCCTCCATTAAGAAGGGCTAACAACCCAGGAAAAAATTTGACATTCTGTTTAAATATCTATTTGCCCTTTGAATCTGTTTAATCCTGCGTGTTTCTCTGATATGTTTGAAGCAATTGTCTTTTCGCATGAGGTTTAGGAAAGTGTTTGGAAGCATGGTCTACGCATCTGTGACATCATGCGTGTGTGTGCATGTGTATCTACTTGTGCGCTTGTCTGTGTGTTTGTCGTATAGAGAAAGAAAGAGTAATCTTCACCATGTCAAGTGATCTTCTTTTCATGCCCAAACAGAGATGCTTAGAACTTGACTAATATGGTTTTTCTTCTGTAAAGAATTCTTATGAAAATGTTTAAACATGAGAAAGGTAGAAAGATATTGAAGGAAAGGAATGTGTCACAACTTAGCTTCCACAACTGTCTGTGAATGGAGATATCAGCATATTCATCTTGTATCATCTATCAGTGATTTTAATCCAGACCCCAACATGTGTTATCACATGAGTGTTGTCACTTTCAGAGTAGTTATCTATGGGGACTCTCTTTATTTCCATTATACTGAAATTGAAAATGTGATTTGGCATCATTCATCCTATAAATAACCCAAGGGTTGGGTTAGAAAGAAGAAAAAAGAAAAAAGAAAACCTGTTATGGGATCATCACCCTTTGTCTTCTGTCCAGGATTGAATCACACACAAGTCAAGGTAACAGTGGCAAGAAGTGGCCACGTGATTTTGTGTTAGTCTGTTGGGTAACCAACCATACAATCAGTTTAAAAAAAAAATTATCTCTTCATGATAAATTTATAAGTAATTTTTTTAGTTCCTCATTCATGAATTTAGTTAATCATTTTCTAAAAATAGCCATATATTATCTAATATCACCTCTTCTTATATATTTACTACCAAAATATTGCTTTTGTTTTTCTACAGATTAGATCATATATTTGTCTAGGGTTGCCTCACATTTAATTCCTTTCTGTGCGTCAGTGCGTGTTTATATTTTATATGGTTTGTAATTATATACATCAGGGATCCCTGGGTGGCGCAGAGGTTTGGCGCCTGCCTTTGGCCCAGGGCGCGGTCCTGGAGACCCGGGATCGAATCCCACATCGGGGTCCCGGTGCATGGAGCCTGCTTCTCCCTCTGCCTATGTCTCTGCCTCTCTCTCTCTCTCTCTCTCTCTCTCTCTCTCTGTGACTATCATAAATAAATAAAAAAAAATTTAAAAAAAGAGTAATTATATACATCAGTTTACTTATTAACTTTGAGTCACCTGTTGGTTTTGTTGTACATTGTTAGACGCTATCACTACTTTCTTAACATTCTTGAAATCTTAAACTCTATTCATTGAAAATAAAACCGAATTTTAATCACTGTACATCTCTGAACATTTACCAAACTTAGAGCCCATTAAGCACTAAAGTGATGTATAGGTTATGAAATGCAGTCTGAAATTCTAGAATGGATTATATGATTTTGGAAGGCTGTAGGGACATAAAAAGAAATAGAACCATTAAGGGTTATATAAAGGCAGGATTTTAATTATTATAGTTAAAGTTAATAATGGCAAAGTTATAATTAATTATGTTAGCACTTTAACTATAAGGTCCCTTGGACTGTCACTCCTGATTGAATAAATGCATGTTACAAATAAGCTCTTTCTGTAGATACTTGCAATAAGGTGAATAAAAAGGTATGATCACCTAGTAAATTTTATGTCTTAATGAGTAGTAATGTGAGGCTCCATGTCTGTAATTTCAAGTGAATCATCTGGGTATAAATGGAAAATATGGCACAAGGAAAAAGTGAAAATATGCTTATTTGAAACAGCGTATTTGAATGATGGAGAGAGTGACCCGAATTGGGTAAGAGCAGTGTGTTGGGGGTGGGGTGTGGAAAAGGGCATTGGCTGAGGTTCCGTTCAGGTGAAGACATAGGCAAGAAAAGAGGAATAAAAGCTTAAAAACCCAAGGGAGAACTACACTCTTTAAATGATCAAATAATTATCTTCACTTTCTGCTCTTCCTCATGATCTCATCCCTATCCTGGGATTTTTAAAATTTATTCAGAATGCAATCAAACAGCATTTTGGAGGTAGAGACATAGAGAGATGTTGACACAGACAACCTTTAAATGAAACTATGCTCCGTGGAGTGGGTGTCCATACAGGAAATACTCTCCAACAGTGCCAGTAGTACTACCAAACGCCATCTCATAGCATGGATGGTCTGATGGCATCGTGGTAATATTTTGACCTAAACTCTTAAAGGTGTCTAGAATTTATGTTGTGTTCTGTTCTTAAAATAGTTTTTGTTTTCCTGTGTCCTTGTGTGAAAATACCCACAGGCCAGTTTGAAATGCATCCTCATCCTGACTCCATTACCTATTTTTTCATTAACTCTGGGCGTTAGTGTTTCTAAGTGCATTTCTGATTAGGAAAGTAAGACTCACCGGAGATGTTTTGTACAGAGATTGAGTAGCCAGAGAACACTGCTGTGATTTCTTTTGAATGGCTCTGCTTTGTTCTGAAGTTTTATTCCTGGTATACAGACACAGAATGAATTTGCAAAACCATCTTAACTATTTAAAGTTCCATTTTATGTGAATTGTCATTCAAACAGTCCTCTCGTTTTTTGTATTGTGCAATTTGTATTTACCGAATTATATCTGATGCTTTGTAGGACAAAATACTTAAAGTATAATGAAATCTGATCCTTAGGAATAGCAAAGATTTCAAATTTCTTGGTTTTGTGGCTTAAGTATTTTTTAACAGAGAATATACACATGTATTCTCTTGCTGGCAGTGGATAAAAGGAGACGGAATATTATCATTAGAAAAGACTTTACAGTGTTACATCAAAATGTTTATGATTTTTGCTTTAATTTGCATTTTTAGGAAGTTTTATATATACTTTTTTTGCACACTGTGGTTGAAAATACAATATTGCCATGTCATTTAGGCACATGTTACAGATACTCAGAAGTTCTAACAATTAGCTAACATAATAATTGCAATACTAGTGTGTTTGTTTTTATCACACAGTTCTACAATAATACCCATCTATGATCGTTGTTTGAAATGTTAAATAAAGGACGTTCTATTGAATGCAGAAATCAATATATTTATGCTTTTTTGTCTTTCACTTAAAAGTGGAAAGATGATTCCTTTCATCTTGGCATAGAATTTCTTTTAGTAAAAACCACAACACACAGGACTATAGCTTCTGATCTTCCTCTTTCTGTTTTCTATAAAATATAAAAGAGAGGTTATATCATTTTAATTCCTATAATATTTACTTATCAACACCATCCATAAAAAAATAAACTAGACAAGGATTTAACTTTAAAACCTGCAGGAGAAAAATCCAAGAAAATATAGCTGTGTCAAAAAACCAACTCTTTTATTGAATATACTCTGTTATCTTTATAAGGCCAAGGGCTTTTTATTTGTTTATGCCTTACATCACTAATCTCATTGTTTGGGGAAGTATTCAGATCAAGAAGTTTTATAGAAGCCAATGGCAAGCCTATTAAGTGACTATTTATGGTGAAATTCTACAGTATCCACTCTTTGTTCAGCTACAAGCACATTTGTTGATGCTATCATTGAGAAAATATGTGTGTGAACAACATGTAGGGAACAGTTCTTCTGGGAGATCTGAGAGCAAATTTTTTAGGATCTTCAGTCTGGGAAAAATAATAACAGTAAGGTGGTTCTGTAAGCAAGAGATAGCTCGTTGAGGGTGGCAACATTTGTCCCAAGATATAAAAAAAAATACTAACCTCCAACATCCTTTTAACAAGGCAATTTAGAGACACAAAGTAATGAAACATCACATGTTGACTTTACACTTGATGTACCTCCAAGAAACACTAAATCAAATTTCAGGTAAGTTCAGAATAGGAAGACATAGTGACTCCTGTTCCATATTAAACAGCAAGCTGAGCAGCACTGAAGGCCTTCCCTATAAACACAGAGCTGTTACAGACTCTGTGAACTAAACAGGCAAATGTGCAAAGAACAATTACCGGTTTGGATGGTCCTGTTAATGCCATTCAGACCACACTAAGAATTGATCAATAATGGATTTGCAGCTCTCAGACACCAGAACAACTTTGAGTGTATTAAAAATGCTTGACGTCCTGACTTTGTGCCCACTGTTTAGAAACCTGAAAAATATGAAAAATACATGCCTGCCATCCCCACATACATCAATCAGGTGATAGTCCATGCAAAGTGTCTCATGGAATTGTAGTACCAGCGTAGAACCAATGTGGCACTGCACATCTCAGGGCTCTGGGAACTCCTCCAAACTATTCTCTTCTCTGTTCCTACTTTAGGACTTGATTTAACTTTACAGAAACTACATTAGTCGATATTACAGTGACTTGTTCTAGAGTGGTGGAGGAGGCACTGCGTAACATGTCCAATCGGACAAGGAAGTGCACACTAGAATAGACTATTTTATGCAACCAATTTGCAATTGTTTTTAAAGTGATATCTGGAGAGTATAATGGAAACATGTTGAGTTATCTCTGATAGTGATGTGTCATTCCAGCCACCCCAAGTACAACTGAAGGACCCTGATATAAAAGCAAAGTGATCATGATGGCAATAACCCCCCGTTGCTGAGCACTTGGACGTCGCCAAGCCCCGTATGTGTGTTTCATCAGCTCATCTTGACCACATGCATTTGAAGAAGGTATTGATACCGGTGTACTCTGACACAGGAGCAAACTGAGGTGCAGAGAGATTCATCCACAAGGCCATGGGGTCAGGATTTGGATCCAAATGGTCAAGGCCAGACCCCACCTCTTATCCAAAAAGCCAGTTCTTGTGAATCACCATTTGTTAGTAGGGCTGGCACATAAAATAGAGGAAACCCAGTTAAATTTCAATTTCAGTGGGATAGTGAATGGGAAGTACCCTAAAAATGTATTCATTGTCTATCAGAAAATTTAATTGAGTATGTTCTATTCTTATCTGCTGTTTAACTCTCAAAAAAAAAAAAAGAAAGCCATCAGGCACCCGTTATAACTCCCCTTATAAAGAAGCTGAAGATAAAAATGGTAATTGTCCATAATATACAGCATATTCAAGTTATTTTTTCCAATTATCCCTAAACATCCATCAATAGGAAAGTGCTACTTCATGACTTTTTGTTATAAAATGGAGACAAAAGAAATACATATTCATATATTTATATGTATTTGTAGATTAATATGCAAGTATTTTCATTGCATTTTCCCAAAATGTCCCTTTTTTTGTGAGCAGGACTGTCATTATGTCTTCAAGATTGTGTTCTGCCTATAACGTGTTATTCAAATCTCTGTTTTAAGAGATAAAGGAAAGAGAAAATGGTAATTTTCTCTCCCATTATGTTCCTTTTGTTTGTTTATATGGTTTATTCCTCCATTAGCAAAATAAAATTTTGGCAACACTTACTATATCATCAAAATTTTTAAATGATGGGTAATATTTAGAATCTAGTTGCACTAAGTTTGTGTTGTTTCTTAGTTCATAATGAAATATATCATTAGATATTAATTTATTTTTTCACAAAATACTTTTCTCTGTGAATATATGACTTCAGTTGCTTAAGAAACCTTTAACTACCGACCATCTCTCTCATCTATCTAGCATCTCTCCATATATCATTTATCTATCTATCTATCATCTATCATCATCATCATCATCATCATCATCTATCATCTATTTATCTGTGCATCTATGTGTGAAACTAATTCATCTATAAAAATTGTGAACAAAAATATGCAATATTGAGTTGGAGTTATGGTCCATCTTTAGAGTTGTGCTAAACTCTCATCCAGTGAGAATTTATTGGAAAAATTGCAGATTAAAAATTTCATTTCATGCAGACACATTTTACATGAATCTATAATATTTTTGAAGTATTGTAAAGAGTGTAATCATTTCTGATCTAATTTAGTTAAAACACAATAGAATACCCTGCCTCCATGAAGATATGCTCTAAGTAAATAATGGAAGTTACTAATTTGAGACAATAATTATAATTAAGATGCATATGGTTTCTGTGCATCCTTTTTAAAAATAATATAAATCTGTTTTTTTTTGATATTTGGATCTGTGCTTATGTACTCATGGAAACCTGATTTCAGTTTAGTTTAGTTTTTTTTTTTTTTTTCCTGACATATCAAGATACACTATGTTATCTGGGGTGGAGGCAGTGAGCCCAGGTGTGTGTGGTTGGGCACATACCCACAGAAAGGTGTGGGCTTATGTGTCGCCGAGCTGTCCGTGTGCTCAGAGTAGCACTACCAGTCCCAGACACTTAAATGTCAGGTTAAAGCTGGGGGCTAATCAGTTATTACTAGCATCAATTTTCATGTTTTTATAAGAATATTGTTTTTAAGTTTAAGCTGAGATACTGCATGAAAATTTACTCCCCCGTATTCCTTTCATATTTATACAATTGAACTGAACATTTTTTTTTAATATTAGCATTTGACTCTTCTTTACTTGTCTACAAACCAAAGACTCTCAGCAGCATAGGAGCAGACACCATGCTTTTTTTTTTTTTCATTTCCACAGCCAGGGCCACAAATCAGGCATCATGTACCATGCACATTAGACGTGCACCGTATTTTCTCTTGGTCATGGAAACGAAGACCCGCAGGAAGCTTTGATGACTCTCCCCCTGTTGACTCTCACAACCTGTGTCTAAGTGCCCGCGCTCTGGGACGCCGTCCCTGCCCCTGCCAACGCGCTGCCCTTCCAGTTCTTTCATCTTTCTCCTCTGGACGCAAATGAAAACCCGCCCGGTCCTTGGCAGATGGCCAATTAATCTTTCAAAAAATGATTAACAAGGGAATTCATAGATTGATATCGCAACACTGAGGTTGGTGGGGCTCTTGGCTCAGAAATAGGAGTTGTCCCCGAAGGCTGACTTTGGGAAGGTCTGTTCTTCTTGGCTTCTCATGTTTCTTTCTCGTTTCTGACTATTTGAAACAGAAATCTTAAGCTACCATTCCGATGTCTCAAGCTTTATGTATATTAATACATAGATCTGTGTTTTGGGGCTGTAGTACCATTAATATGTTTGTGATGTAATTTCCAGCTTAAAATTGAGGTATTTTATTTATTTCTATTTCTTCTCCTGAGAAGAACCACTTCTCCAGCATGAGATCAAATTAAAATATTTTATTTATTTATTTATTTATTTATTTATTTATTTATTTATTTCTGTTTTCTTCCCCTTTCCAATGTTACAATAATGGTAACATTTTTGTTTGTTTTGACTCTCCTGATTCTAATTTTTTTTTGTCTGGAAAATGTATGGAGTTACAGTGGATTTTCCTCCAGTGAACTGTAGAAGTCTTTTACAAAATTTCAAAGATTGTATCAGGAAATATTAAGGGAGGTTTCCCTTTTATTTTTTTCCTTTTTTTTTTTCTTTTGACATTTTCCAAGCACAGCTAGTGTTTATTACTAATGAACTACTTATTACTAATGAACTATTTCATGATGCTCATGAAGTGGATGCTAATGAGCACTGTAAGAACACATGCCGCTTTATGGTTCTCGAAGAAAGCACACTGCGCCCTCAGGTCACATATGTGGCAAAGTAAAAAACAAAAAAAAAAGAAAAAAAATCACAATCATGTTTCCACCCAAAATGAAAATGTGTAATGCAACAGATGTTGATCCCAAGGATAATTCAGCGTCAGTTGTGGGCAGAGTTAGCAAATAATAAAGAGAGTTTCCTCTGATTTTGCAACACCCTTGACCTTCCACTCTGTTCCTGTTTTGATTTCTGGGGCACTTTCTTTTCTTACACGTCCCTCCCCAGAATAGTTTAAAAGTCAGTCTTTGCAGAGAAGAAAGGCCTGGTGACAGGTGAAAGTGCTCCGTCTCTCCAGGAGAGTCTCATTCTCAGGGAGGTGAGACCCAGAGCTGAAGGAATAAAGTCCTGGAGGGTGAGGGATCCAGGGCCCCAGAGGGATGCGCGGGGGGCAGGCAAGAGCAGGTGCAGGGAGGGCCCTGCCCACTCGCAGTGATGCTGGCCTCAAACACAATTTTTCTTTTTTCCAAATTATGGATAAAAGCAAGAATCTGGTGCTCTTACTGTGCGACAAAGCAGCGGATACAGGCTGATTTGGCAGGTGCCCCAACCTCAACTGGGGAGCAGGGTGTCTGTCAGAGTCAAAAATAAGGTTCAACAGGACGTATGATCCCAATACGTGTGGCGAGCGGGCGATGTCGGGCTTCCAGCTGCACCGGCCACAGCTGGGTGTCCGAGGACAGGAGACTCCGATGAGCCTGGGGAGATGCGGCGCAGGGGCAGGAGAGACCCTAGAAGCTTCCCTGCACGGGCCCCCCAGCACCGGTGTGCTCTGCAGCAAGTGAAGACTCGCTGGCAGAGGTGGAAAAGCAAAGGCAAAGAGGCCTGAGGGAGGTCATGGGGGGAGAGGAAGCTGCCTAGACCAAGAAATGGGAGGAAACCTGAGCTTTTGGTCTGGTAATGACATTTAGCTGTGGGATAAATATTTTTAAACATGGTGACGAGAGCACACGGAATAAAACTGGGAAATATACCTAAAAGAACCGAGGAAAGCCAGGGGCACGCAGGGCAAACTGCTACGTTGATGCCAGTGTCTGACTGTCCTGTCTTCAGTCTTCATCACCGGGTCCCCCCGCTGCCAGTCAGGGACTCAGAAATAGACTTGAAGTGACTGGACACCTTGGTCTGGTCCTGTCACTCGCCTTGCAGCATGTTCGGTGGTTCCACGTGGACAGTAGGGGTATCCAAGTGCACTGTGGAATTCAGGTGCATCCCACATTGGGCCCCAGGGTCCTTCTGCAGCCCCCCACCCCCCCATTACTCCCTCAAGCCCCACCTTCTTCCATTCAGACCACTTGCTGCTCCTCAAGGTGGCCACCACTTCCTTCCTCTGACTTGGGTCATGATATTTCCCCTTCTTGGAATGACCTTCCTCGGTCCACCCCCTTTCATAAATCTCTGTCGTATAAACTCTAGGAATGGGTTGATTTTGATGAACTTCCAAGAGGAGGGATGGCACGCCCGGCAGTCCTAGTTACTCAATGGGGCATCACCTGCCTGTAATTTGGATACTGCCAGTTTCTATGTAGATGCTCTTTACAGTATTTTATTTATTTTTTATTTTTTACAGTATGTTAATTGGACTGCAAATATAAGGGTATAAGCATCTCCCGGTGAGTTGGTAAACTTCATCTTAATTGATAAGCTTAAAAGACACAGAGAAGCATTTGGCTTGGCAGTGGGCAATCTGCACTGCCGAGCAAGGAAGAGACCAGGGTAAAGACATGCATTATTTAGAATACGTTTATGGGGAAGACTGAGGTAAAGCGGTGTTTGAGAAAGCTACTTTACGTAGATTGCAAGAAAAGGAACAAAACTGTCTGATGAATGAGATATATTGAGAGTTTTTTTTTTTTTTTAAGAAATAGATAAAACACACTTCCCATATTCAGAAGGTCATAGATAAGCAAAGTGTGTATGAGCTCTGATAAAAATGCGTTATTAAACTGGAAAGAGCAAACCTACAATCACTATCAAAAGCAGCACGGAGTACAGCATGTGGTTCCAAGTGTGGTTAGTATGGAGAGGAGACCTGGAGAAAATAGATGTATTCAGATATTTTATTTTGAAATCAGGGAACCTGTTAAGAAATGTTTGTCTTACACATTGAATGAGTTCGTAAAATGAAACAGTGGAACGAGAAACTGATTCCTCTTCTCCAAACAGCAAGTATCTTGTGAAAAAAACATGATGCATCATGAATGCACATTTTATATGGAAAGGGGTTATTTTCATGAAAGCCTCTGACACGTTAGAATTAGTCTGAGGGTGTTATCAACCAATTAGCAATCTCTTCCTATCTGAATGCCATAGAATTTGCAGACATTGTGTTTTTTGGGGGTTTTTTTTTTGGTTTTTTTTGCAATTGAAATAAGAGTAGACATTGGATTATGTTACTTTAAAAAAATCAACTTTAAGTTGATAAAATAAATAAAATTAAAAAATCAACTTCACACGCAAAACTATTATTATTTTTATATGTAGTATGGATTTGGAGATATTTTTAGGCTTCCCCTGAACTTTATATGTGCTCACATAGCTGCTCTTCAAAAAAAAAAAAACAAAAACAAAACAAAACAAAAAAACCCTCTTGAAATGACAATAGCTGTCTTCAGTCTTTAAGTAAGTGAAGTACAATTTGAGAATTACTTTGACTATATGTTTCTCCCCGCGGTATAAGCTATTTACAGGCATAAGTAACATACTCAGACCTGGGAGCTCTTGAGACCTACCGCAGGCTTTAAACAATCACTGGTCGCCCCTAGAATAATTACTTTCTCTTGAGAGAATTAGCAAAGTGTATTGATCCAAGAGGAAAGCATTAGCCAAGGAGAACCTAATTACCACTTCCTTGAGGTCATAATGGTTTTGCACAGAGCTTGGTCATCAATTTGTTCAGATCTAGAAGCTCGATTAGGATGCTCGGGACACACACTCACCTTACCGTTGTTCTCTAAATACAGCGATAATTCCTTTAAGATGATTTGGGGCCAAGCATTCAGATTATTCTGTGTACAGAGATTATGGATTTGGATACATCTTTAATAGAACAATCATTGTTCTTAGACTTAGAACTTCCTTGTGACAGGTTTCTATCTCAGAATGACCTAGACTCTGAAATTATCAACATAGTTTCAAAACTGATCTTTTTTCTGCTTCTCTTCATCACTTCAACCCTGTACTTATTCTGGAAAGCAACTAAATATGTAGTTGGAATATATGTCAGACAGGAATGAGTAAATCTTTTTTTTTATTTCAGGCATTAAAATCTTTAAAAAATTCTTATATTTTAATATTCAAAGGCATTAACCACAAATGGTGTGTATTTGCAAAAAAATAAAAAGCATAAACCACTTTTGTGATCATTATTAATAATTGGAGTCAAATGGTGTATGTACCTTACATTTGTAAGTCTAAAGTGTGCAGTAAGTTTTTATATCACTATCTAATTAAAAATACACATTCTGATGGTAAATGTGATGCGAACATTGTACAGGGTCTTCTGAGTCTCAAGTGAGTGGTGACACAAGGCAGGTCAGAGCATAAAGCGGGTAGATCTATGGTTGGAACTAAAGTCTTCATACTAAGTGTGCAGAGATGTGCAATTAATTGGTAATATTTGACCTAAAATGCATTCACTGAGCAAACAAGGCGCTACCTCTGACCCTGGAACAGAAAGAATTGGGATATCGATCCCAGTTACAGGTATGTGCCGCCGTGATCGATGTTTGCACTGTTTAAGATGTGGAAACTTTTAAATCCATTAATATTTATATCTCTTTTGTTTAAACCTTTTTGGCTCCTCAGTAGAGGTTTATTATATTCTTCACATTGGGTTTTCAGAACACATAAACTGATTTCTAAAGCTTTGTTTTAGATCCTTATTGCTACCTTTTAACTCTGTTGCTATTGCGTGAGACTTTTTTTTCCCATTAAATTTTCCACATGATGATGGCTAATAGGTATTAAAAGAAGATTTATTTTCTAACTAGGAGCTTTATTGAACTCATTTCTAGTTAGTAATTGTTGCTCGCATTGATTCATTTGTCTCCTGAAATTAATGAATATTTTGGAATTTGCTTCAAATAATTATACTTTTTATTTCATTCTCTTATCTAATTGCATTAGAAAGAATTTTTAGAAAAAAAGGTTAAATAGCATCAATGAAAATAGGCACCTTATTCACGGGTCTTTCATAGGAATGTTTTTTGTCTCATTAAGTTTAACACTGGATTTGTTTTGTAAGATTCATGTGTTATTTCATTATAACCCCAAATTTGTTGATTGTAATCAAGATTTGATATTAAATTTTACTTATTTTTTAATCTCTATGTAGTTAAATTATTTTCTCCTCCATGTTAATATGCTGGATTAAAATAATTCAAAATATGAAAACATGATAAAAATTTAAATGTTGCCAAATATGAAATCATATTTTCAATTTTTAGCATATAAACATTAGTCATGATTTACTATTGTTTCAAGTTTCATCTGGAGTCAATATGCTAATATTTAAGTGATTTGTAAATTTCATTTAATTTATAAGAAAGATTGATTCATACAGCTTTTTTGATAATGTATTTTTCAGGTTATGACATCATCTTAATTCATAAAATGTCATATAGAAAAAGAGATATGAATCTAAAAAAGATTCAAATGCACTTTAGGTCCTTTTAGACTCTTAGTGGGAACATATCAGAAATCATGACATGTTTGTTTAAAATTGATTTTCTAAAGGAGAAATATCAGGATGAAAATGATCTTTTTTAAAAAGATTTTATTTATTTATTTATTTATTATTTATTTATTTATTTATTTATTTATTTATTTATTTATTTACGAGAGACACATAGAGAGAGAGGCAGACACAGGCAGAGGGAGAAGTAGGCTCCCTTCAGGAGCCCAATGTAGGACTCGATCCCAGGACCCCGGGATCCTGCCCTGAGCCAAAGGTGCTCAACTGCTGAGCCACCCAGGTGTCCCAGGATGAAACTGATCTATTTTAAATTTAGTTTATTCTCATCGGAGTTATAAATTTCTATATTTGGCCTTCATCAATGTAACATTACATACTATGAGGAAATAAAAATAAATTTATATTAATATTTTCAAATTGGTTGCTCGTACTAAAGAAATTTTTTTCCAAAAATCAATTGTTTCTAAGACATCAGTGTTTTCCCTTAAATTGAGTAAAATCTTTATAAAACTTTCTTATAGTGTTTAAGTTTTTATGTCCACGTTGTAGGAATATGTTACTATTCATCAATTATGGTATTCAAAGTCTTCATTTTGTTGAGTAACCCTGAAGTTTTGGTGTGTGGAGTAGCTTAAATGAAAAAAACGTGGTTCCCCGTGTCAGTTCTGACTCCTCAGTACCAGTGATATGCCTGGTGACTGCGGGGGGAGCAGGTGAGTTTGGAGTGGCCAAGGCCTACACAGACAAGACAGGTCTCATGGTCACGATGGCAGGGCCCCATCATTTAGCCGCCAGAGAGTGTATTACTTCAAATTTTATTTTAAATTTGTCTCGGGATTTTTATGTGTAGAGGGATAAAGGTGTATATAAATAGCTGAATTTTATGGTACTGAAAGTGCATACAAAGGTTGTGAGTTTATGAAAGTCCATGTTGGATTAGGAAGCCTTTTAAGCACTGATGTACTGTATTTAGAATTATCAACCAAATTACATGTTCCATTGACTGTTTGTTAATGCTAACATATCTATCTGTAATTTGCAGAAGCTGAATCAGCCATTCAAATACTGACAGTTGTACTTTATCTGAAAACATTAATTTTTATCTTATTATTTATAATAATTATTGTATTATGCGTCACCTGTAATATGGAAGCATATATGTATATGCACATGTGTATATATATATGTCACAAAAATGGATATAATTTTGGACTGCCACAATTTTTATAATGGGCTACATTTTTTTAATTGATAATAATGGTGGTTATGTTAGAGACCAGTTTTTCATTTGGCACCTAGGGGCTGTAAATACTGTGATTCTGGGGAAGTCTGAAAGAACACTCATCTCCTACAATGCACTGGAATGAACTCATTGACACTGGGTTTGTAGTTTACTCATCATTTTGTTCTTGACACATAGATAAGTGTTCATTATGATAAACTATGGTTTTCATGCATTGTAAATTATAATTAAGATTCTGTGCTGATTCAATGGCATATTTCACCCTGCTCCAAATTCTGGAATTCAACACTAAGTTTGTGAGTGAAATTATACCCAGTCCTTATACACGTTCTCTGTTCATCGTCCTATATATGCCACCTTACTTATTCCTGTATGGTTGATATTACCTTTAGTTAATAGAAGGTAAGGGGAGCACTTGATGGCATGAGCACTGGATGTTATACTATTTGTTGGCAAATTGAACTCCAATAAAAAAATATACAAAAGAAAAAGAAAGAAGAGACTCAGAATTAAAGATAATTAACTTACCCAAGTTCACGCAGCAACTTGGCCAAAGAATTCCTAAATATTATGAACATGTCTTCTATTCCTAGGCTATTAATTGGTATTAGTTTTAAGATCCTGGCTACCTTATTCGGGGAATGACCAGTCTTGGCACAAGTGGCTGCCATGTACTAGGATGGGGAAGAGAAGGATATGAAATCTTCACTGCTATCTACCTAAGTACTTGAAGGATCCAGCCTTCCAGAGTAAAAGGCTTGATGATGTTTAAAAGCATAAAGCTTTAAAAAAAAATAGAACCACTTAGGCTCAGGAGACCACTTATTAGTTTACAAACTAGGTCTCTAAGAGGCGACTATCCTCCACAAACTCCTGGACCAATAAGTATTTTGCTAGATGTTTAGAGACATGTACAGCCTTGAGAGTCTTCTTGCAACACCTTTTAAAAACTGGTTAGGCAGAGGGTGATCTCATCACAAAGAAGTATTGCTGATAGAAATTAAATATCATACCTTTTGAACATACTCTAATAACGTGCTGCTAAAGCAATGTTTGGGACTATTCTAGCCAATTATTCATAGGATAAGAAGAACTTGTAATGGTAATCATCATCATCGTCACATCACAACTTCTGCATGTCGCACAAAATGTTAGTTATCGGGGAGCTGGGCTCTTCACCCTCCAGATGTCACTCTATTATTTTATCATGCTTACCTTACAGATGAGGCTGGGAAAGGAGAATTAGCTAGCTCAGGTTCATGGAGTTAGTCAGTCAGAAGCAATCAGGATTCAATTCCAATACTTTCTGCCTCCTGAGGCGGTGGTGTCTATGCTGCACCAAATTACGTAAGATAGAAATACTTTCTTTATGAAACTAGAGAATTTTTTGTGTTTACATTTGTTCTGATCACCTTGGTCAAAATATCACCAATTTCATGTTTTTGAGTGCTACAAAAGTTTCATTTAGAAAATGTATATGGCTCGGGTGAGCCAGATGCTATTGAGGTAGCATTAGTATTTTTATTTTGATTATTCCAAAGAGGAAAAAAAGGCCAGATGAACACACAATCTAATATTATATATTATTTCTCCAGTAAGATGCTACTTTAAAATAAGGTCGATATAAATAATCCAAAATGATGTAGGTCATATACATAGATAGTATTGTTGAGATAACATTTGTCTGCATTTGGGATCATTTGGGAAGCGCTATCATTGGAAGTCAGTGAAAACTGACTCATGATGCTTGATGATTCATTCTCAATAAAGGCATCAACATTTCTGATAACAAGTGTCGGAAAAGAAAATTAACGATCGCAGCAAAAATTTCAGGAGGTGAATGAATTTGAAGAAAGGACTGTTTCACCAATCTAACCACGGTCTCCACTCTGTGTTGTGTATGCCTCCACTCCACACAAGTGAAAGAAAGCAGCATTTCTTTTTATTTGGCTCCCATTTATTTCCAATAACTCAGGGGAAAAGAAGTCACAGAAGCACATCTTGGTGGGAGGAGAAAACCTGCATATCTTTGATTACAAGTCTAACTTTTTAGTTGACACCTTTATCTAGGGCCTCAGCCAGCAGTCTGGCCTGTGATACTCAACAGGACATAGAAAGGAGGAAGTGATTTGTTTCAAACTGTGCTGTGGAAACTGATCTTCCTTCCTTTTTCACTTTTTTTTTTTTTTTTTACACTCTGTTTCCTTAGACATTTTACCGCTGTGTCATAACTACTTGTAAAAAGGTTGTTGATCCTGATAATTTTTTCCACATTAGAAAGAAATTTCAATCCTTGGTAAACCAGATCATTGCATTTGATTATTTTTGCTTCCCATGTTTTCCCCATTAAACAGCAAGCCACTGAGAGCAGAGGCTGGGTTGTGTCATCACAGGACTTCAGCTATAATGTTTTTTTTTTTTTTAATACAGCACATAGAACACATAAATATTCAGGAAATTGCTTTTACATAATAAATTTTTTGGGGAAAAAGTAAACCCTGCAAAAATTGCAATATCACTAATAAGAAAATCCAAAGAGGGGATCCCTGGGTGGCGCAGCGGTTTGGCGCCTGCCTTTGGCCCAGGGCGCGATCCTGGAGACCCGGGATCGAGTCCCACGTCGGGCTCCCGGTGCATGGAGCCTGCTTCTCCCTCTGCCTGTGTCTCTGCCTCTCTCTCTCTCTCTCTCTGTAGGACTATCATAAATAAATAATAATAATAAAAAAAAAAATTAAAAAAAAAAAAAAAGAAAATCCAAAGAAATATCAGTATTAAGAATGTAAAATGGAAGAATATAAAACTGTAAGATGTAAGAAACATATGGATGGATACATATATTTCTTATAGTTATGAGGGTAACAACGAGAAGCACCCAGGGGCGCCTGAGTGGCTCAGTCTGTTAGGGGTTGGTTCTTGATTTTGTTCACAGGTCACGATCTCAGGGTTGTGGGATGGAGCCGTACGTCTGGCTCTATGCTCAGCGTGGAGCCTGCTTGGGATTCTAGATTCTAGACTCTAGATTCCCTCTCCCTTTGCCCCACCGCCCCTGCTCACACACCTGCGCTCTCTCTCTCTCTCTCTCTCTCTCTCTATATATATATATATATATATATATATATATATATATTTTAAGATTTTATTTATTTATTCATGAGAGACACAGAGAAAGAGGCAGAGACACAGGCAGAGGGAGAAGCAGGCTCCATGCAGGGAATCCGACACAGGACTCTCAGTCCCGGGACCCCAGGATCACAACCTGAGCTGAAGGCAGATGCTCAACCGCTGAGCCACCCAAGCATCCTGTTTTTCCTTTTTATTTAAATAATATTCAAGTAATGAGGCGAGGGTATATACCATTTAGCTGGAATGCCTTAGCATTTTGTCTGCCTAATAGTTACTATGCAGTGAACACACCTCCTCCTACCCCACACTCAGTAAAGTACATAAGCAAATATTAGTATAATTTCCCTTGTTAACAAAAATCTGAAATATCAAAGATTACCTACAAATCAATAATGCCTCAGTTGAAATTGGACCAAAAAAATCTAAATAGACAATCCTAAAAGAGGAAATTAATGTACAAGTACCTAATGAGAACATCTAATTTCACTAGTGACGAGCAGAATGCAAAGTAGAATACTAAAGAGAGACTGTCCGATGACAGTCAGATGGGCATGGGTGAAAACACCTGATAATGACAAATAATGGCAAGGAAGTGGCCCAGTGGGAGCTCTTATCTACTGTTGATTAGCTACATGGATACATCCAGTTGATGGACAAATCTGGCAATATTTAGTAAAACCAAACACATCTGTGTTCCATAACTCATCGACATTTCAAATATATGTGCTAAAAAAAATAAAGTCTCAGGACGCCTGGGTGACTCAGTGGTTGAGCATCTGCCTTTGGCCCAGGTCGTGACCCCGGGGTCCTGGGATCGAGTCCGGCATAGGGCTCCCTGCATGGAGCCTGCTTCTCCCTCTGTCTGTGTCTCTGCCTCTCTCTCTTTGTATCTCTCTCTCTCTCTCCCGCTCTCTCTGTCTCTCATGAATAAATAAATAAAATAGTAGAAAAAAAAATCTCTTAATTGTACATAAGATCTATTTAGGATGTGCATTGTTGCCTTGTTTGTTATAGTGAAAAAAATAGAAACAACCTCATTTGTCAGGACAGTGGCCAAAAAATTGTGGAATCATACAACAGAATATCCTATAAGATGGGAAGAGATTAATGAATCTGAGCTACACATTTTAATGGGGATAAGTTTCAAAAACATAATACTGAGACAAATATCCCCCCAAATTACCATTTATATGAAGTTTTAAGAAATGTATTGAGCTCTTGTGCACATTGTATGTGTGTTTATGTATATTATAAAATTATTAAAACATACATGTGAATGATGATTAGATAATTCAGGGCAAGTATTGACTGTGGAGAGGTGGCATTATTTTGGATGAGACATCAACTATATTTGTAGCTTTTTGAGAAAAACGACCCTAGATTGAAGCTTGGAGTTTTATTGTATAAGCACCATTAGAAATCAGTGAGAACATCCTTTGGCGGGGAAATTTTTTTTTTTTAATTTGAATTTTATTGAAGAAAGAATATATGGGATGTGTGCTTTATTATAGAAAGTTAATTTGTAAGTAAAAATGCTTGAGGCAATGCTATCCTAATAACATGAAGAAGATTCCTGGTTTAATTGTCAGGTAGAAAAAGCTTGCCTGGGGCTTCTCATGTCACCTTTCTCTGAGAAAGCTTACCCGAAACTCAAGTCATCTCTTTCCTCAGAAGGGAGGAAAAATACTCTTGAGTAATCATTCGTTCAAAATGTCACCACGGGCCTGGAGTTGCACGTGTAGATCTGACTAGGATGTAGCCGGTGTTCTCTCTGGACTTGGGGATCTGCTGCGGTCCAGCTTGGCACCCCTAACGTGCGTGGCGCCTTAGCCTTATGCTGAGATATAGTGGGTACGTCCCCGCTGAGCTCAGGTATTTTGCATATGACCTTTCTAAGGCTCCAGGCTTGGTAGGAATCCTCAGTTCAGAGGCTTGCAGTCTGTGCGTGGGTTCTCCTTTCAACAAACTCGGTTTTCCTCAGGAAGCCTCTTTAACTCTAAGATTAAAGTTTTACAAACCTAATAGTGTATGAAGTATGTAAAATAAATTTCTCTGTCACTTACTCCTAGAGCAAAACAAGGTATAAAGGTGAGTCCAGGTAGAAATGAGAACTTTTCTAGTCCCTGTCTTAGAGGGACTGTGTATCTGCCCACTGTGCTATCAGCATTCTCTTTGATTTCAGTTGGGTCGGCCTTGTATTTGTTGTGTAATTGTTACCTTATGTGATGGTATTTGGAAATGGGGCCTTTGGGGCACAATGAGGGTTAGATGACGCCGTGAGGGTCAGCCCTCATGATTGGATGGTTGTGCTTATAAGAGACATCAGAATGCTCCTCCTTCTCCTCCTTGATCCACCTCCCTGCCACGTGCAACCAGGACAGGCCCAGTAAGAATATAGTGAGAAGAAAGTGAGCCAGAAAGAGAGTCCTCCCCAGACCCCCAAACAACCAACACCTTGATTTTGGATGTCCAGCCTTCTAGAACAGTAGGAAACAAATTCCTATTGGTTAAATCCCCAGTCTATGGGATTTTGTAATGGCGGCCCCAAGGGACTAAGACACTAAAAATTTTTAAAAAGGTCATTATCTTCAAGTGATTGTGGTCGTTGTGACCCTGGACTTGATAAAGCCTGCAGGATGATCAGTACGCCAGAGCTGGGGAATAATAATTACAATAACTGATACTTGTGTCCGCCATGGGCATGTAAACTCATGCACAGTTAGTGAGGATGACAATTCTATGAGAGAGATATTATTATCTTCAGTTTGACAAATGAGAAAACCCAAGTGCAGAGAAAGGCATAGAGTGCAGAGTAAGAGTGAAAATTGGCTTGACCCCTGACAAGGCTATGCTCTCTGCTCCATGTATTCACCACATGCTCTATTTCCTCAAACGATGGGACAAATTTTCACCTTTTTTTTTTTTTTTTGTATCCAGCAGGAGCAGGTTTTTATATGTCTCTAATTCCTAATTTGGAAAACGTAATTGAAAACGCTTTATGCATAACTATTCAGAAAGGACTAAGAAATATTAAAATCATCCAGAAGTATGTGCATTCTTAAAACCATTAAAGAAGGAATCCTTAATCAATTTAAGGAGAGGGAAAATTGTAAATCCATGATTATACATGAGATGAAGAAAAATGGTAATATTTAATTTTCTAAAAGAGAAAATTATTCAACCCTTGAATGGGTGGCTAAAAATAGTTATCATTTAAAATTGTATTGTAAAATAATATGCCGTAACCGAAAGGGTACAGTAAGACCAGCATAATAAAATTAAAATACATGGCAGGATGATGTTAGTCTCTTTCAATAAAACTTCTCATGCTTAAAAATGTAGTACCATAATCTACAACTCAAGGTCAAACTTTCAGTAATTTGCCCTAAGTTACAAATGGGGTGGGTATGACTCACATATACTATGGAGAACATGGTATTAAAAAGTTCTAAGAAGAGACAATCAATTTTAAAATGATGACACCGGCAAATTCCCCAGATGGCTTCGTACCAATAGCTTGCATCATTTGGAAATGACATACCTCTTCCAGATGGAACACCTGCAGCCCATGATTGAGGTTAGCAGACCAGGGTGGGAGGGGAAGGAGAGTAAAACCAGCCCACTTTCCAAAGTGCTTCAGCCAGCCAACATTGCTCCTCTTTCCATGATGGCGGCCTTTACTGTTGAAGCTATTGTATTGTAGCAAGAGCACGCCATCCGAGCCCCCCACTTCTCCATAACACTGCAGGCCCTCCCATGCCCTCTTATATGCATCCTGCCCAGTGCCTCACTCTTGCCAGCACCCAGTTGTCTCCTGGAGTGTTTCCTCTTGTCATGGCCCCCGTGTCCCACACGAGGCACCTGCGTCCACGTCCCCTGGTCTGGTGAGCCTCAGTGTGGTTTTCCCTAAAGTGAAGGTAGTCTCCTCCCACAGGGTCTGTAAGATTAAAGTAAATGGTGTCTTCATATTCAATCGAAATGTCCACCTTTATTATTTTCATGCTCACTGAGCACATCCTCTTTGCCAGTTCTGGGTTGAGCCACTTCTCTATGTCATGCCTTTCAATCTTCACAATTATATGTTATTTTTAGAGGAGGAAATGGAGACCGATAAGGGGTGAGCAAGCAGAAAAGATCATACAATGAATGCCAAAGACAGGAGCTGAGACTTAGCAGCGAGTCCGTCTGCAAAACTGTACATTTCACCCCACAGCACTGGTGTTGCTAAACAAAGAACATGGGACCCATAGTGTAAAGTAAAGATGGACTTCAACCATCATGCCCTTGATTTGAGTCATGCTGAAGCAGAAGCAAATGAAGTGAACATTTGCCTAGGAAATGTCCCTGGTCGAGGTGATGTTTTTGTTATTGTTTTCCCAAAGCATTCTGTAGAAGAGAGAAGTATTGCAGAAATCAATTGTCCAAGCATGCCTAAAATCCATGGAAATATGTAGTCTTTGTCCCTAGATGGTGGCATTCTTCCCATGCTCTACTCATAAACTGACCTTTCCCATCTCACAGGCATTTTCATTCTCTGCAGGGCTCATCCAGGTGCCGTGTTGAGATGTGAGGATAAGACAGTGAAGGGAGTCAGGGCTGAGCCTCTTGGGGGATGTTCATGGTGGGGAGACTAGAAGGAGATCTGTAAGGGGAGCATTAGGCCAAGGAACTGCATTTGGGTTTTATTTAAATATATGTAAATCACAAAAACATGTTTATGTCTATACTCACGATATATATGATAAATAATTTGTACACTCTAGTATCTAAGACAATTGAGTTATTTTACTCTTACTATATTGATTCATAATTGCAAAGTCTGCTAAATGATGCAATGTGATTTTATCGTTAATAAAATAAAATATTACCACCTGCATACAAAGCTAGGTGAGCGATAGCATGCACGCTCTAGAAGATAAAGAGTAGACGGATACTTTAACCGGCAACCTACTGTTGAATTTTAAGATAGGATCTTCTCTAATGAGCAAATCTACATAGAAAAATTTTAATGCTAACACTATAAATTAAGTGGGAAATGGCCAAGTTTTACTTTCTGTATATTGGGCACTATTTGTTCTATTTCTTATATTGGAGCTTGAGGCTGAAGAACATGGACTACATATCCCAACAGCTCTGTTCTCTTTAGGCTTTCCAAAATGAGAGGGCTTTGGTGAACTCGGAGTATGATAAAGAACACATTCACTGGAACAAAAACTAAGAGAATATCTACTGGGAGTCAATATGCCTGTGAACATTAATTAGCACCCAGCAAGCTTCTCCCAGCACTGGCAAGAGTTGTCTTAGTCAACTCTGTGACACAAGGGAATTAGATTGAAAAGACCCACATCACCTCCCAGCTCTGACGCTGTCTTGAAGTTAATGATTGTGGAGTCTACTACTTTGCTCTGAAACTCTGTAGCCTGGCTGAACGAATGTTACCAAGAGTCCAATCCCTGCTTTCGTGTTCTGAGGGAAGTGACTGGCCCAGGTGCCAGCTGACTATCTGTCCAGGAAAGGGAAGACACAGATGTTCTAGCAGGATACAACATGGCGCTGGCAGCCTTGAGTTGAGCATCACTTTGTGGGTGAGGCCCACAGCATGCCCATTCTCATCGGTGAGGCAGTAGGGGGAGGCTGGTGATGGTGACGGTGACAGGGACGAGAAGGATTTGTCCAGCACATAGATAGAGGCAAAATTTCCATATGCTCATTCTTCTTTGGCTTTCAAACATGTCATTTTATAAATCACGAAATTGGTGTAAAAACGGTCAAGAATCACTGAGGAGGCAGAATCCAGGGTGTAGAATCCAGAATCCTGTGGTGTAGAATCCAGGAACACTCAAACAATCATTTGCATCTCGTGGATCTGGCCCTCCCCTCCCCTTCCACGTCTATCATGTCACAACCCGTGGTTCTAATTCTGATTCTCATTCTCCTCACGTTGTTCTGTCTCCACTCACCTCCAGTTGGAATATTTAATCTCTCCTGCAGAATTTTACTAAAGCCCTACTCTTTAACTTCCATTGCCTTGTAGATATTTCTCATTGTCTCTTTCTGCTGCTCTGAATGATCCCAAACTGGATGTCACCCAAGAATAAGTAACACCATCCTCCTTTCTCTATATTCCAGAGCATAGCCGACTGTTGGGTGTGTGGTAAGAACAGTCATTCATTCAACACACACTTATTAGGTGTGGAATATTATACCTCAGCTCTGTAAGCTGTGAGAATACAAAGGAATATAAATTCTAGTCCATGGCTCAAAGAATTGATGAAGGATACACATACAAATGGAATGACAAATTCTACAGTAGAAAATGTGAAATACAACATGAATAAGGAAGAGAGGATGACTAACTTTGTCTCAGGGTATTGAGGAGATAAGACTTTGTAGAAATGTCAGTTTAACTTGTGTCTTGACGAATAGGAAGGATAAGGTAGATGCCGGGACGAGAAGGGGAGGACACGTGCATGATGCTGCATGATGCTAAGGAGTCTCACAAGGATCTCTTTCCTCCGTGAGTTTGCAATGTCGTTATAAGACATGTGCACATGAAAATGTTGTTCAGCTGCGGGTACCAGGATCGAACTGTGGCTCAGACACACAGGGCGTATGTGGCTGTTATTAAAAGTGAGATCCAAGTGTGAGTATTTGCTGCCTTTGTTTCAGTGATGCACACTGGTCTGGACCAATGTACCTGCAGTTCTCTTTGCCTTTTCCTCATAGTCCAGAGTGGCTGCTGCATCTCTAGACATCCTTGATGCATTGTTCACGACTGTAAAGAAGAAAACATGTTAAGTGTCCAATTGTACCTGCCATGAATGTCCCACTTGAATTGTTTCCATAATCGTCACCCGACCACGGAGATACTTGATAGTGTCTCATTGGCTAACTCGCGTAGAAGTCTCTTCGGAGTTTTATCTGAGTACTGCATCCCCAAACTATAATTGGACTCTGTTATTAATATTCTGAATATTGCTGAGAGTGGATACTGGGTAGGCACCTAGCAATTTCTGACATGTGGTTAAACTATAAGGAGCACTTCATGGTGTCTGATGAAACATGACATGCTCTGGCTTGTCAAAAGCAATGAAAAAGTATCAGTCTCTGGTAAGCTCTCTCATACAGGTCCCCTAAAGTTTATTTCTTCCTTAATCTCAGTATTTGTTTTAGTACCAAGGAAACGGAGATCTATAACTTTAAAAAAAAAGTTTGCATAAAAAGCCCAACATCTTAGACACCCTGTTATTCATAGAAAGATGGTGTTGTAGAAATGTTTGGGTGTTTGCTTACATTCGGTGTTTCAGCAGAAACTCAAAAAGAAGACAAAGGGAGACTGGCCGAAACCAAGACGGGATGGGATGAGCACCAGGTGTTATACTGTATGTTGGCAAATTGAATTTGAATTAAAAAAGAGTAATAATAATAATTAAAAAAAAGATGGGGAAAGGCAATGTCCTTGTTTGCTTATTTTTATCTTAAGTGTGTACAGCCTCCTTCTTCTGGCTTTCCCAATGTGCTGAGGAACCAGAACAAAATTGTTGTTTTGAGTTGCTCTCTATCTTTTGGATCATTCCCCCATTCATCAGTTTCAATTTAACTGTTGATGACCATCCTGTATTCTTAAAGAGTTTCCAACACAACTCATATGTTACTAGGTTCTCTATGCTTGCAACATGCTCTCCTATTCTCACCTGCACTGAACCTCCCTGCGGCCCTGCTCGTCCCCTGTCCTCCACCACCCCCACCCCCCACCCCCCAGTGCACCATTCTGCCTCCCCCTCTTCATCCCTCCCACACACACTTACAGCTTCCGAGTCCCAGCGGGACAAGGTGCATGTACAAGTAACCATCCTAGGTCCACACGCCCTGCCAATCAATCCCAGAACATTCTGTGAGAAAAGAGTGTGATTCAGCTGCCAACTTTTGAAATCTAGAGAAATTAAACCTGTCTACTTATTTCAGAGTTATGATAAAAAGTCATCTTTGAAAAACTCTCCTAATTAAATGTGCTGGAGACCATTTAGAATATTTATTTTAACATAACCACTGTATCCTATGTGTGGTTATATGGGCTCCTTGAGCCTTGAGGTGGGTAGGGACCTGACTGCCTTTGGGGTCTTCTCTACCTTTATTTCTTAGAAATAAATATGGTATAATGTAAGTAATATAGCAAGCTTATCAACCAATACTCATAATAGAATTTTTGAAAAGGGAGAAAAAAAAAAAACAACCTAAGTGTTTCATATAACCTTGTGACCAGAGAGGAGAGCATCCCTTCTCAGTTGTTACATTTTTCATTTACTGTAAACTCATTCACTTTTTTTTCCCCATCATATATTCTCTTCTCTATTGGGCTTTATACCATTATTCTTTTCTTTCTTCTTTTTTTAAAAAATTGATTTATAGGTAGCCTTCAGAAAATTGGCAGGAAAATACTGAGTACAGCTTGTCACAAGCACCTGCATGTTACTGGCTTGAATTTGTGTCCAATAGCTAAAAATATGCTTGTCATTAGCTATGATTTAAGAACTATCAGTGTCTAATCAATTCAGCCACTCACATTCAGGGAAGGATGTCATCTAAAGAAAAAGCTGAGCAGTGATTAAGACCTTATTCTTTGAGAGGCATTCTTTCATCAGGGCAGTGAGTACATCCTGTAAATAGCGACGAAGTGTTGGCATATTCTAAAAAAAATTTTTCCACCAAGTACAATTAAGCCTTTTAACAGAAAAAAAATAATCTTTGAGTTACTGGCATATGTATATATGTTTACAGTTTTATCTTTTCCAATTACAGTTTTATCTTTTCCAACTTTCTTTAGATTTGCTCAAGGAAGGGACCTCTATAGAAAAAGGAAATATTTACTGAGAACTAAAATTAGAAATGATCATTAGAATAGCATTGAGCATGAGGTAGAAGAGGCTGTTTTATGATTTCAGTGAATCCATGAATTATAACTCACATGTGGTTATTAAAAGAAAATTAATTTTCCAGTCTAAACTTTTAAGGGTTGACATCATGTGGGAAACATGTAATTCTTCCTAATAGTAATTATATCGCGCAGAACACTGGGCCGTATGGGCCCAGTTGTGACCCATATATCACCCATGTTGTCTAGGAAGAATTAGGATGGCTACTATCTTGAATCCTCAGTCAACTTCCTACCATGTGGACTGTGTGTGCTTGTGCGGCATGCACGTAGTCACAATGGACCCAGCCAATATGTGCATTCCATCATGCGAGACCACCTCACCCCCTTTCAATTAGCCAGGTAAACATTGCATGGTATTAGCTCCAGCTACGGATTGAAAAAGATGTTTCTATTTATAATGTAGCATTTCATGGACTTAAGTGTATTCCTAATTTAATGGTGCAAATATTAATGTACATATGTACAGTTCAGATTTTACAGCTAATATTTTTTATATCTCTGAATTGCAAGACGTTTATTATACTGAAGTGCTGGATTTGTTGGGGAACCAGAAACAGCATTTATGGATGAAATGATTGCTTGTATTTTAGTCAGGGTTTATAAGCTTAGATGGTCAAATTTATATTGCCTAGTGATGGAAAGTTCAACTTTTTAATATTTTTTTAGAATTATGCAGATTCTTTATTAGTCAATAAGATAGTTCTTATTAAGGACAGGTTACTATTTAAACACTATTCTTTTATTTTCTTTGACTGTTTTTTTTTTTTTCCTCCAAGAGATTTACAATGGTTTCTGGTATTTCATAATAATCCATTGTACTGGGAATTTGTAGAAAACTGCTCAGGTTCAAAAGAGCAAAGAGTTTTTATCTTGCACATCTATCTTTTCTATTTATGTTAGAAAACTCCTCCTCCTCCTCCTCCTCCTCCCCCTCCCCTCCCCCTCCTCCTCCTCCTCCTCCTCTTCCTTCTTCTTCTTCTTCTTCTTCTTCTTCTTCTTCTTCTTCTTCTTCTTCTTCTTCTTCTTCTTCTTCTTTTTCTTCTTCTTCTTCCCTTTTATTTCTTAATATCAACTCCATAATTTCTTCTTCTTTTAAATTTATTTTTTAATGAAGACTTAGTTATTTTAGAGTAGACTTTGCTTCATAGCAAAAATGAGGAGGAGGGTGCAGAGATTTCCCATATACTTGTGGCTCCCATACATGCATAGGTTCTCCATTGTCAGCATACCCCACCAGAATAGTACATTTATTACAGTTGATTAACCCACATTGACATGAAATGATTGCACAAAGTCAGTAGTTTACTTTAGGTCTTACTCTTGGTGGTGTACATTCTGTGGGTTTGGACAAATATATAATGCCAAGGATCCATCATTGCTGTGTCATCAAATAGTTTCATTGCTCTAAAAATTCTCTGTGCTCTGCTGATTCATTCCAACATGCCCAACTCCTGGCAACTACTCATCTTTTTACTGTCTCTTTGGTTTTCCTTTTTTTTTTTTTTCCCCGAAAGTCATACAATTGAGATCACTTAATAATATGCACTTAAGTTTCTCCTGTGTTATTTCCTGGCTTAGCTGTTTATTTTTAGAGCTAACTAATGTTGTTTTTCTTGTCATGACATGAGTAAAGTGATTACTGTGTGTTCTAGGTTCTTGAGATGTGTCTGTGACCAAAACAAGCAAAGATTGTTGCCTTACATTCTAGTGGGGAAAAGCAAACAGTAAAGAATGAATTAACAAGTATCCTCTGCTAGCAGTAGATAAATATTATACAGTAAAGGAGAGGAGGGTAATGGGGTTGGTAATGGTCAGGATACAGTGTGTTGGAGGGACTAGGTGGTGAGTGGTAGTTCTCAGTATAAAATAGCATAATCAGGGGAAGTCTTATTCAGAATGTGATAGAGGGGTAAAGATTTGAGGGAATGAGGGATTAGTCAATGGGAAAGAGGATGTTCCTATAGGAAACCTAAAACCATATTGTTCAAGGGGTGGTATAGTGGTGAAAACTTCAGAAATATTCATAAGATTGATATTTCTGGTTTTAACAAGAATGATATAGCCAAACAGGGTAGACTGTGTTCCCCCAATATGCCCTGCAGTGGGTTCGCGGGATGCCATCACTGGGAGGAGGCATGAAACTGAACGCATGGCCCACTGTGAGAAATTCTCATAAGTGGTCAGTTGTGGTAGCACCTAGATGACAGTGCAAAGGACACTGGACTAGGAATCAAGACATGCATACTCTCAGAGTCGTCCCTTCATCTATCTGCTACAGCAAATTGTGTAAGTTCTGGAAACCCTGATATCGGTTTTCTTTCTTTTTTCTTTTTTTTTTTTAAATTAATTAATTAATTTATTTCTGACAGTCACACACAGAGAGAGAGAGGGGCAGAGACACAGGCAGAGGGAGAAACAGGCTCCATGCACCGGGAGCCCGACGTGGGACTTGATCCCGGGTCTTCAGGATCGCGCCCTGGGCCAAAGGCAGGCGCTAAACCTCTGCGCCACCCAGGGATCCCCCTGAGATCGGTTTTCAAGGCAATTTTCTTCTAGCTACAAAAAATAGGCCATTTGCTACAGAAAATCGGGACTGCATATAAGTATAATGATCTCTAAAAATAAAAACTTATCATTCAACAATCAAGCTTTTCTATTTATTCACCTGAGCATCAGTAACTCATCTGACTTACAAACTTATGTTCCATCAGAGCCAGGTTAAACTGCAGATTGGGGGAAGTGATTTTCAAAGGATGATTTTAAAAATCTTTATGAATATTTGATTATTGTTTATGTGTAATGCTAATATATGAGTGAAAATATTCACTGGACTTTTTTTTTATCAAGTTTCTTCCTCAAGAAAAATAGTAATGTGCATTGTTTTTAATAATGTGATACAATTTTAATGGTATCCACAAGTAATGTTATGGGCTTTCTTGCCTTCTACACTGTCTGCAATTTCTACATTAAGCCTTCAGGCTTCCAACTCTTAACAGTTATTACACACTTTCAGAATATTATTATGGTAAATGTACTAATATAAAAATATAAAAGAAAATATATAGTTATTTTACATATTAAATGGATGATAATTTACTCAAAATCTGCCCCTACTTTACTTTCTGTAATTTTATAATATAATATAATTTAAGAAGAATATTGTTGTAATTGTAAGAAATTTTTAATTCTTCACTTCTTTGTGTACTAATGAGAAAAACATGAGTATCTATACAACAGGAGAAAGAATGTATAAGTACTCTTGAAGTAAACAGGATGATCAAGGAGGCTACTAGGTAAGCTCTGGGTAGTCCAGAAGGCAGAAATCTGGAAATCGTCTCCAGTTCTATAATTGAACCTATATTGTCTACAAAATTAATTATAAAAACTATAGTGTTTTTTTGTTTTGTTTTGTTTTGTTTTTATTTTTTTTTTAATTTTTATTTATTTATGATAGTCACACAGAGAGAGAGAGAGAGGCAGAGACACAGGCAGAGGGAGAAGCAGGCTCCATGCACCAGGAGCCCGACGTGGGATTCGATCCCGGGTCTCCAGGATCGCACCCTGGGCCAAAGGCAGGCGCCAAACCGCTGCGCCACCCAGGGATCCCACTATAGTGTTTTTTATAACTAAGTAATATTCCATTGTGTGTGTATGTGTGTGTGCAGATACACACAATGCATTATGACTCATCCATAAAAAGAATGAAATCCTGCCATGTACAACAACATGGATGGACCTAGAGGGGATAATGCTAAGAGAAAGAAGTAAGTCAAAAAAGGCAAATACCAAATGATTTCACTTATATGTGACATTTGAGAAACAAAACAAATGAACACAGAAAGAAAAAGAAACAGAAAATACAGACTCTTAAATACAAAGAACACATGGGTGGTTACCAGAGGGGAAGTAGGTGGGGGTGTTGGATGAAATAGGTAACGGGGATTAGGGGCATTTATTGTGATGAGTGCTGAGTAATGAGTGATGTATACAATTTTACCCTTGAAACTATTACCACATTGTATGTAGGGCGGCTATACATCAGTAAAAAGAAATATATAGTAGTCTTTATGAAAAATGATGAGGTAGCAGAAACAATGAGCTGAGTATTGGTTTTTGCTGGCAATTAGCTATTTGCAAGTTCCTCATTTTTACAAGGATTCTTCTAAAGAAACTGTATTATGTGACATAAAGGGATGAGGATGGAAAAGTCACACTGTGACAAGATAATTTACATATCTTCCTCTTTATCCCATGGATCATGGGGCTATGGCTTTTGCCCATCTTGTCCACATGGACATTCCTAGGACTAGATTAATATTCAACACATAATTGGTCTCCAGCCAATATTTCTTGAATAGCAAATTAATTAGTCTCACTTCATCCAAAGCTTTCCTATGTTTTTTGGTAATATCTATATTCTTTCCCATAAAAGTGCTTTGAAGAAAGATTTATGTATTTAGAGGTGTTTAAAAAAATAACTCTTCTTGGCTATTTCTTTTTTTTTAATTTTTATTTATTTATGATAGTCATCACAGAGGGAGAGAGAGAGGCAGAGACACAGGCAGAGGGAGAAGCCGGCTCCATGCACCGGGAGCCCGACGTGGGACTCGATTCCGGGTCTCCAGGATCGCGCCCTGGGCCAAAGGCAGGCGCCAAACCACTGCACCACCCAGGGTTCCCTTCTTGGCTATTTCTAAGAGTGTCCAGCTCTAAACTCTATGAACATTTGCTTAAAATTCAACTGCCCTGTCTCATTTTTCCTTATATTGCCAAATTCCTTGACTATTCTCCTGGAACCTATTTTCTTTATTTTTTCAATAATTTTTCCATCAATAATCTCTTTTTTTTCTTCACATATAATGCATTGTTAGACAATAACCCTACTCTAATCTTCTGGTTTCTCATGGTACATATTAGTAAGTTCATTAATATTTGATGTTAAAATCCTTATGCATTTACTTTAATGCATTGCCTACTATTTTCCCTCTTTAGAAAAATGAATTGATTTATTTTTTGTTGCTTTTTCCTGTCTCAACTTTTGCAGTAATCTGTTCCTTGTATTCTAAAAGAGAGTTCTAAAGAAATATTCTAAAGAAAGCTCTTTTGACATATATTAAGTAAAAAATTTGCAGATTTCAAAATCAAATTACATTTTTTTAAAAAAGGACAAAGTATGCAGTATCACCATAACCAGGACCACTCCATAATTTTCAAGGTCCAGTGAAAAACCTCTGTTCGTGAATTTGTATGAATTTCAAAACATGAGTAAAACCCCTCTCTTCTCTTTAACTAGAATTCTTAGTCTTATAAAGGTGTCCCTGCAGCATTAAAATAGAGAATTTCTTGAAATACAGTGTGAAAACAAGGAACATGATTTGAATCTGTTATGTAAAAACTATGAGTTTTAAGGAGTACATGTGATTTTTAGTGAAGCATTTTGGGTGGGAAACGTACAATAGTTGATATTTAGGTGGCATTTTCCCATTAAGCCTAACACCCTTTGAGCTACTTTAATAGGATCTAAGTCATATATCTGTAAGTATGTTTTGCTTGAATTTTCTTGAATCCCTTTGCCATGAATATAAAGATCTGCTTTCGTACATAGAAGAACATCCATCATAAGTCTCAGTTCCCATGGCTCACGTCACCTGTGAAGCCTGGTAGCAGTTGTTCTACACAGCACGTTTCTCAAACACCTCACGGTGGCCAAACATCCGATCTGTGTCCTGGTTCTCAGGTGAACATTTCAAGTCGAGTTGCTAATGCTGTAATCACCTGTTCCGTCCAGGCTGAGCCGTTCGGCAAGACGTTTGCAGCACTGTACGTCCACGGTACCAAGTCCACGGACACGCAGCGGGAAGCTCATCCTCATAGCACCCAGGAGCCCTCTTGGGTGCAGATGCTTGGGGCGGCCTACTCTACAGTTACCTGGACATTAATACACCTCCAACTAACCTAGGGTCTTGCTCAAATGCAGATTTTCACTCTGCAAAGAGTAGACTGAAATCCTGCATTTCTAACAAGTTCCCAGTACTGTCGATGGTTCTTATTAGCAGGAACTGCTTTGGGTAGAAACCCCCCTATAACCAGTAGGTGTTTACAGGACAAAACAATACCCACAAATCAAAACAGTGACAAGAATGCAACCCTGTTCTCTTATCTATATTTACTCTATTGTAAGGATGACCTTGTTTCATCTATATTTGTTTCTCCCGTCCCTGGATACTAAACAGAACGATGATATGAATGAATAGTTTTTTTTTTTTTCTCTGTTGATGGACTCGGTTGTACCTGTAGCATGGCATGAGATGGCAATGTAATCGGGTTGTAATATGATTCATGTGTGTGCTTTAAGGAGCTATAATAATTTTCACTGTTTTCTGTGACTAGGGAAGAAATCATGAAGTAAGGCAATTTATTTACCTGCATGTTCACTTATGGGTTGTCTTTCCCTCTGTATTTTTTCTGGTGACAAAACAACCTAAGCTCACTGTCTACCTTAAGGAATGACTATGTTGAGCGGTCGGCACTGATTAGAAGCCCCATTCAGGGAGAAGTGTAAGCATAGAGACCGGCAACTGGGGTGCGGTGCGTTAGCAGAAGAATGGTTCTGAGCCCAGCTCTGTGTTTTGGGCTCCTGCCCACCTATGCATGGGCTTTTTTTTTTTTTTTTCGGGGGGGGGGGTTATACTATATGTTGGCACATCAAACTTCAATAAAAAAATAATAATGACTGGGCGTTAAAGATCTTATAGAGCCCCTTCACGTTCTGCTAACTGCTTCCCCTCCAGAGCCTTCAGGACTGGTTTGTGAGCTTCGGTAAGGAAAAGACCTGAGCTCATCTTTTTCGAGTCCTTGTCCCCCCTGACAGCCCAAACGATCGCCTTCCCACCTTCGGCCGTGAGCAGAAGCCTCCGTGCAAACCCTCTCAGGCCTGCCCGGCCTGCCCAGCTCCCACTGCTCAACGTGTCTGGCTCCCCACAGTGAGCACGTCCTGGACTCCAGCCTGAGCCCTGTTGCAAGGGCTGGCTCTTGAAGAAAAAAAAAAAACAAACACTTTGGTCACTCTTAAGAAAAGGTTATTCAAAGCATTTGTGAAAGGATGATAAAGTCAACTTTATTTAGGATCACAGCCACCACAGGGGGGGAGGCCGCTGAGCTGGGGTCTTGCAGCGGGGACAAGAGATGGGGTTCAAGCTGGACCACCGGGGGCCAAGCAGGGATTTACCCCCTAGGAGACGGGACAGCCAGGGAGGGGATGGGAGTTACCAAGATGAAACACCAAGGGTGAGGGGGCCTCCGGCTCACCTGCCATGACGGGATCCTTGCTGGGAGCAGCCCAGGTGGTCCAATATCACCTAGGGCTGGTGAAGGCTTGGGAACCCATCACATATCACGGGGGATCCAGATGGCAAGGGGTAGGGGCTCTGATTTCACCGACCTGACAGGATTCTTGTTAAAACCAGGCAAGGCTGGAGGGAAGACAGCTCCAGAGGCTGGCTCTAGTCTGGAAGGAGCTCCAGGAGTCTGAGTTGAGGTCAGAGAGAATCATCCTCCCTCTTTCACTCACCTCAGTTACTCTGGTCTCTTTTTCCCTTTGCCTTTTAACACGTTTGTGACTGTATTGTATAAAAATTGCATATTCTGGGGCACTGGGTGGCTCAGTTGGTTCCGCATCTCACTCTTGGTCTCGGCTCAGGTCGGCATCTCAGGGTCAGGAGCTCGAGCTCTGTGTCAGGCCCCGTACTGCGTGTGGAGCCTGCCTAAGATTCTCTCCCCCCTCCCTCTGTCCCGACTCCTAGCCCCCTCTTTCCCTCTCTTAAAAAAAATGTGTATTCTGACTTCTCCCTCAACATTTTATGTTTATCATATTTTCTGCGCTTTAAATACCCTTTGAAACATCCGTTTTAATGGCACTAATATTTCATCATAATGCTTTGTTATAGTTTATGTATAATGACTTCTCTGATACTCAACTGTTGTCTGTAATTGGAGGGTTCCTCTCTGCCCTCCTCCCAATAAAGGAGTGAAATGCCATCCTTCCATGCAAGGCCGTTCAGATCAGGCCCCGCAGCTGACCATCCTCTGGAGGGTGGCATGGGCTCCACTCACTGAATGGGGAGCCGTGGGTTGGGGTCAGTCACCTAGAAAAAGGAACACCCCATTTCCAGTCCCACAAAAATGCCATTTAGAGTAGCAGCAGCCTGGTCTGTATCGCTGTCTGTCTGTCTTTCTCCATATACATATAGACACACATATGTCTTTGCTCCTGTCTTGGAGTCTTTCTTTCTTTCTTTCTTTCTTTCTTTCTTTCTTTCTTTCTTTCTTTCTTTCTTTCTTTCTTTCTTTCTTTCTTTCTTTCTTCCTTCTTTCTTTCTTTCTTTCTTTCTTTCTTTCTTTCTTCTTCTTTCTTTCTTTCTTTCTTTCTTTCTTTCTTTCTTTCTTCTTTCTTCTTTCTTTCTTCTTCTTTCTTTTTAAGATTTTACTTATTTATTCATAAGAGACACACAGAGAGAGGCAGAGACACAGGCAGAGGGAGAAGCAGGCTCCCTGAAGAGACCTGATGGGGGACTCGATCCCGGGACCCCGGGGTCACGCCCTGAGCCGAAGGCAGATGCTCAGCCACAGAGCCACCCACGCATCTCAATCTGAGTCTTTCTTTAATACAGCTTATGAGAAAGAAGGAGAAATCTAGTCAAAAACATTTCAAAGGTACTTAATAAATATTGGAAAATTGCCCTCCACAAGTCTGTACTAATTTATGCTCACTACAATTGGCCTATTACAGCTTGAAGTATTATGATAGATTTTATTTGTTGCTCATTTGCTAGGGGGAAAAGTGTTTTCTTGTTTAATTTACAGCTCTTTGATTACCAGGGAGGTTGCACATTTTCATGTTTACTAATCATTTGTAATTACACTATTATGAATTTTCCATTCTGCCCTTCACCCTACAGCCTTCACATATTACAGTGTTTATAAAGACTAGCAATTTTCTTATCTACTTTCCTTGAAAAAAAAAAGTCACAGTTCTTTCCATTCAAGATTTTTGTTAATCTATTATTTGGAGAAGTGTATCTAATTTGGTAGACTTGTGTTAATAAGGGCCTATGTAATATTAGAGCGTCCTGAGAATTCACACTGACGCAGAAACGTTGCCTGCTTATGTAAGTTAATGGACCCCCTTTTCATTTCTGGAAGATAGAAAGTGTGAGAACGAGGGACAAAGGAACTCGTCTCGTTTGTCTAAGACTGTTTTGCATTTTGATCCCTTGACAATGTTAAGTGTTTTGAGTGGATTGATTGGAGACTATGAAAACTCATGTGATGAACATCTCCATTTCCTGCATTCCATTTCTCTCCTTCTCTCTTTGTTTCTGTCTGAAAAAATCACCAGCAATTCCGTTTTTTTTTTTTTTTTTTTTTTTAAATCCGGATGGAAGAAACAGCACTATTCTTTACAAAAGTTGAGCAGTGAGTTGTTTCTCCTCCATGTAAGAATCTGGTACACTTGTGCTTCTGGTTTTTCTTTAGGGCCTGCTTTGGGCCAAGCATTGGGCAAATCCTAGACATACGGTGGGGGGTGAGTGTCCACTGACCCCCAGGCCACAGGCGTTCATGGCTGCAGGGAGAGGCTCTCACAAATGGGATGACGTTCCCAAAAAGTGTGCAGTGCTCTGAGAAAGTATAAATAGCAAGGGAAATCAATTAATTAAGGCAGTAAGTGTTTCCCTGAAGACCTGATACTCATAGATGAGAACCTGAAGATAAAATAAGTTAAGCAAAACTTATTCATCTTACAACTAGAAGTTCGAGCTCTTTGACCCACCTGCTACTCTCTGTTGCTATGACTTCTACTCGACTTGGAGACCTAGCGGACCTCATGGTGACTACAGTTAATAATACCAATTTGAATACTTGAAATTTGCTTGGAAAGTAGATGTCCAGTGTCCCCACCAGGCACACGTACACACACAAAATGTGTGTGACTCTTTCAGGCGACCAACGCATTATTTAGGGTGATTGTGGTTCTCATTTCCCATTGCAAACATTTTTCAAAACATTAGGTTGTTCATCTAAAACATATACAATTTTTTATTTTTCAATTATACCTCAAAAAAGCTGGAAGCAAAAGAGGCAAAAGAGTGAGGGAGTAAGTTTTAGGAGGTGGCGGACAACACCTAACAGTATGGATCGAGATGAGATTGTTTAGGGGCTGGAGGCTCATAGAAAGGTGTTAAACTTTATTCTGAGCACAGGCGGAGGTCATAGATAGTGTTTATATAGGAAGTTCAGATCTGGATTTTATTTGTTTAGGAAGACTGACTGAAGCGTGAGCAATGAATTCCAGAGGGTGAATTGGTGGAGGACAAGTTGGGAGAGCATGTCAATCAACCAGATGGGTTTGCCCTGAGATGTTGGTGGGAGAGACTTGATGACCTATGGTAGACCTGGAGGGTATAAGTGTCAGAGCGTGGTGACAGATAAACTAATTTTATGTTATCACATTTCTTTGCAGCACCATACACTCCAAAGAATAAACTCCTCAATATGAACAAATGCCTACTCCCCTCATACGCACAATAGATAAGGCGGAAAACATAATTTTTGGCTCTTGCTTATAAGAAGGAAAATATAATACAAAGAGCACAGATAAAAAAAAAGGAAAGTTAGTGTTGGCATCAGCCACTGTATTTAAATATTTTTGGTAAGTGGTAAGTATGTTAGAGCTATTAGCCAGACACTGGTAAGGTTACTATTTGCTGAAACACTGTGGAAAGGGGATGAGATTTTGAGCTGAAGGAAAATAAAAGGCAAGAAGAAGAGACAGCCAAGAGGCCCCTGCAATGAAATGAGTTTCCAAACCATTTCATCTCATCTCAGATTTTTACCAAAGATGTGGAAGTAAGTTCCAAGTGAGTGTTTGAGTCTGAGGGAGGAGCGGGATGAGGTGCTCAGTGATGATGCTCATCGGGTGGGTAGGAGCCAGCGCTGGCATCTCTGTTAGCAGAGATGAAGGGGCACCAAAGGGTTGAATTGTAAGGGTTGTTCTAAGGGTCAAAACAATCTGAGACTCCCCATGAAAATGCTCCTGGCTGATCCCAGGACAGGCTTGCTCAGTCCACGCTCCTGCGTGAATTCTCTAAGGGGCCACTTGAAAATAAGTTGTAACTAACTCTGCATTGTTGCAAAAAAGACAGAGAGAGAGAGAGAGAGAGAGAGAGAGAGAGAGAGAGAGTGCTAACTAAAAAATGCCCAGAAATAATAATAGTTCATGGTTAAGTGATTCTGCTTTCTTGGAAATCCTGAATCAAATACTGTTTCTCTTAACCTTAGTAAGAAAAATAGGCACTTTCTATCTCCAATATTTGCATTATATATATATGTATATATTTTGCATTATATTTTAAATAAAAAGCTTCTTTTTATAGCTCCATCACCTCATAAAAGTACTTGATTTCATCGTTGAGACGTATCTGGCCCTTTCTAAATAGAAATGGACCCCTCACTTAGCATGTTCTTCTTAATTGTATGTCTTACTAAGAAATTGCTGGTAAAAGACACTCAGAGGTGAAAGTGTTTATTTGAAGGCTGTACCTTACTAATTCAAGTCAATCTTGTTTATGCATTTTGTTTCATTTCCTGGGAAGGAAACGAAAGATAGTGTAGACCAACTCAGGCAGAGATTTCGTAGATCTCCTCATCCTTCCTGTGAGTATGGGATTAATATAAATAAGAGTGTTGCATTATTCACAGCCCACCATCCTCGCCCCACTCGGAAGGAACCCGTCTTCCAGAAGGGACATGAAGAAATGCTCCCGCCAAACGAATGTGAATGTGTGAATTCGGGTCTGTGGCTGGAGGGGTGGGAGGAGCTTCGGCTCTGTGTTCTGGGGATACAGGTGCAAAGGGGCTTGGCTAAGAGTCACGGGCAGCCCCTCCCGAGCCAACAGGGCTGGGGGCCTTCAGGCCCCAGGGCTCTCAGGTGAGCGTGGCCTGCAGCTGGTGGCAGCCCCCTTGGCACCTCTGGGCCGTCCGCAAGGCGAGGTGAGTGGGTCTCTGCCCTGCCCCAGCACCCCTTCCTCAGGCGCCTTGCAGTGCGCTTAGCTGGGCAAGAATTTGTTTTAATCCAGATAATTGCCCATAAGGAAATGCTGTGTGAAACAAGCTTAGACTTTTGACCCAATTGACATTAATTGCATTTAAGGATTTTTAGATACTTTCCCCAAGCCAGGTTTTAGAACCACCAGTGTGGACGACTATCCCCGACCTTATCAACCAGAGCCACAGGCCAGGGAAGGGCCTTCTCGACCGTCCCCATGCTGCAGTAACGAGGAACAGCGTACCACGTTTACGACTTTGGATTAATTTATCCAAAAGTTTAAAAAAACCCAAACAACCCACTGACTGTTGATTTGTCTCCCCAGCCTTTGGGATGTATGGATTATTTCATTCCTTCACCCTGTGCATTGGGTAAAGAGGACGATGGTGGCCCTTCAGGGGAAACTAAATGACACTGGTACGTGACTTACCTAGGAGCCTTCGCTGCCAGGACCCCCCAAATCTGGCCAACAGGGAGCTCCGTGGACGGAGTCGCTGATCGGCCTCAAGGCCCCGGGGGGCACTTCCCGGCCATCCCCCCCATCCCGTGGAAGTCATGCCCTGGATGCGGCCCTCCGTCCAGGGCAGGAGCGTGGTCACCCCCGCAGGCTTGCCCTCTAGATGCCCTGTGGCGGGCAGGGGTGTATTTACCAGATTAGGAGCAAGGGAGACACACTCAGTCTTCATACCCTTGGGTTCCTCCCGAGTGGGGCACTCGGCCCAGGCTGGGGAACAGGGGTGCCCGGGGTGTGTGGGTGCCGGCCCGTGGGGGCCCTACTGCAGCTGCCGAGCCAGACGGGGGGCCGGACGAGGCTGCCCAACTCTTCCCCTGCAGAAGCCAGTGTGCAGCCGGGGAAGATCGCTCCCGGGGTGACCCCTGGCTTCCTCCCAAGTGTCCCTGAAGGCAGCAGAGGGTCATGGGGACGCGGCCCGGCCACACGGCCTGGGCTGTTCGTACCCGGCCGCGGAGGTGCTGCTGTGGCCCAGGCCCAGCCACTCGATTCCATTCACTGAAGGCTTCCTCTTTGCCAAGGAAGGTGTGACAACAGCGTCCTCGTCGGGGGGCCATTCTAGGATTAGACCTGCACCAGGTGCAGCCCCCTTAGACTAAGCTCTCCCCGGCTCCAGCTGTTCTTGGTTTCCGAGGTTGGTGCTAAGCCCCAGCGTGTGGGTGGGCATCGCCCGGTCCGCAGAGCTGCCCTGGGAGGGGGCATATGCGCTCAGCCTCCTAGGAAGCCTCCGGGGTATTTGTCGCTCCCCCATTTCTAAAAAAGGAAACAGGGGTCCCGGAGATAATACTTGCTTCTGCAGGGTTAGTTCAGAGTGGCTTCTGGAACTTGCCTTCCAATCCTATTTGCTTGAATATAGACGTCCCCAGGATCCCTGGGTGGCGCAGCGGTTTGGCGCCTGCCTTTGGCCTAGGGCGTGATCCTGGAGACCCGGGATCGAATCCCACGTCGGGCTCCTGGTGCATGGAGCCTGCTTCTCCCTCTGCCTGTGTCTCTGCCTCTCTCTCTCTCTCTCTCTCTCTGTGTGTGTGTGTGTGTGTGTGTGTGTGTGACTATCATAAATAAATTTAAAAAAAAAATAGACGTCTCCATCCCAATCCCTCCGGGACGCAAGGTGCACAACGTCTACTTCCAAAATGAACCGTTGCTTTGCAGAGCTGGTGGGTAGAACCCCTGACGCCTGACATTGGCACCCACCACCTTCCACCACTCATGAGGTGCAATTGGACGAGGAGGAGGGTAGAGGAAGGTGTTCGGTGCCCTGGCCCCGGTGGAGGTTCCCACGCGGGAGGAAGGGGTTCGGAGGGGGAGGCGGTGCTCGCTCAGTAAGAGGGTGTCCAGGGCTGACGTGCAAAGGGGCTGCCTGACGCTGGGGGGGCAGTGACTCTTGATCTTGAGGACCTTAGACTCTCTCCGGGGGACCCATGGAGCAGTTGGGTAGCAGCCCAACACAGCGGGTGCATGAGGAAATAATCGGTCTAAACACTGTAACTGCTTCTCGGGGAAGTGGGCCTTGAACTTGTGTCTGACGTTCCATTTACGCCGTTGCCAATTATAAGCAGTTAAGGCGCCTCTTGCCTTACAGTCCGTGATTTACATATTTTGGGAAGCAACATAGAGTTAATAATTGGGCCTAAAATCCAGTAAGGGTCCAACTTGTAAGCGGTACCACGTTAAACGCTTTTAATGCACAGGCTTCGAAGGCACAGCTATCATTTCTGTTTTGCAGACAAAGGAAAGCTTGAAGAGTTGAAATAAGCACATCTCATTCATTCATTTAGCACTATTTTTGGATGGATTATTTTGGGAGGCAGGTTTAGATTCTAAGATTAAATTTGTAAGCACATGAGTTTTGTCAACTAGCCATCACATTGAGTTTCGTCAACCACACACTCAACTGTTCCCCCAAATTCTCTCAAATCGTCTCTCAGGGAGTATCTCAGAAACTCTAGCTCATAAATACAGACAGTTTTATTTTGTGTTTAGCTGCCCCAACGACTCCCAGGGTGTAGGAGAGACACTCCCCGTTGGCTGTGTGCTGGGCATGACGCCTCATCCGCCCGCCCTCTCCCCCATAAGGACAGAGCTTAAGCGGGTGTGACATGTGCACTCAACGGCTCTACTCTATTTCCTCCATCCTAGTTTCTATGAGGATCCAGAGCACTGTGCCAATTACAAATAAAGCCCCTCAGGAGGACAGGTAATGGACGAGCGGCAGCCCTAGGCGTGCCGACACGCGCACATCACGTTGTGACCATGGTGTTGCGCTCCTGATGGAAGCGCTTACTGATACCATATGGTGTGTCTCATCAAGTCTCCCCGCTGAAGGCTCAGCGCTGGGCCTACAGTACACACAGGAAAAAACCCACAATACCCATTAACCTCCTTGCTCAGAGTCATTATCACCCATCAGTCTCGAGGTTGCTCTTCATTTTGCTTTGCGTTTTGGCAACCAGGTTAATTCCGCTGTAAACACAAGTGGCTGGTTGGGATGGTGCACACTGCTGAGCATCTCGCCTGTCCGGCTGTTCAGCTGGTTGTCAGTGGGAATGAAAGGGGGACAGAATGCATTCCATCTCCTGGGAGTGTTCTTGAGTGACAAAAACAAATGCTTCAAAAAAAAAAAAAGAAAGAAAGAAAGAAAGAAAGAAAGAAAGAAAGAAAGAAAGAAAGAAAGAAAGAAAGAAAGAAAACTGCAGGGTCGTGGGGAGAGGGTGGCATTTTTGTTCTCTGTCTTACATGCATTTGGGAACTTACATATCACAAGAGTGGTTAACGTGCCTCTTAGGAGAACACAGGGGGAGGCTGATCCGCTTTCAAAGGGGTTTGTGCGTTTTGTGTCTGTCCTATGTGCCCACAGTGCTGCCAGGCAAGACTGGATGGACCTCCTTTATCTAAAAAAAAAAAAAAAAAGAAAGAAAGAAAAAGAAAGAAAAGAAAAGAAAAAAAAATATTATTCTATGCCTTTGTAGTAGATGTGCTTATATAAAAATATTTAGAAAATATAGTTTACTCCTGGAACCACGCATGGGAGGAGGAGTGAAAAATCTGTATGTAGTCATCGAATACTTGCATCATTATTTTAAGAAAAATTAAATAAATTCCCGATATTGAAATACCTAAAAAAAAAAAAAAAGGAAAATATTGTTTACTAAAATACAAACAAGTGGACTAAGGTTTTTCAAATCACCAGTTAGGTACACAGGCACATTAGATGCACAGTAGACACATTTTTGAATGTTGTTTTTATATTGTTGCCTGTGAAATCAGAAAGGTTAAAGTGGCTTATTTACTCCATCCATGGTCAATTCTACAGCTTGCACCAAAAGGTGAGTCAGGCAGAGTGGGGCCAGAGGTGCAGTGAATGAGCTTGGTGTACAGGGAGGAGGATAAATTCCCCATTCTTGGAGTTCCACAGATAGAGAGTTCCATGGACTGAGTATTGGTCACCCTGCACCAAATTCATAAGTTGAAGCTCCACCCACCAACGTGATGGCATCAGAGATGGGCCTTTGGGAGGGAATGTGGGTTAGATGAGGTCATGAGGGCAGGGCCTTATAAGCACACACACTAGGAGGGCACCTGGTGACTCAGTCGGTTGAGCATCTAGTTTCAGCTCAGGTCATGATCTCAGGGTCCTGGGAGCCAGCCCTGAGTCGGCCCTGTGCTCAGTGGGATGTCTGCTGGAGATTCTCTTTCTCTCCCTCTGCCCCTCCCCACGTTCTCTGTCTCTTTCTCTGAAAATCAACCAATCAATCATCAATCAATCAATCTTTAAAAAAGAGAGAGACAATAGGGAGCTGGCTCATTCTACCTTTCTGTGCATAGGCATCAGGGAGGGGCTGTGAGAAGTCACAACACAGAGGAACCATCTGCCAGCCAGGATATTGCTCTCAACAGAAGCCGGCTCAGGCAGCATCTTGGTCTTGACTTTCTGTCCAGCCTCCAGAACTGTAGGAAGTGTGTCCGTTGTTCGGGCCACCCAGTCTATGGCATTGTGTTAGGGCAGCCGAGCCACTAAGACAGAGACTGTTCTCAGCTCAGCGTGTGGTCGAGGCAGTGAACTTATGACTCATCAACGAAAATTGCTAGTAATGCTGCGTTCTGAGTGCATGTTAATGGGCATGCTCATGTATTTTAGCTAAAGATCTGATGTTATAATGGGGGCCCTGAAACTGGAGCAAAGAATGAACGTCAGACAAGAAAAACTGTCCCTTCCCTCCCTTGGAGCCCCTGAGCAGGAACGGAGGTGTTCCCACGTTGATGAAGCACCTCACCCACGGTGCAGAACCTGCCCTTGGCTCCCAGCACTCGGTGGCCATAACGCCAAGGCACTGCATCTATTCACTCAATAAATATTTATTCATCAGGTCCTATCTTCTGTGTTGTAGAATCCAGAGTGCAAGCCATCAGCGCAACACACAATTCAATAAAAATTCAGTACAGAATTATAGGGAAGGAGGACACACAAAAATGACCCAGGCTTAGGAAGGGGATACGCGGCAGGTACTGGCTGAGCTTAGACCTCGGGGGAAAGTAGGTCTTTGCCAGCCAGGGAGAGGGGTGATGGGCTTGGCAGCGGGTCGGTTCCCCGAAAGTCCAGAGGGAAGGGAGAAGGAGGCACTTGGGAGCCCCAGGCTGCAGCGCCGTCTGAGTTGTGCCGAGCCCCATCTCCTGCAGGAACCTACAGCTCTGGGTGTCTGCCTGCTGTCCCACCTGGACAGGTGGAGCCCATGGTCCATCCTTCACACCTCACCCCCACGCTGGCTCCTCGTCTGGATAGTGTGTCCTTTCCACCCATCCTTTCTGCTCAAGTCAGGTGTCATCTCCTTGGGATCCATGTTCAGTCCCAGGGAGAGGAATACTGTCTTTTTGGGGTTTTTTGTTTGTTTTGTTTTGCTTTGCTTTGTTTTTCCACCTCCTGTGGCATTTGTGCTCCCCCAAGTCAGTGACTGACATATCAGATTCTCTTTCTGATGCTGGGCTATGAATAGATGGCCGATGTCCCCAGACATGGCTCTTGACAGAAATTATTAACGGGCAAAGTGCATGTTTGCCAAGGGCCCTGAGAGCCCCTTCACCTGCGAGCCCATAACCCTAAAATATTTTGCCCCAATTCTTACCCCATGACCCTCAAGGCATCAGTCTCACCAGATCGAGATATTTAGGCTGACCCGGTCCATTGTAGATGCCCGCAATACGCCTTCTGCCTGAAATTCTCTTGGGACTAAGTTCATTATATACAGAAAAGTAGTTATTAGCTAGCAAACCCAAACTGATGAAAGGTCACAAAGAATCTTAAAGGGGCTCGCCTTCGTTTTAGATGCTTTTTGTGCATTTCATCAGAGAGCTTTTCGCATCTTCTTAATCACTGAGAAACTCTAATGGTAGAAATCGCGAACGACGTAGAAAAACTACAACAGAGACTTTTGAAATCCATGCCCAAGATGGGTCTCCCGGCTAGCTGGCAGTTCACCCCCACGTAGGCCGGTCTTCCCTGTCACAACAGTGTTAACTTCAAAGAGAAAAAGAGAAAAAAAAATTTGGACAATGATGTTTTCCATATGAATGTTGTTGTTTCGCCTATTGAAATGCATGCCATTGTTCTTGGGATGGAACACTGGATTCGCGGTGACATTTTCCAACTGTGTAGTTAAGCGCCAGTCCACAGAACAATGAGCTTTAATAAACCTAGAGCGACATATCCATATGGCTCTGATCTGCAGGTGCATCTCCGCACCACACTACTTTTCTTCCCTTCCTGTTTCCTCTTTTCTTATGAATAACCAAATTATGCTCGACTATAGAGCACTCCTTGTAAACAAAGAATTTTTGTGAACTTCAATATCCTGTTTCTCCTTTTACCTTCGTCCAAGAATCTGTCCCCTGCAGAAAAAAAAAAAAAAAAGAAAAAGAAAAAAGAAAGTAAAGGAAAGGAATAAGAAGATATCTGTGTTAGATCTCCAGACACCTGGTACTCCAGCCCCGCACTGGCCCCACTGGGTGTCATCCTGGTAACAGCACTAACACAGTCTTGTTACTATGGAGCACTGCCTGACACAAGAGCCCCCTATAGCATCTCCCCACCTCTAAACTTAGGACACACTGTAAACAACACCTCCTTTAATTTTTAGTGGGAATTGTCGAGAAGGAAGGAAGACAAATGGACTATTCTTCGCCTCATTTCCTTGTAGACATGAACCACAAGAGTCATCCAGATTTTCCACCTTTCAATGAAGAAACTCCTCGTCCATTATTCCTTGCAGACAATGTATGCTTTGGAGGACAAACATTTCTCAATACCAGATTTTGAAGTGTAAGAGGGAAAACGTAAATTCAGAGATTAAAACAACAATCAGATACTCAAGTGGAAATCTTGAAGGGGCAGAAACATGGTAAGAGTACTGGAATAGTCACTCCCTTCCTTCTCTGTCTTCAAATACTTGATAGCGTCAGGACAGATTACTGTTCCATCAAGGCCATCTGTGGATGGTGTTGCTTTCTAAAATTGTGAGCCTTTTCAAAAGAAAGGAAGGGCAATAAAAGGTTTTATTTTAATTTAGATCTCTTCTAAATCACCAAGCAGATCTAAAGAACGTTTGGAAGGAAGAAAAGAGGAGTACACATGTTCCGTGCTTGATTTTCACAAATTTTAATGCAATGCAGATATTTGGAGCTGATGTTTGATCCTTTTATCTAGTATTTGGATAGATGTATTAGGTGCTTTTCCTGGACAGGCAGTTCCATTAGATGCAGCCTTGTCCATCTGGGCTGAGGTCCTGGTGGGTCAACAAGGGTCACAGCCGTTTGCTATGACCTTTCACGACAGATCCCATTCTCAAGACTGGACTGCAGGGACTGGCCTGCAAATGGCGCTCTTAGTCTAAGACTGCTTCGCTGACAGGGTGTGCGGTTAGGAGGGAAGCTGGGCAGCATCGTAGAGCGGAGTTGTTGGCAAATTTATCATAAGAAAAATACACAAAAAATCATGCTTACTCAGCCTTTAACAACAACAACAAAACCCAGTTTTCTTGCGGTCTCTACTGTTTGAAGGCAGAAGGCCGAGAGAGTTGACAGTAGCGTGTTCAGCATGTGAGGTCAGAATCTGCACATCTGTCGTGTGTGATGACTTCCGTGACAGTCTGTAAGGCAGGTGTGACACCCCCTTTCAGACAAAGAAAACTGCATGCATGCCATGTGATTTACTGACGTCAAACGTGAGACCCGACCGCTGCTCTGAGTCTCACACCTTCGTGCAGTGTCGCTGCCTCTGGTGACAAACAGCTTCTCCCAGTCTTGGCAGGATTGATTTCAAGGAGGGAGAAAACAGAGCATTCGACTGAAATCACAATGCACAATTCACATGTGCTTGAAACATTCCACGTACAAGTATATCGATGTCCCGCCAGTTTTCCTAACACCCTTCCTGACTTATTTTATATCCTCCCTTATTGTTTAGTTTAGGAGACACCTTAACAAAGGACTTTCCTTTTTCCTCTCCCTTCAGATAACAGAGATTAACGGTACGTGGTGTGTGTGCCCAAAGGTGAATGCACGTAGGGCTGTTGAGCCTACAAAGGCTATGCCACCTTCACTGGTAGAAAATTGAAGATGCAGAGAATCGCAGAATATAACATTGAAATTTGATGGTAGCTTAAGTGACCCCATTAATAAAATCATAATTGATTGTTATTAACTACAAAAAGCTTGGACAGCGCAAAAGCTGTCCAAGGTAGAAGCAGGCACTAAGTCAAAGTTAAAAATGATTGCATTTCTTTGAAGACCTTTTTAATCAGCTTTATTTCTATATTTATAGAGTTCACTGAAGATCTGAAGAAGTCACTGAATTTTTCAAGGATACTTTTATTATATTTAAGGGGAAAATTTGTGAGCTATTTGGAAATCACAAATTTGGGGATTTAAAACATCTTGGGACGTTTCTTCCATGAATATTAAAGACCTGTTTATAGGGATCCCTGGGTGGCGCAGCGGTTTGGCGCCTGCCTTTGGCCCAGGGCGCGATCCTGGAGACCCGGGTTCGAATCCCACATCGGGCTCCCGGTGCATGGAGCCTGCTTCTCCCTCTGCCTGTGTCTCTGCCTCTCTCTCTCTCTCTCTGTGACTATCATAAATAAATAAAAAAAAATTAAAAAAAGACCTGTTTATAGTGTAGACTTTATTAGCCAGCATAACTGAGCGAACAGTTTAATTAATCATATGTATAAAAGTGCACCTGTGACTATATCGCTCAGAGAATACTTTAATGATCATTTATTAGGAACCAGTCAAATAAAGATATTTGAGTCATACATGTCAAAATGAGGAAGACATTGGTTCACCTGCAAGATCTTTTATTCATTAGTTGTCTAGACTTGAGCAGGTCACCTGAATGAACTGTACTTAATTTTCCTTATCGTGCAATGGGGAGAATTATACATAGCTGGTAGTATGGCTTTAAGTGTCGTATGTATTACAAAATATAGACTGCTTGTAAGGCAACTACAACATCGGTTAAAATTAGAAGGAACTCCTGAATCTTACAGTAGTCATTTGGTGAAGAACATCAACTCAAAAATATCCAGGTTTATAATTTCCACTCACTGTCCTAAATGCTGTACCTCGTTTCCAGAGAGGGGGGATACCACTATTCTCACGAAATGTATAGTCTGATGAAGAAAAGAGACGTATGCATCCACACGCACACACACACACACACACACACACACACGTGTAAGATGTTCTAATGCATAAAATGTTGACTAGCAGGAAGGGATGAGATGCACATATTGCAGATTTCAAGATAATTATAATACAAATTTGTAGGGTTTTAAGACTGCTTATTATTAAAATGTAAGATGTTTATTCAATCAACAAGCATTTAGTGCGTGTCACTATGGGCCATACTGTTTCCATTTCGAGAGTGATCACACTTGCTGTCCTAAGCATTAGGTGGAAACCCTGTCACAGAGCAGGGGTCTGGCCGAGCCAGGGGAAATGGGTTACATTTTCTAGCAGGTGGTGAGAAGGGACCTGACTGGGAAGGTGGCATTGAAGGAGAGAAATGTGGGAGGTGACTGGGTGAGCTGTGTGAGCGTGTGGGGTGGGGTCCCCAGCATGGGGAGCATGTCTGAAGGGCTAAGGATGGAGCATGTGTGCAGGTGCAGCAGGGGAAAAGGTGGTCGTGGTGGGGAAGCTGCAGTGAGACGCTCACCTGAGGGCAGGGGGATATTTTTCCCCATGATGGGTGCTTATTGACAATCTTGAGGCTTTTATTCTACCTACTATTTGGGTGGTTCTGAGTAGATGTGGTCTGGCTTGGGACGGGAGATCGTTTGGCTGCTGTGTTGAGTATAGCCACAAGGCACAAGGGACAGGCAGGGAGATGTGGCACCAGGCTTGTGCATTAATTTAGGTGAGATATGGTGGTGGCTCAGATCATGGGATAAAACAGATTGGGAGAAAAAGGTTAGAATCTGAATATCTATTGGGTGAGACTAATAGAAATTGCTCATGTATTGCATTTAGCTTGTGAGAGAAAGAGAGGAGTAAAAAAAAAAAAAAAAAAAAAAAACCTATACCCAACAATCACTCAAACTTACAACCCTGAGATCAAGAGTCATGTTCTCTACTGACTGAGCCAGCCGAGCTCCTCAAAAATGAGTTACGCTTTTAAACATCTGGGGAAGGCCATGAGGGAAAGCAGATTTGAGAGGAGACCAGGGGTCAGGTCCAGAGCATGCCTGTCGAGAACCAGTGATATGGCTGGACCAGCCCTGTGGTTCTTGCTATGATTGCAAGATGCCCTCAGCAATAACCACAAGGAACTGATAAGAAACTAGAGACTCCCTGGCATACCTGGGACCACACAGTAAGGTCATGGATAGAGAGAGAAGGTGCACATTTGCCTGGGGTTCCTTTTATTGGGGTAGAGGGTTGGGGGCTAGGGTTTGGTGAATTTAAAACATAACAATGGGATTTCGAAGTTCAGGGAGAGAAAAATCAAGAGGCCCATGTGATCTGTTACAGAAAGCAACCAAGATGCCTAAAACCGAGGTGCTTAGAGCAGTTGTAGACTGGTTCTTTATCGAGTGGAATGTCTCGCAACCCCTTTATTTGAGATAGCCTAAGCAATCGGGTACTGCATTACCAAAAAGACAAACCCACTGTCAGGGTGTGCATGACCTGATCCAGGAGAGGATGACAAGACCCTTGGATGCACACGTCTGAATTAAATTTAAATATGAAGGTCAAGATTACTTAGGGAGTGACCATAGCGAGAAAGCCATCCAAGGACTGACGATGCCTTGAGGGACCAGGAGAACGAAAAGAAAAGCAACAAGATACTGAACAGGATTGGTGTTGACTCACAGAAGAACCAAAAGAATAGGGGCTCCTGGGTGGTTCAGTCAGTTAAACGTCTGCCTTCGGCTCAGTTCATGATCCCGGGGTCCTGGGGATCGAGTCCTGCATCAGGTCCCTGATCAGTGGGGAATCTACCTCTCCCTCTCCATCCCACCCCCCGCTCATGCTCTCTCCCACTCTCTCTGTCTCTCAAATAAATAAATAAAATCTTAAAAATATAATGTGTTGACTGGAAGACAAGGAAAGGAAGTGTTGAGGCAAGAAGGATTCACCTGCGTTTGGATCCTGCAGATGAGGACAGAACCTGGTCTTCAGGTTAGTAGTACGGAAGCAATTGACAGCATAGGTAAGTGAAATCTTGGAGGACTGCTGGAGATGAAAATATTTGCGTTTGTTGTGAATTTATATACAGATATGTATTAGATGGTGAGTAGTGAATGAATGAGTGGATGGATAAATGGCTACTTGGCTGGCTGGCTGGATAGTCCTCCCCCTCCAATATCATAATTTCAGAAACAAAATAAATATTTTATAAAACTTCCACTAAGTTAAATATTAATAGAATATAAAACTGAAAATAAAAATTTAACTGAAGAAAATAGAATTGGGTCTAAAAATTAACACTGATTCTCCGATTCCTCCAATGGCTTTGGTCAAGTCATTATTTCTCTGTGTTACCAGATGAGGGGGACCCACCTTCCTTCTGCTCTGACTGTGGCCTTCCGCTGGGCTCTAATATCTGTGAGGTGTCACGTGGGGTCAGTAAGGGTCATGTAGGATCACCTCCTGGCAGCCCCTACAGCAGCGGTGCCGGCAAAGCTAAGGCCTGCAGACACCGCAGCGGCCCTACCTATGCCAGCTGTCCAGGACTCTGGGGGCCTCCAGGCGCCCGAATAGGATTGCAGGGTTTTTTTGTTTTTGTTTTTGATTTTTTTTTACAGAGGTAGGGGAAATCCCTCTTCAGGACCTTTGCATCCGAGATCCGTGGCAGCCCATTTCATGCTGTCTTCAGCTCCGATGTATTCGGACACAGGACTGGAACAGCCCAGATGTCTTTGAAGCTTTGGCTTCGGTGGTTCAGTCTGTGAGTCCCATTTTGCCCTCAAGATCACCAATGCCACAGCCAAAATAGATTTTTCAAAACATAGGCATCACTCCATTCTCTCACATTACAGGGTAGTTGCATTCTCTCTCCTACCCTTTTCTCTCTCCTCTCATGCTCCCCGAACCCTACATCAGCAGCAGCTGGTAGCTGGTGCATCACATACCCCTCTTCTTCATATAGTTCCTGATTAACCTCAGTCCTGCCTCCAGGGACCAGAACCTCTTAGCAACTTCCGCCTGTTGTACATTCAAACCATGAGGGATTGACTCAGCAGAGGTGGTTCTCAGTGGAGTAAGGGCAGGGAGATGTGTGCTGGGAGGGCCGTGAGGTCCAGAGTGATTGCTGGGGGGGGTGGTGGTGGTGGTCAAAGGTCCCCCGAGGAGGTCGCTAGTCACACCAGGCACCTTGCACAGCTTTTTTTTTTTTTTTTTTTTGTGAATGTGGCTAACAAGTTTTATCTGATCACTCAGCTCTGACTTGGGCCTCCCTTGGCAACCCTGAAGATGGACAGGTCACCCTGAGTGGTAAATTTGTGCCATTTTCTGTAACTGGATCATCCCTGTGTACCAACACTCTTCTTGGGATGATTTTCTTCCCAGAAAAGACCTTAAGCTCCTTTAATTAATAATCTTGCCTGCAGGGTCACTCAATTTTAGGGTAATATCAGGCTCATGTGCAGGGATGATGATATTACCTATACCTTACCATTTTTTTTATTATTGACTTTTTTACAATTTTATTTCCAGTATAGTTGACATACAGTGTTATATTAGTTTCAGGGGCACAATATAGTCATTCAATAATTCCATACATCACCCTGTGCACATCACCTGTTTCACCATCCCTCCACCCACCTCCCCTCTGGTAACCATAGGTTTTTCTCCATAGTTAAGAGTCTGTTTCTTGGCTTATCTCTCTCTAATATCTTTTTTTTTCCTTTGTTCATTTATTTTGTTTCTTAAATTCCTCATATGAGTGAAATCATATGGATTTGTTTTTCTCTGACTGACTTAATTTGCTTAGCATCAAACTCTCTAGCTTGATCTGTATTGTTGCAAATGGCAAGACTTGATTCTTCTTTATGACTGACTAATATTCCATTGTGTGTGTGTGTGTGTGTGTGTGTGTGTGTGTGTGTGTGTGTAAAAACACATAATTTGGCTATTGTAAATAATGCTGCAATAAGCTTAAGGATGCATGCATCTTTTTGAATTAGTATTCTTGTATTCTTTGGGTAAATACCCAGTAGTGCAGTTGCTGGATTGTAGGGAAGATCTATTTTTTAAGTTTTTGAGGAACCTCCATACTGTTTTCCATAGTGGCTGCACCAATCTGCATTCCCACCAGCAGTGGACAAGGATTCTCCATTCTCCACATCCTTGCCAACATTTGTTGTTTATTGTGTTGTTGACTTCAGCCATTCTGACAGGTGTAAGGTTGTATCTCATTATAGTTTCGATTTGCATTTCCATGATGATGAGTGATGTTGAGCATCTTTTCATGTGTCTGTTAGCCATCTGGATGTCTTCTTTGGAGAAATGTCTGTTCACTTCTTCTACACATTTTTTAATCAGGTCATGTGTTTTTTGGGTGTTGACCTCTATAAATTTTTCTATGTATTATGGACCTTAACTCTTTATCAGTTGTGTCTGCACCTTATAATTTTAAGAAGTGTGCTTCTCCAAAGTAAAACTCTTAAGCCTAATTAAAAACAAAATATTTTAAATCCAAATATTTTAAATCCAGAGTAGTCATGTGAAGACTACATGAATATGAATTCTGCATTTCAACATCCCAAACTTACTGTTAGCACTAAAAGCACAGAAATTTGCTAATTCGATTTTTATCCTCCATTAAAACCCAGTGCCATGTTAGTCACATATCAGACAGTCAAAAAAATTTTAAAGGGACACATTTATGATTTTCATAATTATAGTGCTATTCTCTTGTTTAATGAGGCGACTGATGTTACGAGATGTAGATGCAAAAACAATACATTTCTTATTATAAGTTACTTGCTTCCCCCTGCCCCACTTTATAGAATCAGCGGTAGAGCAAACCACATTGACTCGTGGCAGGTTCTGTTACGGCAATGCTTTGTGAAACTTCTACATCACTAATATTTATATTATCTGTGGTGTTTGCTGCATTGATTCTGTATATTTTTATTTTATTCCTGCATCTTTTTAGGAGGAATAGAAATGGTATATGTAAAATGGCATACTTTGAGGGAGATATATAGATATAGATACCTATATCTATATATATATCTATGTATATATATACATATATTTAATGCAGAATATTTAGTGGACTCTCATTCTCTTTTGAATGTTGATGACTGTTTATTCATATACTTAAAAACATTTAATGGTATTAATTCACTATCACTGCTTTCTTTGTTTGGTTTTTGTTTTTGTTTTGCTGAGACTTTTGTAGGGTGGGAGGGATAATGCACATGCATGTGTGTCCTTTAGCTCTGACCCTCTAGATTACCTGAGTAGGTCGAAAATAACTATCCGTGGGTGGATATTTCAACCTATTAAATAATTCAATATGAAATTCAATTTTAAATAAACTCTACCAGAAAGGGCATCCCTATATTGGACAGGCAATTATGCACAGATAGAGTTTTTCTTTGGCTGGATCTACTGTGCCGCTGCACGTATAAGAATGCATGCAATAAAAACTTAATTTCTCTCTGAATGGGTCAGGCTCACATCTGTTTCATTTAAACCTTTTTCTGAGAAACTGCCATCGTGTGGCAGTTTGTCATGACAGCATTCTTTCCCAGTGACACATTTTCTGAGTTGCCACTTTCCCCTTTTGAACTATTTGATAATAACACAGAACAGAAAGGGGACAATGTACAGTAGCTTATTATTTCCCTCTAAATGAAAACACATTTTATTTCCATTCTTTTAAAAAATAAAGCATTTTATTTATTTGAGAGACAGAGATAGAGATAGAGAGAGAGAGAGAGAGAGAGAGGGAGAGAGAACACAAGCAAGGGGAACTGTAGGCAGAGGGAGAAGCAGGCTCCTCACTGAGCAGGGAGCCCGATGCTGGGCTTGATCTCAGGACCATGGGATCACGACCTGAGCCAAAGGCAGATGCTTAACGGACTGAGTCACCCAGGTGCCCCTATTTGCATTCTTGACAGTCATGAACTATAGGCTAAAATAGAGGCAAAAGGAGATAAATAAAGGTGTTATGATTTGATTTGTATGAATTTTATGTACATTTTAAGCATTTTGCATTGTATCATTATTTTTAGACAAATACTAATCACAATAAAATGTGGAAACGGCCTTATCTAGAAGCTTAAAAACCACAAGTGTGTGAATAATCTGATACATATAGGTATTCCCCACTTTTCAAAAATTCATGTTATGCCCCTTTGCTTTTACAAAAGACCTACGTTAGTACTTGTTTTTGCTAACCCAATGAAATCCTAAGAGGATTGTTATGATGAGCACTGGGAATTATATGTAAGTGATGAATCACTAAATTATACTCCTGAAAACAATATTACACTCAGTGTTAAGTAACTAGAATTTAAGTAAAAATTTGAAACAAACAAGAACAAAATTTAAAAAAGAAAAAAAAGGAAGGGAAAACATGAAACCAGCATTCAACATTGGTTTTGCATTGAGATGAGCTCATATGGAGACGGTGCAGTGGAGCAGCAGTGAGACCTCGCCCAGATGCTTCCCTTGGAACCAAGCTCAGCACCTCAGCATCCAGCCACCAGAGCTTTGACCTGTGTCTGTGAGCATCTGGGCTTTATTTAGATTTATTCTGTACATCTGTTAGTAAGATGTATCCTAAACTCTCAAAAAAGCCTAAAGGAGATGATTTGGGGCAATCTGGGTTTGCTAAAAAAAAAAAATTTCCATATAAGTTAATGGTAATTGCTTCTTTGCTCTACGCCATTTTGACTTAAAACTTCATAGAAATGTTCTACTTGTGGATGGCTGGGGAAACCTCTATTAAGTTACATCCGGTAGGTTGAATTTTAAAATAGAATCAGTGTCTCTCTGTTGATGATTCAGAAAAAAATGTTTAAAACATGATTAAATAATGAGTTGTTCTTATTTCAAATAAAATTATGATTTGCCTTTGATTTTTTTTTTTGCCTTTGATTTTTTACTCTAACACTACCTCATGCATTTTTCAGCAGCATGCGCTCCCATATTATATACCATTAAGTAGGAAAATGGAGTTTCCCTGACATGAGCAGGTAAAATGAACTCAAGCGTCGACTCTTTTCATTTTAATTAATGAATTACCTTTAATGAATTGTTTTATTTATTTCTTAGGGGTAGATTCTTAAAAACCTACCAATATGTACTCCTATAATCCAGAATACCACTTGCAGACATTTTAACGTTGCAAGGAATTGAGAGGATTGTGGGATGGTTTTTATAGGTGGAATGCACAAATAAGCTAGGAAAAGAAGAAGTTACATTAGTAATTCATTCTGACGCGTAGGAAATTATGTGGTGGGGAATTATATCTAATTATGTCCCTGCTCACTATTGATGAGGATTCAGTCTGAAGTAATAACCTTTCAAAGACGTTGAATTACTGCAGTACCTGGAGGACTCTGTGAGCCTAGAGCCCGGAGGCCTGCATTCAGCCGACATTCAGTGGACACACGGAGTTAAAATACCCTGCCAATTCCATAGGTTTGGAGAACGATCTTTGAAAGATTTACTGGGTTTATTTAAATACAGCTTTCTGAAGACGAACTGGCATGAAAACATGTGCTAGCGTCCAACGATGTACATGCACTTAATGTCACTGAAATGCACATTTGAAAAAGGTTACAGTGGTAATTTTGGTTATTTATATTGTATAATAATAATGATAATTAATAATAATAATAATAATAAAAACGTGCACTTGGGTGGCTCAGCAATTTAGTGCCTGCCTTTGGCCCAGGGCATGATCCTGGAGTCCCAGGATCAAGTCCCGTGTTGGGCTCCTGACATGGAGCCTACTTCTCCCTGTGCCTGTGTCTCTGCCTTTCTCTCTCTCTCTCTCTCTATGTCTCTCGTGAATAAATAAATAAAATCTTAAAAAAAAAAAAACATGCACAGAACAATCGACTTGGGGCACCTGGGTGGCTGAGTTGGTTAAGTGTCTGCCTTTGGCTCAGGTCATGATGCCAGGGTCTTGGGATCAAGTCCCACATCAGGCTCCCCACTCAGTGAGGAGTCTGCTTCTCCCTCTTCCTCTGCCCTTTCTCCCTGCTCGAGCTCTCTCTGTTCCTCTCTCAAATAAATAAATAAATAAATAAATAAATAAATAAATAAATAAATCTTTTCTAAAAAATACCTTGCAGGTGATTAAAAAGAATAAAAATGGTCAGAGTGGTAATTTTGGTTATTTGTATTTTACTATGATGATGATGATGATAATAATAATAATAACAATAATAATAAAACATGCACAGAACAGTCAACTTGGGGCACCTGGGTGGCTGAGTTGGTTAAGTGTCTGCCTTTGACTCAGGTCATGATGCCAGGGTCTTGGGATCAAGTCCCGCATCAGGCTCCCCACTCAGTGAGGAGTCTGCTTCTCCCTCTCCCTCTGTCCTTTCTCCCTGCTCGAGCTCTCTCTGTTCCTCTCTCAAATAAATAAATAAATAAATAAATAAATAAATCTTTTCTAAAAAATGCCTTGCAGGTGATTAAAAAGAATAAAAATGGTCAGAGTGGTAATTTTGGTTATTTGTATTTTACTATAATAATAATAATAATAATAGTAATAGTAATAATAATAAAACATGCACAGAACAGTTGACTTGATCTCATTATGCATGGACCTTCTGTGAAAAGAAAATACTTGGGGTTAGAATTCGGGTTAGAATTCGGGTTTGAAGAATTTTGCCAAAAGGACTTCAGTAGTGGTCAGATGGGTGTGTGGTCACACATGAGGGATCTAGGCGCTAGCAAGTGTGCTGAGGGAAATCAGGTGTTCTGTTGGTGACACCCACTTGTGAAATAGTGATCATGACTTAACTCCCACGCAGGACTTTTAGGGATCTTTACGTATCCATCACGAAGCTCAACAAGGAGAGAAAGTACACGGTTTCACTGGCTCTGTTGGCCAAGGAGAACTTTAATTTGCATCAGACCCAGTAACCTTTGCCAGAAGTGTTCTGTGGACCGAATCCAAATTCCTCATTTTCCAGATCGAGAAAAAAGGAGGGCAGTAGGAGTTAAGTGACTTGTCAAAGAGCACACACAGGATGGGGTTGGAATCCGTGCGCCCTGGCTCCCTATCAGACCTCCTTCCCATAATCAGTCAATAATATGTCATGGCGTTGGTGAGTGTTCAGATGACACGGGTCCTGCCTACCGGGTCAGATTTCCTTGATGATTAGTAATTAGCAATTGTGTTGCAGGATGTGTCTGTGCAGTCATTTTTCCCAATTACCCTTGACAGCGATGCTGCGATCCAGGTTATCCGTCCGCCTCTTTGTCTTAATTCCTTGGCACTGACCCCTTCTCCCATTCCCCTTCACAGCCGCTGAGTTCCCTTTATTGACAGGCCAGGTAGGCGTTTCAGCTGTTCTAAGGCATGAGAGTTTCTTCCTGAGATCCCACCCAGGTGGGATTTTTAGGTGAAGAGCATGGATGCCCCGGGCGCCAGTCAATGAAGATGAATGTCTGGGACATAAGAATGTCATCGTGTTTCTCCCCCAGGGTGGAGGGATGACTTGAGGGGACTCATGGAGGCCCCAGTGGGTGGGACAGTGGCCTCCTCACCCAACGCCTTCCCAGGCCTCACGGGACAAATGCTCACGCGGCAGTGGTGCGGGAGGCCACCAGCTGTGCAACGCTTAACCTCCAACCTACAGAGCCTGCTGACAGCTCTTCTGTTGTCCCTTCCTGTGCCTTGATTTAATTTCAGCTTCTGAAAGCCCCAGGTATTTTCACAAGAAAGAAAAAAAAAGCGAGAGAGAGGAAGAGAGGAAGGAAGACACAGAGCGAGCAAGCGGGCAGCCCTGGGTCATACACTGTTTGACTGAGTTTAACTCGTCTACAGTTTGACGATCGCATCTATGAGAGTCAGGAAGGAAGGTGGACGCCCGGTGACCCAGCAGCCGTGGGCCCAGCGCCCGGGAGCAGGAGGCCCAGAGCCCCCGCAAGGCCTCCCAGGCCTCAGAGCAGCAGGCGGGCAGCGCCCGGCCTTCCCCTGTACAGGTCGGGCTCACGGCCCACGTGGCACCTGCTATCATCAAGGACAATTGACAGTGACAGGGCCTGGGGCGCCCGGGGGCTCCGGGTTGGGCGTCTGCCTTGGGCCCAGGCATGACCCGGGTCCCGGGATCGAGTCCCGCGTCCATCAGGCTCCCTGCATGGAGCCTGCGTCTCCCTTTGCCTGGGTCTCTGACCCCCTCTGTCTCTGTGTGTGTCTCAAATAAATGAACGAATGAATGAACGAATGAATGAACGAATGAATGAATAAATAAATCTTAAAAAAAAAAATAAGAGGTCTTTCTGATTTGCTTCACTGCTAATCACCAGGCACGGGGCAAACACATGTGAAGTAATAGTCTGTATCTCTGTGATTTTTATATTTTCCGAGGTGTTGGTAACAGCGACCTTAGTTGTTTCGCTGAGGACTTCTTATGGGCCAGACACCGCATCCGTCGTGCAGGATAAGCCTCTGGCTTCATTAACAGTGAGGCCGGGATTTTGAGCTGTGGTCTCTGTCCGTCCGTCCATCCGTCCGTTTGTGCTGCTCTAACACAATACCGTAGACGGGGGTGGGGGGTCGGGGGGGCCAAGGGACGACAGAAATGTACCTCACGGCTGGGAGGCTGAAGTCCAGGATGAAGGCGCTGGCAGGGGCCTGCCTGGTGAGGGCTGCCTGCTGCTCCCGGGGGGCCTGTTCCCGCCGCGTCCTCCCGTGGGGGGGGGCGCGGACTTCTCTGGGGACTCTTCTAGAAGGCTGCTGACCTCATTCACGCCCCCCCGACCCCGTGGCCTAACCCGATGGCTCCCAAGGGCCAACTTCCAGAGACCACCCGTGCAGGGCCTGGGACTTGATGGCAGATTTTGGAGGGAAACCTGCCGAGCCCGGCATCCATCGTCTGTCCCAGGCTTTATGTATTATTTAGGAATCAGAAGCAGGACATGTGAGAGCCGTGAGCTGGCACAGCCCCCGCCGACCCGGCCACCTCGTGCACCACCACCAGCCCACGCCCCTGGGCTCACGGAGCGTGTCGGCGGGGAGGTGGCCCGTGACCCGGGGGCGCCCAGGCCCTCTCCCTGCCTCCCTGTGCAGGGCTGGTTGCTGTTCCCTGGCCCGGCGGCTTTGGTCACTGAGCGATGATGCTTGGATGGCAGCCCAGGTGACAGCGAGGGACCGAGATGCCAGGGGCATCGTGGGCTTATTCGCCGTCAGACAGGCTGCTGGCCCGGCCTGCGTGGCCCGGGGAGCCCACGACGGCTTGGCGGGCTGCAGGGACCCCCGCCGCCCCCACGGCCCGCTGAGCCAAGGAGCCCTGGGCTCTCACCTCTCGGGCTGGCGCTTCTCCTTGAGCCCATGCTCTGCCCCCAGCTCCCCCGGGGTCCCCGGGAGTCAACCCCCGGGGATGAG